>NC_134712.1:85007790-85632790 GCF_049634645.1 Pelodiscus sinensis
ATAGTAAAGTAAATTAAGTAAATCCTGCCCATCTATTAGAGGCAGTGGTGTGTTTTTCCCCTTGTTTTCGTTTACCAGGGGAGAGGGCAGCAGAACAAAATATTAACTCATGGGTTTATGTGACAAGCTATGCTTACTAGAGGAAACTCTTGGTACAAACCACTATAATTAAAGTAGTAAAGCAGTTTATTATAACCTTTTGTTAATCATACACATTTCTAAAGTGTGCACTTCTGGGCTGAAATTGTCCATGCTTCATCTTTTGTGAAAGGTGAATGTTTTTGAAAGTCTGAACAAAATTCCTGTATCGATTTTAGAGGAAATTAAAACATGTTTGTTTTCCAGTGTTAAAATTTTGAGTTCAGATTTTTTTGTGTGACTTCAATTTAAAATTTAAATTGTGACAGCACAGTACTCCATGAGAACTAATGCTTTTTCTTTGTATGGAAAGGGTTAGCAGAGAGGAACACCCAAATGTTTGAGGGGGGGGGGGGGACATTTCCAAATACGCTCCGTGGGCATCTTAAAATTTTAGCATAGCCTAATAAAGCCCTAAGCATTTGTGATCGCACAGTGCACATTTTCCCTCCGTAGTCTAAACAGGAACATGGACTGCCACTTTCTTGCTTTCAATGGGAAAAGTGACATGAGAAAAATTGTAAATGATTTGCACGAACACCCAGCTTGATTCTCTAAAATAATTGCCTTGGGAGAAAACAAAGCTGGGTAAAGCATTTTTATTCTTATATTTAGGCTTTTTGCAATATTTCTTGCATTCTACAATATTCCACAAATTCTGAGCTTTCATGGAAAGTGCTGTTTTTTTGTTTTTGTCGTGAAGATATTATCCCAAAATGTAAGAGAACTCTCTGCAACCAAACTAAAATCGCAGGTAAAGGGGCGAAATCAACATGCCATATTGGTGTAGAATGAATTTTATGTGCACCAAGACATGTGTGGATGTGCATTACCACTGTAAACATATGTGGCCAGCTGCTTTTGGCCATGGGTGCTCCTCTAATCAGCTGGGTGACATGTGAATCTTTCTTGGGTGGCCCTCCCAAGTGCTGAGCTTAGAGGGAACACTTCTCAAGCTCTGCTATGTATCTTACTATAAATTCCAGTGCAAATGTCAGCAACTAAATAGCTGCTAAAAAGGTAGTTAGTGCAGCTGAAGGACTCCCCCATCAAACAATCAAAACAGGTAGAACTTGGAAGGTGTCCTGAAGGTAACTTCCACCTTTGGCTTATTAAATTGGGGGCACAAGTGTCAAAGGTTGTCCAGTTGGGTGGTCTTTCTTGATCCACAAGCGATCATTTCTAGGAACTTGCAGCTCAAGGATCTCAGCTGATCTTTGATGTCAGTTTAAAAGAGGCAGTTTAAGATAAATGGCTCCCAAATCATGAATAACTTTTTGGGTCAAAACAAGAACTTAAATTGCACTACGAAACAGATTAGAAGCCAGTGCAATCTCTTAGAGTACACATGAATTTTTCTAGTTGTCCTGCCCTGTAATATGTGGTGCTTGTTGATATGTATACAAGGGAAGTTGAAAGAATAACCACATAAAAAGTTAATTGATGAGCCTGAGTTCATTAGTTAAGCCTGAGTTCATTAGTTAACATTCACAGTTACATGCAGGCTCCCACTCCGCTTCCGGAAGCGAGGCTGCAGGCAGGAGCTGATGCATGCCAGGACCTGGCTTAAAAGCTGACTCTCAGCACATAGCAGCTCCAGGAGAGCTGGTCGCCAGCCCATGCTGCAGCCTCTATGTCAGTGTGCACCAGCTCCTGGGGAGCCAGCTGCCAGCAGGCACTGCTGCCTTGTAATCAAAAGCTTACTCGCAGCATGCACCAGCTGCTGACCTGTGCTGCAGGTATGGGTAACCGTGTAACTGCTGAGATTTTTAGCAGTTACACATTTACCCAATTATCCACTTTTTAACATATTTGATGTACACAAAATATCATGAATGCTTCTTGATAAATATTAACCTTTTGACAGATTCGCTGTAAGGTCCTTGATTATATATGTGATGTGCTTTTAGGAGTAGTGTACCTTAATTTAATATAATGAAAACAGTCTTTGTAGCAGTTATCCTGGTATAGAATATAAGTTTAGTAATTTTGGATCTTTAGTATTTAAATACTGTTGACCCTATCTATCAATATAGTTGTGTAGATCTGAATCCATTCCTTGTTTGTAACCTGATATCAAAATGTAATTTGTTGGACAAAATATGGTTTGTAATGCTCTTTGTAGTCCTCTGGAAACCATGTGAAAAAGTATTTCATGAGGCTTTTCTAGTGAATAGAGTTTGAAATGAAATATGTTTCACTGCTATAGCTATCTTTACAGAAATTGCCTATATTCACAAACTCATCTCTTTTGTTCTTAGCAGCTGCTGCTATTCATCTAATTTTGTTTGCATAACTTTATTGTAATAATTAATAACCCTTAGATAATTTAGGCCCAATCCTGTTCCTTTTTAAATCAAAAATTTCTAATTGACCTAGCAATGGTCATTCATCTCAACAGCACTGTTACTGTATTAAAGTTAAGTACATGCACAATTCTTGGCAGGATTGGGATCTTAATGCCTAAATCTGCAAGGTTCGAACTGCCCATTCCTGTGCTAAGCATGCTTAGCCTACTGTAAACTTTTTCAGTGGGAGTTGAGAACACTCAGCACCGAGCATAGTTAGTCCACTGAATGGGAGCAGGAGTAGAACCTTATATATTAGTACTGATGTAATGTCTATATTGCTTTTTAAGTTACTTCTCCTGTTGCATTGCTTCCTAAAAATAAAATAGTAGTTCTATATTTAATCAAGAATACCTATAATTAATTTGTAAAATATTTTTATGAAATAGGAAGCAAGTCTGTAAATCAGTTTTCAAAATGTATCTGAGGGGTTTCAGTTTGAGGCTTTTTTACTTAATGGAAGTGTCTTGAAGCTGTTTAAGTCTTGATATTGGGGGGGAAATTGCCCAAATCATGTAAAAATAAAGTACAAGTGCTTTAGAAAATAACCGTAATAGATAAGATGAGAAATATTTAAGATCTTGTTTTAAATGTATTAAATAATAACAGCTTACTCTAATATTCCTTATTACTGCAGGTATACAAGTTGGGGAAACAACACCTGATAAACTTTTTACACTGGTAGAAGTGGAATGTTTAGGCGCTTGTGTAAATGCACCGATGGTACAAATAAATGATCATTATTATGTAAGTATTTCACTCTGTTTGAAAAGTACAAATATTTTGTTTAATAAGTATGCTAGATTGCCAGTAGTTCAATACAAGTTACTATTAGACCTATTAATTTGATAGTTTATATTGTTGTTCTGTGCGTGACTTGTGTTTCAGAATGATCTTGAAAAAGGATTTCCCTAGGCTTAATTATCGATGTAAAGAGAAGAAGCTCTAATTTTGTGAAAGGGAAACAATACATGAGCTTGGAGCATCTTCTAGTGACGTGATATCCTTTTGTGACAATACATATAAATACATTGTGTTATAAGTGAAGCTCCTGAGACCAGTGGAAATTTTTAAATGTTCATATATTTTCATAAAAGGGTTGGGAACAAAAATAATTACAATAAATATAGAAATACATTTTTGGGTATCCATGCAGTAGAACTTGGGAACTTTCACAGATAGCTTTTAGCTGAAGGAGGATTTAGTTCTCTCTAGGATTATTTAAAAAAAATCCTCTTGTCTAACTAGTCCTTTTTCAGTCTTTAAAGTCCTTTCACTCTGGGTGACATTATCCTCTTGATTGTTTCTCTTAAACAGTAAAATTAAAAAAAACCTGCTAACACATTCCCTTTTTATAGATGGACAAATATAGTGCCCATCTATAAAAAGGGAAATAACTCAAGGCATCACAGACCAGTCACTTTAACTTCTGTACCAGGAAAGATAATGGAGCAACTAAATAAGGAATACATTTGCAAACATCTAGAAGATAAGGCGATAAGTAACAGCATGGATTTGTAAAGACTAAATCGTGTCAGACCAACCCAATCTATATCTTGGACAAGATAACAAGCCTTGTGGCTAAAGGGGGAAGTGGTAGACATGGTATATCTAGATTAGTAAGGCATTTGATACACTCTTGCAGGACCATCTCATTAACAAAATAGGAAAATGAAACCTAGATGGAGCTATAGTATGACATGTGTTCATAACTGATAAGATAACCATTCTAGAGAGTAGTTATCAATGGCTCACAGTCATGCTGCAAAGACATGAGTGGGGTTCTTCAGGGATCGGTTTTGAGACTGGTTCTGTTCAGTATATTTATCAATGAGTTAAATGATGACATTTAGAGTACACCTATAAAGTTTGAATATGATACTAAGCAGGGAAGGGTGGTTCTTTGGAGTTTGTTCATGTGCATTCCAATCAGGTATGTATGTATGCATGGTAGGGATGTAACGGAGTAATCGACTACATGCATTTCCCTGGCCCTCACTTGATGCCTCTATATCAGAGGCAGCGGGGGGGGGGGGGGTTGGGGGGGGAAGGAGAGGGAGAGGAAGGGAATAGGAATGTAATAGAGTAGTCGATTAACCAATCGATAAGCAAAAGCTTATTGGTTAATGCTATATACTACATGCATTCTCCTCCTCCTTCCCGCTAGTAAATTATTTAGCAGGCTAGCCAACAGCCCAGCTCAGTCCTGGCTCCTGCAGGATCCAGAACCTACCCCCGCTGCAGCTCTGCATTTAAAGTGTATTAGGAACTAGGCGGGCAGGCAACTCAGTTCTGGCTCACGCCAGGTCCTGGAGCTCAGACCCCTCCTGCTGCTCAGACGGGCTGCTGCCACTCTGTGCTGCTGCGTCTGTATACAGAGACAGCAGTGTGAAGTGACAGGCAGCCGGTCCATGAAGGGAGCTGGTTTTTAAACTGGCTTTCCTCATGGACCAGCCCCCACCTGGCACACCTCACTGCTGCCTCTGATACAGAGGCAACAGTTCAGAGTGTTAGAGAGCTCCTCGGGAGTGGGGCTGGAATGCACGGGCAGTCGGCCCCACACCCTGGAATGATAGAATAGTCAAGTAACTGATAAGAATTCATGAGGTTAATTGACTATTAAGTTAACTGGTATTTAACTTCCCCGGGGGGGGAGAAGTAGGAGCCAGTTCTAGAGGGAACCATCTTAAAATCCAGTTCTCCTGAGCACTGTCTCCTCGCAATAGAGGCAACAGCGTGGGGGGGGATGGAAGGCTGCTCTGGCAGCAGACCCTGTCCGCTGGAGCTTCCAGTAGGTAGTTGAAAACCCCCACAGCCAGAGGCTGCTGCCAGCTGAGCAGGGAGCTCGGCTCGCATTGGGACCAAACCCCACTATGGCTCTGCAATTTTAAAAGATAGTAGGAGCTGGGTAGCCTGCCCCCTCTCCCCCCAAACTCTTACTGCATTTTAAATTGCAGAGCCGCAGAGGGGTTTGGTCCTGGACCCAGTGCGAGCCAGGACAAAGGTGGGCTGCCTGCTCACCCAGCTCCTACTGCATTTTAAATGCTGAGCCAGGATTGATCGGCTGCCTATTATTGACTTCTCAATCAGTAAAATAACCTTATTTTAACATCGCATGTGTATGGCAGCCAGAAGATTTTACTGTAGCACAGGGCTGAGCAAAATATGGCCTGGGGGCTGGATCTGGCCCACCAAGCCATCGGATCCAGATGGGAACTACCCTGCTGAGACCTTTAGGCATGCAGCTACCACAGTTTAAAACACAGTCTGTGCAGCTCTCTGTCTGCAAGGAGGCTTCATGTGATCTCAGCCCCCAGCCCAACAATCCTCAGCTCCTATAGGTTGGAAACAACCAGCCAATAGGAGCTGAGAGATTGGCCTAAGAAATGGGGCAGCACAAGCCTATTCCCCTTTCCAAAGCTGAGAGCCACATGGAGGGAACAAGCCTACAGTTTAAAGTGATCTGGGGCTGCAGCAGGTGGGGAGCACAGCCTGCTTTGGGGATGCTGCAGGGCTGCTGGCCAGGAGACACTTAGGTAAGCACCTCCAAGCCAGAACCTGCCTCTGGTACTCCAGCCCCTCCTCCACACCCAGGTCACTATCCAAACCTTCTGCACCCCTGTTCCCCAGGTCACAAATCCCTCCCAGACCCTGTACCCCCTCCTACATCTCTCTCCTAGGTTAGAATTCTCTCCTGCAACTAAACACCCTCCCAGATCCTGAACCCCATTTCTTTGCCCCAGGCCACAATTCCTTCCCAGACTTTGCACCTCCTCCTAGAGCCCATACCACAGGCCAGAATCCTTTCCTGCACCCATACTCCCTCTCTGACTCTACACCCAGATCCCCTGACCCAGGTCACAACCCTTTCCTTCACCTAAACTCCTCAGATTTCACACTGTCTCCTGCACCCAGTGCCTTATTCCGTGTTCCCTTCTGCACCCAACCTCCACCCTAGACCCCGCACCTCCTCCACAGAAAAGTGTGGCCTTTGAACACTTTCCAAAATCTTGGAGTGGCCTGTAGGTACTCAGACAATACAACTTCGGCAATGGCTTAATTTTTGGAGCTGTTACCCCAGGACTCCCATCCTAAATTTTCAGCCATGGTGAAGGAGAGCAAGTTGATCTCCAGGATGTTGTTGCAAGCAGCCCTGGATTCTGTGGACACAGCCATGAGAGTGAAGGAACTGGGTATTGCCCAGTTCATGACTTCAGATTTCAAGCCTCCCATACGAGGGCTTACAAACAATCCAGGACCATCAGAGCTTCAAGAACTCGAGAGCTACTCTGAAATCCTTGGGTATTCACATGCCTGCCACAGAGGAGGCACTTCATCCCGTACATCCATACCAACCTCAGGGTTGCCAGGAAGGCCAGCACAGGAAGAATAGAAGTGGCAGGTGGTTCCTAAATCAGCCAGGCCAGGGTCCAGACTAACAGAAACCTTCATTGGCCATAAATAGGCCTTTGAAGACATGATCAAGGGCGACACCAGCAACTATCCCTATCCCTAGTGACAGGATTAATCAGATGTGGGCTGGGGAGCCCACTTAGAAGACCTCAGGACTCAAGGTCTCTGGGACCATTTCGATCTGGCCCTTTACATCAGTGTGAGAGATCTATCTTGCCTGCCAGGTCTTCTGCTCGTATCTGGCAGGATGCTGTGTTTCTGTCAGCACGGAAAATGCAACGATGTTTTATGTTAACAAATGCAGGGTGTCTACTTCTCTCCCCTGTGCTGAGAAGCCCTCATGTTGTGGGACTTTGGTATAGAACGTTCAATAAAGGCCTCAGACCTATAGGGAAAACAGAATGAAATAGCAAATCACGTCAGTAGGTCCTTCCACAATCACAGGTGGTTACTCTGCCTAGACATTGTGTCATTGATTTTCTGCAGGTGGGGTCATCCCCAGATGGATCTCTTCACCATGTCACAACTAGAAATGCCATTGGTTCTGCTTATTCCAGAACCACAGTCCTGGTTCTACTGTGGACACATTCAGCCTTCATTGGGATGGGAGGGGGCAGAGGATTCCCTCGTTTACCCATTTCCTCCCATATTGCTTGTACATAAAGTACTCAAGATCAGGAGGCACCAGGCCAGAATTATTCTCATAGCCCTAGTTTGGGCCTGTCAGCATTGGTTGGACATGTTATTGGAGAAACCAATCTTGCTTCCCCTGGTCCCAGACCTTCTCATGGAAGTCCATGATTGCCTATACCATCTAGATCTTGAGTTGCTACATCTTGCAGCATGGAAGCTCCATGGCTAAACCTGTCTGAGTGTTCCTGTTCAGAACAGGTAAGTTCCATAGGTCTTACTAAACCGTAGAAAGCCGTCCATGAGACCCTCTTATCTCTCCAAGTGGAAAAGATTCTTACTCTGGTTGACACAGCAGGGATTTGCCCCTATGAAAACTCCAATACCAACCATTTTAGACAACATGGTGGTTCTTAAACAATAAGTCTGTCAGTTTCCTTTATTATGGTCCACTTAGTTGCAATATCTGCCTTCCATCTAGGGACACTTGGCCAATCTGTATTTACAAGTCCCATGGCTGGCTGGTTCCTAAAGGGACTTGAGAGGAGATATCCTCAGGTTCATCAACCAGTTCTTTTAGGGGATCTTACCATTGGTCCTGTCCAGATTGATGAGACCGCCATTTGAGCCACTAGCCTTGTATTCCCTACTTTACTCTCTTACAAGGTAGCTTTCCTGGTATCTCAACTAGGAGGGTGTCTGAGATTAGGGTGCTTACATTGGAACCATCCTTGTGGTTTTTCATAAAAACAATGTCCATCTTCAACCCCATCCTTCTGTTCTCCCCAGGGTGGTCTCTCGGTTACTTATAAACAAAGACATTTTCCTCCCTGTGTTTTAACCCAAGCCCTAATGCTAGAGAACAGTCTCCCCATGCCTTTGATGTTTGCAGGGCTTTTACTTTCTACATAGAACTAAATTGTTTAGGAAGTCTTCCCAGCTGTTTATAGCAGTTGTGGAAAGGATGAAAGGTCAGCTTTGTATACTGACAGAGAATCTTGTCATGGATAGCTTCTTGTGTCTGAGAAAGTTATAAGTTGGCCTCTCCTGGCTCATTCCACCAGGGCCCAGTCCTCATCCTCAGCATTTCTGGCCCAGATTTCTACTCAGGAGAGCTGTAAAGAGGCAACCTGGACTTCCATACACACCTTCACTGTACACTGTGCAGTTAACACAAATCTGGGAATGATGTGTCCTTTGGATGGGCAGTGCTCCAATCAATGCACAACTCTGACCCTACCTCCTAATGAGGGCCTGTGAGTCTACTGATTGGAATGCATGTGAACAAGCACTCAAAGAAAAGTTACGTACCTTCTCATAACTGTTGTTCTTCAAGATGTGTTCATGTTCATTCCAATACCCACCCTCCATCCTCTGTCAGAGTAGCTGGCAAGAAGTAACTGAAGAGGAGGCATGTCGATTGGGCTCTCTATTCTGCACCATTCCAGGGGGTGTCTAGGCAGACCCTACAGCTAGTTACTAAGGTAAAATCTTCCAGCTACCATGCACACACACCTGATTAGAATGGACATGAACAACACATCTCTAAGAACAAGTTACAAGAAGGCACGTAACTGTTTTTTGCAAGTGCTTTTGGAATATAGGATTATTATTCAAAATAATCTAAAAAAGCTGGAGAAATGGTCTGAGGTAAGGTAAATAAGATGAAATTCAATAAGGACAAAAGTAAAGTACTCCCCCCACCCACAGAATGAGAGTGATTACCTAGGAAGGATTACTACAGAAAGTTACCTGGGAGTCATGGTGGATCACAAGCTAAATGAATCAACAGTGTTAACACTTGCTAAAAAAGTGAACATCATTCTGGGATGTATTAGCAGGGGTGTTGTAATCAAGACATGACAAGTAATTCTTCCGATTTACTCTGATTAACCTAAACTGGATTGTGTTCAGTTCTGGGTGCCACATTTTAGGAAAGATGTGGAGTAATTGGAGAATGTCCTCTGCGGTGAGAAAAGCCGCTCCGCGTCTCCCTAGTCTGCTTGGGGGGGGGGGGCAGCAGACCAGGGAGACGCGGAGCACGCGGGCGGCGGGACTGTGGCGCATCTCGGCGGTCCCGCCGCCCACGTCTCCCTGGTCTGCTGGGGGGAGGGGGGGGCAGCTAGTGTGCCCCCTCAGCAGACCAGGCTTTTCTCGCCGACGCCTGTGGTAGAGCAGCTGGGGCGCTGCCGGGTTGGTCCCGCAGTGCCGCTCCTCGGCGCTACTGGACCAACCCGGCAGCACCCCAGCTGCTCTGCCCCAGGCGTCCCCAAGTCAGCTGCTGCTGAAACTGACCAGCGGCTGACTACAGGAAGCCCGAGGCAGAGTTGCTCTGCCCCGGGCTTCCTGGAATCAGCTGCTGATCAGTTTCAGCAGCAGCTGACTTGGGGACACCTGGGGTAGAGCAGCTGGGGTGTTGCCAGGTTGGTCCCCGCAGTGCCGAGGTGCGGTGCTGCGGGGACCTACCCAGCAGTGCCCCAGCTGCTCTGTCCCAGGCGTCCAGATTCAGCTGCTGTTGAAACTGATCAGCGGCTGATTCCAGGAAGCCGCGGGGCAGAGAAACTTTGCCTTGGGCTTCCTGTAGTCAGCCGCTGGTCAGTTTCAGCAGCAGCTGAATCTGGACGCCAGTTCCGACTTACGTACAAATTCAACTTAAGAACAAACCTACAGTCCCTATCTTGTATGTAACCTGGGGACTGCCTGTATGATGCCTCTGATGATAGGACAAGAAGCAATGGTCTTATATTGTAGCAAGGGAAGTTTAGCTTGGACATTAGGAAAACCTTCCTAATTGTCAGGGTGGTTAAATAGTGGAATAAATTGCCCCGGGAGGTTGTGGAATCTCCATCATGGGAGACTTTTAAGAGCAGGTAGACAAGTACCTGTCAGATGGTCTAGAGCAGTGTTAAACTTTTTGAGATCACGGAACACCAAACAATTTTTTTTATGCGGAACGCCTGTGAAAATTTTCTTCAAAAAAAAATTGTCATCACACGAAGACAAAAATAAAGAAGAGGTCATGGCACACCTGCAAGTTGTTAATGGAACACCAATGTTCTGCGGAACATAGTTTAAGAAACACTGGTCCAGAGGATGCTTAGTCCTGCCATGTGCACAGGGAATTGGACTTGATGCGCTCACAAGGTTCTTTTAATTCTATGATTCTGGAGTGGCAGAGCCTTAGCAAATTCAGTTTCCATTATAAGGGATGTATTTTCCTTACTTTTGTACTCCCTCCACTCTACCGTTGCCTTCCTTCCTCTCTAAGTAGTATTTTCAGCAGTATCAACATGAGTTTTGTGACTATGGTATACCTTTTCTAGCTATTTTTAAGTAAATCAGACACGGGTTTATAAAATGTTGAGTCAGTCTTTTTTTCTTGCTACTAGAAAGCATAAAAATAGAAAATAGAGATAAAAACATAACATGTTGGATTCATCTGTTCCTGGTGAACAAGGTCAAAGTTGAGTGTTTGAACTGCAATTTAAAGTTATGAATATTTTAAACAAAAATTTCAGAATAGCAATTTGGCTTTGGGTTTAAAGCAGGGAATCAAGTGACTGCTGGAGATATGAGTGTTGTCATTTATTTTAAAATGTGTCTAAGTCTTTTACTTTCATAGATGGGCCTCAGTGGAAATTAATCATTCAGGAGTCTTGTCAATGAAGAACAGAAATTTTTTTTTCTACGAAAACTGATGTTTACAGAAACCAGTGGTAAAGCAAGAAAACTCAATCTCCCCAACAAACAAAACATCCTTCTCTCCCCACACCAATCTGTATAGGTTCATCATACAGGTTGTACCCTCCCCTGATCTGGCATCCTCAGGACCTGAGTGGTCCTGAATGAAGGAATTTGCCAGACCAGCAGAAGTCCCTTGCCACTGGCCCCCTCATTCTGCTGCTGGCTCTGCTTCTAGCTCAGACTTCCCCATTCATCCCCCCGCCTCTGGTCCAGCTTTGGTGGCCAGCCCCTGAACCCCCCTATTGCCAACTGTGGCAAGGGGCTGCCACAGGTTCTGGCCCTGGCCAGGGCTATCAGGTCCAGGGACATGCAAGAGTGTCCCAGTTTAGGAAGTACAACTTGTATTTAGAAAATTGATAAGACATTTTAGACAGTCCTACTTTGAGAACAGAAATTGGAAGGCATTTATAATTAAGTTTATTGGATTTATGAGGTCAAGATTCAGTGTACATTAAATTTCTGCTTTTTACAGTCAAACTTTAATGTTGAAATATGAATTTCAGAATGGCATATTGGGCTGTGACAGTCTCTATTAGGTTACGTATGGTCTCAGGTGGAAGCTAACCAGTGTGTTGATGACTTTGCAGAGAGTCTGCTAGTTCAGATACAGTGTCCCCAATGTATCCACTAGAACACACTCCTACACAAGTAAGATGTGCCAAGAGTAGGGCACTTGTGGGCATCATGTTGGTGATAGGCTTTCCAGATAGATATGCTGATGAGACTAAGGCATGATGGATCCGATGCATTTTTTCTAGACACACGGAAGACAGAAAAACCTCCAAAGGCAATCAAGACATCTAAGTGACTTTGATCACTTGGGTCAGGGACATGGGACCAGGCATTTGAGATGCTGATGTGGATCTAGTTGCTTAGAGTCCTGATCTAAGGAAGTTGGCAGAAGAGAAGCCATGCATCTGTAGATCAGTGTAACACTGTGCTTTCAGTAGCTTTGTACGCAAAGACACACTTGAAGAGTTCTAGACTTGGTCCAGTGTGCATTATATATGCTGAAGAGGAGCTAATCACTCATTCCAAGTTCTTAAAAAGTCTGAGGTATAATTCTAAGACACTTTATGGAAGAATGCATAAATATACTAGGGATGAGAATGATAGAGGCAGCAAGCAGAGGGGGTGCAGCTCGGGGCCAGATGGGGACCCTGTGCTCCCCATAGCACTTTCGCCTTTGAAGTGTAGCAACAGCTCCAGGGCTGCTCAAAGGCAGAGGTGCCCTTATCAACTACTTGAATAGTTGATGTAGATTGCATCGACTATTCGATTAGCCAATTAATCTAAATTTAACATCTCTGAGACATACCTTTATGAGCTTTACTATAGAATAGAGGGAGCTAAGCTCTGAACCTTAAATTGCATAAAATTAGGCCATTCAGAATTAATATGACACAAAATTGCCAGAATAAATTACACTTAATATCCCCAAAACACTCCCATTTGAAAGTAAAACAATTCACAGTGGGGGTAATCCAAGCATCTTTAACTCTGTACTATATCTATAGAAGCCTCATATCCTCACTTTATTTTTTAATTAAGGCATTTTTCATAGGGGCTTTATGCAGTTTGTGGTCTGATTGCAGAAATCTTAAAATTTGTATTTGTGCAGTTTATAGTATGACTATCAAAACTATGTCACACATTGTTTTTAGTATCAAATGTATAATTATGAAGCATTTAAAGGTGTATAGCTTGTCGCCACACTAATACTCTGTGCCGTCCACACAAATGCTGCTTTTTTTAATTAAAAGCCTAATTTGTGTACTAGTATTACATTAATGCATGTAGGGGAGGGAGGAGACAGGAGCCATTATGGTTAGGGTTAAAAGCTGGCTCCCTGCACGTACCAGCTCCTCAGGAGTCGGTGGCTTGCGGTGAGCTGGCTTAAAAGCTCCCAGCTGCCTCCTGTCCCTGTGCTGCTGCCTGTGTATCAGAGGCAGCAGTATGAGGAGAGGGGTGCAGCTTAAAAGCCAGCTTGCACTGGCTCCTGCAGAGCCGCCACACGCACACAGCCCCCCCCCCCGCCCTCGTGTGCATATGTGTACCTGCTGAAATATCAGTACATGTTTACCAAAATGGGTACATGTTTACCAAAATGAACAAATTTTAACATCTCTAGTTTCAGGCGCTCTCTCAAATTTTTTCCATACCTAGCCCTTTTCATTGCCCATCGCTAAATACCCTTTATTTCGATTATGTCCTTTTTGAGGTAGGGAGACCAGAAAGACATCCTCACTTGGAATACTGGGTTCACCATTGACTAATAGGATGACATAACATAGTGGTATTTTCCATCCTATTCCTGGTGAATGCTGAGGTTTTCTCTGCTTTTTTGACTGTTGTTGAACAGCAAGCACTCTTCAGCTGAGCTGTCTGATTCCAAGTTTTTTTCCTGTTATAGCTGATTTTAAAATTCACTGAAGAATTCAAATTATTTTTTCCAGTGTCTGTTACCTTAAATTTGTCAGTGTTGAATTTAATCTATTTTCTGTGATGCCTATCCAGCTATCTTTGCTCTCCCTCTGAAGGTGGCCAAAGTCTTTTCAGGTCTTGACTAACCTGAATAATTGCGTGGCATACTCGTTTTGCAACCTCACTGCTCAATCCCTTTTCCAGATCATGAGTGTGTTATGAAACACTGGTAATACAGAACCTTGTAGCACCCCAGTGTTAACATTGTAACTTGAAAATGTACTATTTATTCCTATTTTTCCGTCGCAAACAGTTTCTAATCCATGAAATTACTTTGACTCTCATCCTGTGGCTTAGTTTTCGTAAACTTTTGTGACTGCAGTTTAATGAATATTTTTTTCTGGTATCATTTTTGCACCTTACTCTCTTCATAAAGCTTCCACCAGTTGCTTTGAACAATGCTGCCTGTCTCTTTTCCTCCTGACTAATTATGGGTCAAAGAAGGAAAAAAAGGGTAGAATTACTTGCAGTTGAATATACCTAAAAATATACTAGGCTTAGGAAAAGTTGAGATGCTTTAAAAGAGAAATGCAATTTTGAAAGTGAATCAAATGTACGTCTTACACTGTGACAGCATGAAGGGAAAACAGTCTCTTGATATTTCATGCATTTTTTTACAAAGTCGGTTCAAGATGTTTAAAATTCAGCATTTTTTTTTAATGCTCAAGCTATGAATTCTATCTCCCCCACAACTTTAAGAGAACTGACTAGAGAGATATGAGAGCATAGGAATACCACTACAAAGAAAATTAATGCTGCTTTTAAACTGGAATTTTAATCAGGCTGTGGGCTCCCTCCTGCGTTCCTTTTGACCTTGTTGTTTCTTATTGACTATTCAGTTGGCTGAGCGTAGGAAGCAAAGTGCTGTTAGGGAAACTCAGAGCCCCATGCATTTGACAGATAAGTCAGTTTTGTTTTCTACTACTGAACACTCATTTTGATGTGCGTATATATATATATATCTCAAACAATATTTAAATGTTAGAAGCGCACTCATTAGTGTCTTTACCACAACACTGCTTGATCAGTTCCATCAGTCACTGTTGAAAACTCACAACCTTGCCTTCATGGGGAAAGAAGGGAAGATGAATCATATTGGAAGGCTAAAACATAGAAATAAGACAGTCCAATCCAGATATATTATTGTAAAGTAGACTTCACAATTTTTTTATCTTAGGAATATACACTTGATGTGTTTTTGTGATAGTCACCAACTTATTTGTCTGAATTGTGCAGTCAGGTAATTAGTGTAGCTGCAGCAGTCCAGGATTTAAATCTATTTGTAATAAATGCAGTCTTAGCTAATTTTTTTTTTAAACTGCAGTGTAATCATTTGAGACTCTATTAAGGGCTCTGAATTGAAATTACAAATTGTCAAAACAGAACTATGAAATTTGAAAACCTATTTCTTTAAGAATTTAAAGTTTCAGAGGAATAGCCATGTTAGTCTGTTTCAACAGAAATAATGAGTCCTGTGGCAGCTTAAAGACTGACAGATTTATTTGGGCTTAAGTTTTCATGGGCTGGAACCCACTTTGTCAGATGCATTAACAAATTTCAGTTCAGACAGTGTTGCAGTGAAGTTGCCACAGTTCTAAGCTTTGCAAATTTTGAATGTATAGTTGCTTTCAGTTATTAGTAAAAGCCAAAGTAATAAGCAGAAAATATTAGCTGTTGAGTGAAATCTCTCTAAAAAACTTTTCCTGCAGGACAAGAGAGTGACATCATATCACTCTGTGTCCCCTGGAGCCTTGACCATGTGACCACTCCGTGAAATAGCTGGTGGTGGTTCCATCCCCACGCACCCCCTGGACTAGCATCCACCTGCCTCTGGATCCTGCTCTTACCCTGCCCGGTCCATGCACCTGCGGCATGGCTTTGCTCTGTGTGGCCTAGTCTGGTTACAGCCCTTGGGAGCCATGCTGCAGGTCTCTCCCCACCCCCCACGTGAGTGGCGCCGGTGTGTGCTGGTTACCTAGGCCAGAGCACTCTCCCAGGAGCTCTGCCTCCACATGCCCCTTGAAACAGTGTCCACCTGCCTCTGGGCCCTGCCACCAGCCTGCCTGACCCACATACCTGCCACGCAGCTTGGTTCTGTGCAGGCTGGGCTCAGGCACACTATCCTGGGCCTGCTATGAGTTGGGAATGTCTTGCACCCCGGACACTTCCCCAGCTCTCCGGAGCAGCTGCTCTGTGCTCCGGGCTCGCCACAGAGCAAAACTGCCCCAACTGGCCTGTGCAGAAAGGCTGGGCTGGAGGCAGGCTGTTGCTCCCGCTGTGGTGGCCAGGGCTGTGCTATCTGGCCCAGTGGTGCTCTGGGGGTGGGGGAAGCACAGCTCAGCGAATTCATGGGAAGGAGCAGGCGGCACATAGAGAGGGGGGGAGGGGGATAGGGTGTATGTGGGGATGGGCAGTGCAGTAAGGGGGGTGGTAGAGATGAGGGGGATATAGGAATGGAGGCAGGGGGTGGGAAGGGTTAAGGAAGGATGAGGGTGTAGGAATGGAGAAGGGGATAGGGCTATAGGCAGTGTGGGGAGGGAAGGGGTGCAGAGCTGGGGCTGGTTTGGCCTTGGCCCTGCCCAATGGCTGGGGGAGGGAGAACAGGGGCTGGGCTGGCCTGGCCTTCACCCAGCAGATGGGGGGAAAAGGCGAGGCCAGGGCTGTCAAGCCTTAGCCCTACCTGGTGGCCGGCTGCCTACCCCCAGAGACTGGGCGGTTGGTAAGCCCAGCAAGCAGGGGGTACTGCTCTATATTGTCTTTAAATTACAATATTTCAAACTGCAACATTAAAAATCAAGATGCAAATAAGAATGGTAGTGGATACTTCATTTTTAGAATTGTCCTTCCGTTTTGTACCTACAGTTTTTTTGTCACAGTGGAAGCCATTTAGATGTCTGTACAATTGCAGGTATAAATAAGATGGACTTAAGTTGCAGTTTGTATGATCAATTCTGACTCCATTGGTTGTGTATCCACACCATGCCATTCATTTATGTCATTCCCTCCCCCAACATCTGTGCAGTCCTGTATAGTGACCCCCAGGCTTTGGGTTCTTCCCTCCAGGTCATGAGAGAAGCAGAGGACTCCCTTTTAGATGTATGTGAAACAGGGCTCCATTAGCCCTATTCCTTTCTGTCTTCACTTTCTGTGCTCCTCTTATTAGTCTTGAGCTGGTGAGCTTATAGGTGTCAGAATGAGTGCTGGTTCATCTACTGTCTCTTAGCACAGTAATATTCGCCCACCAGGGAGGTTTTTCTATCCTCATGCCTATCCTTTAGAGAAGTCCCAGGACCCTGTGTTCACTTTGGCCCACCAGAGGATTCTCTGTCCTCCACCCATGGAGTCACATAATTATTTCTACCCACAAGTCTTCTCACCATGGGCCTGTTTTTGTCTTCCTTTTCCTCCAGAACTAGAAATCCTGGTTCTTCCAGCCCCTTAAGTTTGTTTTGGGGTTCCTCTTCTCTCTGCTGGTGGAAAAAGTTCCTGTGACTCTCCAACTCTTGTCAACAAACTAGGGTTACTCCTTTTCCCCTAAGCCTTGTACTGGAGTACTTGTTTCTCCCCTTCCTTTCATTAGGGTGGTCATATTTTCCTCCTTGTTTCCTTTGATCCAGGGCTTTCTGATTCTCCCTTCTCATACCCTCTTTGTCTCTTCCTTTTTTCCCCTAAGTTGCCTATGTGGCAATCAGGTTGTCCTCCTTTTTGCAATGTTATGGCTTCTGTTGTTTTCTTCCAGACTTTGAATATCTGACCATAGCCAGCAAGGTGCGCCCAGTCAGTTAACTTTTGGAGGCCTTATGGGGTATGTATGGCCCTTCACCTACCCAGTGGCATACAATCTGTATTTTTATGCCAATAGGCCTACCCCTTCCAGAATGGCTCTCTTTACCACTTCATAGTTGCAGACCTGTTTCTTGCTAAGGGCCATATAGGTGGCCTAGACTTCTCTTGATAAATAGGGCTCCACCCAGAAGGACCATGATCTCTTATCCTATCTGGCTCCTGTTGCTATCCTTCAAAAGTCACTAAAATGTATCTGTATCATCCACTGGGCCCATCTTGCACAAGATAACCTCTTTGAACTACTGTCATAGGACTCACCAGATTGTGTTGTACACTGTTCTGCTCAGCCTGCTATGCAAGGCATGATTGCTTTTCTATTTGATGGAATTGCTGGAAAGAGTGCATGGTCTCTTGCTTCTCCTTTAGTTGCTCTGCCAACTATTGTAGACTCTCCTCCATTACCCTGACCACAAATCATCCCAATGGCTCTCCATCTGATACTCTGCCATCTTGGATGGGGGAATTCCAAACTTGGGCTGTGTCCAGACTCAGGGTTTTTTTCGAAAAAAAAGTAGCCTTTTTTCGAAAAAACTTCCCCTGCGTCCAGACTCAAGCCGTGTTCTTTCGAAATTAATTCGAAAACGCGGCTTTTCTTTCGATGGCGGTAAACCTCAATTTACGAGGAAGAACGCCTTCTTTCGAAAGAAGGCGTTCTTCAATGTAAATAGGGCTTCTTCGAAAGAGAGCATCCAGACTCACTGGATGCTTTCTTTCGAAAAAGCAAGCCACTTTTTCGAAATTTCTCCGTGCAGTCTAGACGCTCTCTTTCGAAAGAGGCTCTTTCGAAAGATGCTTTCGAAAGAGCCTCTTTCTAAAGAAGCCTGCAGTCTAGACATAGCCTTGGATAAGCACCCACATGTTGTAACGGCATATTCAGCTCCTGCCTTCTGGTACCACAGAAACCATTCCGCCTTCATTCACATCATGCCATTTATTTCCTCCAGCAACAACTCTACATCCCCCATGCAGCAGTGCTAGGCATAGTTCTGTTCTCTGTGCTCTTGGCCCTTTCCCCAGGGCTTGAGAGAAACGGGGTCTCCCTTCCGAGCTAGTTCTGTTCCTGTTTCCCTCACTTCCTTCATATGTCCTTTTTATCTGTCTTGAGCTGATGTGCTAAACTGTCACTTGTGTGTGACATCAGAATGTCATAAAACTTCAGATCTTAAGTGTGTTAATTCTTCTTTAAAAACACAGGCATGTGGATATAACCATAGGATTATAGTTATCTGTTGGAATCAAAACTAAATGATTTGGTTAAAAGCTAAAAACTATTAATTTGATGAACTGTGAATACTATATTTGGAACAACCGCTTACAAATTGTTTATTTTCTTTTAATAGTATGGTTTCTTTCATTACAGGAAGATCTGACTCCAAAAGATATTGAAAACATAATTGATGAACTAAAGGCTGGAAGTGTTCCCAAACCTGGCCCAAGGTAACTTGTATTTGTATGATATAGGAGTGAGTAATAAAAGAAAATCTATTTGGAATGTAAGCTATTTTTAATGTTGGTGATTAGTTATTAGAAAAGTTAATTGATCACCCTAGAACTGAAGACATGAATTCGCTCAACTACATAGGCACTGCAGGCTTTTCCACATTGATCTGTTTTATGCATAAACCTGCACCTGGAGAGGCTGTGTGGAGAGAGGAGAGGAAAGCTTCATTTCATAATTTTTCAGTCCATAACCTTATTTGACATTACCAATGAAAGTGCCAATTGAGATGTTGGCTCTAAAGTGACTACATGCTTAATAAGAAGTAGATCAAAAACTTACATTTACATAGATCACCCAAAACACTACCAGCTGGTTGACTTTTGATCCCTACAAAGGTAGATTTAATTTTTCCCTTCTGAAAGTCACTTCTGTGCATCTTTTTCTTTCCCTCTGTTCCTGTACAATTTTACATGCATAGGAAGATGTGTGAATGGGAGAGGTAATCGCCTAAACATGAGTTCTCAGTGTCCATTTTATCCTTAGTATTTTATTTGGTGTGCCCATTGCTGGAATATTCTGTGCCCAATTCCGATGTCCACTGTTTAAGAAGGTTGTAGATAAATTGGAGAGGGTTCAGAGGAGAGCCAGCCATAAGAATGACTAAAGCAGTGTTTCCCAAATGGTGTTCCGTGGAACCCTGGAGTTCTGTGAAGTGTAAATAAGGGTTCCGCAAGAATATTCCATTACAATAATATTTTATGATTTTTAAAAAAATATTGTGATTTTTTTTAAATATGTGCAATTAATCTAAATGTTGATCTCATGACCTTGTTTATAATTTGTTTATTATTCTCCTTACTTATTTGTAGTCTATTTTTTCAGCTTCATATATTAGACTGCTATTAGGGGTTCTGCAAAATTCTTTTGAGTTTAAAAGGGTTCCGTGGCCCAAATAATATTGGGAAACACTGGACTAAAGGATTAGAAAACATGCCTTATAGTAAATGGATTCAACACAACCTAGTTAGCTTAACAAAGTATGTTAAGAGGTAACTTGATTGCAATCTGTAAGTACCTATAAGGGGAACAAATATTTAATCTTTGTTCTTCTGTTTAGTAGAGAAAGGTATAACACACAATCCAGTGGTTGGAAGTTGAATTTAGACAATTCAGGTTAGAAATGGGGCATGTGTTTAACAGTGAGGGTAATTAACAAGGGGAACAATATACCAAGAGTTATGGTATAGATTCTTCATCACTGGCAGTTTTTACATCAAGATTGGACGTTTTTATAGAAAAAGATACGCTTCAGGAATTTGAGAGCGTTCTGTGGTTTGTGCTGTACAAGGTGGTCAGACCAGATAACTGTGGATCTAAGATGGTCCTGAAACAAATAATCAGATGTTGTCTTTGAGTGTTTCTAGAACAAACAAGCCATAGATCTAACTTTTGTATCTATGAAGCGTATGTATTTTGGTTATCAAGTTCCATATTTGACATTCAAGTTGAATGCCTTTACTTCCTACTAATGTGTTGAGATACTATGTTCTGTTGTTCCTCTTCCCCTTTCTCTCTGTCCATCCTTCAGAGAAGCACCGAGTAAGACTTATGTCATCTGTAAGTATTGATGAACAAATGTGATTGCTCTTTACCTTTTCAGAAGTGGACGTTTTTCTTGTGAGCCAGCTGGTGGTCTTACTTCTCTTACTGAACCACCCAAAGGACCTGGATTTGGAGTTAGAGCAGACCTCTAAGCATTTATGTAATTAATTATAAAAACATAAGCTGTCTAAAAATAAAACAGTTAACTTCATTAAAATGGCTTTAATTGTATGTTTTAAACTTTTTAAAAATGGAGAATAGTAACATCATTGAGCTATATAAAGATGCAACAGCAATAAAAAAAATCCGTGCAAATTGAAAAAAGCCCCATAGATTTCTAAACTTCTCCAATTTGTAAAGGTGTGTGTGAAACAATTTGCCTTGCCCTGACCTTTCATCAAAATCTTTGAGTGAAAATCTTGCACTTAGATTTATGAGCACAAAAAAAATATAATTTACTACTTTATATGCTGAGATGCTGTCCTGGGGCATTCAGCACATAAAAGTACATATGTCTACACGTAGATTCCTTTTAAAGCATTATGCCCAACATGATTATATTTACGGAGCAAGGGTTTGGGGAACAATGGAAAGTAGGTTATGATGGGTTCATACACTTGATAGAATATCACCACTCAACAGAAAACCTTAATATTGCAGGGAAGAATTGGGGAGAAATAAGTAGCACATTTCTCTGTGACTCACTTGCGACAGCACTGTCCTTTAGCTTACATAGCTCTTCTACCTCCCTGCTATTTATGCCCTGATGTATTTATAGAAAGCAATCATATCCTCTCTTAGCCTTGGATTGAAGTTTTAATATTGGGGCATGGGATTGATTCTACCAAAGTATCATCTTCCACTTCTTTCCTGCTCAACTTCATTGATTAGGTGTCAGAGTTAGTCCTTCATTTCCTACAAAAAACATAAAAAACTGAGCCAAAATAGCTAGGTATGTAGTTTATTTCACCAGATTTCCCTGCCTCATTCATCCTCCTAATTAATGTTGAAATTTCTACTTTTTAAAGATTTACCAAAAAGGCAAGTGTCCTCACTTATTACAGATATCTCAAATATAGTATATTCCTACTGATGTAAAATATTAAACTTATGTGAAATTTAGAACCTGAATTACAAAGAGCTGGGGAATGGATATTGTAACTCTGAAGTGTTCATTAGTGAACAATAACTTAATCCAACTTTGAAACTGTACATTTAATAGTATAGTACTGTATGCATGATTATTTTGGTTCCAAATGAGATCTGTGATTGATTGAAGTTCTCCAGTAACATCAGGTATGCCTATATTACATTCAATTTATTTTATAGTATGTTTTTAGAGTATCTTTGTTTCAGAATTTACAGACCATTTAAGATAAATCAGGCAGCTTACACCTCTCAGCGGTATTGTTTTAGGGTTTTTCTAAACTCCAGATATCACTACATCCACATATACGTGGTTCATATATCAAGCTTTTCAACTGTAACAGGAAGATCAATCCTGGAGTACTCTTCAATGGCCAAGGGTACATTCCAGAACCATAGAATACCTGGGCTCTGGCTACTACTAATTCTGACACATCTTAATTGATCATTCCCGAAGGTTCCTGCATATGTATGCATGGCAAAGTGCTAGGCTTTCAAAAAACAAGATCAACAATGATTAGAGGATCTGTAATTTCATCAATCAATGACATTAAAAGGGGCCTGCACCCCCCCCCCCCCCCACTAATTCTCGGTAACTGCATGTTCACTTTTACACTGGCTAATAAATTCAGAGGGATCTCACTTTAACTATAATCAATTCACAAGTACAAGTCAATGATGGAGTGTGCTTTTGCACAACTGAAAGCAGAATGAGATGGCTGTTAACCTGCAATAACAGTTCAGTGACTAATGTAGCCATTAGCTGCCTGAATATAGTCGACACTCCTTAGACTCTACATTTAGGTGCCCTTTTGCTATGTTGTTCCTTAGCAGCTGTTGCTGTTAGTATCCTCTTGACTAAAGGTAGACAAAGAATTGAAGGTGAGGGACAGCCATGTTGTGGGGGGAAGAGTTTAGGAGGGGAATCTCAAGTTTGGGGTGAATGGGGCAGGGAAACTCTGGGTTTAGCAAGGTAGCCCCCAATCTCCAAATTGGTTGAACTGCCAGGATTCATGCTCCATACTGGCAATGGATGGATGGGGAGGGTAATGTGCACAGCCTGAAAAGGAACAGATGAAGGACAGAGGAAAGCTTCCAAATGTGATTTCACTGCTCCTCTGAACCCCTCTCTCCCCTTTCTCCCCAATACCCCCCCCCAAAATTCCTCTTCCAGTCTTTCCTCCGAAATTCCCCTCTACACATGTCCTCCATGCAGGCTTTGTCACACATGGCAACTGGACAGGCCCTTGTGCACCCTGAAGTGTGCTGAATATGCAGTTTTGTGGGGGGCATTGCTTCTACATGGCCCACTAATCTCTGCCCCAGATGTGACCTCACAAATGTTGCTGTTACCAAGTGGACAATTCACAGTAGAGAAACTGTTCCTAAGGGAAATGTTGCTTGTGATTGTTCTTCTAAGGTGTTACTGCAAATAAGCATTTACTGGAACGTGCAATCAGAGGAGGCACTGTGACTTCCAGCAATCGATGAAGAGCCTGACAACTGTTGCACCCAAAGCTGTCACTTATATTAGCATATACTGTACAATGTTTGCCCAAGTTGTGCAAAGTTTCAAAATGATGGGGAGAATGGGTCTAGAGCAGTGAAGTAAATATTTGTTGATTTTTTTTATTATTTTATTAATAGTGTAATATGAGGGAATGGTATTGAAGAGTCTGTGTGTGCTTTAGTGGAGATGGTTTTATTTGTTATTTTTGGTGAGGAAATATATAGCGTAGTTAAATGGTACCTTGATGATAAACATGATTTGATAAGCACACTTTATTAAAAACAAAACTAATGACTAGCTGTAACAAAATTTAATCTATATACTCTACAAAGAATACAGCTATAAATCCAGATTCCTCAAATCCCTCTAATTAGAATTCCCATTTTCTGTTCCCTGTAGGAAAGTGAAAGCTATGAGAACAATTAAGGGAGCCACAGTAAAGGAAAGTCAAATAAGTAACATTGTCCTATTGGATTGGGCTAACATGTTGTGTTTTTTCCTGTGCCCATATCTATTTATTGAAAATTTCTTAATGGAATTGCTTGTTCTCCTTTATCTCCTTATTCCAGAAATAGTAAGCATTTCCATTTTCCTGCCTCAGTGTCACATTTTATTCACACATTTACTTGGTTTCCAAGTCTCTATGCATGACTAGAACTAAGTTTCCCTGCTCTTCTGTTTTCATGTACCTCAGTTGTGATGCATCTACTGCTGTGGATCCCATTTGTTGGTGGTAACATATACTCCAAAGTAGCCATAGTCACTGACATGAAATAATATTGCTATGGCAATAACACGTCCATTCCTTGAATGAAATAAAAGTAACAATTTCAATTCTGTTTGATTCCAATTACATTTTACAAGGGTCAGTCTTCTCTCTGGACTAGAGCTGAAAAAAAACTACTACATTCTCACACACAGCTTCCAAGAGTAAGGATGGAGATGTTATATTAATGCAGCCCAGAAGCAGGGGTACTTAAATGATTACCTGTTGGAAGACAACAAAAACAACCTTTTGTAGAGGGTCACTACAAGGGAAGAAGGCAATTTCTAAGGAACTGAGGGGAAAGGCTAAGGCAGCTACAATGGATTGCCAAGCTAGCATATGATTTTGAATTTTTCCCATATAACTGCCATGGGGTGGGGGAAAATAAAATTAACTAGAATTTCCACTTGATTTCTAGTAATGTATTTAATGTTAGGCAACAATCATGAATGGCAGTGATTCCCCCCTCCCCAACTTGCACAGTTTATCTGTACTTCTCTACCAGTATTCACTGATTAAAAGGCAAAGCTAAATGCAACATTTAAATCTGAGCAGAATGCTAGTTATGTTCCCTACCTGGCATATGTGCCATATCTGCCTTATATGTAAAATGTACCTATTATGTGGCTTGAAATGTTGCCTTTTTATACTAGTTTTTAATTTCCGCCACTGCCATTTTGCTTATCTGGGCTGGATACAGCCTTCCACTTTTGACATTCTTGAGAGTGGGGCTTTGGGGGGGGGGGGGGAGAGATCAGGTGTGCTGCCCCATAGGGACAGGGTTCCTGTCATGGACACAGCGTGGTGAAGTTGCACCTGTGCTATGTGACTCTGCAGGTGGAAGCAGCTATAAAGCTTTATACTGCAGTGCCTGCAGGACAATCTGTTCCCTGGGATATTTTCAGATTTAGGTATGTCAGTTGAAAGGGAACTCATATTTTCAGTGGTTACAGTTACCTAATTAACTGCTTTTTAACATCTCTAGTATTAGCAAGGAATGTTGAAAGCAAGATGTTTTGTTAAAGATTCAACAACTATTATTTCCCTTTTATTGGAGAGTAAGAAATCCATGTTTGAATCTTGAAAGAAGGCCTTCAGCAAAAGACTTGAAACTGCTAAGGTTTAAGGTTAAAAAAGGGGGAAAAGCTTTAAAAACATCCAAAATTGTAGGGCAACTTTATATAATTAAAAAGCAGACTAAGTCATTATTTTTCCTCCTTTATTGATATTGTAAGAAGGACACGTGGAAATCCTGATAGATAAAATGCTCTGCTTGTAGTGTATTGCTAGACACAAATGGAAAACCTTGTAGGGATGGTAGTGCTACAATAATTATATACAGGACAGGAAACAGCTGATGTGTGTGCTCTTTAGGACTCTCAGTACATTATTTCTGAAGTTCTTACAGGTAGAGATGCTCAAACAATGGCCTGTGAAAAAGGATAGTTCCGTTTTAAGATATTGCAGGGAAAACATGCTGTTTTTAAAAACACTACAAACATACTAATCCTATAGAAGGGGATTAGAATTACGTCCACCTCGTGTCAGCGGCCTTCAGTAAATGTTCATGATGATCTTAAGCATGGATGCTGCTATCCACGGGAAAGCCGTTGGCAGAGTGAGTCAGAAACGGATTAACGAAGCTGCATCGTGTTATATTCGCAATCAAAAGGTAAAACCATCACAGCAACGGGTGAAATGAACCAGCGTTAAGAGCTTGAATGCAAACTGCAATTACACTGTCGGGGGGCTCGTCGGGATGGGGCAATACAGCGCGATTCTCCTGCGGGCTCGCAGGCAGCCGCTTGCGGGGCGGGGCGCAACCACTGAGCGAAGGAAGGCGGGGAAGGGCCGAAACGACACGCTGACCCCAACGGTACCTGGCTACCAGCGCTGCCGACCCACGGCCGAGTGACTGCAACCGTCAGCGCAGCGTATCACGCGACGCCCGCAGCGGAGCGTTTGGCTGGCGGGGGGGGAGCCGGACGCCCCCTCGGGCCCATCCCCGACTCACTGAGACACAACACGAGCCAGTCACCGCTCACCCGACCGGCCGCGCATGCGCCCTTACGCGCGGGTAGTTAAAACTCACTGCGCCATCGCTACCGGAAAACCCGAAGTAGCCCGAGCGGCGGGCCCTGGGCATACGGCGAAGCGGTGGTGGCTCCTACCCGGTTTCCGTCGCGAGGGGAAGCAGGCGCGCTAGTCTCTTCCCCCACCCCCAATCTCCGGCATCCCGCAGCCGCCATTTCCAGAATGTTCCAGCCGCAGGAGCCGGGAACACGAGCGGCAGCGCCTGCCCCGCCCCCTACCCGTCCAGCCAGGGTCAGTTATTTTCCTTCCGTGTGTGTGTGCTGCGCGTGTGCACGAGAGACCTGAGGCACCGGAGATCCACTGCGGAAGGAGAACTGCCGTGACGTTGATCGTTGCACCCCCCCCTCCCCTTTCCCCAACCACCGCCCAACTTCTGTAACGTTCGCGGCGGCGCGTTCTCGCCTGTCTCTCGTGCGTGTTTGTGGTCACGTGGGATGGCGCGGCCAATGGCAGCCCCGCGGAGCTGCACTCGGAGACCGACATTCTGACGGGGGGGAGGGGAGCGGCAGTGCCGGGGACTGGGGGGGGCACTTTCAAACCCGACACCTACAGCTTGCTGCCGGTGCGGGGGTCGGGATCCGTCCGCAGCGATTGAATCCGGTTCTTCGTCCGGTCCTGTCAGAGGGGCAGCACGCGCGGGAGGAGACCTGTCGCTTCCTCCTCCGACAAGGTAAGTCGAGACACCCCCTCCCCCGCTAGGGGGGCCGCTGCTCTAACGCCCTTGTGTGGGGGGGGTGTGGCACCACCCTCGGACCCCGCGCCCTGGGGCAGCCCCCTTCCCCCGCCGTATGCGTGTCCCAGCGCGGGGGGGTGTGACCTCGCCCGTCCCCCAGCTGCTGCGTGTCTCCGCTCGTGGGGCAGGCTCGCCCCGCTGCGCACGGTCCCTTTTCTCCGGCCTGCGGGCGATGCCGGTCGGGCGAAGGGCTCTGTCAGCCGCTCTCGCCGCCTGTCACTGCCGCTGTGGGAGCCATGGCTGCCGCTGTCACTGCCGCGGCGTGTCCCTGGCACGGTTCTTCCCCACCCCCCCTTCCCCACCCCGGCTGCTATTTGGGGGACGCGCCGGGGCGGGAATAATTGCCCACGGGGCTGTGCGAGACAGTCGGGGCTTCGCCTCTGCAGCAGCTCGAGCCCGGCCGGGGAGCGGGGTGTGCGGGGCTGGCGCTGTGCACAGCGCCCCGGCGGAGAAGGGAACGCGCTGCTGCAGCTTCAGCCGGTGACTCAGTGCTGGGCTTTTGGCAACATGTAAAAAGCTAGAAGCTGCTCGGCGGTGTATTTCTACTAGGCTGTCTCTCCGCGCCTTTCCGAAGCCTGCGGTTGTATAGGGTAGCCTCCATGTATTTGGAACACATTTAGGGTTTTTTGTACTTTCTCAGCGTGAAAGATCACATTGTTTTACAGGTTAATTGCATCAATTGCCTGGTCTGTCGCTAAAATACTGCCACCTCTGAGGTGGAGCATAGCAACTGATTGACAGCATCAAGTGGCTATTTAGGACAAAAAAAACCCAACGATAATATTATTTCCTGAAAGGATGGATTAGGGTGGTTAATTCAGTTGGGATTTGGCCAGATTACCAACCAATTAATGGCCTTCCCCTGTATTTCAGTTTTTAAAACTGAGTATCTTTTGACAAGTGGAAGAATAGCAAAAAACGGAGAATTCCATTTTCTCAATAGTCTTTTTTTCATGAAAGTGAAGTCAAGAGTTTTTTCATGGAAACTAATTAGACTTTAGGATGGTGTATTTCACATCTGTTTTGTAGCTCATAGGAATATAGTAGATGACAAATGGAAGAGAATCTATGTGTGGCATTCATAACTTTAGACTTTTCTATGTAACTATTTGCATGTTGATTACAGTGAAAGCCAAGACTATCCCAACTTCATTCACTTCCATCTGTCAGCTGCTTTATTATCCCACCGGACGGATGTGGAACATGCCTTAAAGTTTAGGTAATTTCCAGAAAAAATGACTAGAGAAGGATTGAATCATAGTGCCTACAAGAAGTCAGGACTTCACTAAACACTAGATTCCTTGAGGCATGGTCATAATGTGTGTGGAAAGGAACTCCCTATCCAGGAAGAACGTCCTTTTACCCTTTCCCATACATACACCTGAGTGAGGCAGGGGAACAGTAAGGGGCTCACCCCTTAAGAGTCAGTGTGTATCTTCCATGAATGTGCCAACTCAACCCTTCAAATTTTTTTTTCTTTTTTGCACACTTTAATCTTCTGTTGAGGTGGTGTAAATAGAGGGTAGTCTCTTGGAGAAGTTGATCGTAAAGTTAACACATTGAAGGTGTGTCTACACAGCACCCTAAACTCGAAATAAGATATGCAATTTGTGCTACGTAAATTGTGTGTCTTATTTTGAATCTATTTCAGAATGGCATATTTTGAAATTTGGCGCGTTTACACAGCGTCAAATTTCGAAAAAACGTGCTATTTCAATCCATCCCTTATACCTGATGCAATGAGGTTTTTTGGGATGGCGAAATAGTGCTCCTGTTACTTTGAAAAATATTTCAAAATAACGGGCGGCTTGTGTAGATGTGGGGTAGCTATTTTGGGATACCTCTGCTAACCCAAAATAGCCTTGAAGTGTAGACATACCTCCAGATGCACAGGGACAGTATATGTTTCAGAGCTATTGTATTAGACTCTCTACAGTCTTAGGCAGATGGTGGGTTACATTTCTTTACAAAGATGAGGGTTAGTGACTTACCATTTTTTTTCTCAAATGAAAGCTCAGATTCTGTTATAACTACAGGCAGTCCCTGGGTTACGTACAAGATAGGGACTGTAGGTTTGTTCTTAAGTTGAATTTGTTCGTAAGTCGGAACTGGCGTCCAGATTCAGCCGCTGCTGAAACTGACCAACAGCTGACTACAGGAAGCCCGAGGCAGAGTTGCTCTGCCCCGGGCTTCCTGGAATCAGCCGCTGATCAGTTTCAACAGCAGCTGAATCTGGACGCCTGGGACAGAGCAGCTGGGGCGCTGCCGGGTACGTCCCCGCAGCGCCGCACCTCGGCGCTGCGGGGACCAACCCGACAGCACCCCAGCTGCTCTACCCCAGGTGTCCCCAAGTCAGCTGCTGCTGAAACTGATCAGCGGCTGATTCCAGGAAGCCCGGGGCAGAGCAACTCTGCCTTGGGCTTCCTGTAGTCAGCTGCTGGTTAGTTTCAGCAGCGGCTGAATCAGGATGCCTGGGGTAGAGCAGCTGGGGTGCTGCCGGGTTGGTCCAGTAGCGCCGAGGAGCGGCGCTGCGGGACCAGCCGGCAGCGCCTCAGCTGCTCTACCACAGGCGTCCGCAAGAAAAGCCTGGTCTGCTGGGGGGGGACACTAGCTGCACTTCCCCCCCTCCCCCCCAGCAGACCAGGGAGATGCAGGCGGCGGGACCAAGACGTGCCGTGGTCCCGCCGCCCGCGTCCTCTGCGGCTTTGCTCCGCCCTTCCCCAGCAGACTAGGGAGACGTGGAGCAAAGCCGCGGAGGATGCGGGCGGCGGGACTGCGGCGCTTGTGGGCGGTCCCGCCACCCGCGTCCTCCGGGGCGAGAAAATCCCCGTTCGTAAGTACGGATCCGACTTAAAGTCGGATCCATGTAACCCGGGGACTGCCTGTACATGGTTCTAGAAGCTGGAGCTTTAAGCATGTGTCTGTGTCTTAATCCTGTCCTTTGGACCTGCAGAGTTCCACTGCATTTGCAAAATTCCATCTGTGAAGATCCATCTGCAAAATCTAAAGTCTGGGTCATAGTAAAATATTTTATTGGGAAGGTGGTGGTAAACCTCTAGCAGTCTCTGACAACTTTACTTGCTTATTTGTATTTTGTGAGTTAAAAATCAAAGAAAGTAAATATTGGGGTAGAATGGTGCTTATCAGCACCACATGGACTATGAGAACATTCTTGTTGTGTATAAAGCAGTTCCTTTCTTTGACTTTATGGTTTTCCCCTGTCAGTTTCCACCAATAGGTACAATGCATTGATAGGATCATGTTATTTTCCCAGGAGAGTCACTGCAGTTGAGGTATGCGAAGGATTCTCCCCTTCTGTTGGCACTGGCTTCCAGCACTTTAAAAATAGTTTGGACTTAAACATCCCCTTTGTGTTTCCTGTGGGTTTTTTTCTCTTTTCCCCTACTCAAGAAAACCCCTCAAGTCTGAACGCATTCTGAATGCAAGTGTAAACTAGTATAAAGCTTCTGATAGATAATGCATTTAGTGCACAGCAAATTGAGCCTCTTCCTGGCTTGCCGGATGTATCACAGAAAGTCTGTTGATGATGGAATGGTTAGATGAAATTACAAAATTAGTCTTCTCTTTCTAAAACACCTAGTTGTTCAGATAGTAGTAGGAGAACCAAAAATAAATCTACTATATATTTGAGAGAGTTTGTCTGTGTATCTGTCTGTCCAAAAACTCTTCTTAAATGGTAAGATCTAGGTCCGCCAAATTTAGTTTATAGCTTTCTCTTGTCATAACTCGAGATAAAGGTTTGATTGTGCCAGGAAAATGGGATGTGCTTGGAATGGGATTGCTTCTCATAAAATGATACAGAAAAGAGACCAAGTCACTACTCCCCCTCCGACTCTTTGTTCAGGACTGCCCCAGTCCTGGCCAGGCATCCTGATTTGTATAGGAACATTGCTGGCTCCCCTCAGAGAGCAAGGGGAAAGTACACAGTTTGCTGCTTTCCTCAGTCTGGCTGGGCAGCACAGGGGGCACACAGACCTGAACCTGCCCCAGCTGGGGACATGCACCCCTCTAATGGCTGTGCCCACTGGAGATGCAGCAGCTATGAAGAGGTGCTTCTCACGTGGCCCCAAGCTGCTGCTGTGAAAGAAGGCTGGGGTAGTCCTTTCTCTGGGGCAGCTTGCATACTGAACCTCTCATCTCCAGTGCCACCCCAGACCAATGAATCAAATGGGCCAGGTATATTATAATTTTATTTTCCAGAAAACAAAATCTGAGTTAAGGACCTGAGCAAAGCCGGGGAAATCTTATAGTAAACAAATAAAAGCGTGTCTTTACCAAGTGTGGATTATCAACTACAATCTCAAGCAATTGTTCTCAGTCTCATGTGTTTCCTGATCTGTTAAATCTTCAGCTGACTTAACTAAAAACTCCACTACTGTGCATATTTTGACACATACAAGGTATCGAGATCTTTCAGAGCTCAAATATCAAACCCTACAAAAATCTTGACCTTCTGTTTTAAAAGTGATTTGTGAATATAAAGAAATGTTATCTGTTGAATTGATTTGTCATGTTAACCAAAGATTTTACGTTGGAAGGACTCAGATTTCATTGAAGCTGGTCATCTTGACATTCAAAGTGAGCAGAAGTATTGATCACAAAATATATAGTGTTTTGCTTGGTACTGCAGAGGTAATGCATACAATTCTTCTGAAGGCATAGAACATCTTTCTTCTTTAGCACTTTAATATTTAATGTGAGGTGGGCGGGACAAATACATCTTAATTTCTTTTGCATATTTGATTGGAGAGACCTGTGTAGATGTTGACTGGTCATTTAGTCTCCGTATCAGACCATATTTTGTAAATACAGTACTTCATTATAAGTGTTCTTGGATTCCACTGGCAGATGGTATGAAAAAAATATTAGCCTAAACTGTATCTAGCTTTGCTATCCTATCCTTGAATAATGTTATTAACAGAAGATGAGTCAGATGCCTGTTGATTTGTCTAGTTCTGCAGCAGTTTGCCATTATTCAGGATTACTTTGCTCCAAAACAAAAGAAAAAAGGAATGCTTCAGACTGCCATCAGAGCCCGCTCTCTATGTTAGCAAGTATTGATTTCCTGAGTTTGAATAATCAACTTGCTTGTGAAAAAGAGGTTATTCACCACCAACTTCTAAGAGTCTAAGCCTTCACTTAAAGAAAATAACATTTCTGTTAGTGAAATTGGCATGTCAGGTCTGTTTCATGCTGCTGTTGCTTCTTAGGAAAGGCAGGGGGCAGAGTCAGGTGAGACAATTATTAATGGAGAACTGAATACCCAAAAATAGAGACTGGGGAAGAGGTAGAGTAAAAAATCTTTTCTCTTCCCTCTCCATGCCTTGCTTCTGTTGCCAGTGATCTGGGGAGGGAGAGACAGTACAGAGAACTTTGTCCTTTTCTCCTTGCTGTGGCTTCCAGGAGCCTCTAGAAGATAGTGAAGATGCCCAGATCTTCAGAGGCTTGTAGGCGCTGAGGCCCAATGGAAAATCAATGAGAATTTTCTCCCTCCAGTAACTTCAAGTTTATTAAGCATGCCAGAAGCTGAATACATCTCGAGTGATATTCAGGCCACCATACTAGTAGAAATTTATAGAACACTTTACATTTTTTTTATGTCAGAAGCTGGATTTACTGGAGTTCTATTTGGAGTTTCACTTTTTAAAATTTTTTTAAATCTCTGATTAGAAGGTATTTGGTACATTTTTCAGTGCCAGGTCATTAGCATGGGAAGTTGTCCATCTGGTAGAAACATTTAGTTCTGATAGGTGTATTCTCACTTTAGTCAGTTTATATAAAACATCATCCTTTTTTTGATGACTCATTGTGCTGTTTCAGACAATGAGTTTAGATTTTACTATCAGCAAACTGAAACAGGAAAAATTGAAAGATCTTGAAATGACACTCCCTTCCAAAATTGGTTAAAGTTATTGAATTTTTGTTTTTCCTTGTCTCAGAAACAGAGCTCTCTCAACAGCCAAGTTAGACTTTTGGGGTTTATCTTTGTTTTGTCCATCTCCTGTCACCTTTCCTTTAATTTCCAGATCAGGAAGTAAAATGTTGATTTTTAGTGATGTCACATTGCTGCTGTGGGGCTATAGTCACTTTCCTAAAAGATTTTTCCTAAAAATTATGAGTTTCACTCTCTAAAAGTATCTGCCAATTCCCTCATTATGGCACTTCTCTGTTCAGACTGCTGGAATCCCTGAACTTCAGGATAGGTGGGTTGAGCTAAAGCCATGGTATAAAGCTGAAGAAATTGGACCAACATCAGTAAGTGGCTTTCATACTAGTGCACCATGTAAGATCTGCTGTTTTAGGTCTTGATCTTGCTATGAGAAAATACTCTGTCAGACCCTGAACTCCACTGAAGTAAAAAGGCCTAGTAAAAAGCAGTAGGGATTCACTTGCTGATGTATATCATCTTGGGCGCAAGGCCTTATTTGTGCCTTCTGGACGCAGTACAGAGCACAGAATAAACAGTTTAAAATATGATGATCTTAATACTATCTAACTGATCATAAAATCTGATAGTCTTAACTGTTAGTGTCCTAAGTATTCGGGGACTATTAAGGCCTTGAAGGCAAGATGGAGCACTCTTCCTGTACGCATCCTGTGGTATGGGTGTAAAAGGAAGGGGAAGCTAATTAAAACTGAGGCCCACAAGTCCATTCTTCCTTATCGCTAGTCTTCTGGGATTGCAAGGTGGTGCTAAACTTCTCTGCAGGTGTTTCCTTAGAATCCTGACACCATCCTAAGGGATTCAGAGGGAGCACCTGTGAAGATATTAAATATCTGATTGTGGACGTAAAGCGAGGAGGAAGATTGGGCTTGAGTAGGGCAGTGGACTGGGGCTCATGTGATCTGGGTTCAGTTCCCAGCTCTGCCACAGAATTAGTGTGATCAAGGATAAATCACTAAGCCCTGACTTTTGAAAAGTTTTCAGTACCTACAAGGTCAGCAGATGTTAAGAGATGTCAGCTCCTGAGCACCTCTGAAAATAAAAAACAGTCTCCCTGAGTTACAATGTTCTCTGTGTAAAATGGGGTCAACATTTCACTACTTCAGGGGGATAGCGATATGCCAGTGATGGATGCCAATAAAAGCTCAGACTCCTAAAACTAAGAATTGGCTTTGTAATGATCACCTAATTAAAGAATTGCTGAGCTTCACATTTCTCTTTCGTGATTTTGGGGGGAGGGAAGAGTTGCATAGTGATGTTTAAGCTTGTCCCTCATTTCTTTCCAAATATGGCTTTTCTTCTCTACTTGAGTCAAGAAATCTTTCACCCATTATTTGAGTGTCCTCTCAGAAAAAGAAGTATCTTCAGCAGCTTTGTTAGGAGGTTTTTATGTATTTATCTGGAAAAACTCTGAAATTTAGAAAATTCAGAGTACTTGTGCATTTTATTCTCTGAGAAACGTGTATACCTCTTTTTCAGAGTGGGGCTGTTTCTGTTTAGAAATGTATAAAGTAGTCATTTTGGTATCTTTATCTAACGTCATATAGATTTGACAAGGCACCTTACACACTAGTCAGTCTTTTCTGTGTACCTCCTTTTGTTATATGTGGAGGTAAGTGTGGTCATGGTTAACAAGATGCTGGAGGATAATAAAAACAATGACATTCAGCAAATGAAAAGCACTGTTTGGAAGTTTAAAAAATAGATTTCATGCCTCCAAATCACAAAATATTTGAATTTCTGATACAATTCATTATCATGAATGAAACACTAAATCCTAATTTAGCATTAGACTATAGTTCATTGATGAATTTCAGAAGGAATCAGGCCTTTGACAACAGGTTTATGAGCTGCCTCATTTCAAATGTCTTTACTAAACAGATCGTATCGGTGGATCTGATTTAAATCAAATTGATTTAATCATGGTTTTCTACTTAAAAGTGCATTCTTGTTGCTTGTTATAACCTTAATACATATTCTTCACAACTCAGAGATAGATGTAGATTTCATTTTTAGAAGGTAAACATTATACATTTTTAAACAGCGATTTATTTTGAAAAATTTTCTGATTAGTTTTACAGCTATATCAGAAAATGAATGATTGTTTGGTTATTTAATTTACCAAAGGTAATTGAGGCAGATATTTATGAAGTCATTGGGAGTTGAACTATCTCCAATTCAACAAGTTAACCGTTAATATTTGGAGGATTTTCTTGCCATACTGTATTAGGAGGAGACTATCACCAGACAGATATTTTAAATTGTTTTATTTAACTAAAGCAATATTATTTATTCTGGATTTTTTTTCTTCTTCAACGGCAAACATACTATTTTTACAAAACAAACATTTGAATTTTAGTTAAACATTCACGTTTTTAAAATCAGGTTTGTTAAAATTGTTTTAAATTAAAACTAGGAGGGTGTGCCCCCTGCTTGCTGTGCTCGCCAACTCCCCTTTTCACTGGCTACTTTTGCAGCCAGAGAGCCTGTTAATCTTGCACTGAGCCCAGCTGCGCTCTTCATGGTCCCAAGTCTCTTGCACCCTTCTCAACTCCTGCCCACCACAACCTTGGATGGGCCCCTCAATACAAATGCTCTCAGCCCATCCCACCCGCTTGTGCCCTTTAATTGCCAGCCATTCCCCCCTGCTGACACCCTTCCCCACCTGCCAATAAAATAGTCCATGACCCAAAGCCCACCCCCTTGCTTCCATCCCTAGCCCCACCTCTGTCCTCCTACACCACCATTCCTACCCTCCCTCCCCATCCCCCTCCTTCCATCTCTACCCCACCTCCATTCCTACACTAACCCATCCTCTCTAACCTCTCCCCACTCCACACTGCCTATCTGCATACTTTCACCTCTTTCCTCCATATTCCTACACGCCTATCCTTTCTTAACCCCTCCTCTCTGTGGACCCCCCCATACTGCCCATCACCCTCACCCCTTCTGTACCCCCTTACCACACCACCCATTCTCACATACACCCTTACTCCCTTTCTTCCCTCCCTGTTCACATCCTGCTCCCTTCCATAAACCGGCAGCCTAACCAGCAAAGAAATGGTACCAGGCCTTGGGGGTTGCCAGACTGCAGTGGCGGGTTCCACTGGGGTGGCTCGGCGCTGGGGTGGCCATTCTGGGCATGCTGGAGGATGAGGCCATGGGCAGGCAGGGCTGTGCAGCCTGCCTGCATTCCCGGTGCAAATGGGCTGGGCCTCGCACCAGCTGAAGCAGCCCCCCTGAGCCGGAGGCCAAGAGCCCCCATTTCGGAGGAGCACAGCCTTGCAGCCCCTGTCCTCAGGCAACAAAGCTCAGCGTGCCCCACGCACCTGGTCGCGTACCATAGCCAGCCTCCGGAAGGGGACATGGTGCAGTGGTTGCTTCCCCTGAGTAGGGGGCCACCAGGGCTGGCCCAGCACGCAGCCAGCTCCTCCCCTCAGCCACCGAACTGCGCTCCGCTTCTCCTTTGGGCCTGCTCCCGCACGGTGCCTCAGGCCCTTTGGCCATCAGGAAGGCCCCCAACATCCCCAGGTCCAGCCACCCTGGAGCCTCTATCTGGGCAATGGAGGTGGCTCTGCTGCAGCAGGCTGATCCAGAGCAGTGGGCAGACCCTGAATGGAATTGCTCTCTTGCCCCAGACACTGGTCAGGGATAGGGAAAGCCTCCTGGCAGCTTAGTCTGGGAAAATTCTGCCTTCAAAGGGTCCTGCCCACTTAGCTCTGTCTGTAGCTTTTCGGGAAGCGAAATCTGCCCAGGCCGGGCTTCTAGGTGGCTTTGCCATCCCTGAACAGTGTCTGGGGCAGGGAATCTGTGGGAGGGCGGAGCCTGTGGGATGCAGAGTGACATGATGATGTCACTTGATCATCCCTCGGCAAAATCTTTTTTATATATTCAGAGAGATAGTTAAATAGTTTTTGTTTTGTTTTTTAATATATCAGCCAGGTCTACATAAGCTTAAAATATTGACTTCCGTAGCTAACTCGGTCATCTTCACCTTCATTTTACTGTTTGTTCAGAATCTGGGAAAGAAAAACAAGCTTGCCTGCTTTTTCAATTTGGAATGAATTAGTCCAAAGGAAGACAATATTCTTTCAACTCTGGCAGAAGAAGGTACTGCTATTAAAAGTGAGATTATCACTTCAACAGTCTCTGAATCCAAGTGGTTAAGCAATTTCCACCAATTCACTGGTGTTATTTTCTTTAAAACATCATCAGCGCAAACATATTTCTTGAATGGTTCACGTTTAGGTCTGAAGGCATTGTGGAGGGATGATGCCCATTTCAATAGCCAGCTCCTCTTCTTCAGCAATAAAGGCTTGACTTTAGTACTGAATACTGAGACTGCAAGAAAAGAAGCTGGAGGTAGTGCTTATCCCATTTTTTTTTTTTTAATGCTTGTAATTTAACTCTGTCATTGCATACTTCTCTTTTTAAGATCTCAGTTCCTTCCAAATTGCAACAGCATTAGCAATAAAACAACTATTTCCCTGTATTTTGTTTAAGGCTACAGAAATAGGCTCCAGGTTACTCAACATGTGTTCAACATTTCTCTTAAACCCAATACTGAGACTTTTGGCTGTGATGCTGTCATCTCTCTTTTCACAATTTTGTTCACAAACGGTCATCAGATTAGAACAGTTCTTTACATAGTGTTCAAAACAGTCCACTACTGAGTTCCATCACTCATCCTGTGGGAGAGTTAACTTGGTTCCTCCCACTTTTTTCAAAGCAGCTGCTGCAAAGCAGTTATAGAAGTATTTTGCAATTTCAACATTAGCCATTATTTCAGGAACATTGAAGTCTTTGACTAGGAGGTGCATCTAATGAGCATTGGAACCATATGTTATTAGCTTGGGACTCTCTTCCCTCTCCTCTACATTTTTTTTTTTCTCATCTTGCATACATTTGCAGTATTTTCTGTGACCCAAACTGCTGCATAATAGACATTTGAATTTTTTTTCATAGTTTTTGTTAGTTTTTACTGCTACTTTGTGTAAGTACTCTGCTGTCTGTGCATTTCCTGATGTATCAATTGTTTCTGTAAGGAAAACATTCCTTTTGTTGTTGTTGTTGTTGTTGTCTCACAAGCACATACAGCAAGATCATTATGGGCATTGCTCCAACCATTAAGAATCAGGTTAACAATTTTCCACTCTAGATTATTTTACATACTGCTCAATTTCTTTCATACACTGTATCCCGCGGTTTGCCTGCAACATCTATTCTGTTGTGTAGACTGTATCCTGGTCTTCATGTTAATGAAGTGTGGGTTCTCGATCATACGGAAAGGAGAGTTTGTTGCATAAACAAACCAGGCAATTCAGTTACCTCTTTTTATAAGCTTCTAGATCTTAGTGCAAACTTATCTATGGTTGCTTCTGGATGGTGGAGATATTTTTCCTTTTTGCTATAGGTGATATACTGTGGCTATTGGACATACACGATGTGATTGAAACACTACCATTGGCAGTCTCAGAGGGGTAGCTGTGTTAGTCTGTAACTGAAAAATACTTAAAATAACAATGAATGGTCATGGCTCACCAGATGATTCATCTGAAGAAGTGGGTTGTGTCCATGGAAAGCTCATGATACCATCTACGTTTTTTGTTAGTCTTGCAGCACCTTAGAGACTATCATTGGCAGATATTAGAGAAACTAGAGAAAATTATGGAGATGTTGAAGGTGGATAGTCTTCAGAAACCTATATGTTGAGGATAGATTCTCCTAAACAAAATAAGTCAATACATTTATTATCATACTGTTCATTTATTATTACTCATTGCATTCACTGACACTCTGTGCTATTTTAAAGGTGAAATTGTAAAAGGAAGATCTGCCTATTTCAGCTATTTATTTTTATAACAACTGTATAAAAATGATAAACCCTAGAGTAAAAAGTGTAGTTTTTGCCCAAACATGAGAATTTGAGACTACTCCAGAAGAAATACAGAAAGTCCTTAAGATAGAAGTATGAAATAAAAGAAGTTTACCAACCTGAAGATCCTACATGTTCCTTTCATTATCTTCATCACAGGTTCTTCCTAAGAAGGAACACTTCTTGTGATGTTGTTTCATTCAGGCATGCAGGCCTTGCATTTCTTGGTTGTGCTGTTTTCATTTTGCACGCATGCCAGTCTTACCCAAAGGTAGAGAAACTTCATTAAAATTTCCAAACCTGGGTCTCCTTTATGGCCTGCTGCCATAATAGCTTTTCCCTTTTAGTAAGAAAATGGTGATCTCAAAACTGTGAGGGCTACACTGAGCGAGATCTCAAGACTTCTGAAATATGCTGCTCAAACAGTGTAACTCATTTCTTTTTTTAAAACTAACAGTTCCTCCCTCCTCAAGCTTCTCTCCAGACTACCACTACTTGTCCAGATCTATTCCATCCCCAACAGTCTTCTATTCCTTGAACTTTTTGATACTTTGCACTTTTAAAGAGAGGTAAGTGATAAACTCTGAGTACATACACTTGCAGAGGGACAATAGAATTGAGGTCTGTTATTGCTCACCTCTATGTATTATTTATTTATTTAAAATATTTTTGCTATTAATGAGCATGTTTGTTCTGGAGACACAAACCAGAGATTGAGAACTGCAAAACTAAGATCTCTGATGGTGTTCTCTAGACTGAGCACTGAGTCCCATTGGGTAGATAGATTAGAGACCCAATCTTATGGCGTTCCAGAGGCTTCTGATTAGATTAGATTTAGGTTAGTCTTTCTAGGAACTATTGGAACTCGTTTACAAAACTTTTCTTAAACATTATATGAATGTTGTCTCCTACTATAGAATTATAATTTGTAATGCCTATTACCTTTGATTTATAATGTATCTCATCATGTATCTTAAAACTATTTTTAGATAGGCGTGTTTTCCTCAAAGAATTTTATTGATAAAATCCTATTTTTATTTTTTTATATAATTAATTTATCAACCCTGACTGGTATAATATTCTTCTAGCTTTTCTAAGGGTACGTCTAGACTACAGGGTTTTGTCGATAGAAGTTTTGTCGACAGATACTGTCGACAAAACTTCTGTCGACATAGAGCGTCTAGAATACATTCAGTTCTGTCGACAAAACAAGCTGCTTTGTCGACAAAACCCTGTAGTCTAGACACAATCCTACATGCAACAACACCTTCTGTCGACAGAACTCTGTCGACAAAAGGCGTTATGCCTCATAAAATGAGGTTTACCAGCGTCGACAAAACTGCTGAGTTTTGTCGACGTTATGTCGACAGAACTCAGCGGTAGTGTAGACGCAGGTATAGTTTTGTCGACAAAAGTCCACTTTTGTCGACAAAACTCTGTAGTCTAGACACACCCTAAGACAGTTGCTGGTTATTGGTTTGCCTAAATTTATTCTTTCATTTTTAATATTAATCAGACAGTACCCTTGTGTGGTCTGTTAATGAGCTATATAAGAGCTAGACGATCTCCTACTTGTATTTGATACGTGAGTAATGTTGCAAAACACTGGTGTTCTCAAATATATACAACCTCCACCAAGCTCTTCCTTTGGTTTTTATTAAAAAGGGTAGTTAAACATTTGGGTATGTTAACAAAATATCGAGGATGAAGAAATAGAAGTAGAATAACATGCAGAGAAATTAGAGGCTTAATAACGTTTCCCACGAATTTAGATTTTTTTAATAAAACAATCTTCTCCCAAAACAAAATGAGTTTAAGTTTACACTACATTAAAAAGGGAAATTCTCAATTAGTATCTGCAACTTAGACTCTGTATTCATTGGTGAAATACTTTAAATGAAACTTTATTTTCCATTATCCAAGATGAAATTAAAAAAGTAATCAACATCATACATATTGGTAAATACATTTATTTAAAAAAAATAAGGCTTTATTCTGTGTAGTAATAATGTTTACAGTATGGTCAGTCCAATAGGATTTTCCATTAAATTAGTGGTAATTCAACATCAGGGAATTACTGTAGTATAAATATGGATTATGCCAAACTGAATAATCATACGTCATATGGCTTTGCTCTGTACATTCAAGTGTTTTGTTCTGTACATTTACAGATAGGGGTGTTAAATTTAAACTAATTGAATAGTCAATGCAGTTTGCATTGACTGTTCAATTAGTTGATAAAGTACCTCTGCCTTTGAAGTCTCCCGCTGGTCCTGTGCTTCCCATGATGTTTCAAAGCAGCAGAGCTGCATGGAGCTTGGAATCAGCAGGGGGAAATCCATCGCTGACCTGAGGCTCCATATGGTGCTGTTGCTTTGAAATGCCGCAAGGAGCCCAGCATCAGGCTGCATTTAGAGTTTCAGAGTGGCAGTGCTGCATGGGGGGAAGTGACTAGTCGACTAGCCTGTCAGCTATTCGATAAGTATTTGCTTATCCGATAGTGGACTAGTTGATTACATCCCTATTCACAGAACAATTGTAGTATTTTGTTACCTTTTTTTTTTTTTTTTTTTTTTTTTTTTTTTTTTTTTACTGCCTCATTTGTGGTGATTTAGTAATTGTTTAAGATTATGTTCTTACAAGCTAGTCAATACAATACACGTTCATTCCATGTTTCTTGTATGAATTAGGCCCCCAGTCCTTCAGATTTGTATTGACCAGCATATAGTGCCTTTAAATATAGTTCCTTACTTATACTTGTAATTAGCCATATATGTATATCTCCAGAATTTGGGGCCTGGTTGAGCAGTTCCTAGTTATCAGCCTCTTATAACTATTTGAACCATCTGCTCGCTGTCTCTTTTTCCCCCCATCACCCCTTTCCCCCCTCTCCCTTATTTATTCTTGGATCGGGACTTACAATACTCCAGTCATCTGAAGAAGTGGGTTGTGCCCACAAAAGCTTAGGATACCGTCTACATGTTTTGTTAGTCTTTAAGGTGCCACTAGTCTATTTGTTGTTTAAGTTTTTCCTTTTACAGACTAACTTGGCTACTTACCATCCCTCTGAAGTTCCTAGGCACTTATTCCATTGTCTCTTCCATTGCTATGTTTTCCTTTTTTTAACTAAGAATAATATTAAGGATTAGAAATCTGATTTGTTTTATTTTTAAACTAAAAAAGGTGATTGTAAAATAGGATATGACATTTTACTTCCTGTTAGTTTCTCAATTCTTAAGTTGCAATAGCATTTTTCAACTGTCATTATTGTACAAAAATCTCGGATCATCTTCTTCGAGGAGTGTCTTCGTGGGTGCTCCACTGTAGGTGTCGGTCATCCCAGCACCACAAATCAGAATTTTCATGAACACTGGTCAGCTAGATCGTGCATATGTAGCATGCGCTTTGCGCCATTTGTGCCTTTTGATCTCTTACATGATCCGGCTCCCTCCAGTTCCTTCTTCGCCACCCCAAGTTGCAGACGGAGCAAGACCTCTCTCCTCAATGACTCTAGTCAGAGAAGAAAATTTCATTTTACATTAACTTCTGTACATACTTCAGTCAGATTCTCGTTGTTAGTCATAGCTCTAGTTACTTTGTTAAATTTTTTTTTCTTTCTGTATTAAACTTTAAAAAAAAAAGATATATAACAGCACTACATAAATTAAAAGAAGAATAGGCTACAATCTGCTTGTCGACTATCAAGACAGCGATGACTGGCTTCTCAACCATGCTGGGTTCGCTGAGAGCCTATGCTGGCCTCCAATGATCACTCAGACTGTATTAAATGTCAGGGTGAATCTTGTGTCTCTCAAAAGCACACACATTGCACAAAACTGACAATGAGGGTATGTCTACACTACCCCCCTAGTTCGAACTAGGGGGGTAATGTATGCATACCGAACTTGCTAATGAAGCCCGGGATTTGAATTTCCCGGGCTTCATTAGCATAAAGCCGGCGCCGCCATTTTTAAAAGCCGGCTAGTGCGAACCCCGTGCCGCGCGGCTACACGCAACACGGACTAGATAGTTCGGATTAGAAGCCTAATCCGAACTATCTAGTCCGTGCTGCATGTAGCCGCGCGGCACGGGGTTCGCACTAGCCGGCTTTTAAAAATGGCGGCGCCGGCTTTATGCTAATGAAGCCCGGGAAATTCAAATCCCGGGCTTCATTAGCAAGTTCGGTATGCATACATTACCCCCCTAGTTCGAACTAGGGGGGTAGTTTAGACATACCCTGAGAGTGTGGCGCAATAGGGAAATGAGGCTCAGGATGTTCTTGCTTGATGAGGCTCTGTAGCCCTCAGATTCTGACTTGCCGAAGAGAGAAAAATGGAGAGCTTCTCCTACAGATGCTCCCGCTCATAAAAGGGTTTCACCAGCACCGTCTTTACCACTGGCCTCCACAAGCAGAACAAGTACTAGAGAGAAGCCAGGAACATCTGGTGCCATGAAACTGTGCCTTAAAATGGCCTCAGAGCCAAAAACTCAGCACACAAGATTTGTGGCACTAGTAGCTATGGCTCCAGTAAGACGATCGGCACCACCAACCTTGGCACCACAGGAGACGGCATCATCATCTTCAATAACCCAGGTGGCACCGGGACAATTGGTGCAGCCATCGGCACCGACCCGTATACTACCAGCACCGACTGTGGTGCTAACATCAGCACTGGATATGGTGCAGACACTGGTACATCAGTTATCATACAGGCACCAGTGCATTCAGCACCAGTATGGAAATATGAGTTGGAACGTTCGGTGCTAAAGGAGAATGGCGCTGCCTTGGCACCGAGAAAGGCGACTCATAAATCCCACAGAGCATGGGATCTGAGTCCTGAACCACTCACTTTTTCATCTGCTCCATAGCAGTCATCTACACTTTGACAACCATATCAGAGAGAGACCTCCTAATCACCTCCCCCATTTTCGAGGGGCTCTTTTAGATCACTCTGTTCTCCAACTCTTTCTCCTCATACTTACCGTCTTCAACACAGGTTAAGTGTCCTGTGATACCACTCTCCCGACAGATGGGAATACCAACACCATAGCCATTCACACTCCTACGGGCATGCCTCTTCTTGGTCACCAGGAAATTATCATTGAAAGTGAGGGTACCATACATACTGCTGCTGGGAACACCGCCCGCATGAGGATACTCACTTCCCCTCCACCGCATGGTCCAGAACCTATCACGTCATCTTCCATACTCCAACCAGCGCACCAGCTTTCAGAGCCTGAGGACAGACAGATCTCCAAGGTGGAGGAACAACAACCAGACATCTCACCAACAGACCAATCCTCCTCATCTCTGGACGAGGAAGTTATCCCCGGGGACCAGTCACCACTGGACGACCTCAAATAATTCCATGAACTTTTTAAGAGGGTGGCTAGTAGCTAAGAAATACAGCTCACTGAGGTCCAGGAGCAACAACATTGTCTCCTTAAAAATCTTGAGCCCTGCCAGTGCGCAAAAGTAGACATCCCTCTAGATGAGGCTATTATGGAGGCTGCTGACGAGATATGGCTGACCCCGGCGTCAATAACCTCAATGAACAAATGGGCCAATAAAAAGTATTTTGTTCCATCCGCAGACCTCCTCTTTTCTCACCCACAATTAAATTCTTTAGTGGTAGATGCAGGTCAACAGAGATCAAAACTTATGCACTATAAAAATAATTCTGCGGATAAGGAGAGCAAATGCCTTTATCTTTGGGCATAATTTTGACAATTTCTACTAAACTTACTTCTCTCATAAAACTTTTACCAGATTCAAAAAGACTGGTATTGGAAGCAGTTGTACAAGAGGGTTCTGCTTCATCCAGAACCTCTCTCCAGATAGCCGTGCACATAACCGACACAACAGCACGGGCCACGGCAACTTCCACGTGGTCATGAGAAGAGCATCCTGGCTCCAAGCTGCTTCAGTTCCTGAGGAACTGCAGACAAAACTTGAAGACCTCCCCTTTGATAAAGAAAATGTATTCTCAGGGAAGACAGACAAGGTCTCTACACTCTAGTAAGGATTTAAGAACCACCCTTTGGTACCTTCGGTATGTACACCCCACCATACCAACGCAGATGTTATATACCATACCAACGCCACCAAGATTTTTCATATCCCAGATACCAGCAGTGGGGATTTGATCAATCCAGACCAAGACAGCACCCACAGAAGTGAAGACCTCAACCAAATAACCCCAGCCAGCATACAGGCAAACAGCAGGTTTGACTTCCAGATCGAGGGCTTGCAGTGCCTTCCCTTGTTCAGCCACCATGCTCAGTCTACTCCAATCTTCCACCAGTGCCTGAGACGTTATTACCACTGTTGGGTTGCCATCATATCAGATCGCTGGGTCCTAGAGATTGTGTCATCAGGCTACACCATACGCTCCCACCTCCTCACCATCCCCATCCCTCTTCAGGGACCCTTCTCACAAGGATCTACTCAGAACGGAGGTCCTTCACCTTTTAGCTTTTGGAGCAGTAGAGAAAGTGACAGAAGAGTTCAAGGGCAGGGGATTCTATTCCCACTACTGTCTTACAACAGAAAAGATGGGTGGATGGAGACCTATCCTAGACCTGCACAAACTTAATCGATACCTACGAAAGCAACGCTTCAGGATGGTGACTCTAGCTTCCATCATTGTAGCATTGGAACAAAGGGACTGGTTTGTGGCCCTCAACGTGCAAGATGCCTACTTTCATATTACTATACATCCAGCACACAGACGGTTCCTAGGCTTTGTGGTTGGGTCAGACCACTGTCAGTACCATGTCCTACCCTTCAGCCTGTCATGGTCACCCAGAGTATTTTCCAAGATGCTTGCTGTCGTTGCAGCATACTTATGTTGCCAAAGAGTTATGATTTACCTCTATTTAGACGACTGTCTAATAAAAGGGCCATCAGAGACAGATACCCTGTACATGATATCCGTAACCAGACGCACGTTTGAATTCTTAGACCTCATTCTCAACAAACAGACGTCAACGCTTCTGCCTACAAAAACCTTAGAGTTCATTGGAGCCCATCTAAATTCAACCACATAACATTTCTGAAGTGGTAGACCAAGCCAAGCAATTTATTGGCAGGCGTACCATTCCATCGAGACCAACCTACCGCACATTCAAGTACAGATGCCTTCCCCATGAGATGGGGAGCTCATATGGCAGAAATATCCGTTCAAGGTCTACGGACAACCAAGGAATCTACCTTCCACATCAATTTACTGGAACTCAGGGCAGTTGCAAGTGCATGCAAACATTTCCTGCTGCACAGCCGAGGAACCACAGTAAGGATACACTGTGGCGCTGTTGTCAATAAGTATTATGTAAGCCATCAAAGGGTCACCTGTTCTTGCTGCCTGTGGGCCAAGTCTGTTCGACACTGGAATTGGTGCATCCGCAATACGGTTACCCTAACAGCCTCCTACTTACTGGGAACCATCAATGTGTTAGCGGACTCTCTCAGCAGACATTTTGCACCAGACCGCTAGTGGGAGCTCCATCACACGTCCTCCAGCTGAATTTTTGATTGTTGGGGTCGCCCACATATAGACCTTTTTGCCTCATACAGGAACATGAAATGCCAGCATTATTGTTCCAGGGCTGGCATAGGTCAAGGATCCTCTAGGGGATGCCTTTCTCATCCACTGGGGGGGCCCTTTTATATGGTTTTCCCCTGTACACCACTCATCCCCAGGGTTCTTGAAGATCAACAGAGATGGCGCAGCAGTGATTCTCATAGCCCCATTCTGGGCATGGCAAACATGGTTCCCTTACCTTTATCGGATGTCTCCTCACTCTCCTTATCACCTTTCCATGTATCCCGATCTCCTAATCCAGCACAACAGGACGCAATTTCACTTTCAAACCCATACGCTACGGTTAACAGCCTGGCTAATAATTGGTTCCAAGAACACAAACTCTAATGCTCAAGGAAAATGAGAAACATTTTATTACATAGTAGAAAACAGTCCACTCGATCCACTTACTTTCAAAAGTGGCACAGATTCTTATCCTGGTGCATTGCTAGGAAGCTGGATCCATGTACTGCACCTTTGCACGCCATCTTGGACTACAGCCTACATTTAAAAGAAACAGGGTTAGTTCTAGAGTCTTTGAAAGTACATCTAGCTGCTGTCACCGCATTCCATACCTCAGTGAATGGTTCTTCGGTATTTGCACATACTACCACACACAGGTTCCTCAAGGGTGTCTCCAACTTATATCTTCTGCGAAGGTTGCCACCTCCTGTGTGGAGCATGGAGCTAGTTTTGGACACTCTTAACGTGTGCTCCCTTAGAGCTGATAGCAACCGCTTCTCTTATAATGATGATGCTTAAAGTCACATTTCTGCTAGCCATTAGTTCTGCTTGCATAGTTGGAGAGATAGCAGCCTTGATGGTGGTTCCACCATACACCATCCAGCAACAATAGTCACACTACGCCTGCACCCATCCTTCCTTCCGAAGGTTTGCTCAGACTTCCATATAAATGAGCCAGTTGTACTCCCATCTTTCTACCCCAAGCCACGTGGGAGCACTCACAAAACCATCCTTCGTTTACTAGATGTGAGAAGATCGCTTGCATTCTATTTGGAAAACTCGAACTTCCGCAAGACAGACCGTATGTTAATCTCACTAGCGGAATGTAGCAAAGGTCAACCTATCCCATCGCAATGAGTGTCAAACTTTATTGTTACTTACATTAAAAAGTGCTGTGCTATATGCAACAGACTGTTACTGGACACACTAAAGTCTCATTCTTTCAGGGCTGTAGCAACCTCTACAGCTTTCTTTTGTGGAGTTCCTCTAAAAGATATTTGTAGAGCAGTGACATGGTCCACTAACAATACTTTCTTGAAGCATTATGCAATCTCTCAAACTATCCACTGGCGCCGCTGTAGCAGCTGCAGTCCTTTCAACTGTGGATAAGCAGTGATTCTGTTACCCACCTTCCTTATATTCGAGTACTCCTACACAGCCATCCACGGTGGAGCTCCCACAGGGATGCTACTCGAAGAAGAGGATGTTACTCACCTTAATGCAGTAACGATGGTTCTTTCAGATGTATCCCTGTGGGTGCTCCACTATCCACTCTCCTCCCCGCTTCGGAGTCTCTTGTTGTATCTTTCAGACACCGGGGCAGACTCAAGGAACTGGCGGGAGCCGGATCACATGAGCGATCAAAACGAGCAAATGGCGCAAGGCACGTGACCACTGCTCATGAAAACTCTGAACTGCAGCACCGGGACAACCCGACACCTACAGTGGAGCACCCACGGGGGACACACATCTCGAAGAACCGTCTTTACTGCACCAAGGTGAGTAACTTCCTCTGGCTGTTGCTAGGTAACCTCTCTCTCCCCTCCCATCTGCCCCCCCAACCACCACTCCTCTGTTTGCCAGAGTGGTTGCCATAGTTGGCCAACAATACTCTTCTCTCTTAACAGGGCTATACAGGCAAATATGTTCCATAAAGAGTCATTGCCTACATCTTAAATGTCTGTTATGTCTGAGAGGAGAAATTCTCTTTATCCGCTGTTCTTTCTTTTGGGGCTCCCTAATACTTTTTTCAAGATTGGAAGAAAGGGCAAGGACTTCTTTTGACAGGCGTGGCTTATTTCAGTGGAGTGTGCTATTTCACAGTACTGTCAGCCTGGTTGATTCACTGCCAGTGTGGCCATGCTTTTGAAAATGAGTTATCAGAATTTTAATATCAAGCTAATTAGGTCAAGATGTTGAAGTAAACTGAAGTATCTAGAACTTTCTACTTGACATTACTTCTTCCATTTTTTCATCTAGATAACTGAAAAAAGTCAGTTATGTAGCTTGTTGCTTCTTTGATTTCTCAGTCTTTTTTTATGTTCCATTATGTTTCCTTTTTAACTCCTTGCAGTGGAATGTTGAGTTATTGCTGATGCACAATAGTACACATACATGCCAACAGATTATCACAAAGAAGATTTTTACATATTATAAAACTGCAAAAAGTATTGAATGATAGCATGGTGACTCGAACGCTTCAAAAAACTAAACGTCTGTTAGTTTTGTGCAACCCTAGTACCCATATAGCTGTTAATGATATGTTTCCTAGTTCCATATTCATCAATTTTACAAATCTCCAGTCACACCGACTCCTTGACACCTTGCCGCCCCCCCCCCCCAATATCTTTGTTCATGCTGTAGGTCCATGAGTGGTTGTTTTACATCACCCTAAGTTTGAGGAAGGCAGTACAGTGGCTGTTTTTTCATGCTTCTCCCCTACTTAAAGTTGGGCTAGAAAAGGGCATTTGTAGTAGGATCATCTTGAATCCTCTTCTCAGGCCTGGGTTTCGGGGTAGAAAGAAATAGAGAGGAAGGAGATACCAACTGGTATTATTCATGAGGGGTAAGTGGCTGTCTCTCTGTGTGTGTTTGTGGGTTACTTGCTGTGTGCTGAACTTGTGTATGTCTGCCGGTTTGGAGTTCCAGATGCTGAGCTGTTTTGTTTGAAGGACTGTGTGCCGAGGCCAGCAGTTGAAAGCTGTGAGCGTCTTAATAAGGATTTGAAATCTAAAACCCTCTGTTAATTGATCAAGCCTTAACCAAGAGGTGGGGCTATCAGGAAGGCCAGAGCTATATAAACCCTGCTAGTAAGCAACCAGGGAGCTTAGCAACCAGGAGCAGTTAACAGGAAGTTTTGTGAGGGAGTTTAGAGGGGGAGTTGGAAGAGGGCTAGATACAGATGACATTCTTTAAAACTTTTAAATGAGGTAGCTTTGGGTTTAGTTTAGTTTAAATAAAAACCCTATCAATAATTTATTTATCTGTAGGAGAGAATGCACACAAGCCCAGCAGTAGAGTGGGGGCTACCCTATTTATTGCACCCAATGTAGCATGTATGGTTACCTGCCCTATGGACAGGTGGCGTTATGTACATTTGGTGCAAGGAGTTCCTGGTCCTCAGAGACCACATACTGGCTCTGGATGCCAGGATGGCAGAATTGGAGGAGCTAAAGGAGGCAGAGAGGTACGTAGATGAGGCTTTCTGGGACACTGTAGAATTGGATCACACTGGTTTTTTCCAGCACAGAACCTGCCTCATTCTGTGCATAGGGTGAGCCTCTTAAGTAATGATGAATCAGGTCTGTGTAGTAAAGGAGATTGTTATATGTATGACCCCTGTTTAATTTGTTGCAAAAATAGGAAGGCATGTAGTCAGTGAGGCAGAGGGTTGTGGCATGGGGATTGCAGGAATGGTAAATAAAGGATGGTCTCATGATTAGGCAGTTGAATGCTGTCCTGAAGAACTGGCTTCCTTCCCTGCTTTTGACAGAAATCCTATATGATCTAAGCAAGTCATTTAAAATTAGACTATTCCCAGGGGGATAACTAATTGTGTGTTCCTCATTTTCTGGATAACTAACTGAATCTCTAGGGTCTGATTTGCAGAAATGCTGAGAATTCATAGCTCCAGATAAAGTTGTTTGAATATATGAAGTGCTATATAATGTTAAGTAATCCAGAGAATGAGGTCTTGGGTATCTCAGATTGGGCAATCAAAATTAATGTATATTTATTACCTTAATTTCTCTACGTTTGAGCTCCCTAACTGTAAAACAGGAATAATATCACTCCTTCACTTCTATGGGTATTTCTAGACTGCATCCTTCTGTCGGCAGAGGAATGAAGATTAGGCAGGTCGACATTTTAAATCCCTGCCTCATTTGCATATCCTGTCCCTAATTTGCATTAAAATGGCTTTCTTTCTCGACCGATCCCCCTCTAGACTGCCACTTTTTGCTGACAAAGTGCTGAGTCTGCAAAACGCGGTGGCCATTTTTATGCAAATTAGGCATGGGATATTTAAATCCCTGCCTCATTTGCAATGTCAACCTGCCTAATCTGCATCCCTCTGTCAGCAGAGGGATGAAGTCTAGACATACCCTAAGAGCTGTTCTAAAAATGGATTAATTAATGAATGTTGGTAACATTCATTCTAGGGATGTGAATGTGTAATTGTGCACACAGTTAACCAATGAGCCTGGGTACATGTATAATTACATGCAGTCTGCTCCCCTATCCTCTATGCTGCTGCCTCCGTATCAGAGGCTGCAGTATGGTGGGGTAGGGGGAGGAAGGTGGCTCCATGGGAGTTGCCTCTCCCCCTGTGTGTAAATGTGTAATTGCTCATATTTTCAGCGGTTACATGTTTATTTGAAGAAACCCATTTTAACATCCCTAATGCATATTATCATAATGAACATCTTATAAATGCCCATGAGAGAAATAATAATTTTGTCTTCAGAGCAGGGTTTGAATAGCATGCAGGAAATAAACCATTCATTAAGTGAACACTGGTCTTCCTGTGCATTGAATTAGGTAAGGGTCCTATGGTGTCAACTGCCTCCATTTCAGAGCTGATAGCTATACCCCAGTCACCCAGGAATGTCACCAAGAGACTGACTCTGACAAAGCACAGACACAACTCCAAGTTAAATGCAGGGACTTCCCGCAAAGAGGACATGAGGAATCTTTCCTCCGTGGATAGTCTCCAAGTCCATCAACACAGGAATGGAACTCTGGCATTGATGTATGTGCTCATAACCAAACTGATGATAGGACTGAGATGTGCACCACAGAGGCTCCAGCATTCTCTGGTCCCGTGTGGTGGTGATTGGTGCCAAATGTGTTGCAGAGGCTGCCACATATCACTGCACTACCATTTGAAGAGGCCTAAGTGTCTTCATCCTTGGTGGTTTACTCTTCTTCATGGCGTCTGGTAGGGATGTAAAATCTCAGTTTAACAATAGGCTGGCCTAACATTTAACTGATTAACCAGTGAAAGCGGGATCTGCGCTGGGGACCTCTCCAGCCTGACTGGAGCAGTCCCCAGCCCCACTCTAGGGCTGCTGCCAGCTCCCACCAGAGCAGCCCCTGCCTACAAGGTATCCAGGCTTCCCATGGACAGAGGCAGCTCTGGACTTAGGGTACGTGGGCCCACAGCAGACAGGGTCTGCTCCGGACAAGAGCAGTATCTGGCCACAGTGGGCCCTCTGTGGGGCTGAAGCAGCATCCCTGGCAATGGTAGGCATGGAGCTGCTCCAGCCCCCCCCCCCCCCCGGTTACCGGGTAACTGGAACCAGTAAGCGTTACCCATTTAGGTTGATGTTACTTGGTTAACCTTTCGCATCCTTAGTGTTGAGTATGCATGCTTTTCTTTTGCCTTCAGAAAGCAACGTCCAGGACAGCTCCAGAGATTTTTTCTGACACAATTTCTGCCCCAGGAATGATGCTGGACTGGCCAGCCTCAAGTAGGCAGGTACTCATGTAGCATGCTGTCTTTGTTCCCCTGGGTTTACAGCATCATTCTACAGACCTCCAATACCAGATCTTGGCATCAGCCACCATGAACTTGAGATAAAGGAAGATGTGCTCTCAAAAAAAAAAAACCTTTATCATCTGATGAGTCAGTGAAACTAAAACCTATTCCTGTGGTTGATGACTTCACAGTTTTCCCAGATCTCTGTCCCACGTAGTGGTGACCCTGACCACTGAAATCTCATAAGAAAAGCTGTTTAAACCGCTTTATGTTCTTAGTGCACCTTCTTCAGAGAAGAACATCATCTCTAGAGAAGAGCAACAAAAATGTTCTTCGGGTGATGTCCCCATGGGTGCTCCACACAAGGTGTAGGGACATCCCGGAGCCATGGAGTGGAGCTTTTTCAAGCAGTGTCTGCAAGCCATGTACGTGCGAGGGGAGCCTCGCACTGTGCTCAGTGTGGCGTCTCCCACACGCAGCTTCCCCGGCCCCCCTTCAGTTCCTTTTCTACCATCCTTGGTCACAGATGGAGCTCTTCATTTTCCTCAGCTTCTCCTGAGGGAGAGTGAGAAACGCTGGTTTCGCTTTCCGTATCTCTTTGCCGCGAGTTGAAGCTTTGCTTCATCCTGTTTAAAAAAAAAATTCTGTCAGCCTCCCACGGAGTCCCTGCTTCAGCAGGCACCTGCCCACAGGCAGTCGCTAACCCAGCCGAAAGAGAGAGAGAGAGAACAATTTTAACAACAGAGCTTTAATGGCAGTAACAGTCACAGGGATAACCCCTAATAGAACACTCGCTGTGACCCTGACAGATGGCGCAATGCCAGGTTCATCTGGCTTTAAGAAATGCCATTCATGCCAGGAGCCAATGCCGGTCTTGGATAAACATGTGGACTGTATCCACTGTCTTGGGGAAGCGCATATACCCCAGAAATGCAAGCTCTGCTGTTCTCTCAGAGAGAGCAAGAAAAGACAGGAAGCTTCAGCTCTGCATGACTTTATTTGAGAAGGAGATGCAGCCTGAATGCCCCCAAGCCTCTTTACCAGCAGCACAGTCTTCCAGAAAGAGAGCTGCCTCACCATTACCACACGTACGGGCTAAAAAAGGACCATCTGCATCTCAGTCCCTGCCCCATACCCCATCCTCCCAAGTGCCTGGAGGGAACAAGATGAGCACCCCCGGCACCAGGGAATCAAGTGCTTGGATCGACACCACAACCTCCAAGTTGTGCTCAGCCTTGATGCCGAAAAGATCAGCCTCGGCACCGGAGAGCTCCTCCTGGCGCTCACGTACGATGGTACTGGCATTACTAAGGGACACAACACTGACACTGACAGTTAAACAGCCCGCTCATAAGGAACGAGCTTTGAATACGAACTTACCACTCTATAGCTTGATGCTGCCCCCCATGGATGCTCTAGCTCAGTCTCAACATGATACAGGCGCAGATGTCATAGCACAGCTTTCACCCCTGTGCTCCAGAGGGGCTTCCCGATGCAACTCTCTTTAAGGCTCGCTCCACATTATCCCAGATCTCCTGTACTGTCAGAGTAGGATGCCTTTAATCGGGGAGACCAATATAGTGTTTTTTCCTCAAAGCACTTGTCCCCCTACTACATCTCACCATCCTTACTACTACCATAACAAACTACCACACCCTCCTTGGTACTTGGAGTGGCCGTAACCTCCACCCCCCTACAAACCAAATTGGGCATCATGGGACCATTGGGGTGTATGGAAAAGACACTGTCTCATCCTCTACCTCTACCTCCACCCTCCCCGTCTCACACTGTACTTACCACCACAGACTCTTGATGAAGAGGAGGAAGGTCAACTCTCTGACAAACATTACACCAGGCGTATTTGCCCCCTGACAATGCTTTCTCACATCTCGAAGCGGTAATACCGGACAATACTCACCTGTCGGGTGACACAGAACAGTTTCAGGAGATGTTTAAGAGGGTGGCAACAACACAAGAGGTCCATCTTCAGGAAGTAGGGGAGAAACAGCATCGAGTTTTGAAAAATATCCACCCTGGTTCAAAGGAAAGAATTTCACTCCCGATCGATGAGGCAATAATGGAGGTCTCCAATGAAATATGGCAAACTCCCACCTCCATTTAGCCAACATGTAAGAGATCCGACAGGAAGTCCTTCGTACCACTAAAAGACCTAGACTTCCTTTTCCCACATGCACAACCTAACTCTCTTGTTGTCAACACCACCAACCAACATGCAAAAGCCCCCCACACCAAACCAGTGTCTAATGACAAAGAATGCAAGAAGTTAGACCTATTCAGGGGGAAAAGTCTATTCTTCCGCCACTCTTCAATTAAGAATTGCCAACTACATAGCCTTACTGGCAAACCACGACTTCGACATGTTGGCCTAGTTGATGGAACACTACCCTGAATCCAAAAGGCCCATTCTTAGGGGAATCGTACATGAGGGTCATATGATCACTTGTACAGCACTCCTTTCTGCAATAGATGTTGCCGACATAGCAGCCAGGGCAACGGGTACAGCCGTAGTAATGAGAAGAGCCTCTTGGCTTCTATCAGCCGGGGTACCCAAAGAACTCCAGTCCAGGGAAGAAGACCTCCCATTTGATAAGCTCAACCTTTTTACACAGTAGCCAGGACGCCCACACTACCTTCCATACGCTTGGCATGTGTACCCTGCCATAGCGTCGAAGGTGTTATACCCCATACAACAAAAGTAGGGACAGCTACTACAATCACGTCCAGCAAGGACAGTATGACTACCATCGCCCTAGACAAGACCCCGGAGGAGATGTCCACCTCCAACCCGTTCCTCAGGCTCCCTGGTAACAAAACATCAGGTTTGAGGATTTGGTCGGGAACCTTCCACTTCAACCTCTGCCAACAAGCCAGTATCATCTCTTCACCAACAGACTCCATCCCTTTTACTGTCAGTGGGACGTCAGAACATCAGATCCAAATGGGTCTTGGATATCATCCGCACAGGATACACCATTCCCTTTACATCTCTTCCCCCTACCTATACCTCTTAAGGGACCCCTCTCACGAGATGCTTCTCAGACAGGAAATCAACCACCTTCTCCACTTGGGAGTGATAGAGAAGGTCCCCCTCTTTCAGGAGAGAGGATTCTGTTCCAATATTTCCTGACACAAAAGCGCACAGGGGGTTGGAGACCCATACTACATCTCTGCAATCTAAACAAATATCTGTGGAAACAACACTTCAGATTGGTAACACTGGCTTTGGACGAAGGGGACTCGTTCACAGCCCTCGACCTTCAGGACGAATATTTTCACATTGCCATGCACCCATCACACAGATGATAGATACTTTTGATTTTCTGCTGGAGATGACCACTACCAGTACAGAGCCCTCCCCTTTGGCTTATTGTCAGCCCCCAAGGTCTTCTCAAAAGTCCTGGCCATACTATCACCCTGCGTCAACATACCCATATAGGGCATAGAGTTTATTGGGGCCCGCCTCGATTCATTGACAGCCAGCGCTTATCTCCCACTGCACCAATTTTTTTTAGCACTACGTGACCTTGTGACCATATTACTAGCCACTCCTACCACTACAGTTCTTACCTGCCTCCAAGTAATGGGCCACATGGCGGCTGCTACTACCTTCATTGTGCAATATGCTCGCCTCCATGTCAGAGCCCTACAACACTGGCTAGTGTCAGTTTACAGGCCTGGCCTCCATCCCTGCACAAACAGGTCATGCTCCCAAAGAAGGTGTTACACTCACTCACGTGATGGACAATTCCCACTGACCTTCTAACAGGCCTCCCCTTCCACCAGCCTGAACCATCCAGGCAGATAACCACAGATGCCTCCCTTATCGGCTGGGGGCGCACATCTCCTTCAACACACAGTTCAGGGCAGGTGGTCCTCCCATGAGTCCTCACTACATATTATTCCTTGAGCTCAGGCCATGAAGAATGCGTGCAACCATTTCCTTCCCCTCATTGCCAACCACACTTTTCACATACTTACCGACAACATGAGAACCATGTTTTATGTAAACAGACAGGGAGGAGCCCACTCCCCATCACTGTGCACCGAAATGATCCACCTCTGGAATTGGTGAATCTGTCATGGTGTCACGCTGAAGGCCTCATACTTGCCTGGAATAAACAATTTTGGGCAGATGCCCTGAGCTGCAATTTCAATTCTGACCACAAATGGGAATTACACGCAGCCATACTCACTTCCATTTTTCGCCACTGGGGAGTCCCAACTATAGACCTCTTGATTCCCAACAATACCAAGTATCCTTGTTTTTGCTCAAGAGCTGGTCTAGGCAGGGGATCTCAGGGCAACGCTTTCCTCATCCGTTGGAACTAGCCACTGCACTATGCCTTCCTGCCTATCCTGCTCATACCCAGAGTTCTCAAAATTCAGATTGAGGCTCTAGTCATACTAATAGCACCATCATGGGCCAGACAGACCTGGTTCTCATTTCTGCACATGATATCTGCGGCCACCCCATATCCTCTCCCATCCCGACATCCGATGTCAGGACAGGCTGATTACTCCATCCCCAACCACAGACACTTCACCTACACTCATGGCTCCTTTCTGGTTCCAAGGTATGGAATCCCTCAGTTCAGATTGCATAAAAGCAATCCTTCTACAGAGCAGAAGGCCATCCACCAGGGCTACATACATGCAAAAATGGAAAAGATTTTCAGCCTGGTGTCGCTTGTCCTGCGTGAATCCTCGCACCACACTGCTCCGCCAGTTTCTCGTGTATCTACATCATCTCAAAACTGGGGGGGGGGGTCTATCAGATCCCTCCGTGAGGGTACGCTTTGCAGCAATATCGGCTCTTCATGAATGTATAGATGGTTCATACGTTTTTGCGCACTCCACAACGAGAAGATTTCTGAAGGGTCTCCAAAACCTTTTTCCTCCTGTCAGGGCACCTACGTGGGATCTAAATCTTGTCTCATGAGGCCCCCTTTCGATCTCTTGGCTACTTGCCCACTTCAGTTTTTTCTAATGAAAGTACTATTCCTTACAGCCATCACCTCTGCGAGGAGAGTTGGTGAAATGGGGCCTCTCATGATAGACCTGCCATATACAATTTTCATTAAGGATAGTCACATTACGCCCACATCCAACATTTTTACCTAAAGTGTGCACATCCTTCCATATCAACGAACCTATAGTGCTTCCAGCATTCTTTCTGAAGCCTCACACATCCCCCAGGGATGCCATGCTCCACACATACGACGAGCACTGGCCTTCCGTATAGACAGAACACAGTCATTCCGTAAATCTTCACGCTTGGTCATATCCATTGCACCATACTCGAAGGGCGCTCCTATCTCAACGCAACATATTTCCAAATGGATGTCATCTTGCATATTACATTGCCATGCCCTCCTCAACAAGCTCTTGCTAATTCCTCCGAAGGTACACGCTGCCCGTGCAGCTGCAACCTTCACAGCCTTCCTTACCAACATACCACTTAGAACTATGTGGCTGCCCTGAAAGTGTCTTCAAGACCATACTTTTGTTAGGCATTATGCCACATTTGGCTGCTGATTTAGCACTGCCGTAGCCAGTGCTATCTACAGCCACTAAGCGGTGCCTCCGATTCCCACCATCCTGTCAGATACGGCTTACTAGTCACCTTGTGTGCGAGCACTCATGGGGATATCACCTGAAGAAGAAAAGAGTTACCTTGTGCAGTAACAATTGTTCTTCGAGGTGTGTCCCCCTGTGTGTAATCCACGACACTCTCTTCCTCCTCTCTAGTCGGAGTCCTAATTACTCGAATGGAGAAGAGGAACTGAAGGGCGAGCTGCATGCGTGAGATGCCAAGCTGAGCACAGTGCGAGGCTCTGCTTGCACATGCACAGCTTGCAGACGCTGCTTGTAAAAGCTCCACTCCATGGCTCCAGGACGTCCCTACACTTTGCATGGAGCACCCACAGGGAGACGCACCTCCCAGAACAGTTATTACTGCATGAGGTGAATAACTCCCTTATTAAAGGTCTAGAAAACATGATCTGTGAGGGAAAACTGAAAGAATTGGGTTGTTTAATTTGGAAAAGAAAAGATTGAGAGGGGACATGACAGCAGCTTTCAAGTACCTAAAAGAGTGTTGCAAGGAGGAGGGAGAAAAAATGTTCTCCTTGACTTCTGGGGATAGGACAAGAAGCAATGGGCTAATATTGCAGCAAGGGAGGTTTGTTTAGGTTAGACATTTGGAAAAACTTCCTAATTGTCAGGGCGGTTAAATACAGGAATAAATTGCCCATGGAGGCTGTGGAATCTCCATCATGGGAGATTTTTAAGAGCAGGTTAGGCAGATATCTTTCAGGGATCGTCCAGAGAGTGCTTGATTCTGCTGTGAGGGCAGGGGACTGGACTTAATAACCTCTCAAGGATCTTTCCGGTTCCAGTATTCTGTGATTCAGCCACATTTGCCCTCTGTCAGCTCAGGCACACTAGAGTCTGCTAACTGACTGGTAAATCCTAACCATTCTCCTTTTTATCTCCAAACAGGCGGTCAAAAAGATATTAAGTGCCTTCAGAGAATTATGAATATTTGTATCATTTTTTAGCTATCACATCTTGATGTACACATCTTGAAGTGCAGTCCAGATCAATGAGAGATTGTGTCACTCCTTATTCTGTAACCCAATGCTCTGATGCTATTGCTTCCTGTCTGAACACTCCCAGATCTCATATAAGCATACATTAGTTAGGTTGATAGCTTTGATCACCTTTCATGTAAATCTTCATTGTCCCCGACTGAAAATTAAACTGCTCAGACAAATGCACATACCTTTATCTAAGGTAGACTGTGCTTTCTGCATTGTTTGCCAAACGTATCTTAAGAACATAATTCTGGAATGTAATCATAACTTTGTACACACTGTGTACATGCATCACACACTAACATTAATAATTACTTAACAAATATAGTAGCTTAGTTACTGGTTTTCCAGTGCTCTATCACATTATGTGTATTTTAGATACAGATTATGACATTAGAGTATTAGGTATCATGAGCATGTCAAGCCTGAAGACTTGCTGACACAGAGTAGTGAACTACAAATGGGCTTCTGTGTCTTACCCACCCAAACCTAGGTTTCTCTGGTAGTATCTGCAGTCCCAGAAAGAATCAGATCTTCAAAAGGTACTCGAGGACAAAGACCTGAAGAAATCAGACCTAGTTGGGCTTGAAGCATACTCATTAACCTTACTTCAACTCTAGATGTAGGGGGAAATTACAAGGCCTTGTCTACAAAATACAATTTTCTTTCCTTTTAAAGATCCCTCAGGAGAACAGAGGAGTTAATGGTTCATAAAGAAGGCCAGATAGTGTCTAGAACAGCACTTCAGGCAGCTGTGAATGCATTTGATATAGCTGCAAAGTTTGTGGCAATAGACACAAACCTCATTTGACTTAAATCAAATTTCCCACTGACGATACTTCATGTATTTCTTAAACAGTGAGGCAAATCTGATCACTAAAATACAGTAATTTACAATTAAGTACAGCATTTTACACCATCTATGAGGTATACTTTATGTAATTTTTTTTAGATAACTAGGTTTTTATTAATTTAGGAAATAGTATATAATACTAATTACCTGTGTCAAGCTGCAGATGCAACAGCAGTACATTAGGAATGGTAAGAATTAAAGCACATGCACAAACACAATAACATGTACATTTTATTAAACTAATCTTAAATCTACTATGTATTGGAGAGCATTTGTGTGTCTGTTGGTTGAGGAACTCCTCCTAAACGATAAGATAACAAATTTGGTATATAGTTTTTTCTTCTAACTTAAAGCAAGGTAAGGGTTAGGTTGTGCCAGGAAAATGGGATGTGCCTAGGATGGGATTAAGTCTCAGAAAACCAACACATAAAAGAAACAGAATCACCAGGTCGGTGAAAGGGGCTGACGGGTGAACCCCTGCTTCTCTGTCCAGACTGCCACAGCAGTAGGCACCCTGTTAACAAGTGGGCAATAATTTTTGCCCAGGGGCCACTTAAAATTTTTTTGAAGTAGCACCAGGCCACCCCAGGTTGGGCCTAAATGGGAAGGTGTGGGGCTGCCCCTCCCCCAGACCATGATTGGTCTGGGGATGGGGGGAGCTCCTTTGTCCCTTCTTCCCACAAGGTACTCATGCCCTGGAAGAGGCATGGCATGCTCTCCCACCCCCAGGCCAATCAGAGCTTGGGGACAGGGGAGTGCGGGAAGCACGTGGCACTTTGAAGTGCTGGAGATTATTTGCAGGGCTGGGGCAGGGCGAAGGAAGCTTCATGCAGCTGCCCCACCCCCAGGCCCTGTTTGGCCTGGGGGCAAGGGAGCATGAGAAGCCTCCTCCGCTTCCCCCCCCTGCCCAGCGAACAGTGCTTCTCACGTGGCCCCAAGCTGCTGTGGTAAGAGAGGGTTGGAGTAGTCCTTTTTCCCTGTGCCAGCCTGGATATTGAAAACCTCATCCTCAGCCCCATCTCCATCTCAGAGCAATGATTTAAAGTAAGTATGTACTTATTCTTTTTGTTGCACTTCGTCAGACATGCTGAGGAACAAACCCAGACAAAGGATGGGCGGGAGCAGTATTGGTTTTGGAATTGTTTGGAATGATAAAAAGCTTCACAAATTATAACTAAGAAAGTCAAGGTCAGGGAAGAAGGGAAAAGCAGAGGAGTATGTCTGGTCAGCTAGACACCAGTGAAGAGGAGGGTTGTGTCTGACTGGTTACACCTTTATTTTCCAAAAAAACAAAAATTGAGTTAAGGATCCAAGCAACACAGGGTAAATCTAGAATTACATAGTTGTTTCACATTTGCAATTGCAGCAGTCTTGAGTTGCCAGCTGCTGGCTGTCCTTAAACATCTATTTTTTTAATTATTATTATTATTTTCAAATTTCAGCAACTCTAGCAGACAAGTTATCACAAACTTAATGTAAGGTGTCTTTAAAACTTCGATAACTAGCTCTCATTTTTCCCACTCGCACTGTCATTTTGATTCATGGACTGAAACAGAAATAAAAGTTTTTTCCTACTTTTTCAATTCCCAGTTGATTTCTTAGCTTTGAGTGAATACTACCGAACAATGAAAATATTTTCTCTGCCTTCAGAGGAAGCTACTGCTGTGAAAAGTTGGCTTAGCAACTGAAGGATCTCTGTTTTAGGGTGGCTGGCTAATGATTTCCACCAATTCAGGGGAGTGACTTTGTTCAAAACATAATCAGCAAACACGTACTGAACATAAGAACGTCAATACTGGGTCAGACCAAAGGTCCATCTAGCGCAGTTTCCTGTCTTCCGAAAGTGGCTAATGCCCCAGATAGAGTGAACAGAACAGGGAATTGTTAAGTAATCCCCTGTCCCATCACCCATTCCCAGCCTCTGACAGAGGCTAGGGACACCATTCCTACCCATCCTGGCTAACAGCCATTGATGGACCTAACCTTCATGAATTTATCTAGTTCTTTCTTGAACCCTGTTAAGCTTCTGGTCTTCAACCTCCTCTGGTAAGGAGTTCCACAGGCTGACCGTGTGCCCTGTGAAGAAAAACTTCCTTTTGTTTGTTTTAAACCTGCTACCTATGAATTTCATTTGGTGACTCCTAGTTCTTATGTCATTGGAACAAATAAATAATATTTCCTTATTCACTTTTTCCACAGCAGTCATGATTTATAGACCTTTATCAAATCCCCCCCTTAGTCTCCTCTTTTCTAAGATGTAAAGTCCCAGTCTTTTTAATCTCTCTTCATGTGGGATCTGTTCCAAACCCCTAATCATTTTGTTGCCCTTTTCTCAATGCCGGTGTATCTTTTTTGAGATGAGGCGTCCGCAACTATACGCAGTATTCTAGATGTGGGTGTTCCATGGTTTTATATAGAGGCAATAAGATGTTCTCTGTCTTATTCTCAATCCCCTTTTTAATTATTCCTCCTTTAATATTTGCTTTTTTGACTGCCCTTGCACATTGAGTGGATGTTTTCAGAAAACTATCCACAACGACTCCAAGATCTCTTGAGTAGTTATAGCTAAATTAGTCCCTATCATATTGTGTATACATAGTTGGGATTATTTTTTCCGAATTACATTTATCACCATTAAATTTCATTTGCCCTTTTGTTGCCCAATCAGTTTAGTGAGATCATTTGAAGCTCTTCAGTCTGTTTTGGTCTTTGCTATCTTATGCATTTTAGTATCATCTGCAAATTTTGCCATCTGACTGTTTACCCCTTTCTCCAGATCATTTATAAACAGGTTGAATATGATTGGTCCCAGTATGTACCTGTGGGGGACACTACTACCTCTCTCCATTCTGAAAACTGATCATTTATTCCTAACCTTTGTATCCTGTCTTTTAACCAGTTATCAATCCATGAGAGGACTTACTTTTGTCACTGTATCTTTTAATTTCTGTTTAACTATTCTCCTCAATTTTGTGTAATTCCCCTTTCTGAAATTAAAAATGGTTATGAAATAGCCCTGAAATTTGAATGACTGTCATAACTGAGTGAGTTTGAAATGCCCATGCTATGGCAACATCATCTTCAGAAGTTAGACATCTACTTTTATATCTGGTATTGAGACTGTTTGCAAGAAAATAAGGTGGAGTTAATGCTTGATCTATTTGCTTTTTCATTATCTGCTTTCTGGTGAGGTATTTCTTTCATCAACTTCTCTAGAAGTACCTTCCCAAATGTCAACAGAATCAGCAGTGCAGCAGCAATTTCTCTGAAGTTTAAGACTACAGACAGTCCCCGGGTTACGTACAAGATAGGGACTGTAGGTTTGTTCTTAAGTTGAATCTGTATGTAAGTCGGAACTGGCGTCAGCCGCTGCTGAAACTGATCAGTTTCAACTGTGGCTGAATCTGGATGCCAGTTCTGACTTACATACAGATTCAACTTAAGAAACCCAGGCGTCCCCAAGTCAGCAGCTGATTCCAGGAAGCCTGGGGCAGAGCAACTCTGCCTCGGGCTTCCTGTAGTCAGCCGCTGGTCAGTTTCAGCAGCGGCTGACTTGGGGACGCCTGGGGCAGAGCAGCTGGGGTGCTGCTGGGTTGCTCCAGTAGCGCGTCTCCTCGGCGCTACTGGAGCAACCCAGCAGCACCCCAGCTGCTCTGCCCCAGGTCCTGATTCAGCCGCTGCTGAAACTGACCAGCAGCGGCTGAATCAGGACGCCTGGGGCAGAGCAGCTGGGGTGCTGCCGGGTTGGTCCAGAGCGGCACTGCGGGACCAACCTGGCAGCCCCCAGCTGCTCTACCCCAGGGGTAGGCAAGAAAAGCCTGGTCTGCTGGGGGGGAGCCACTAGCTGCACCCCCTCCCCCAGCAGACCAGGGGGACAGGAGCAAAGCCGCAGAGCACGCCCGCTGCGGGCATGCTCCAAGGTTTTGCTCCCCGTCTCCCTGCAGACCAGGGAGACGGGGAGCAAAGCCTTGGAGAACGCCTGCAGCGGCACAGCCCGGGCGCTGCGGGCGTGCTCTGCGGCTTTGCTCCTGTCCCCCTGGTCTTGTGGGGGGGTCCAGCAAAGCCACTGTACCCCCCCCAGCAGACCAGGGACACCCGAGCAAAGCTGCCGCCAGCTTTGCTGGACCCCCCAGCAGACCAGGGGGACAGGAGCAAAGCTACCCAGGCAGCGGGAGTCCCGCTGTCTGGGCAGCTTTGCTCGGGTTTCCTTGGTCTGCTGGGGGGGGGGGGGGGGTCCAGCGCCTTTGCTGGACCTCCCCTCCCCCCCCCCCCCCCCCCCCCAGAAGACCACGGGGACCGGGAGAAGCTTTTCTCGCCCCAGAGGACCCGGGTGGCGACCCGCCGCCCGTGAGCTCTGGGGCGAGAAAAGCCCCGTTCGTAAGTGCGGATCCGACGTAAGTCGGGGACTGCCTGTATAGCTTAATAGTCTTCAATATATTGATTAGGGATGTGAACGGGTAACCAGTTAACCTTTACCCAGTAAGGGTAGTGTTTACCGGATAACTGGTTAACTGGTTTCTCAGGAGCAGCCCCCTGCCCACAGCTTGCCATTGGTGGAGGGCTATTCCAGCACCCCCGGACCCCTTCATCGGGCCAGAAGCTGGCAGCCAGCCCCATATGGCGGGGGCTGCTCCAGCCAGGCTGGAGTGGTTCCTCACCTAGGATCCCATTTAGTTGGTTAACTGGTTAAACGTTAGGTTAACTGGTTAACTGATTGATTGGGATTTTACATCCCTAACTACTAAGCATATTCTCTACATTCCTCTTCAATCCAGTGTTACATACTTCAGATGAGATACTTTCATCTATTTAATCATGGTTTTCTTCATGAAGTTTAATGAGACTAGGCAAGTTCTTAATAAAATGTTCAAAACAATCAAACACAGAATTCCATTAAACATCTTCAGGGAGAATTAGTTTGGATTCTCATGCTCTCTTCAGCAAAGCTGAAGCAAAATGGCTGTCCGCTTCAACATTTTTCTTTTATTCCTGGAGAAGATGTACTTAAGTCTTTGACTAAAACGTGATTAAATGGACACTGCAGGCATATATTATTAAGGAACAGCCTTCCATTTCTCCTTTAAGTATTTTTTCATCTTTGCCATGTTTGCAGTATTGTCTGAGACAAAACTGCATGTGGCAGGTGAATTTTTATTCACAGTTTTACAGCTTTTACTGCCATTTCTTTTAAATACTTTGTGGGCATTTCCTGATGTATCTATTTTTGAAATATGTACAACCTCATCTTATTTGCCTGTATGACAACAGATTACTGGATCATTGTGTATGTTACTCCACCCATCATGGCTAAATGTGAGAAATTTCCCTTCGGTATTCTTGCACACTGTTCGAACTCCTCCTCATACAGTGTATCTAGCAACCTTCCACCAATGTGTGCTTTACTAGAGTGTAACCTAGTCATAAAGATTCAGCCACCACAAAGGTGGTGTTAACAATGTGAAAAGGAACATTTGTGGCATAAATGAATTTAGTAGTCTTTTAATCTATGGTGTATTGTTGGTATTTGTGGGTCCTTACTACAAACCCATCCATGATGGGTAATTTTACTGGATGATTGAAATTTTTTGCTTGCTCCTGATACTTTGTCTGAAAAATGTTTAGTTGCAGCACTGCTACTAAAAGTACCCACAGATGACTCTGAAGTTGTTGCAGGTAGACTAAGGCTACGGCTAGATTACAAGCCTCTTTCGAAAGAATCTTTTGAAAAAACCTCTTTTGAAAGAGAGCATCTAGACTGCAACCACTTCTTTCGAAAAAGCGAGGTGCTTTTTCGAAAGAGAGCACCCAGGCAGTCTGGATGCTCTCTTTCAAAAAAGCCCAGTTTGCATTCAAGAATGCCTTTTTTCAAAAGAGCACTTTCTAGAAAAGGCGTTCTTCCTCGTAAAATGAGGTTTACCGTGGTTGACAAAACCACCGTGTTCTTTCAATTTAATTTCAAAAGAACACAGTGGCAGTCAAGATGCAGGGGAAGCTTTTTCGAAAAAAGGCCACTTTTTTTTGAAAAAACCCTGTAGTCTAGACACACCCTAAGTCTTAAATTCATAAATGGTATCTTGAAACAAAATCAAAAATGGTTTTGAATAGCTGTTCTTCTCACCCTGTTATTCAGTTAATAGTTTATATTTTTTTCAGCAAGGATTCAGACCTGATTCCAAATTGCCAAAAAAGCTAAGGGGTACATCTACATTGCAAAACTATTTTGAAATAACTAGCACTATTCCTATAACTTAGTTCATGTCTACACAGCAGGCAGTTATTTCAAAATAGTGTCAAAATACTGTCAGGATGTAGAACTTCTTACTCTGACTCCTGTAACCCTCATTGTACGAGGAATAAGGGAAGTCGGAAGAAGAGTGCTCTGTTTTCAAATAAGTGCTGTGTAGATGCTCCCTATTTCGAAATAAGCTATTTTGAAGTAAGATATGCAATTGACAGCTCAATTTGCATATCTTATTTTGAGTTAAGTCCTGCAGTGTAGACACACCCTAAGACTTGAACTCACTAGCATTTCTGTTTTTTGAGGAAAATCATAGGATTCCTTTGGTAAAGCTGACATGCTCAAGTAAAATAAGTAATAGGCTTATGGCATCACCATTACAGTCCATGAAAATGATGTTCCAAAATAAGGAGCATATACAGGCAGTCCCCGAGTTACGCGGATCCGACTTATGTTGGATCCGCAGTTACGAACAGGGCCCTCCCTCTCCCTGGTCTCCAGCAGACCAGGGAGAGGAAGCAAAGCGGCGGAACACGCGGGCAGCGGACAGCCCAGATGCGTCTGGGCTGTCCGCTGCCCTCGTGCTCCGCAGCTTTGCTCCCCATCCCTCTGGTCTGCAAAGCAGCGCGTCTGGGCTGTCAGCTGCCCGCGTGCTCCGCGGCTTTGCTCTGCTTTGCTCCCCGTCCCCCTGGTCTACAGACCAGGGGGACGGGGAGCAAAGCAGAGCAAAGCCGCGGAGCCTGGGGTTCTTAAGTTGAATCTGTATGTAAGTCAGAACTGGCGTCCAGATTCAGCCGCTGTTGAAACTGATCAGTTTCAGCAGCGGCCGAATCTGGTCGCCAGTTCCGACTTACATACAGATTCACCTTAAGAACAAACCTACAGTCCCTATCTTGTACGTAACCCGGGGACTGCCTGTATTCTAAAATAAGAAAATGAAACTCACTGGAAATTGGCAACTCTAGATTTCTCTTACTGCAGCTTTCTGTACTGTATATTTGAGTGATAGATTAAACCTACAGAGAGGTAACCGAGTTCGTCTGTAACTTGAAAAACTTTGAAAACGAGTAGTCTAGCAGCACCTTAAAGACTAACAAAACATGTAGATGGTATATGAGCTTTCATGGGTACAACCCACTTCTTCAGATGAACATAGTTAACTAATTCAACAAGTCACAAGGATTAGCTAAACTAAACATTTTTTTTCTAGCAACATCCAACATAGCAAGCAGCTTGGGAATTTACTTGTTAAATCACATTTATATTTAAGGCATAGAGAGAGCATCTTGAAGAATGATGCATTGCAAAGTGAATTCTTTAAGCTACTAACCAGTTGATCCATATTGTTTTTCAGGCATATCCAGATCTTCATCCAAGTCATTTTTTCTTAGTAAGCGATTTTCCTTATGATGTTTCATTCTTCCAACTAGGCTTTGCATCTTCTACTACTACTACTTACACCTAATATTTTTCCTTTTTTTTACCTAGGGAATGAATTTCTTCAAAATATTTCTAGATATGCTATATCAGATGCCCGGAAGCTATGGCACTTTTTCTGTGGCATAAGTCATGGAGGAGGGGGAGATAGGAAGCTGAGTGTGCTGAATGTCTTCCCTTTTTCTTTCCAGTCCACTTGACTGTTCTTTTCTATGTTGCCACCATTCTTTCCTATATATTGTCTCTCTGTCTTTTAAGACAACCTCTTAACTAACTAACTCTGCCATGTTTGGCCCTGCTCCACCACCACGTAAGCACAGAACAAAAGCATTCGTATCCAGTCTGTCTCTCTGCACATGTGACTTTAATCTGCTGAGAAACAGAAACTGAAAGCCCAGAGCTTTCAAGAAGCAACAGATGGTAGTTATACTGAACAGACTAGAGCAGTGTTTCTCATAATTTTTTAAGGGGGTACTTTATATATATATATATATATATATAAAAAAAGGTTAAGTACCCCCAGTTCCTACAGTTTTCAGACACACACAGTTTTTTTCTACCATTGCAACACATTTGTTTAAACCACTTAATCGTAGCTGAGCAGGTGATGAAATGTTTGAGTGTAAAAAGTAAAAAAAAAAATACTAATAAAGCGCTGTAAATCTTAAAACAAATTCTATTATCTCCAAATTTCAGTTGTGTTGACGTACCCTCCCAGACTTCTCTGAAGTACCCCTAAGGGTACTTGTACCACTGGCTGAGAAACACTGAACTAGAGCCATTAATTCATTTTTATGAGTCTGTAAGTGTAGTTTTGGCATGTTTGTGGTGACATTTAATTGCAACTTATTTTTTAACAGAAATGTAGTCTTTTACTGATTTTTAAACCATATTTAAAAATCCAATTTAAATTTTAACAAATCATTGATTTTTAGCCCCTTTTCATTGTTATGAGAGTCCTCTTCTCTGTCGTGTCTGGTATACCCAGAGATATGCTAGCCATGATTGAGAATCTATCCTTTTGAGAAGGTGGTCTCAAAAGCTTATGGAGACTTTATGGTTTTGCATCCTTAACAGAAACAAAGGATGCCAGCTTACTCTCAGGGATGACCATTGAATAATCATGTCAGAAAAGATACCACTGCTCTAGGACATGTCTGCCCTCAAATTTCTTTTGCTCACCTGTCACAGAGACAGGAGGGTTAATGGTAATGTCAAGAGTGTCACAAGAACTGCTGCCTTCAGGAGCCATTTTGTTCCTTTCTGCCAGACTTGGCTCATGGAGGAGTGTGGGGAGACAAATGAGTGTTCGGACATCTTCCAATGCTTCCTTATGTACACCTTCCTTCCTTACCCTCTTTCTCATTGGCTCACAAAAGTGGCTTTGCTGCTTTGTCTAGAACAGCGGTTCCCAACACGGTGCCCGCGGATGCCATGGCGCCTGCCGGGGCATTTATGTGTGCCCACCTAGTGATCAGGGCCGGCCCGAGCCATTCTTGTGCCCCGGGTGCATGGTGCATGTGCAAGCTCTGCCCCAGGTGCACGGCACATGTGTGGCCCCACCCCAGGGCACTCAGCGCATGCACAGTGCAACCCCAGGCTGCCCGGCAGCCCCAAAAGGTTGGGTACCACTGGTCTGCAGGAAGAATCAAAGGGAAGAGGCTTTTACTCCCAATATTCCTTATTTCAGAAAGACAGGTTGTCTTTGTCCTGTCCTAGATTTGAAGAGATTGAATAAATACATGACACCTCAACTTTAGTATGATAACCCTTGCCCCTCTCATTCTATCCTTGCAGGCTCAAAGCTCTTGACTTGCCAGGTACATGTTTCCACACAGATGTCAACCTGACTTACAAGATATACTTGAGATTCACAGTGGGACCAAGTCACTACTAATTTAAGATAGTCACCTGGACTTTCCACAGTGCCAAGAATTGTCATGAAATGTCTAGCAGTAGTTGCAGTGAACCTGAGGAGATAGGTATCCATATCGTTCTTACCTGGATGACTGTCTGATCAGAGTCAGGTACTAACAGGAAATGGTGATGATCCTAGTCCATATGCTTGCTCAATTCTTGACTGATGGGCCTGCTAGTGAACTATGGAAAAATAGGGTATGAAACTTGCATGGATGGTAGACTGCCTGGGCATATTGATGGACTCCAGATCAGAGATCATACCTGCTTGAGGATGTATTCCTGACTTGTGCTCCCTGTGAAAGCTGGCTTGTGCGTATCAGCTCCAGACTGCCTCCCTCACCCTCTGTGCTGCTACCTCTCTATTAGAGGCAGCAAGTGGGATGTACATATAGTTGATAAGCCTAGTCTGATTGGTTAATCCTATTGGTTAATGTTTACTCAACCATACGCTAACATCCCTAGTGCTTACCTGTTAGGCAAACTTGCTTTCTGGGGTATTGTAGTGTAAATCAGGAATCTGTGTAGCCTTGAAACCCTCAGCCAAGAGAGAAACGCACATTTGCACCCAGAAGAGGTGATGGCTGGGGGCTAGAAACCTTAAATGGGTGCTGTTGAGGGACCACAGTGGGGGAATGCAAATGCAACTATCATGTTACATAATTACTGTAATGTAATGCATACTACAATGAGGCTGACTCCCAGTGTTGAGATATTTTGCCTGGAGTTATTATTTTATGGAAATGTAGGAACCATTTAATCAGAAATGCATAAAAGGGTCCTTATCCTGAAGTTTTTATCAGCTAAAGGAACATTATATCCGGCATTAATGAATACACCAGGAATGGGAAAGGCAAGGAAAGACTTGGGTTAAAAATGCTCAATCATGTGTTTTGTGATTTTTTTTTTTTTTTGTTTGGTTTTAAAGTTTGAACATGACTATTTTCTTAACATGATTATATTGTAATCGGCTATAGAGTCAAGTTGAGGTTCTGTTGTGCTTGATGTTACATACATGTAGCATTTACACTCTAAGGGCATGTCTACACTGGGGAGTTATTCCAAAATAAGAGGAGTTATTTCGAAATAACAAGGCAAGTGTCCATCCTACCGAGCCTGTTATTTCAAAATGATGAGTTGGTTATATCAAAATAATAACTCCTGCTTGTGAGGAGGAATAAGCTTATTTTGAAATAAATAACTACTCCTGAAATAATTATTTAAAAATAACCTGGTAGTGTAGACATAACCTACATAGCATTTTGGAGTGAGCCTCCCAGTCTGGGTCAGCCAAATCATTCTAGTGCTAGTATTCTAAAAACAGATGTGTAAGTAGTGCTTTGAAAGTGCAGTTAGTACTTGGAGCTTGGACTCTGAAGCTTAGGGAAGGGTATGGTCTGGGCTTCAGAACCCAAGTTCCAGACCAACTCTCAACTTCAAAGCACTATTTATACAGTAATTTTAGAGCACTAGTGCAAGCCTTGTTAGCCTGAGGCTTAAGTGATTATGGGAGAATAAATTGAAAGTGTGTTGGGATTAACAGTGTTATTGATGTGGAAATGGTTGGTGGGGGCAACAAACAGAAGAGAAAGAGTAGAATTTTCAAAAAGCATCTCTTCATTTTTTTTTTAAAGTGATTTGAGTTGCAAGTAGTCCCTTAGGTGCTTGTGAATGTTTTACTAGGTGACAGTTACATAGATATGCCCTGTGGATCCATGGATGTGGATATCCAGTGAATATGAAGTAGATATCCACAGAATTACAAGGTTCTAGATATTCAGTATATGATATATTTATTCAGTTTAGGTAACTATAGCTATATATACTGTGTAAACTTACCTTGTGTGACGGAGACCTTTAAACTCAAATGGGAATTCTAAATGTCACGTGTTCAAAGAAATCTGATTTTAAATGTTAAAAGCTTTTCTCAGTTTAAGAAACACTGCCATGTAATCTTGTATCTGTCCTGTATTTTTTATTGTTTGTTCACGTTAAAATAAAACAAAAAGTATCCCTAAGACTTCAAAGTTTGACTAGCTATTCCGGTCAAAAAGGAGCACATGAGAATTCAGAAGGATAAGCTTTATACAGCATAACTTCTGGAGAAACAGTAGAGGGCAGGGAAGAATGAATTGAGCTGCATTGGCAAAGTCCAGCAAAGGATTTTACTGAACTCTGATGTTTCAGAGATGAGGAATGAAGCAGCAGTGGAATATTGTTCCCCACTGTGACAAAAAGGCCTGTTGCGGCCAGCTGGCAAACAGTTCACTACTCTGTATCTACAACTCCTAACAAGTGTGAAAAATTCAATACACCTAACACTTGGCTTTCATGGTATTTATTCATATGTCTTGTATAGCATTAGGTGAAAGCTGATGAATATATTCATGAAGTGTAGAAACTTGACAATATTTTACAAGTTGTGTACATACTTATGTGAAAATATATCCTGAGAGTATGTATGAAGGCAGTGTTCCCCCTAATAATTCCCACCACATAGCAGAATTTTGTTATACGCACCAAAGTAATTGTGTGTGACAAATGGCCTTCATATTGGTACACATCAGAAAATTCATGTGGTGAGAGTGGGGCCAAGGACGACTTAGTCTAGGACAGGGCTTAGCATGGGGAAGAGTTGGAGGACAAGGCCGTGAGGGCTCTGGCTGGAGGATGGGCCCTGGGGTGAGGTCAGGGATGAGGAGCTCAGAGCTGGGGCAGAGGATTGGGGTGTGAGGGCTCCAGCTGGGGGTATAAGGCTATGGGGTGGAGCTGGATTAGGAGGAGTTTTGGGTAGATGATGCTCTTCGGCTAAGCTACTTAACCCCCCTCCACCCTGCGCACACACACATACTCTCTCTCCTTGCAGCAGTTCCTGGGCTTGGGGGAGGGGGACAGCACCTCTCCTTGCCACAGCAGCTCAGGGAAAGATTGCTTTAGGAAAGAAACTGCTGTAGACAAGGTTTTTATTCTGTCAAAGTTAAGCTTAGACTCTATATATGTTATACTTCTTTGGGCTTTTTATTTAATTGTTTCTATCATCCTTATGATCTTAAATCTTAATCTTTGATAATACACTTATGGCTGCTTCACTGCAGCTATTTCTCTCTGCTGTAGTGTTTTAAAGGCTCTGATCCTGAGTTGTGCCAGTCAAAGTATGTGTACACTGTCTCTTTGGGGACAGCTTACCTAGTGACTACTGATTGTCTCCAGACGGGGACTTGATAGTGCTGGAGGTGCTCCAAGAACGTGTCTATTTCTGCCTTGTAAAGAGCTGCAGAGGTCTGTGGAGACCTGGAAGTCAGTACTTGTTTGTAGTCAGAAGCTCTTGATTTCATGGAACTGAACCACAGCAGGCACAGGCAAGATTACTTCATGTGAAGGGCAGGTAGTACTAAGGTACTTCACAAATACCCATTCCTGCCTTTCAGGGAGAAAGACTAGAGAACTAAATTTTCCCATCCCAGAGAAAAGAGTGGCTCTACAGATGCTCCATGCTTTCAGACCTGGCTTTCATATTCACAGTATTGGAGGAGTTGTTTGGAGTTGTGAAGCTTTATCAGTAAAATGTCATATTGCTGATAGTGTGCTGAAGTGGGGCAGAACGTGATTTGTTACACGCAGTTCTTAGTGTTCTCTTCCCCATAGCCTCTTTGCTTAAATTCTACATCTTATGACTTTGTTCATTGTTTTATTTAGAAAAAATACATGTAGTGAATTCAAACATAGCATTTTCATCAAGCAAAATTCAATTTTTGTGTGTTGTCCATTAGTAAAGATTTAAAGTACTCTCGTTTTGCACCATAAACAGCTATTTACATTGTTAGTGGAAGTCTATTTTTGTTTCATTCTTTAAATTTAATACTTTTTCTCCCTTTTCACTTTGTAATCTGCTTGTGGTATTTTACAAATAGTGCTGAACAAATTGAGATCAAGTTGGATAGCAATAGCAGATTGAAATTCACAATTGTAATTCCATTATAGGTAATTCTTCTGCCTTTTTTTTTGTTAAGTTTCTCCTTCCTCCTGTCCCCAACTTTTAGGTAAAAGAGGCCTAAATTTTCATAGATTACTAACTTTTTGGATGTCCAACTTGAGACTCCTTAAAAGGATGGATTTTCAGAGAGCAGGTGATCTGCACTTAAATATCAGGCACCTATGAGCTGTGTCAAGTTGGACACCCAAAATTATAAATCATTGAAATTACAAGTTGCTGAAATTTTAGCTCAGAAGTTAATTTTTTATACCTTTCAAATATTCTATTGAAATGGGAAAGAAATACATATTAGCTCTTTTCACATCAATTAAATAACTTGCTCTTACACTTTTACTATTGCTTTTGAATACCATGATGCTTCAGACTCTCTAAAATAGTGGTTCTAGTTAAATCTTCTGCTAACATCTTTAAAGCGAATAGAGGTTGAGATACAACCCATATTCGTGACTGACTTCTAACAGTTTAGCATTCTGTAAAAGCATGACAGTCTTATAAACATTCACAGCATTTTTCAGTTTTGAAATATGGCAGAGACTGCTAAAATTATGATATTTTATCATATCAGCATCTTTGCCTTTGAATATACAGTATTAATGCTCTAGGTTGAAAATAGTTGATGAAGAATAAGAAATTGTGTTCAATCGTTCGATGAACTGATGCTACTGTAATTTGTAGAATCCTATATTTGCAGCTAGCACATACTGCAGTAACAACTGTTCCAAGTGCTTTGTCTTTTAGAACAAACATGACTCATTGCCCTTAGGTAAACAGAACTTCAGAGTTAATGCTCTGCACATATTGGAGAGACTTTATTGCAGAATAAACAGTGATTTCATCATTTATATATTTCTAATTAGGCAAAAGTGTAGGTTTAAAATGTAGTTTGCAGCTTGGCAAAATGAATATCTTTATTAGCAGTCACTTAACCTTAAAAAACAAAAAGCTCCCTTTTCTTTGAAATCATTTGGCACTTCTGGATCACTTAGATGCTTCGGAATGAATTATTCTGTAGTGATATATATTCCTTAAAATAGACATGTTTTCCCAGGTGGGAGTGGGTTCCTTCCATGTGAATAGGGACTTACTAGGTAGGATAAGAGGCATGGGGCATCGGAGAACAAACAGTAGGGGTGGAAAAGGTTGCTAGATCCCATCCCCTCTGAAACAGATGTACTCTTGAACCTGTGGACAGAGCAGCAGTGGGAGTACATCCTTGAAGTTTACTCAGCCTACTAACTCTACTCCCATATCGCCGCAGTCTCATGCTTCTCTCCTCTAATTGCCATAGCATTCAGCTAAACTGTGAGATTTGTTGCACGAAGCTACCGATATGCCCTAGTCCCCCAGTAGCACGTATGCTACTGCTGTCTGAGGATCAAGGAGGGCAAACCACAGAACAAGAAAGCAAAGAAGAATAAAATTAAAAACCAAAAAAGAAAAAAATAACAAAGCTAAAAAACAGATAGAAAGGACATGGCAGCAATTATGGTGCAATGTGGAGCATGAATTCCATAGGTTGTTTATATATTACGTGAATACGTGGCCTTCTATTAGCTCTAAATTTAACATTCCATAAATTTATTCATGCGACTCACTTGTTTTGAGACAGTATATACTAAAAGATGATTGATCACTTACCACTGTATCAAATTGGCCATACATTAGTCAAGTCCCCTCTCTGTTAGATTTTATTAATCCTGGTTGGTTGAGATGTCATCCTATGTAAATCTTTCAGAATTCTAATAATTTTTGTTACCTTTTAAAGAAGGTTAAATGCCTTTTCAGTACTACTTATATATTTTTATCTAAAGCAACTAAAACTAAATATAGTATCATAGGTGCTGGAGCTAGGATTGCTGGGGATGCAGCAGCACCCGCAGCTGAAAGTAGTTTTGAAGTAACGGATTTACAATTATGCCCTGCGCGCCCAGCTGCTACTACATTTAAACTGCAGCACGTCAGTGGGGCCCCTTATCGATGAATCGTGTACTTGGTACAAATTATATCGAGTACATAATTAGTCAGTTACCTACCTCTTAACATCCTTAAACCGAAAATTTACAGATGTAAAAACCCAGAAGTCAGTGAGAGAGACTGTAAATCCCTAATGGTATATATCACAAACTTGCCCGGTGAACAGGAACCAGATATTCCCTGAAAACCAGGGAAAGGTTATCATAGAATCATAGAATAATAGGACTGGAAGGGACCTCAAGAGGTCATCGAGTCCAGCCCCCTGCCCTCAAGGCAGGACCAAGCTCCATCTACACCATCCCTGACAGATGTCTATCTAACCTGTTCTTAAATATCTCCAGAGAGGGAGATTCCACCACCTCCCTTGGCAATTTATTCCAATATTTGACCACCCTGACAGTTAGGAATTTTTTCCTAATGTCCAATCTAAACCTCTCCTGCTGCACTTTAAGCCCATTACTCCTTGTCCTGTCCTCAGAAACCAAGAGGAACAAATTTTCTCCTTCCTCCTTGTGACACCCTTTTAGATATTTGAAAACCGCTATCATGTCCCCCCTTAATCTTCTTTTTTCCAAACTAAACAAGCCCAGTTCATGAAGCCTGGCTTCATAGGTCATGTTCTCTAGACCTTTAATCATTCTTGTCGCTCTTCTCTGTACCCTTTCCAATTTCTCCACATCTTTCTTGAAATGTGGCGCCCAGAACTGGACACAGTACTCCAGCTGAGGCCTAACTAGTGCAGAGTAGAGCGGCAGAATGACTTCACGAGTTTTGCTTACAACACACCTGTTGATACAACCTAGAATCATATTTGCTTTTTTTTGCAACAGCATCACACTGTTGACTCATATTCAACTTGTGGTCCACTATGACCCCTAGATCCCTTTCTGCCATGCTCCTTCCTAGACAGTCGCTTCCCATCTTGTATGTATGGAACTGATTGTTCCTTCCTAAGTGGAGCACTTTGCATTTCTCTTTATTAAACCTCATCCTGTTTACCTCTGACCATTTCTCTTAACTTGCTAAGGTCATTTTGAATTATGTCCCTATCCTCCAAAGAAGTCGCAACCCCACCCAGTTTGGTATCATCTGCAAACTTAATAAGCGTACTCTCTATCCCAATATCTACATCATTGATGAAGATATTGAACAGTACGGGTCCCAAAACAGACCCTTGAGGAACTCCACTTGTTATCCCTTTCCAGCAGGATTTAGAACCGTTAACAACAACTCTCTGACTACGGTTATCCAGCCAATTATGCACCCACCTTATCGTGGCCCTATCTAAGTTATATTTGCCTAGTTTATCAATAAGAATATCATGCGAGACCGTATCAAATGCCTTACTAAAGTCTAGGTATATGACATCCACCGCTTCTCCCTTATCCACAAGGCTCGTTATCTTATCAAAGAAAGCTATCAGATTAGTTTGGCATGACTTGTTCTTCACAAACCCATGCTGGCTATTCCCTATCACTTTATTACCTTCCAAGTGTTTGCATATGATTTCCTTAATTACCTGCTCCATTAGCTTCCCTGGGACAGACGTTAAACTGACCGGTCTATAGTTTCCTGGGTTGTTCTTATTCCCCTTTTTATAGATGGGCACAATATTTGCCCTTTTCCAGTCTTCTGGAATCTCCCCTGTCTGCCATGATTTTTCAAAGATCATAGCTAAAGGCTCAGATACCTCCTCTATCAGCTCCTTGAGTATCCTGGGATGCATTTCATCAGGACCTGGTGACTTGCTGACATCTAACTTTCCTAAGTGATTTTTAACTTGTTCTTTGTGTATCCTATCTTCTAAACTTACCCTCTCTCTGCTTGTATTCACTACGTTAGGCACACCTCCAGACTTCTCGGTGAAGACCGAAACAAAGAAGTCATTGAGCATCTCCGCCATTTCCAAGTTCCCTGTTACTGCTTCTCCCTCCTCACTAAGCAGTGGGCCTACCCTGTCCTTGGTCTTCCTTTTGCTTTTAATGTATTTATAAAAGGTCTTCTTGTTTCCCTTTATGCCTGTAGCTAGTTTGATCTCATTTTGTGCCTTTGCCTTTCTAATCTTGCCCCTGCATTCCCGTGTTGCTTGCCTATATTCATCCTTTGTTAGTTGTCCTAGTTTCCATTTTTTATACGACTCCTTTTTTATTTTGAGATCGTGCAAGATCTCCTTGTTAAGCCAAGCTGGTCTTTTGCCATATTTTCTATCTTTCCTACACAGCGGAATTGTTTGCTTTTGGGCCCTTAACAACGTCCCTTTGAAATACTTCCAACTCTCCTCAGTTGTTTTTCCCTTCAGTCTTGCTTCCCATGGGACCTTACCTACAAGTTCTCTGAGCTTATCAAAATCTGCCTTCCTGAAATCCATTACCTCAATTGTGCTGGTCTCCCTTCTACCTTTCCTTAAGATCATGAACTCTATTATTTCGTGATCACTGTCCCCTATACTGTCTTCCACTTTCAAGTTCTCAACTAGTTCCTCCCTATTTGTTAAAACCAAATCCAGAACAGCTTCTCCTCTGGTAGCTTTTTCAACCTTCTGAAACAGAAAGTTGTCTCCAATGCAGTCCAGAAACTTATTGGATAGCCTGTGCCTCGCTGTGTTAGTTTCCCAACATATGTCTGGATAGTTGAAGTCCCCCATCACCACCAAATCTTGGGCTTTGGATAGTTTTGTTAATTGTTTAAAAAAGGCCTCATCCACCTCTTCCACCTGGCTAGGTGGCCTGTAATAGACTCCTAGCATGATATCACCCTCGTTTTTTACCCCTTTTAGCTTAACCCAGAGACTCTCTACACAGCTATCTCCTACATTCATCTCCACTTCAGTCCAAGTGTGTACATTTTTTATATACAAGGCAACCCCTCCTCCCTTTTTTCCCTGTCTGTCCTTCCTGAGCAAGCCGTACCCTTCAATACCAACATTCCAATCATGCGTCCCATCCCACCAGGTTTCTGTAATACCGATGATATCATAGTTGTATTTATTGGTTATCAATTCCAGTTCTTCCTGCTTATTACCCATACTTCTCGCATTTGTATATAGGCATTTAAGATACTGATTTGATTTTGCCTCCCTGTTGTGCCCTGACCCTCCTTTCTCCTTGCCATTATAGGCCGTAGTCCCCCCCATTTCCAACCCATCTCCCAGTCCCGCACATGCAGCACTTACCTGTGGGCTCTGCTCACCTGCCCCCGACAAACCTAGTTTAAAGCCCTCCTCACAAGGTTAGCCAGTCTGTGTCCAAACAAGGCCTTCCCGCTCCTGGAAAGGTGAACTCCAACTCCGCCAAGCAGTCCTTCCTGGAAGAGCACCCCGTGATCAAGGAAGCCGAATCCCTCCTGGCGACACCATCGTCGCAGCCAGGCATTCACCTCCAGGATGCACCTCTCTCTGCCCGGGCCCCTACCTTTGACAGGAAGGATAGAAGAGAATACCACCTGCGCTCCAAACTCCTTCACCCGTACTCCCAAAGCCCTGTAGTCACACTTGATCCGCTCAGTGTCACACCTGGCAGTATCATTTGTGCCCACGTGGATGAGTAGCATGGGGTAGTAGTCAGAGGGCCGGATAATCCTCGACAATAACTCCGTAACATCTCGGATACGGGCCCCTGGCAGACAGCATACCTCTCGAGATGAGCTGTCAGGGCGACAGATGGGTGCCTCCGTTCCCCTCAGAAGAGAGTCTCCAACCACCACTACCCTACGTTTCCTCCTCGCAGTGGTGGCAGGAGACTGCTCAACCTTGGTGGCGCAAGGCCTGTTCTCCTCCACTGTGGGGGGTGACTCCTTGTCTCCTGCTGAAAGTAAAGTGTAATGGTTATGTAACAACACAGTGGGAGGGTTAGGAGCAGGGGTGGAACACTGCCTGCTGCCGGAAGTAACCAGCTGCCAGTGCTCACCCTGCACCACCGCCTCCTCCATAAGTGGCTGGTCAGTCCCACATCCTAGGACAGTGACCTCCGTGGACTCCACAGGAATACTGTCCAGGAATTCCTCATGGCTTCGAATGCTCCTCAGCCTGGCCACCTCCTCCTGCAGCTCTCCCACCTGCTGCCTGAGAGATTCCACCAGCAGGCACCTTTCACAATGGTTGTCTCCCCCAGCCTGGAGATCACTCAGTGGGAATTGCAAGCCACAAATACAGCAAGACCACACCAGGACCTGGGTAGAGGCATCCATGCTCAGGTTCTCTGTCTGGATACAGGCACAGGTGGAGGAGACAGGAGAAGTACTGGCACAAGCGCTTCGGGTCTTCATCACCATCAGTCACTCCCTCTTCAACTCCCCTGTCTGCAGTCCCCTGTCCGCTTCGCTCCCCTGGTCTCACTGCTCTGGCTTTTTAAAGCCTGCTTGCCTAGGTCAGGCCTGCCCCCTTCTGAGTCACACAGGGGAATGCTGAGCCTGAGGCTAATCAGAGGCAATCAAGGGAACAATGGCAGGCTCTCAGTCCCAACTGCCACAGAAGCTGAAACTGCTAGCACTCACCTGGAATCAGACTCAATTCACACTTCAAACTGTAAAATTCAAACAGTCAGGCGCACACACACACACACACTCACACCACAGCTTGTACTCTCACCGGGTAGCCTCTTCGGCGGTGGGGTTGGTTGTTTCCATCTTTAGTTCATTGTTTGTTCTTCTGTTGTAATGAATGTGACATGATCATGAACTATGCCCCAAGCATCTGAATCGGTTTATAGTCTCTAGGAAGAGATATTCCCTCCAAGATAACTTTTTTCCTTCACTCGTTCTTAAATATCGGAACTGTTAATGTTCACACTTTCCAAAAAAATTTCATTATGAGGATGAGGCATTGAAAATTCACTATGATGAGCTATGAATTCTTTCGCAGTGAATTGTTGGAGAACTTGTCCCTTTTGGGCACTTGCGAGGATTTAAGAAAGATATTGGAGGACTGATAGCACCCACACTGCAGAATGAGAAGATGAGAATACCTGAATGGGAAATTACCTTTCCCATTCAGGTAATCTCAACTTCTTACCACTGCTAGAGATTAGCCATAGCTGATTTAATTAGCATGATTGTGACATTCCTATCTCTCTTTTTTTTTTTTTTTTTTTTATTTTAAAAAATCACAGCTATAGTGCTATAATCAAATACAATTAAAATAAGAATTTACAGGACATTGTCATCACACCATCAAAATCATTTATTAGAGTAATTCAATATTTGAGGGCTAAATTAGTTATTTTTCAAGAGCTAATTTTTATCGATTAAGAACTATTAATGGTATGTACAGGATTACTTTATAGCAGTGTCATTAGCAACAGCTACAGTTGAGATTGTGCTCGGTCTTTCCTCCTATGCCCCAAAAACATTAGTATTACGAGAGAAAACATACCCCAAACTTAACAAAAACTAGGAATTGTATGGGAAGGCCAGCATCTTAATCTCCTTTTAGGAATGAGGAATATAGAATTGTGAGGTTGGAAGAGACCTCAGGAGATCATCAAGTCCTACCCCCTGCTAAAAGCAGGACCAATCCCAACTAAATCATCCCAAATTTTTGTCAGGCTGGGATTTAAAAACCTCTAGGGTTGGAGATTCCAGCACCTCTCTAGGTAACCCATTCTAGTGCTTCACCACCTACTAGTGAAATAGTTTTTCCTAATATCCAACCTAGACCTCCCCACTGAAACTTGAGATCATTGCTCCTCATTCTGTCATCTGTCACCACTGAGAACATCATCTTTGGAACTCCCCCTTCAGGTAGTTGAAGGCTGCTATCAAATCCCCCCTCATTCTTCTTCTCTTCTGTAGACTAAATAAGCCCAAATCCCTCAGCCTCTCATAAGTCATGTGCTCTAGTCCCCGAATCATTTTTTATGCACTCTGCTGAACTCTTTCCAGTGCTTCCACATCCTTTCTGTAATGGGCGGGGGGAGGACAGAATTGGATGCAGTATTCCAGGTGTGGCCTCACCAGTGCTGAATAAAGGGGAATAATCACGTCCTTACATCTGCAGTAATCTTAATACAGCCCAATATGCCGTTGGCCTTCTTGACTATGAGAGCACATTATTGTCTCATATCCAGCTTCTTATCCACTGTAATGTGCAGTTCCTTTTCTCCAGAACTTTTGCTTAGTCAGTTGTTTCCCAGCTTGTACCAGTGCTTGGGATTCTTTTGTCCAAAGTGCAAGACTGCGCTTTTCCTTGTTAAACCTCATCAGATTTCTTTTGTTCCCATCTTCCAATTTTTCTGAGACACTTTGGACCCTATCTCTGCATTCCAGCATATCTACCTCTCCCCTAGCTTAATGTTGTCCATGAACTTGCCGAGAGTCCAATCCATCCTCTCATCCAGATCATTAATAAAGATGTTGAACAAAACCAGCCCCAGAACCAACCTTTGGCTCACTGCTTGATGCCAACTATCAACCAGACTTTCAGCTGTTAATCACTACCCGATGAGCCCGACAAGCTAGTCATTTTCTATCCACCTTACAGTTCATTTATACAACCCATACTTTTCTAACTTGTTGGTAAGAATACTATGGGAGACCGTATCAAAGGTTTTGGTGAAGTCAAAGTATATAGTCAAGTCAGTATTTTCTGAAACTGTGGAAAACTAATTTTAAAATCTCGTTCATTACGGTGTTTTTTTGTTTGTTTTATCTATGGGCAGGATAAAATATTGTTAAATTCCCACTACATATTGTTGTTCCAGTGAGACACCGTTAAAGTGATAAGCACGTGAAACAGCATCTTAATTGTGCATTTCTTGGCTTTCATAAGTTTGTGGTTAGTGTTAAAAAAATACACGTTCTGAGAACAGGTAGAAGAGCTTGACTTAGCATTTACTGGTTTTCCAATTTTTGGTTTGGCATTTTGAAATCCTACAGTTGGGAAAGATATGAAGACAAAGTGGAACTGTTTTACAGCACTAAAGAACTCCACCATAACCAAGTATTTTGTAAGGATTTATCTAGACTATGGGACAAGGTCAAATTAAGATACATAACTTCAGCTACATTAATTGCATAGCTCAAGTCAAAGTACTTTAACTTGACTTTTGGCACTCTCCATGCTGCAGGAAGTTGAAGGGAGAACACTTGCCCTTTAACTTTCCTTACTCCTCATGGAAGCATGACTACTGGCATCGACCAGAGTACCCCTCTTAGTTTGAATTAGCTGTCTTAACTGGACCCACTAATTCAAACCCTGGAAGATCAACAGCGGCAGCTTCGTTTGTTCTTTTGTAGTGTAGACTACCCTGAGTGAGTTTCCTCTGGTTTGGATGTGCCTTCCTGTGGCTAGGATATCCGGTTGTAGTGGACGATATTACGCTTAGTTTTAAATCTTAGAGTTTGATTTAGGTGATCACCTTTGGTAAGTGTTCCAGAAACATAGCCAAGAGAGTCTGAATTCATAGCAGCACTTTTCAGAGTAATTATCTTATGGAAAGAAAAGACCTAATCTTTCTATTGACAATTGTGTTACACCAAGCATAACAATGACCCTAGGCATACATAATCTCTGGACCTGTTCCCTGCAGGAGTATGACTATAAAATGGCTATAGTGACCTATGAATGGAATGGTAGGTAGCTTAGAGAATTCTACAGTAAAATTGTGGTTGGAGCATAGTCATCAGTTTAAAAAAATTCACACAGGAAGTCAAGATTTCTGGATTAAATTCCAGTCTCTATAAAGAAAGTGTTATATGTTGGTTTCATAGGTGGTCATAGATAGCCAAGAATATAGGTTTAACACATTCATTCTGAAATGGAGTGTGTTCAGGTGGATGAAACTTGGATCTGTCACACTGGGGAACTGAATTCTGTTGCATTCCTGGTAGCAGTGACTTTGTGCAATCTTTTAGCCTCTTTAACTGTAAAATCGGTAGAGTGATAATTGTTTTACCTCAGAGATACAAGGCTCTGGTCAATAAAGCTATGAACTACATACAAGTATTAACAGCAGTCAATGAAAGAGGTGTGCTAAAGGGAGCTAAACTCAGTTCCATTTTAACACCATTTAGTAACAGCTGCATCTCTGTACTAGACTTTCTGTTCATCCCCAGTACAGAGTTGTACTTGTCAGTGTCCAGTGTGATGTCAGTCATAAGCTTGAGTTCAGCTGCAAGCTGAGCCTGTTCTTCTCTGAAGAGTCTACTGTAATCCAGCTCTACTCCTACCCTTACTCCAATTCAGCTCTACTCTAGTGTCTTCTACACTAACAACACTATCACTTGCAGCACTGTTATGCTGTGTGTGTGTGTGTGTGTGTATATAGAGAGGTAAAAATAAAATAAAATAATTGTTCTCTCTTTGCAGACACATGATGAACACACTCATACAAGATACAGCTAGCTGAACAGCTATAAAATGCCCAAATTTGGGTCTACAAAAGCAGTTCAGATTGAAAATTCTGACAGTGATAGCATCATGGTGGAGAAACCAACTGGAAGAAAGGTAAAAAGGAAATTTAATTAAATTACACTGAGAGATTAATTTGGTAAAACTAAACATGTATAAACAATTTTAAAAAAATATGTTTCAAGGTATGCCATTATACCCCTAAGAAATATATGTGAATCCATATTTCAGTATCCTGGATTTAAAAATCTAGCTAAAATAGATTATGGATTTTTAATTGTTAATATCTTATCACTATGTGTGCAGTAGACATTAGGATTTTTAAAAGCCTTTTACTCTATTTCAGATTAATATTAAAAAGAACTGGATATGTTGAGTTTATTTTTGTTGTCGTGTTATCTGTTGTCTTTACGTATTGATGTAGCTATTTTAGATAACTGTGTTTAATTTATATTTTTGTCTAGTGTATGTATAAATATGCATGTGTGTGTGTATATACAATGTTTTAATAGCTGAATCTGATTTCTCTGGACAAAGCACAGATCTATATTGTTGTAAACACAAATTGTTTATCCTCAAGACAAAGCAAGATCAGTGTTGTAAACATAAATCCTTCTTAGGACGGGCAGTTGCTGAATATTTAACATTTGACTTCCAGCCTTAATTTTAAAAAAAAAGTGTGATTTGGTTTGGAGTGAGGCAAAAAGAGTAAAATAAAGTGATCCAAAGCAGTTTGGTGGTGTTATTCCATCATTATGCAAAGTGAAATTTTACTCCATAATATTGCTCTCTCCTGTTTTGAATTCCAAATTATGACCAACTCTGCGTGCGTGCACGCGTAGCCCTTTGGAGAATGAATACATGTAGCAAGCAGTATCACAAAGTGGTTTTTACCCACAAAAGCATATGCCCAAATAAATCTGTTAGTCTTTAAAGTGCTACAGGACTCTTCGTTGTTTTTACAGATACAGACTAATGTGGCTACTCTTTGACTTGAGAAAAAGAGTTACTTACAGGTGTTACCTCTTGCATGGTTGAAGTTAATCTTGTTTCTTTTTAAGATGAAATTAAGGGAAAATGAAGGGAAAATGGCCAAAAAAAAAAAGGAAAGATCCAGATTCCGTTTGTGCTGCTTGAAGTTTAAGAACTGAGAAATTACAGGCATAGTACACAGTATATTATTTTGGTCACTGCTCCTGGAATCTGTCAAACTGAATTGGGCTTTTAAGCCATTTTTTTTAACTTTTTCTTTTTGGTCAAAAAAAAGTAATGCAAAGTTCTTCTTCTTCAAATGTTTATGTGCATTCCAAATCAGGTGTTTGCGCTCTCACATACATATTAGCTGGAATTTTTTTCCCCTGGCTGCATAGAATCAACATGGGTACCCCCTGAAGTTGTACCTTCATGGAGCCCAATATAGCACCCCACTGTCAACCCCCCTTTTTAGTTCCTTCTTACCACCAGTGCAAGTGCAGCAGCTTTCTTCTCGTTCTGTATAGCTTATAGTTAAATAGTTAATAGTTCATAGTTTAAATATTTCATAGGTTAAATCTCTTATGGATATGTAAACATTTAAAGTGTATTCCCCCTTCAGGGTAATGAGCTGCCTGGAGGTAGAACTTTCTGCAAGCACTGTCAGTGTGTGTATGCATCCTTTTATCCCTTGCTTCCATCTCCTCCAACATTCTGAGGGGGAGGCTATATAAAAGGTTGGTGTGTCCTCTACTACCTCAGTTTCTTCCAACCAGTGAGCCAGAGGAAAATGAACTACTCTGATGTATTTGAATCCCAGGGATTTTCTCATTTGATTGCATCTGGAAGTTTTTATAGTTCATATTTGTTATTCATGGTGTTTAGTACATGATAATATTCAGTATAAACAGTTTAGTGCAGTTGTAGTCAGCTCCTGTCACTCTCGCTGCTTTATCCCTAGGCTGTTTCCTATTTTGCTCTCTTTCTCTAACAGTGAATGCCATTTCTCTCTCTGCAGCCCCTAGCTGCTCTGCTACTGGGATTTAAACAGCTGCCTCCTGTTCTTATGCAGCCAAGCTTTATCTCTAATCTTGATCCTTGTCTTCTCCAGGTGCCGCATAGGTGGTTAATTGGTCTACCTGGCTACCTTAATTCAGGCCCTGTGGGGGGAAACAGCACCCAATACATACCTTCCCCTCAAGCCAGTAATCCTCAGGCTATGGATGCCTTCTGCCCTGCACTTGCCTGATCTGGACCTTCAAGTCATTCCACTCCTGCTCCAAGTCACCCAACAGGAGATGCAGATTGTCCTGATCCTACATAGGCTTCCTGAACTTTTCCCTCTAGAACTGCATATCTTGTGCAACTTCCTGTAAAGCAGTTACTTGTTTTTTCCTGTGGCCCCTGTACTTGCCTCCCAGGATCCTCCAGTGCTTTTCCATGCAAGATCTGAGTCTCCAAAGTACTCTGCCTCTGTGTTCATTTCTGTCTTTCTGGGCCTTTTTTGTCCCAATAATTTTATGTATTACCTTGTTCTTTTCAAGTGGTGTCCCTGTGGGTGCTCCACTCAGGTCTCAGTGCGTCCTTGTGCTGCTGATCGGAGATTTTTGGTGAGCAGTGACCCTTGAGCCATGCCTGCACACTCAGCATGTTGCGCCCCTGCTGTTTGAGTGCATGCATGGCGCGAGCCCCGTCAGTTTCTTTTCTACTGTCCTCGGCTGAAGACAGAGTCAGAGCAGTTGTCTTCTTCCTGACAGGAAAACCAAAATTTATTATACTTAGTTTAGACTTTTCCCTCATAGTTTAGTCAATTAAGGGTAGCTTTCAACGTTTGTCTGTGTGTGTGTCTCTCTCTCTCTCTGTTTAAAAAAACGAAACAAAAACATGTCGCCACCACAGCTTTTTTTTCTTCAATATACCGGGTTTTCCCGGCTTTAAAAGATGAGACTCTTGCTGAGACTCGATGCCCATTTCTGATGGCCATGGCTCCTGTGTTAAATGCCTGGGAGAGACTCATGTGGCACATAAGTGCTTGCACTGTCAGAACATGACGGCCAGAGCCAGAAAAGATGGTTCAAAAACCTCCTCTTGGAAGTCAAACCTGAGGACACCCATGGACAGCAGAAGCCCAGTGACAGGGCTGCTTCACCACCCTGCAAAGGCTCGTAAGCTTTGCAAGCTTCCCCAGCACACTTATTACCAGCGCTGCCCAGAGCTTCTCGTTCCCCAGTGCAGTTAGTCTCCAGCACCACGGAGAAACGCAAGTCTGCACCAGCCAGGAGAGCTGAATCAGAACCCAAGCACATCTCACCTGTCAGTGCTGCTGAGGCAGCGGCACCCACAAAGCTGCATATGCCACCACCACCAGCTCTTACAAGCGCCTCTCTGGTGCCTGAATACACTGGTCAGACCGAACCTGACTGTGCTCCTGCACCGCAGCATAAGAAAACGTTGCACAAGACGTGACACTTACAAAAATCTCCTCAGCCAGGCACACCGCTCAGATCATGGGGTTTGCTCTCCATGCTCCTCAGTGGTGTCTTATACCCAGGGGCACACTCATATGCCAGAAAGGGCTCCCCACTCTCCTACGCTGCTCTCACCAAGAACTGAATATGGCAGTGGGTATAGGAGCAGATTTTCATCATGCCATTCATCTCCATTGGGATCAATGGCTTCCTGGCATTCATATCAGGATCATTCCCTACAACAACATCCCATGTGGCTCAACCAACTGTGGATGTATCCTCCACAACAGTTCCAGCCTCAGTGGGCCCCCTGGAAATCATGGCAAGGGTACCAACCACGTTCCTCTCATGACTACCACTCAAGAGATACAGCTCCTACATCACAACAGCACACGTCTATGCGCTCCCCAACCATATCCGTGCATTCATCACTGTCTTACCCACCCTCCAGTAATAACACAAGCTGGTTCCAATGATAACAATAACTTACCTCATTCGGACTCAGAGTTCCTCACACAACCCCAGATCCACTAAACTAGATGAGGCAGTCTTCCAGATATCACCCTCTCCACTGGCAGATGATTTAAAACAATTTCAAGAGCTATTTAAGCGGGTAGCTCAACCACAAGACATTACATTCCAAGAGGTACATGACAAGCAATACAAATTACTGACAATACTACAACCCACGGCATCCTTGAAGATAACTCCACCTATCAATGAAGGTATCCTGGAGCCATCAGGTGCACTCTGGCAAAATCCAGCCTCTATCTCCCAAAAAACTGCCGGACAGATAGAAAATATTTTGTTCCTGCAAAAGATATGGACTTCCTCTTCGCACATCCCCAGCCGAACTCACTAGACACCTTTTGGCTTCAAGGTGTACTCTTCTGCCACCCTCCAATTCAGGATATCCAATTATACAGCCCTCCTGGCCAATTGCGATCATGCCAATTATGCTAAATTACAGGACCTGGTGCAGGACCTTCCTGACATTGAGACCACACCTCCAGTCCATCATTAAGGAGGGTTTATCTATAGCAAAAACGGCCATCCAGACCGCAATGGATGTCGCTGACTCTGCAGCTAGAGCTGCGGCTAGAGCCATGGCCGCAGCCATCATAATGTGTAGGGCCTCATGGCTGCAGTCTTCAGGGGTCTCAAAAGAATTGCGATCAAAGGTGGAGGACCTCCCTTTTGATAGAAAACAGCTATTTACCACTAAGACTGATGAGGTCCTACACTCAATGAAGGACTCTCACACCACACTCTGCACTCTGGGGGTGGTCACCCCACCTGATAAGGAAAGCAAGTATACCCCCTACCAAAGGCCAAGGGACTGTAATTTATAACTATTATAGACAATACCAGAGGCCATATGACAACAGGCCTAAGCAATACCCTAACAGGAGGAGGACGCAGCAAAATCAGTCCTCCATCACTCAATCGACCTCACACAAACAACAAATTTGAAGTCTTGGTTGGGGGTCTGAGTGACCACCCCACAGTTCCAGTGCATTCCAATGCCACCTTCTGCCACTGCCTGAGACCCTTCTGCCAACAGTGGGCAGACAAATGGGTCCTGGAAATTATCAAATCGGGTTACACAATCCCCTTCACATATATGCCCCCTACCCAACCGCCTATCCTGGCCCTCTTCAGAGACCCATCTCATGAGCCCCTCTTTCAATCAGAAGTGCAAAAGTTACTCACCCTAGGGGCAATAGAACCTGTTCCCACAGAATATTGAGGAAGAGGATTCTACTCCAACTGTTTCCTAACAGTCAAAAAAATGGGGATGGAGACCAATCCTGGATCTCAAAACTCAACAAGTTCATCCTCAACACAAAATTCAGGGTGGTGACCCTGGTAACTATCATACCTGCACTGGATAAAGGGGACTAGTTCTCAGCCCTCGACCTTCAAGACACATATTTTCATGTAACCATCCACCTGGCCCACAGAGGTTCTCAGATTCATCGTAGGTCAAGATAGTTTTCCATATAGGGTCTTCCCCTTTGGTCTTTCTACGGCCCCTCGAGTGTTCTTGAAGATGCTAGCCGTAATCACAGCTTTCCTCCAAAGACAGAACGTTGTCATCTTCCCCTACCTCGATGATTGTCTTATCAAGGGCTCCACTTGTCGTCAAACTAAAACGATGACAACCGGTACCAGGGAGTGTTTTTCTGACTTGGCCTGCTTATCAATGTACAAAAGTCCCCCATACAGCCCACACAAAAGACAGAATTTATTGGGGCACTCCTAGACTCATTGACAGCAAGAGCCTATCTGCCACCACAAAGATTCAAGGCAATCTGCGACCTCATTCTGGGGGTAAAGCATACTCCCTTTTCCACGGTCTGGATGTGTCTCCAATTGTTGGGGCACATGGCAGCCACAACCTTTGTGGTCCTATTCGCAAGGCTACACATGCACTGTCTGCAGCATTGGCTCACAACCACCTACATTCCAACCCGATACAGTCTCGCAAAGTGCCTAACGCTTCCTCCACCAGTACTACAATCTCTCAACTGGTGGACTTCTCCAACCTACCTACTTGCCAGTATACCTTTCCACTGCCCAGATCTGTCAGGAACTATAACAACAGATACATCACTTATGGTCTGGGGTGCCCATTGTGGCACAAGGTCAATACAGGGCAAGTTGTCCCAACAGGAAAGACACTTCCATATCAATATCCTGAAGGTCAGGGCCATTCGCAATGCATGCACCCATTTCCTTCCCTTGATAAAGGGCAGAACCATTCATCTCCCCACGGACAACACAACTTCTATGTTCTATGTCAGCCGACGGGGGCGGTGTCCGATTGCTTCTGCACATAGTGAGTGCGATCAAATTTTGGAACTGGTGTATCAGGAACCACGTAACTCCAACTGCCATGTATATACTGGAACAGCAGAATGTGAGGGCCAACAAACTGAGCAGACACAACAAGAGTTGGAGATCAGTACCAATATTCTTCTCCCCGTTTGTTGCAAATGGGGTTTCCCAACTATAGTCCCTTTTGCAACACCACTCAACCGCAAATGCCACAAGTTCTGCTCCTGTGCAGGACTGGACAAGAGGTTGGAGGGAGATGCTGTCACCATTTGCTGCATGGCTCCCCTACTCTCTACCTTTCCACCAATCCCTCTTCTCACCAGTGTGATCAACAAGTTCCAATCCAACCAGGCCACAGTAATTTTAATAACCCCTGCCTTGCCGAGATAACCCTGGGTCCCTTATGTACACTGCCTATCGGTAGATCAACCCATTCCTCTCCCCGCGGTGCTGAACCTCTTGATGCAGCTCCACGGCAGGGCGTGTCATCTGAACATCAAAAGTCTGAAACTCACGGCATGGCTTCTCCATGGTTCCAGAATGAAGAACTTACCTGTTCGGACAGGGTCTAACACATCCTACTGAACAGTCAACGGCCCTCTACGAGAAGCACCTACCAAAATAAATGGACACGCTTTCAACAATGGTGCACAACATGCAATTTACATCCCAATACCGCTTCCTATATCTACTATGCTGGAGTATCTCATGGACTTCAGCGACACGGGTCTCAAGATAGAGAGCAAGTATAGACATACCCTCCATCAGCTCTATCCGGGTCCACCGGGCAGTGGTCACGGCGTTCCATTAACCTGTGGACGAACGACTTCTCTCTCTTTGCACATCTGGTGGTGAAGCGATTTCTCACAGGTTTGCAGAAAACATGCCAAACCTGCGCCCCCTGGGGCCACTGTGAGACTTGACCTTAGTTCCTGACACGCTAATAATGCCACCCTTTGAGCCACTAGCCACTACAATACCTATCCATGAAGGTGGCCTTCAGAGTGGCAATAACATCAGCAAGAGGGGTAGGTGAAATTGCAGCCCTCATGGCAGACCCACCTTTACCAAGGATAAAGTTATACTCAGGCCTCACCTGAAGTTCCTCCCAAAGGTCATATCTGACTTCCACTTAAATTAATCCATTTACTTACATGTATATTTTCCTAAACCTCATACCTCCTCCAAGGAGGCCACATTGCATACATAGGTGCAAGGTGAGACATTGCGTTCTACTTGGAGAGAACTAGGGGAACAAGAAAATCAGACTGTTTGTAGCGTGGTCTGGACCCCATACAGGAACAGCTGTCTCCACACAACATCTATCCGAATGGATTACCAGCTGCATATATATATATATATATTTATAACTTATGAACTTTGTGGCAAGCAGCCACCACAGATTCAGGGCTCACTCTACATATGCGATGGCCACAAAAACGGCCTTCCTAAACAACATACTATTGGTGGGCATTTGTAGAGCAGCCACATGGTCCTTCCATCACACTTTCGCACAGCATTATGCCCTGTAGAAAGGGCCAATACCCTCTACATCTCTGGTAGATGTGGTCCTTCCTTCCTCTACATAAATGACTTCAGTGCTCACCACCATCTGGTGGGTACTGCTATTGAGTCACCTGAGTTGAGCACCCACAGGGACACCACTCGAAGAAGTAGTAGTAGTTACTCACCCAGTGCAGTAACGATGGTTCTTTAAGATGTGTGTCTCTGTGGATGCTCCAGTACCCTCCCGCCCTTCCCTCTGCTTGGAGTCTTTAGGGGATTTTAGGTAGAAAAGGAACCTATGTGGCTTGCGTTGCGCATTGTGGAGGCATGTTTTCTTCCACAGCATGCACTCAACAAACGGCAGGGGCGCAAGACACTGGATGCACAAGCACAGCGCAAGGGGCACTGCTCACCAAAAATCTCCGATCAGCAGCAGCAGGATGCACCGAGACCTGAGCGGAGCACCTACAGGGACACGCATCTCAAAGAACCATCGTTACTGCACCAAGCGAGTAACTTCTTCTTATGACCCACTACTGCTACTGGGGTCATTACCAGTATGACAGTCTCCGGCATACTATGGTCCTCATATACACCCTTCTTTTTTCTTATCTTTCTGAGGTCTGTGCCTTTCTGTTTGCTCCCCACAGTTCCTTTAGACAGCAATGCTTTTTAATATATTTGACCTTGCAGCATCTAAAACAAGCCCTTGTCCTTGCCTAGTCAGTAGGTCACACTTCAGCCTTCTCTTGTCTAGCCATCTCTTCTGTGCTAGGCTTCAACTTATAGTTCATAAATGGGCATCAACTTATATGCCCCTGTTGACCATGGTAAAAACACACCCTTACTTTTCCTTTTCTCACCAGAGGTTGGACTCTCTTGGACTTGTTTTCTTGTCTCCTGGGTAAGATTTCATGTACCTATTCAGGTAGGGGCACAGTCATTAGGTGTCCTCTTCACTTGCAGGCATAACATTTTCTTGGCCAAGTTTCTGGCCTCCTAGCTCCAGAACTCCCTTTCCAGTCTGTCACTTCATTCTCTGCTAATTTCTTCCCACATGAGCTTAAATAAATACAGCTGATGTTCAGCCAGTTTTACCAGTAAAATGTGCCTCTTACTGTCTCTGTTGGTTCTCTAGCACCTGCCTCAATAGGGTGTGAATCCATCAAATCAGTTTGTCAGATCCCTTCTCTGCAGGATGGGTATAAGTTCACTCTGCAAAAAGGTGTCTACTTGCTTCAACTCCATTGTCTTTTCCCCCTGATTATAGCCTTTTGCACTCTCGTTGTATGAGGGTGACTGCCTTATACTGTCCTTTACAGTCCTCCAGTCTCTTACTCTCCCATTTTGTCAGGAGTGATTGACATGTACAGTCTTTCACTCTCCTTTTGTCTCAGGAGTAACCGTCTGCCTGCATTCTCCACCAAGTCATTACAGGGCTACTCTTCACTGCTGTAGCATCTTTGGGTTGCATCTGGGGATTAGCTCTTGCAGGTTGATGCCCATTCCTGTGGTTGCATGCTATTATTCTCTCAGACCCTATCTCCTGAGACTCAACTAGTCCTGCTTAATGGTGTAGCCCTCCAGTCAGGTTAGAACAGTTTTCCCCTTTCAGAGCTGATGTGTATCAGTCTCTCAAGACACAGTGTCCTGCGTAGTGTTTAATATACAGAGTAGTATAAACAAGTCATTGCCTATGTGGAATTTTAATTTGTATTGACTTTGCTAGTGCTTTTTATATAACCTGCTGTAAAATGAGGCAAAAATCTGAATGGGTTCCTGTACATCTGGAAATATCCATATACTCCCAGAGTACACTTAACGCTAACTGAAAACGATTGATCTAAACTAAGTTTCCAAGTTGTTAGGATCATCATCAGCTTCAGATGCTTCTGTCAGAGGCATTCATGTTTTGAAGTATATCCCAAAGCATAGCCTGAAACCAAAATTATTTTACATTATTAGAAAATTGGCAATTGGTTTTTAAGGGAGGAAAAAAAACTTAGTTTCTTGGTAGATGAATGAGATAATAAGATGTTCACTCCTAAAGATATTATGCATCTTTCAATTTCTCTGTCTCTCCTATTGACATTGACCCTCCCAATCCCTGTTGTCAGCACGCCCATTTCTGTGTAAATGATATTCTGTGTGATCTATAGGCTTGTCAATTAAGCTTTTTGGTTAATTTAATAGGGTTAGGCATGAACAGTACTTACAGTTTAGTGACATCTGAATGCTAGATCTGCTCTACATGGTATTTTTTAATTCCATAATCTTGTTTTCCTTTAATCTTTTCTATTTGCACTAACCTGCAAAAATGCCTTGTTGTCTTACCTCATGTTAGCTAAAATGTGTTAAATACTATGAAGGAGAATTCTAGTGACAAGGTAGATTGTAGATTTCATATATGCTAGCAGGACAAAGGAAGGACTTTTGGGATACCTTGACTAGTTTATATAAGATAAGAACACCCCTGTTTTCCTTGTGAAAGTCCACTCAGAAAGTGTCCTCAGGAGCATATAGGCAACTAGTGCCAATAATGGAGCACGGGCAGTGGTAGATTATCACGTGGGTTGACAGAACCTGTGCCCAATGGCCCTGGCCTATTTGGAGGCCTCGCAGGAGTGGCGGGAACTCAGGCCACACCCCTTACTTCTCCTTTTCTGTAGACGGCTCCACCCTCTAGCCCAGCTAGCAGCTTGTGAAAGAGAGGTGAGCAATGCATATTCTTACTGCCCCCAGGCAGAGTTGGCTGAGCTGCTCAACTAAGCCTCATGCCAATCTGGTCCATGTCATCCCACTCCCACTTGCATAGAGCTGGACTGAATCAGCATATGAGTGATGTATTTCACTTTGACTGACTATTGATAAGTAACTGATTCAGTGCAACGACAAGAGACTTTTTAGCAGATTCTGGATTTCAGTTCCCACTTTTTCTTCCAGCTCAGATACTTTCAGTTAAAGAAGATATAGCAATACTTGCTCTAATTGTTTTTTTTTTTTGTGCCCTGTCAATTAAAAAAAAACAAGCCAAAAAAACAAAATTGGCCTTTGTAATAACTATGAGGGCTGGCCAGCACCTGAGGACTAAGGGGTTAACTATGTCCCCTATACCTAACCAGGTATCTGGTCAGCCAATAGTAATGCAGATAGGGATTTCAAACTGGGACAAAGGAATTTTTGACTTTTCCCTCCTTTGCCTGAGTCAGAGCAGTTTTTCTTTCAAGTAACAGGGAGCAGGGAAGGGTTGTGTCTCTCCAAGAAAAGTCTCCTCAAAACGTGTAAGTAGGGCAAAGTTAGTTAACTCATCAGGTTTTATTGTTTTATGGTTTGGGAATGTGTAAAAATGTCTGTACTGTTTAAAAGTGGGGTTTTCCTCTCTTTTGTAACTAAGTCCTGAGCCCAGGGGATACCCCTGAGTATCTAGATTAATTAGTGGCTCTTTTCATCATTGTCCTGCTTCTAGAGACCATCTTTGATCTTTTTTTCTTTTCTTATAACTCTCATTAGTAAGAATAATAATTTTTAAAACTTTGGGTAGATATAAAATTTATATCCACAGATGCATATATCCATGAATATAAATTAATATCTGCTGAGCTCCTGGGCCCTATCTAGAACCACAGCAATGAAAGCAGCAGTCCAGCAAGCTGCTGCTCCCAGAAGCCAGCACCTTGTGCCAGCAGTTCCTCCATCAGGACTGTTTCACTCCCCTCCCACTAGAGCAAGCAACACACACTGTCAGTTGTTCCTGGTCATGCATGCTAGTGCAGCATGCAGGGCTGGGGGTGGTACTGCTATGTCAAAGGAGCTGCCAGCATGAGGCACTCGCTCCTGAGAGCGGCTGCCTGCTGGGCTGCTGCTTTTTCTGCTGCAGTGCCCAGTACAGCCCTCCAGCTCTGCAGATATCAATGTCTCTAATAATTGTAGGGTTCACTAGTTACATGATATTTTCTGTGGTTCCTGGGACTGTGGCACTTGCTCCTGAGATGGTATTGTCAGAATTACAGCTTCAGTGTTGTTTTTCCATTTGTTGGCATTATGGATCATAACAAAAAGTCATTTTTCAAGTGCTTTGTTTCTTGTATAATCAAAATTCCAGTCTCTAACCTACATAAGTGTGAAATATCTGCCCAGCAGGAGCGCTGTTTATGCAGTCTTCATGCCTAGGTCTAACTTGCCAGCTTGTTTACCTCTGCCTACAAGCACTTCATTGTTACCTAGTGTTACCTTGAGTTTGTGCTAGCTGGTGCTCATTCAGATACCTAACTGTCAACACTTGATAAGGAGATATAGAACTAAGCATTATGAGTGTATTGCTATCATTCTATCCTTAACGTCTTCTGATATCTCCCACATATGTTTAACTATAGGTTAAACCTATGGGAGGGATAGCTAGATTTAGTTGTATGGATACAGGGAAGAGCTCTTGATGAAAGAGAACAATTGCTTACCTCAACCCTCTGTATCAGATCTAAAAGGTAGAAATAGACTCCTCTTAACACAAATCCATGTCTACTCTTGCTAGATTTGTAAGAGGATTATTGGTACTTCACGATCACCAATGTTGAAGGCTGCTGATATAGCTGACAACTACAGCAGGGTTAATGAGCTCTATCCCAATCCTTTGGAGAATTTATTATTGGTCTTAGATTTTTTTTGTTGTGGCTTAGAAAAACTATCTGCATCTTTTTGAGTTGAAGTTTCCAATTTCAGTGCATTCAAATGAGAGTAGTGGATTTTTCAGTGGAGGGTATCGTACTTTTTCCTTCAAGAAATTTCTTTAATAAGTCTCCCATACTGTGAAATTTAAATCTAGTCATCTGCAGGCTGTGTGTGTTTGAGGGTTTTTTTTTTTGAACCTCTGAGGTTTTTAACTTTGATTAGAAAAAGTTATCTTCATTTTGACTGTAGTTTCAAACAGATTGGTCAGATGATCCATTTGAACACCACCTTCATACCTAGTTTTATTCTGCATAAAGCAGAGGTGGCCTTGAACATTCTTCCTTTTTTCTTAGAAGCCTTTTCTCCCAGATTCATCTAGCTAGGAGATAAATCTTGTACAGACTAAGGATGGTAAGAGGTAGGTAATCCACTAACACGATTAGTCGATAAGGGAAGGTTTCCTCAGTCCTGGCTCTCACCAGGTCCAGGAAAGGAGCTATCCCCCACTGTGGCTCTTCAGTTTAAATGTAGTAAGTGCCAGGTGCACAGGCAGCCTGGCGCTTACTACATTTAAAATTCAGAGTTGCAGTGGGGCTAGCTCCCGGACCCAGCATGAGCCAGGCTTGCTCAGTCCCAGCTCACCCTGGGTCTAACAGCCCCTGGCCGCAGACGAGTCCCAGAGGGGAGCTGGGACCCCCTCGTGGACAGGGGCTGCTGCTGGAGCAGCCTTTGTTCATGGCAGCCAGGGCTGGCCACAGACAGGGGCTGCTGCCAGAGCAGCCTTTGCCCGTGACCAGCCTGGACCCGCTGTGGGCAGAGGTTGCTTCACGGCAGCCTCCCCTGCTCTCACCGCAGTATTAGAGGCAGCAGTGCGGAGGCGATTCTGGGGGGAAACCCACCTCCTTCCAGCACCAGCTCCTTCTCCCCCCCGCTTGCTGCCTCTGATACAGGTATGTCTACACTACCAAGTTTTGTTGACAGCATTATGTCAACACCCAAAAGTGAACCAAACATAAATCTCCAGAGGGTGTTCACACTTGCTCCCTCTGTCGACAGATCATGTTCACATGGGTGCACCATCATCAACCGTGTGAACGTTGCATTGTGGGTATGTACCCCACAGTTCAGTGTTGTGGGAAGGCAGAGATGGTCCCTGTGCATCTTGAGTTCTCCCATAGCCTCTGCAGCTGCTGGGAGCAGCACAGCATCATGAGTAGCTCTGAGAGCTCTCTGTATGAGAAATATCAAAGTACTAGAGTAATCTGTCCTCCCTCTCTCGGCAGCAGCAGTGTGCCTGCTGCTGTGTTCCTAATGCAGAGCAGAACAGGAACTTTCTAATGATTTGTTCTTTGTTCCCCAAAAAGAGCAGCTCACTCAGCTGTCAAATACTTTCCAGTGTTTTGAAAGGGGAGGGGTGCATCCTGCAGAGCCATCAAGGCAGACATTGTGGGATACTGGCGGAAGCCAGTTCTGTCAACAAAAGAAACAGCAGCTGGCTCTTTGTCGACAATAAAGATAGGAGAAAAGAAAAGAAAAAAAAAAGCTTTCGTGAGGGGTAGAAGATTTTTGTTGCCCAAACTGTTTTTTTTTTTTTTTTTTTCCTGGAGAAACTGTGTTTTGTTTGTTGTTGTTGTTTTTGTTTTTCCAGCAAAACTCACGTTGCAATGTGAACGCTTTCACTGTTTTGTTGCCAGTTTTTGGTAACAAAACTTGTTAGTGTAGACATACCCCTAGATATTTCCAAAAACTATAGTGCAAAAGGATTCCATGTCTTCTCTGTGCGTAAGTACATTCTGTCATGAACATAAAAAAAAAAAAGGCATTGTCAGAGAAAATCTGTCCAAGTAGGTTTTGTTGACTTTGTCCATTTTTCCAAAGACTGTCCCTTACTGTGTTTGGCTCTTTATTACAACAAAGATGATAAATAGAATTGTACCATCTTCCTCGTATAAAGTTATGCCTACAATGATCCCAAAAGTTTCAAATTTGTGTATTTGAAGAGTGCAGAAAGTATAATTTTACCTGTAAATGTTACTTTTAGATACAACTCCAATCTAAAAGTTTTTCTAGATTTGCTAACACCTTCAAAATGTTACTTATGCGTTTAATAAAATCATAGAATCATAGAGTTGAAAGAGGCTTCAGGAGGTGATGGAGTCCAACCCCCGTCAAAGCAGGACCATCCCCAACTAACTCATCACAATCTTTAAAAATAAATAAAATAGATAAAAATCTTTCAAAATACATACGTTTCACAATTTTCTCTCTCTCTAAGGTGAGGAGATACATTTTTTTTTTTTCAAAACTATCATTACTGTATTCAGTTCTGTGTCATATTGTTCAGTATTAGATAGATATATATCTTTTTAATATGATTCTTATGGTATAAGAAGGTCAATCAAGTGAGTTGTGATCAAAGGATGCCCAGTTTATTTTATCATTCCTTTAGTACTGTTCCTGTACTGAGCAGTCAAGGAGTTGATAGTGCAACAGCCCATCAGTCCCAGATTCAGATATTTAAATAACAAACAACTTTTAGAAGTAAAATTCTACTTTTTATTCCCGTTTTTTAACATTTTTAAATGTTTCTAGTAAGAACATACCTTTTTCTATATTTCAGCAATGGTACGTTGCTTTAATAGTTAAATATGTAAGTCAGTATTTTAATCACCACTGTTTTAATAAGTGTATTATTTTCTGTACACTATTCTTTTATATACAAATATTGCTTAGTATATTTTTTGTTTCTATCAGAGCAAGGACAAGATTGCATCATACAGCAAAACTCCAAAAGTGGATAGGAATGATGTGGGAAAGGAGATGAAAGAAAAGTCTTCCATGAAACGTAAACTTCCTTTTACTATTAGTCCATCCAGAAATGAAGATCGAAATTCAGACACAGGTAGAACATTTTATTTCCTTAGCTAATCTTTGTTGCTGAAGCACATCCTGGTTATAAATATTTTATGTTATGGTAGTGAGTTAAATACAAGGGATACCAACTAATTATAGATGCATTTGCTTGCTTGTTTCTGATTGACAGATCTCAGTCCTACCTTATAGGCTTTCATCCCAAAGGCACTTACCGAGAACTTGCATGCTAGCACAGTTCTTCTCACCTACTTTTCCAAACAATACTCCAAACTCATCCTTCTTGTACTTTTATTTTAGTCATAAATCTGCCTTCATTGTTATCTGTAAATTTCCATTTGCTCACAAAAGATTGATGAAAAGACAGAGGTTTACATGCCATTATTGAAATAATAGCTCCTCTGCCTTTCGTAGGCTCATTTTGTCCTCCTTTGTGGAAAGCACCAGAAAGGCTAAGTTCATAGAACTGACTAGTCTTAAATCAACCCTGGAAAGAAACTTTTCCTACAGTATATAATCTTCTGTATGACATACTCAAGCATAGAATAAATTTCTTCATGATTCCATGATCTTTCTTAACATAGCTGTTTTTGAATAAAGAGAGGAAGTATTAGGAGACGTGCTTCCACCCCTAACCTACAGTATTTTAATTTCACTGAACATAACTCTAGTTCAGGGGTAGGGAATCTAAGGCCAGATGCCGGGGGGCCCTGGCTTGCCTGGATCTGGCCCTCGAGGCTCAGGGCTCTCCCACCAGCATTGGGGAGCCCGCACTGGTGCTCCAGTCTCCCCAACCCCAATTTGTTTTTATTGTCAACATAAAACAGTACAGTCATACCAGTTTGAATGATTTTGGTCATTTATTTCAAAACACCTGTTAGCAAATAGTTAGCAAATATGCCTTAATATAGACAATAATAGAAGTCAGGATTTTTTTTACATAAATTCCTTACTTGGCATATTATTACAGAACTCTGAATAATAATTGCCTTAAACTGTAATACAGAACCATATTTACCACAGCCTTCAGAAGCAGTGCAAAGATTTGGGAATCAGGGGTAATGGAGGAGCTGAGGGAGAGGAAAGTAACTGCTGGCAAGGAGCCTTAGTGTAAACTTGGAGGGTTGTTGGCTATAGGTGGGAAAAGTATGGGAAAGGATTTTTTGGGGCGGTGGGGGAAGGATTGTTAAGGAGCTCGTCCTATGGGAACCTTAACTGATCCCTAGTCTCTCTTTTCCAGTCAGGCACATCTGCTCCTGTCCTTGTGTGCGACCTTACATCCCTGTCCACATATGTCCCTCCACTACTGTATAGCTACTTCCTCCATCACCATGTGGCCCTGCACTCCTTTCATACCCCCTGTGGCCCTGTACCTCCACTCCTATTCAGTCCCAGCCCATCTCCTCTCCCCTCACAACCCTTGTGAGCTCCTGTCTCCCCATAATTTCTGTCTACTGACTTGGCCCAACAGGCAGTGTGAAGAAGGTAGGCTGTTTTTCTTTCCTACCTGACCAGCTGCTGCCCTTTTCTACTGCTATCACTCCCTCTGGTGAGCAAAAGGTGAAACTGCAGCAAATTTCCAGCAGAAGCTTTTTTCTGTTCAAAAAATTAAAAATATGTGTGGCTCATTAATTGCATGCACATGGTACAGAATTCTCCCAGGTGTAACTATACCATGGTCTTAAAGAGAAAGCTGAAGAAATGGGTAAGGTAGGCACTTGGTTTCTTATTTAGCTTTACCACAACAAGTTTACTATCAGGGCTCTTTGGATTTTACTGTAATATTGATAGTTGTTTTGTGTATTAGAAATTATTAGTTGCTATTATCACACTTTATCATACTTTCTTTTCAGGGGAATTCTATTTGGAGTTTTAGTTTTGGACTTCTAGATTGGACAAAAATATATTTTTCTTACGTGTTAGTAGGTATTCTGTAATTCAAGCCTCCCAATCCAGAGCCAGTCATTCACTTAGAACAGCGTTTCCCAAACTATGGGCCGTGGCCCAGTACTGGGCCACAGGAAAAAAATACTGGGCCTCAGCATGCCTGGTGACTGCCGGCAGGGCTGGCCTTAGGTCAATTCGGGCCCCGCACCCCTGAACCCGGAAGTGCTGGCGAGTTACAGAAGTGGGGGTTCTGCTCCACCAATATGTGAAGCTGGGTCTCCCTTCTTCCCCCCCCCCCCCCCGGCTTTGCCTGGAGTGGGAGCGGGCCCGGGCCCCTCCCGCGTATTGTCCCACACCGCCCCCAGAGCGTCCCTGCCGTGCGCAGCTCCTCCTCACCGCCTGCTGCTGCCCATGTGCAGCGAGGACGCCCGGGTGTGACGTAATGTCACAGCCGAGGATTTTAAAACTCTTCGGAGGCATGTGGCAGGGCCACGCTGGCTCCGGGTTCGGCCTCCGGGGCCTGAGCGTGGTCTCCGGCCCCGCAGAGTAGAAAGCAGGGAATGGGAATGGCCTGGGCAGCGGCAGGGAGGAGAGGAGAGGAGAGGAGAGGTGGCGGTGGCGGGCTTGGGCGGAGGCAAGGAGGAGGCGGTGGCGGGTGGAGTGGAAGGAGAAGGGGCTTGGGTGGCGGGAGGGGAAGGCACCAAGGGACAGCGTGCAGGAGAGAGAGACAAAGCATGAGTTAGTCCGACCTGGGGATTCTGTTGTCCCCCCACACACTCACCCCCTTCGAGTAGTTGCAAACTGTCTGGCTGGAAGACACACTCATGCAGCCTGAGCACATTTACCAGCCAGGCAGTTCGAAACTACAAACTGATAGATCTAGTATTAAAACTTACCTAATGAGAAAATACCAGAAAATATGTCTGGTATTTTCTCAGTTTGTTTTTTATGTGTTTATATTTTTGGGCTGCAAAAAGCAGTACTGAAAAAAAAAAAAGAGTTCTAACTAAAGTAAAATGTTTGGGAAACCCTGGTCTAACCAGCTTTCTGTCTCTTACAGTCCATTTATCCAATCCATATTCCTTAACTTGCTGCAAGAATATTGTGGGTGACCATATCAAAAGCTTTGCTAAAGCTGGCACTGGGGGTTTTGGGAGGACCAGAAACAACTTATTTGAATATTCATCATTTGCTAATGAATATGCAAATGAACATTACCGGTCTTCCAAAAGTTTGTGAATGGATTTACTGGTCCCTGTGTCAAAAAAGTTTGGGAACCCCTGACTTAGAATATTTCAATTTTTCTTCTGGTAATCTGAGGATGAACAGACATAACTGTTCTTGTATGAATGCTTCTGTTTCTTTGAGTTTTTTGCCTTGATTAACAGGCAGAAAGGTGATTTAGTTATTTAACTAGCAATAACTTTCTCAAAAGTAGGAAAATGTTCATTTTGTTGCCTACCATGAATAACGTGGTGTGGGTTTTTGCTTTTAAATTCTTTACATGGTTGATTGCAGTTCTTGTTCTTGTTGTGTTTGTTGTGTTTGTTTGTTTGTTTGAAGAATTAGTCTTTGGGGTCTCTTTACCTCTCCTCAAAGCCTCGTTTTCCAAACCTTTTATTATTTGTTCGTAACAATAACTTTCTTGTTTTCTCTCTCTTTTTTTAAATGTGGTGCCCAAAATAATAATATTTCAGTTGAGGCTTAATCAGTATCAACTGTAGCTTGTTTTTCAGTTTCAGATCTAAAGCTCTGCTGCTGCAGTCGTTTATGTACATACCACAGTTTATACCCCCTGAGCAGTCCCTTTGAAGTCAGTGGGACTACTTGCTTTAAATACTTATACAGATGCTTAATTTTGAGGATTGGGCATTAGGTGTTGTGTTTTTTTAAAGTTAACTGTTAATTTGTTTTTGGTGGCTTCAGTTTGTTTTTTTATAAATGAAAATAAGTGTCTATCCAAGGCTTTCCTAGTTCAATGTCCACAAGAACCCATATATATTTCTCTGTAGTATACTTCCTAATCAGTATTTCCTTCATATTTATGCTTCACCATTCTATATTTATTCATTTGACTTCTCCTTCGTACATTAAATCATGATATGTTTTGCTTTAAAATCATTTTATGATTTAGAGAATTTGCTGGGATTATACTGGTATAAACCTGACATCTCTATTAGTTTAAGTCCATCACAGTTTTTTTATTAACCACATTAAAGGACTTTGTTCTCTTATGTAATTTATAGTAAAGACACTTCTCACTTCTGCATGATTTGTAAACATTAATTTCCTCTCAGTACTAACCCATAACTTACTTTCACACAGACCTATTAACTAGTTTTGTTTCTGATTTTGTTCTTGTATTGAGACATGTACTCATATTTCTCATTTTACCTTACGGGACTTTTTGCATGGGATCATGTGATACTAAAGCTCTGATATGCTAGTCATACTGCATGTCCTTTATCCACTAATGTTGTTGCGTTACCTAAGAAGCATTTTGCTTAGTGTGGCATGATTTGTTTTTGAAAAGCCCATGTTGTATATTATTTTCCTAAATTTTTTAGAGATTGACTTGTTTTGCATTGGGACATAATCTGTCTACCATAAATTACCCAAAAGAATTACCAGTGGTTGCTAGCACTTCGGTATGAATTTCATCAGGCCATGATCATTTAAGTGCAGAAAAGCATCTTAGAACATTGCTCTCATATATATATATTATTAATTTTTAATTGTCTTTAAAGATGTTAAGAGGGTTACAGCAAAAGAAAATATTAAATGGATTCCATCCAACCAAATTGTGCCCAAAATTGTGAGGTTGTTTTTAAAATTTTTACAAAACAAAAAGTCTGTTGCAGAGGAAAGATCATAGGACTGGAAGGGACCTCTCAAGAGGTAATCTAGTCCATTCTTTTGCACTCATGGCAGGACGTAAGTATTATCTAGACCAGTGATTCTGAAAACTGTTCTGCAAAATCACTTTCAGAAACACATTAACCGGCCGCCCCAGTTTGTTTATTTACTGGAGCCGCGGCCATGGAGCCTCACGGCTCCCATTGGCTCCGTTTCGTCCTTTGCAGCCAAGGAGAGCTGCAGGAAGTGGCGTCGGCTGCCTCGGTTTGGCCACAGTACCCGTAAATAAACAAACCGGGGCGGCCGGTTAATATGTTTCTAAAAGTGATTTCGCAGAACACTTGGATAAACACTGATCTAGACCATGTTTGACAGGTGTTTGTCTGGCCTGCTCTCTAAAATCTCCAATGATGGCAATTCCACAATCTGCCTAGGCAATTTATTCCAGTAGTTAACCGCCCTGATGGTAAAGAAGTATTTTTTTCTAATGTCCAGCCTAAACCTTCTTGGCTGAAATTTAAGCTCATTGTTTCTTGTTCTAGCCCCAGGGGTTAAGAAGAACACTTTTTCTCCCATCTCCTTGTAACAACCTTTTATGTACTCAAAAACTGTTACCATGTTTCCTCGCAGATGGAAATTCCTTTATATATGCTTTCTAATGCTATCATCATGGATGGTGGATATAAGAGGCAGGGGAAGGTAATGCCTTCCCAAACGGAGAGGTATGGGCCCGCCCTCACTCCTACTTAGCCTCAGCCCAGCTCCCAGGTTTCAGCTGTGCTAAGGATGGGGCAGTGTACCCTCCCTGTGCTCTGGGACCTGGGAGACACACATGGGAGCCTTGAGGCCTGCTGCTGTGGTGACCGGGGGTGCGAGGGTGGCCTGCCCCTCCGATAGAGGGTGGGCTTGGCTTCCTGTGTGGGTGGGGTCTCGGGCACGAGGTGCAGGGTTGAGGGCTTACCTTCCCCAACTGTACATTCATCCATGGCTATCACTGTACTATTGTACTAGTACAGAGAACCTGAAAGTGAAATTGACCAAGAATTCAATATAAATAGAAGGAAACCTGACTTGTCTGGGTTATATTGTCCCCGCAGTGAAATGTAAAAAGTAAACAACAATATATTGAAAGAGAAGTTAGATTTTTAAAACATAACTTTTAAGGGTCTAGGATATTATAAATGAAATTTGTTAGTTCAGATATATTTTCAAAATTTCACATTTAAACGTACACTGTCCCTATTAATAAGAGAATTTCACTTCAGATTTAATCTTTATAAATAAATTAAATACACAAATTGTGAATACAATAATATCCTGAGGTTAAAAAAGCAAGAATATTTTAACTCAAGGTTTCCATAATGCATTTTACTAAGCCTTTTCTGCCTATTGCAGTATATTGTACAGGGAGCTCTGTGTTGAGATCTTAGAGCAGTGAGTGGTTTTACATATCATATTTGTTGCTAGGATTGGCTTTTGCATGATTCAGGGGTCCTGATCATTAATCAGAAATTTTCTGTGGATTTGTGTGATTATTGATTAAAAGCTATGGAAAAACTACTCCATGAGTCTTTGACTAAATATCTAGAGATTTTTTAAATAGTGTGTCAGAGTTTCTCTTTTGTATACCATACTTCTCTCCTCATGTTTCCCTCCACCCTTTTTCTCCTGTGTCTTCTCATTCTGTAGATTCAGATCCAGGACATACACATGAAAACTGGGGGGAGAGATTAATACCTTCTTACAGGACATATTCAGGTAAATGGCTTATTAGGTGCGCCTGCTGTAGTTCAGGGGCTTTTTGTTAACATTATTGTTATTTTCAGTGTTTCTTGACTATTTAGAGTTATTTTAAAACACAGTATGAATTTTAGAAGAAAAGTGGATAAAGAAATGTTTCCTGAATGACAAAAGAATGACTGGAAATACATTAAATTATGTTCATTTAGGTTATCTGATTGATACTTTTCATATCCAAGGATCCCTAAGTGCAACTATTTAACAGCATTCTGCAATGTTAAACAGTTAGGAAAGGAATATACCATTTGCTGAATATAAAGTGATGATGAACATAGGCAAAATAAAAAAGAATAGAAAATGTACAGTATACTGCATTTGCAAACATACAAGACAGAATTTTAAAGTGTGTCCAACTATAGCGGTATTGGCTGTGGCATGTTATTTTGCCAAGTTGAAGATTTTAAAAGCAACATTGAGGTATAATTCTGAAATTAAAGTTAAATATTTAAAACTGTTTTGTAGAACAAGAAACATGGGTAATTAGTAAGCATTTATTCACACAAATCATGCCAGACAAACTAGAGCACTTTGTTTTGATAGAATTAATTTATTAGTGGATGAAGAGTAAATAATCCATGCAACCTCTTCATAGTTGAAACCAAAGATCCAGTATAGGTTTTATTCTGATTCCCTCACCTGAACTTTCTTACTCTTAATAGGAGCTAGATAATGGTATGAATTTTTTGTATTATTATTTTTGAGGTGTTGATCACTTTTTCTGGATTCCAGAATTCTGAGGTACATAGTTTAGAAATTGCAAGCCTTCAAAAATTAAAGTTTCCAACAACAATCTCCTTCTCAATTACAATAAAAATTCAGGGCTATAATTTTTTTATGCTTAGAACAGTTTTCATTAGGGCTGTCAAGCAATTAAAAAAATGAATCTCGATTAATTGCATGTGCTGCCCCTTTGAAACGCTGCGACGGAGCTTCAAAGGGGCAGCGCTGCGGATGCCCAGGATCAGCTAGAGTCCCCAGCTGACCCCGGACTCCGTACCCACCGGATCCCTGGCTCCACGTTCCTGCCCCTTTGAAGTACTGCTCCGGCTCCTCAAAGGGGCAGTGCAATGCACAGTCGGGAATCAGCTCCGCATTCCACTGCCCCTTTGAGGCTCTGGGGTGGCACTTCAAAGGGGCAGCGCAGCATTAACACCTGCGATTAACTCGTTAATTTTTTAACACATTAATCCTGCCCTGCATTAATCACAAGCGTTAACGCAGATAAATTGACAGCCCTAGTTTTGATTTAAAATGTTTTTGAAATGTAAAACAAAAGTATGTTTATATTGTTCAACAAGGAATTAATGAGACAGTTCTTAGTTGCTTCTCTTTTCCTTGGAGAGCATTAAGTCTATAGAAACTGTGGGAACATCAGGCTTTGCAGGGAGGCAGCAGCAGGAGGGGGAACTTACAATGGTGAATGACGTGTGGGTCAGGCAGAAGAAGGATTTGTTACAGATCTATGACTGAAAAGAAGGGAGGTGAAAGGAAGAGGGTATAAGCAGAAAGGGGACTACTTGGAGATAAGAGGAAGTGGATGCAAATAGTAAAGGAACTGCAGGGAGCAAAGGAGGGAGTATTGCAGAGGACTAGAGGAGTATGGAGTATTATGCTTCTAGGTTGCTAAACCACGTGAAAGTTTTCCATTTAATGTATCACCATATGACAACAATTACATAACCCAGATCAATAGGGCTTTTGCTTTATGTGAACAGTTTGCTCTTTTAGTACACTTTCAATTTACCTTCTGTATGTTACTAGTGTGTACTAATAATGTTTCCTCCATCTTTAAGATTTTTGTATCCAGGGACTACAGACTTCTTGAAAGCTTTTATGAAAAAAAGATGTGAGGAAATGGAAGAATGAGATTGTACCAATACAAAGTCTTTTTTCCAAATTTAAGATGTCCGCAGCCAAAGTCTGCAAACTTCTTATATCCCTTAGATAAAATCATTGTTTTTAAAATAAAGCATTTTATTATCAGCGTAGGTTGATTTAAATCATGTTTAAACTTGGTGATTTAAATATTTTTTATCAAGCAGGGAATGTAGAATTAAATAATAGTTTTCAATCTTGTTTTGCATTTGTATTTTTTAATTTGCCCTCATACGAGAGTTTGATTCTCATTGGCAGGTAACCATTAAAGACTATTGATATGTAACTAAATAGAGCATTTATGCTAAATTTAGTACTACTTTTTGCTAAACCAAAGGACACACTAGATCTATATATAGACCAGGTAGGTGAAGTAATATCTTTTGTTGAAGTAATATCTTGTGTTGGTCTCTCTCTCTCACCAATAGAAGTTGGCACATTAAAAGATATTACCTCTCCCACCATATATCTCTAATATCCTGGAACCGATATGGCTACAACATCACTGCATATATCTAAGCACATTTATTTAACCAGTTACAGCTTAACATATATTCAGATTCTTAATTTTTATATTATGTTAGAGAATGTGAATGATTCCTTTTTTGTTCGTAAATTCTGAATACATTTTACTTAATTGTGTCAAGTTGCATTTGGATGGAAATCTTAATTCAATTAATGCATGAAATTGCATTTTAAAATTGATTTTAGTTAAATAAAACTAAGCAACTCCAGTTGTCCCCTACACACACACACCCTCCTCCCTCCTTCCCCCTCCCCCCCTTCCTTGTCATCAGGCTTAGTTTAAACAATATACTTATTGGAAGGGATATGCATGAGAAATAATTCTGATTTAAAAAAAAAAAACCCAGCAAATCGTGTGTTACTCCCATGTCTGTAAAGCTCTGGTGAAGCCACTTCTATAATATGTTCATCCATGTCAGAAGAAAATGAACAAAATAGATGGAATTTGAAGAGGACAGACAAAAAGACACAGAGCGAAGTTTTAAAATTGGCGCACATATAGTATTAGATTCTACATTCATATTTAGGGACTTCAAAAAATGCAGCTTATATTGAAATGAGTGGGCATTTTTAGGTACTCAGCACCTTCAGAAGTCAAGCTGTTTATTTTGGCTCTGAGTTTTGAAATCATTGACCATAAATATTCAATAACTCTGCTAAATGTTAAAACAAGATGAAGTGAGTTTTACCCATGAAAGCTTATGCCCTAATTAAACCTGTTAGGCTACATCTAGACTGCAAGTTTCTTTTGTAAGAAGCTTTTCCAGAAGAGATCTTCTGGAAAAACATTTTTCAAAAGAGAGCATCAATACAGCAAAAGCTCAACGAAAAAGAGATCCGCTTTTTCGAAAGATAGCGTCCACATTGATTGGATGCTATCTTGCATTTCAATTGTGATTACTGCGAATGGAGTGGCCACCAGGACATCTGTGCTTTTTCCTGAAGGCCTCTTCTTTAGAAAAAATACACTCTTTCGTGTCCACACACGCCTTTTTCTGAAAAAGCTTTTTCAGGATAAAGGCTTCTTCCTCATAGAAGGAGGTTTACCGCAGTCAGCAAAACCAGTTCTTTCAACTTTCTGTCAAAAGAATGCAATAACTGTGGACTTAAGTGTAGTTTTTCTGGAAAAATGGAAATTTTTCTGGAAAAGCTCTGCAGTGTAGACCCTTGGTCTCTAAGGGTACATCTAGACTACATGCCTCTGGCGCCAGAGGCATGTAGATTAGGCTACCCGGCATAGGAAAATGAAGCGGTGATTTAAATAATCGCCGCTTCATTTAAATTTAAACGGCTGCCGCGCTGAGCCGATCAGCTGTTTGTCGGCTCAGCGCGGTAGTCTGGACGCTCCACGGTCGACATCAAAGGCATTTGTCGACTTCCCAGGTATGCCTCCTGGGATGAGGTTTACCTGGGAGGTTGACAAATGCCTTTGATGTCGACCACGGAGCGTCCAGATTACCGCGCTGAGCTGACAAACAGCTGATCGGCTCAGCGCAGCAGCCGTTTAAATTTACATGAAGCGGCGATTATTTAAATCGCTGCTTCATTTTCCTATGCCGGGTAGCCTAATCTACATGCCTCTGTCGCCAGAGGCATGTAGTCTAGACATACCCTAAGGTGTGATAGGACTCCTTGTTTTTGCAGATACAGACTAACATGGCTACCCCCTTGAGACTTCTGCTAAATGTTGACCAAGGAAAAACACATATTGGAAGAGTATGAGTTTCAAGGAGGGGAAGAAGTTACTTAAGGTGGGACAAGGGGAGGTAAAAATAGGAGTAATGAGACGAATTTGAGAGTACCTGTAATATCAGGAACAATTTACTAATAGTGAATTTTGTTAAATAGTGGGATATTACCCTCAGGAGACTAAAGCAAAATCCTCATTATTTCTGTTGTTTTCAAATTGCATTCTGCAAAGCACTAGAAGATGTAGTTGGGGACCATCTTGCACTGGGTTTGGCATACACTTCGAACATCTTAAGGAATTTTTCCACCTCTTACTTGAATCATTGAAAAATCAAAATTTTGACTCCGCATCTATATGAAAACAAGTTAGTGAGTTTATAGTCATGTTATTTTTATGATGTACTTCTAAAATTGTAATTGCTTTATTCATAAGTATATTCCAATAAGCTGAAAATTATGACAAAACTGGAAGTTTATGCACGCTGACTGAAGAGAAGGTAACACAAATGTACTAAGTGGGGCAGCATGGCATAATGTATTTTTTTCTCCAAGCTCTCATAAATAATTGAAAATCGCTATATCTGACTGAGATTCTGTACTATAGTTGGCTATTTTCAGAATCTTATTAGTGCTAATATTTCTAGAGAAAGAAGGTCCAGAGAAGAAGAAAGTGAAAAAGGAAGCTGGAAGTAAGAAGTCAACACCAGTTAGCATTCTTTTTGGTTATCCACTTTCGGAGCGCAAACAGATGGCCCTTCTTATGCAGATGACAGCTAGAGACAACAGTCCAGGTGATACTAAATGCCAGTTGAATTACTGTTTCTCTCACTCCTATCCTATGAATACCCCTCCACCTGTCAATTTTTTTTCTTTAGTCTTCCAAAACAATCTCTGACTTAATCAAGAACACTTCTGAACTTTTGATTCAAAATACTTCCTGTGGAAATTTTCAGTTTTGTGGAAAACTGCACTTTCTGTCAAATATTGTAATGGAAAGTTCCTAACTATCTTAAGTTATAATATACAAAAGGATATGTTAGAATTGCTTTGTGACTATAATTATGAACTTCCCATTTTTGAGTATTCCAGCTGTCAACGTTATGGTACATTTTCATTGATTTTTGGGGGCGGAGGGGAGTTCACTTTAACATATTCTTACTAGTTTAGGGTGCAGTTCAACTCTCACTAAAATCCATGGTAGTCTTCAGATGGACTGAAATTATGGCCCCCTTGAAATTAGTGACAAAATTCCTATTGATTTAAATAGAGTCAAGATTTTTACCTGTGGGCTGTATCAGCTTCTTTGTGTTGAATGCTGTTTGAAGATTTTTATGGTTTATTCCTGTAGAGTTACATCTCCATCATAAGAGCTGTAATACATTTTTGTTAATGTAACTTAACAATTTAACTTCATTTCTACCATAAATGTTTATGAAGTTAATACTTGAACAAAAGTAATCTGAAGGTAAATGTCTATATTTACTTTCAGAATCTGGTGTGATAATTGATAATCTTTCAAGTTGTTCAGTTGTGGTTTTAACCATAGAAGTGAAAAGAAAGATATTTCCATTTCCATCGTTGCTGTTAGCCAGGATGGACAGGAATGGTGTCCCTAGCATCCGTTTGTCAGAAGCTGGGAATGGATGACAGAGGTGGGATCGCTTGATGATTACTTCTTCTGTTCATTCCCTCTGGGGACACCTAACATTGGTCACTGTCAGAAGACTGAATACTAAGCTAAATGGACCTCTAGTCTGAACCAATATGGCCCTTCTTATGTTTATTTTATGTAGGATTTCAGTATTTCAGAATTTGGTTTCACTCTGGTTTCACTCTGATTTGCAAGGAAAATAAAAAATTTCAAAATTCCCATGAAAGGGGATGCTGGAGAAGTGGTTTAAAAGTAGATAATCTAGCTAGCTTCCATGAGTCTGCAAACTCCAGAAGCCTTGGAGTCCTTGGCTCAATGGCAGACTGGTTGATTACTTGGGAGCCACAAACTCAGAGACTGGACTGCTGAGAAGCCATGAGCTTGAGAGTGTGTGCTTTCAGGGCTTTCCAGCTCCTTATCAGCCTGTGAGGTGAGTTGCAGAGAAACCTCATATTTGGGAGCCATTTTGGATACCTTTTTTTAATTATAAATGGTATTTAACTCCTGGAAGATGCTGAATTGAGATTCTTAACCTAAAAACCACTGTATCCATAAAACATGTGTGTTTTGGCAGTATTTATGCAAGATTGCCTTTGGGTTCCCATCTCTGTTGTTGAGGTCATAGTTCAGTGTCCATATATATTTAACTCTTGACCACTCTGAGAAGATTTTGATGAAGTAGACTTGGGGCCAGATTTTTTTAAGGCAATTAGATGTCGAGAGGGATTTTCGCAAGTGCCCAAGTGCTTTTGAAAGTTCCTCAAGGCACCTGTCTGCATCTTTAGGCACCTAAGTACCTTTGAAAATTTGGCCCTTAGCCTAGTAGGACCAAAATAAATTGCTAACTTGTTACATATAGGCCACTGTTGGGCTATGAGTAGACTACGCCGAAGTTCCGAAAGAAGACATGCAAATTTCTGTAGAATTTGCATATCTTCCAATCTCATTTTTGAAAGCAGAGCTTTTGAAAGTAAAAGTAGGGACGCTTTTTTTTTTTTTTTTTTTTTTTTTTTTTGGGGCAACCCCTCCCCCCCGTCCTTTTTTCAAAAAACCACATAAACCTCATTTTTTGAGGAAGAGCGGCTTTTCGAAAAAGGGTCAGGGTTGCCGAAAAAATGTGTCCCAACTACTTTCACTTTTGAAAGCTGTGCTTTCGAAAGTGAGCTAGGAAGAAGATATGCAAATTCCACGTGAATTTGCATATCCTCTTTCGGAACTTCAGCATAGTCTAAACAAGCCCTTGGTAACAACTTAGGAAAATTACCTCACATGGGAGATGGAGCCTTAGGTTGCTCTAAAAAGGGCAATGATGAATTTTTTTTAATATTACTGAATTCGGATATGGAATTCATCCAGTCCTGTGGTCTCATGAAATCTGCTTGCAAAGAAGACAGATTATAGCAAATAGGAGTCCTTTGTACACCTCTTTATCTTTGCTACACAAAAAGGAAATGTGTTCTTGAAGGCATTGCAGTTTATTTTTGTATAAACTATGGAATATATTAAAGAACAATCAATTATTGATACAGAAACTTGAAGATACTGAGAGAATAAAATAAGGTAAAGTAAAAATTATCCAGCAACAAAATTTATATCGACTATTTTAAAATTTATTTTGTAGATTCCAACCTGCATCATCCTTTACAAACAACACCAACACAAAAGAAAACACCAAACTCCTCATCAAGACAAAAAGACAAAGTTAATAAGAGAAATGAACGAGGGGAAACTCCTTTACATATGGCAGCCATTCGAGGGGATGTTAAACAAGTTAAAGAGTTAATTAGTTTAGGCGCAAATGTGAATGTAAAAGATTTTGCAGGTAAGGTTGCCTTCATTTTGTTCAAAGTTAGCTATAGTCTCTAATTAGAAAAATTCAAGGTTGTGAATTTGTAACTAGAGGTCAGATTTAATTCCAATTTTAATTCTGTTGTAAATTTATACTGTAACTTAAAACAAATTATCAGACGTCTCTCAACTTGTATTATAGAGGTTGTGATGCTAGTTGGTGATAGGGGTGTTAGTGTGTAGTTGTTTACACGATTAACTGATAAACCTGGGCTTATTGGTTAATCCTAATGACTATACGAACTCTCACCCCTTGCTGCTTCTATATCAAAGGCAGCAGGAGCAGAGGAAGAGGTGGGAACCGGTATCCATGGGGAGATGGCTTTTAAGCTGGCTCCACATGTATGCTGTCTCCCACGAAGCTGGCTGCTCCCTGCGTGTAATTGCTCCCACTGACCCACTCCTCCCCCGCCCCCCACAGTTGCAGTAGCATGTGGGAGCAAGAGAAAGCCAGTGCTTGGGGAAGCCAGTTTAAAAGCTGGCTTTCACAGGGCTGCCTGCCCTCCCCCCCCCCCCCCCCCCCACGCTGCTGTCTCTTTATCAGAGGCAGCAGGGACTGGCAGGAGCCAGTGCTCATGGAGAGCTAGCTTTTACACACACTCTCTCTCTCTTTGTAGCCCCCAGCCCCACCACTTCTGCACGAGGCCCCCCCCCCCTCCTTCTGGGGGCCTAAAGCTGGTCTGTTTCATATGCCAAAATTAATGAAGTGGCCCCCTGTAAAAATTATTGCTCACCCCTGAACTATATAGAGCTTTGAGTCAAGGATAACACCTGGGTTACAGGCTAGACTGGAGTAATGAGCAGGATGATTGTGTTATCCACAATGATTGGGAAATGAGGTAGTGAAGTGAACTTTTGAGTGAAGGGAGATGGAGCTATGTTTTAGTCATATTATCAGCCATTTTAAGCTGATATCTAGACACCCACAAACTATGTCAGAAACACAAGGTGAACAGTTAATTTGAATACGAGAGATATGGAATAGAAAGGGAAATGTAAGCATTGTTGTTGTAGTGATGGTAGCAGAATTTGTGTTTGCCAGTGAAAGTTACCCAGTGATAAGGTGTAGAAGGAGACTAGAAGGGGCGGCCCTGTGGTATCCTCTCAGATAGCTGGATGGGAGTTGAGGAGAATCTGCTAGTGGACATGTTGACAAAGGTGGAGGAGGAGAATCATGATGGGACAGTCTCAAAAGCCAAGGCGGGCTGAGATTTTGAGAAGAGCATCAGTGTTACAGGCAGCTGAAAGATGAAAGAGGTTGAGGATGGAGCACTGGTTTTGACTGTTGGCTAAGAAAAAGTCAGGTAAGGAGGAGTGCAGCTGGTGGAAACTAGATTGGACAGGGTCTAGCTTTGAATTAGAGAAGCAGGACTGCAGATATTAATTGTAAACAATGCATGCAGTGATCTTGGCAATGAAAGGGAAAAGGAAATGGAGTGGTAGTTAGAGAGGCAAATAGAATGAAGGATGGGTTTTCTTTAAGATGGGGTGACTATATTTATATTATAAAGATGAAGAGAGGAGTGAGAGGTTAGGAAGAGTAAGGGAGGAAGTAAGAGTGGGCACAAGTCTCTGGGGACAGAATGGAGTCACTGGGGCAAGTGAAGGTACTGGGAGCGAGGTGAAATGTATGAGTCTTTGACAGAGAAGACTAAAGAGTTTTTGAAGGGGAAGGGAAAAGCAAAAGTGCGTTGCTGGGTTGGGGAAGATCTATTTTTCCATTTTTCTTTTTGAAGAAATCAGCAAGATCTTGCATGGGAAGAAAAGTGGAACCAATAGGAAAAGAAAGAGTCAAATTAGACAGAAAGGTGGCTGCAGGCATGGAATTCATTTACATTAGAGAAGTTGAGTTATTTAGTTAGGCAAATAGCAGAACTGAAAGAGAAGAGAATTAATTTTGTAGTCCACAAAGTCAGCCTGATGGGATTTTTGCTAGAGAAAGATATTAGGTGGGGAGAAGTAGGGAACCAGAGATGGGAGCATGGTAGGGCAGACTTTGTGAGGGGAGATGGGCAAAAGCGTCAAGAGTGAAGGAGATTGATGTGTGAAAAGAATGAACAGCCATATCAAGAGAAAAAAGGGCTGGGAGCAAATGAAGTGTCGTTAGCACTGATGGACCGGAAGTCACAGAAAGACCAGGTAATGGGATGTTAGCAAAGGCCCTTGAATGATGCTGAAAGAGCTCCGCTAATGGTTGAAGAGGGGAAATTCAGCAATGAAGAAATCGGAGAGGGGGAGTGCAGTTTGGTTAAGAGCAAGTCCAGTAAATGGCTCTTTAGTGAATGAAAGAGTTGAACTAGTGCTGCAGGTTGAATGAAGGAGAAGTGAAGAAAATGTGCAGCCTTGGTGGTAGATGAGTTATTAAAAGGAAACTTGAAGTCTGTGAGAATGAGAACTAATGCTAGTGGCTTTAAGAAATATGGGTATGTCTACACTACCACCCTAGTTCGAACTAGGGTGGTTAATGTAGTCATATGGAGTTGCAAATGAAGCCCGGGATTTGAATTTTCCGGGCTTCATTTGCATAAATCCGGGCTCCGCCATCTTTAAATGTCTGCTAGTGCGGACTCCGTGCCGCGCGGCTACACGCAGCACGGACTAGGTTGTTCGGACTAGGCTTCCTAGTCCAAACTACCGTTTCACAAGGAGTAACAGTAGTTTGGACTAGGAAGCCTAGTCCGAACTACCTAGTCCGTGCCGCGTGTAGCCGCGCGGCACGGAGTCCACACTAGCGGACATTTAAAAATGGTGGCGGCCAGCTTTATGCAAATGAAGCCCAGGAAATTCAAATCCTGGGCTTCATTTGCAACTCCGTATGACTACATTAACCACCCTAGTTCGAACTAGGGTGGTAGTGTAGACATACCCTATCAGGGTTATTGTTTTGTCAGTAGCTCATTATCTAAAATGTTAAGGGGTGGGTGCTCTTCACACCTGTACCGAACAATGTGAAATCTGTCAGTCATTACTGTTGTATGTTCAGTTACTCTAGAACAGCAGTTTCCAACCATCGGTCTGTGGACTAGTGCCAGTCAACAGCGGCTGCCGGAACTGAAGCTGGATGATTGCAGCAGCTCTGGGGACCGGGGCTAAGATACATCCTGCCCTTTGAGCTCCCGCACAGCAGCCAGCTTCAGCTCCGGCAGTCACCACGTAGTGGGCAGCTGCTGGAGATGAAGCTAGTAGTTTGCAGTGGCCCTGGGAGCCGGGTCTGGGTACACCCCAGCCCCATGAGCCATTTCACAGCAGGTGGCTTCAGCTCCAGCAACCACCATGGTGGATAGGTAAAATTTTATCTCCATATTTGCATATTCACTATTTGTATAATGAATATGCAAATATAATGCCACCAGTACACCAAACACTTGTGAATGGGTTTGCTGGTCGATGGTATAAAAAAAGGTTGGGAATCACTGCTCTAGAAGAACATAGATTCGCAATTAGCATAAGCCAACTTCTTAATATAATTCCAAATGGAAGCTTATTCAGTCATTTGCATATAAATCAAATAGTGGTGTATCTAAAATATTTATTTGCCAACTACGAGTGAGGTGTAGAGTTAGTGTGGTGTTTTCTGGTCACGTTCTCAGTTTTGCCACAGACTTGCACTGTGAGCTCTGTGCTCAGTTTAATCATAGTGTAGCAAGGTCACTCCCACTCCTGGGTCCCAGGCCTCTGTTCAGTTTATGGTCTTGCCACTAGTTCAGGTACTGTGCCACAGGCCCCACTTGCCCTTGCCCGGACTTAGGGTTGTCAGGTGTCCGGTTTTGAACCGGACAGTCCAGTATTTGAGCTTTCTGTTTGGGAAGCAAATTGAGAAAATATAAATGTCTGATATTTTCTAAATAAGATGTAATGTAGATTGTGATGTAATGTCAAGTGTGTCAAGTATTTTTGTTGAAACCATCTGGCAACCCTAGTTCTGTCCCACTAGTAGGACATTGGGGTAGGCACCTCCTGGTCTGGGTAAATAGTTCTCCCCAGCCACCCGCTGAACTTTCAGGGTACTTGGGGAAGGGAGCCCAAACACTACTTGTTGGAGCCTCTCACTTCCCCTGCAGTCTCTGGCAATGCTGAGTTTCCCTTATGAGCTTCTCTGATTGTCTCCCTATCTGTTATACTCTCACTTCACTTCAGCTTCCTCTCCAATTTCCGCACCTTCCCCCAGCAGGGAAGGCTTTTTAAAAGGTTCCAAGGCAGCTTGAAATGAGATCAGCTGGCCCTAATTGATTTATAGCAGCCTAGTCTTAGCTGCTCCCACTCTGCCCCTGATAACTCCTACATGCCCTAAAGTAACCCTTTCCTAATTAGCCAGAGCTCTTTCTGCTTTTTAAAGCGGTCTCTCTCCCCTTCTACTTTAGCCCTCTGGCCTGACCCTGTCACAATAGTAATTATAGGATGCTTACCTACGCTGGTATGGTAGTGTGAGGCTTAATGTTTATGACACACTTGGATCCTGAGATGGAAGGTGTTACAGTAGTGCCATGTTATGTATATCAAGTCCTATTGTAACACAGGAATTTGCTTAGGATATAGATATATACAACTTTGAAATGACCCACCTAACAATTGTGTTTTTGTGCTGATGTTTTCAAGTGTTTTTTTTAACTACAATACACATATAGTGATTTAAAACAATATATTAATATTATAAAGTCAAAAATTAAATATTGACTTCCACAATTACAGGTTGGACTCCACTTCATGAAGCTTGTAATGTTGGTTATTACGATGTTGCTAAGGTTCTGATAGCAGCAGGAGCAGATGTGAACACACAAGGACTGGATGATGATACTCCACTTCATGATTCTGCTAGCAGTGGGCACAGAGATGTGAGTATGTTTTAGGGGAAAAAATAAGTATCTGTAGGTGCAAATGTTGAACCTAGTGAGGGAAAAAAGCATTGTATTCTCTCCCAAATGACCATGTAATCCTGATTCTGCCCTTTTTTGTTTTGCTTTATGCCCTGGTAAGTGCTCCACTTAACAAATCTTCTGTCCTAGTCTAGGTTTCAAAACATGTAGAAAGATTCTAAAAGCTATTGAATGAAAGCAGGTTAAAAAACAATGTAAAGGAATGCATACTGGAAAACATAACCCCAGATATACATGTAAAATGATGGGGACTAAATTAGCTGTTAGTATTCGAGAGAGATCTTGGAGTCATTGTGTCCTTTGAATGCATCATTTGAATGTGCAGCGACAGTCAAAAAAAACCAGAATGTTGGGAATAATTAAGAAAGAGTTAGATAATAAGACAGAATACCATATTCCCTCTGTATAAATCTATGGTACGCCCACATCTTGAATACTGCATACAGATGTGGTCGCCTCATCTCAAAAAAGATATATTGAAATTGAAAAAGGTTCAGAAAAGGGTAACAAAAATGATTGGGGGTATGGAACAACTGCCATATGAGGAAGTATTAATAAGACTGGGACTTTTCAGCTTGAAAAAGAGACAACTAAGCGGGGATATGATCGACGTCTCTAAAATCATGACTGGTGTGGAGCAATTGAATCAAGAAGAGTTATTTATTTCTTCCATTACACAAGAACTAGGGATCACCAAATGAAATTAATAGGTAGCAAGTTTAAAACAAATAAAAGGAAGTACTTCACATAAGGCACAGTCAACGTGTGTAACTGCACAACATCCTACGGCAAGAAGGCCAAGACTATAACAGGGTTCAGAAAAGAACTATATACATTTATGAGGATAGGTCCAACAATAGGGAGACTGGGCAGGGATGGTATCCCTAGGCTCTGTTTGCCAGAAGCTGGTAATGGACAACAGAGGGATGGATCACTTGAGAATTACCTATTCTATTCATTGCCTCTTGGGCACTTGGCATTGGCCACTGTCGGAAGACAGATACTGGGCTAGATGGACCTTTGATCTGACTCTGTATGACCATTTTTATGTTCTGATGTTAAGAAGATTTTTTTTTCCCTGGACTTCTTCTATTGTGTGTGTTTCTCAACAGAAAATAACTTGTAAACTACCCTTCAGTTTCTACTGAATATTTTATATTAATATTTTATAGATAATAGTTTTATAGTATTTCATCCATTTATTTATGGACTGCTTATGCATGGAACTAGATCAGTGTTTCTCTTAATACCCTAAGAATTGTATGCTTGCTGTCAAGTCTCGTAAGAAATTGATAGTATTTCTATAGGTTTACATCCATCTCCTTTCTCTATCATTTCTGGCTTTGTGTTTTTATCTCAGTGCAGGATTTTTGCAAACTAGATGTTCCAGTCATTCCTTTGTTTATTTGTTGGCTTTATTAATAATCTTTATTTAAGTGCTGTATGCTGTGATTACTGTACAAGAAATAAAACATAGATCATTCATACATCAAACCGATAACATTCTAAACTAGACAGAGTACTTTGGGAAGCAAGCATGCCAATGGGGTGGATGGGGGAGGAGTCAGCAGACCCAGGGCTGGATGGGGAAGGTTAGCCTCTACCCCACTCCTTCCACCCGAGGCCCAGCCCTTTCTGGGAGCCCAGGACCACCCCCACACCTTGCGCCCTGGGCCAGGTGAAGTCTGTCAGCCACTCTTTTGGGAAGTCTACAGTAGGAAGTGATGAGATTTTTTTTTGGCTATATTTATTGACTTCCTTCTTGTGGGTATCGTGGCAGAAGTGGGCCTTCAGAATGGAACTAAATGAAGAGTAATGGCTTGGAAAACAGAAAATAGAACATTCTAAGCATGTAGGACCTGGATGGACAAAGTCACCAAGGGTACATCTACACAGCAGCATTATTTTGAAATAACTTAGTCTGCGTCTACACAGCTGGCAGTTATTTCCAAATAATGTCGAAATACTGTCAAACTGGAGGACTTCTTACTATGACTCCTGTAACCCTCATTGTATGAGGAGTAAGGGAAGTCAGAGGAAGAGTGCTCTATTTAAAAAAAAAAAGTGTTGTGTAGATGCTCCCAATTTCGAAATAAGCTATGCAATTGATGTAGCTCAATTTGCATAGTTTATTTCGAGTTAAGCCCTGCTGTGTAGGTACACCCTTAGATAATTGTAGAAGTGTACAAAAGGAATATGAAAATTCCTTTAATAATGGAAGCTAAGGGGGATTAAGTGATTTAAAAAAACAAGTTCAGAGATGCATGAGCCAGGGCAGAATTATATGGGCCTGTAAGAGAAGGCCAAGAAGTTCTTAATTTGTGGAAAAGGGAAGCCAATGGAGGAATTAATAGAAAGTTGTTAATGTGGTGGATAATAAGAGGCAGCAATAAAATTATCTTCCTTGCCTTGATTGTTCAATGCTTTGCTTTTGGGAGTCGGAATGAGTGGTGTCAATAAAATGCTTAAGTCTTTCAATTAGTTCTTCTACGTGAGCAAGTATCACAGCTGTCTAGTTGGCGTAATGAGTTCCCAGAAAATTCATTTTACAGAAACTCATTTTACAGCTACTGAATTACAAAAGGATAAAGTTTGCTTTTATCTAGTTGTACCTTTTAAACCCTATTTATATAATATAATACTCTTGTCCACCATCTGCGGGATTTGAGCAGTCCCAAACATAGGTGTCTGCCTGAACAGAAGTCAGATCTCTGGGCTCTTCTAAGGCTCTCCTTTTAGCCGCTGCCTTGGGAGAACCAAATGCCTGACCTCCCCAGCCCATCTGCCTGGCTCTGCTGATTCCAGCCTGCTCATGGGGTTCTGCTCCTACCCCTCTGGCCCTGTGGGTTGCTCGTCCCGTAGCCAGGGCTCTGCTCCTAGCCCCCCACCCCATGTGGGGCAGCAGCTGCTCCTGGGGCTCTTGGTCCCATGTGGGACAGCAGCCACTCCTAGGGCTGTCAGACTCCCGGCCCCATATCTGGAGCTCTGTTCTCCCCAGCCCTGTGCAGTGTAGCAGCCGCTCCCAGTCCCATGTGGGGCGGCAGCCCACCAAACTGGCTACACTCCCAGCCAATCTAAACCTCTGAGGCTGGTGCTTTCTGATCTAGCAACATCTGTGGTCCTGGGCCCAGAGAGGCCCAATCCATAGAGGTTCATCCTGTACTTTTACAATTTACTAATTTTATTATATAGTGTACTTTTTTTATTCAAATCCCAACCTGATTTTGTCTGGCCTGTTCATTTGTTAATCCCAAGTTAAATTTGAATTAATACACATTGAAAAATATTAGCCAAACACTTCACTTTTGCACAAGTTACAGCTGCAAAATTCTTGAGCCTCAAGTACCACTGGAAGTTTTATGCTGATACTAATACTGCTTGCAGCAATTGCTTGAACTATAGGCTATGACTGCTGCTGTGTACTGGGTTGGTACCTCTTTACCTTCACTGTCACTTGTCAAGCTCCTCAGTTATCTCCTTTAAGCTCTCAGGGTGTGTTCAATAGCTCCCGGAAGAACTGTCTGCTAAATAGAATAGGTCAGAGGTTCTCAAACTTTGTGATACCACGACCCCCCTCTAAATTGCTCGCGACCCCCCGGGGAGTCGGGACCCACAGTTTGAGAAACACGGGTATAGGGTATTAAAAGGGTCTGAAGAGAAGGAAAGCTCTGGTCAGTGTTGGAAGGAAAGGAGAGTTTGGGCAGGAAAGTATGGGACAGCTAGCTATAAGTTATGGAAAAGAGGAACAAGGCACGGCATGGGAATGGGTGCTTGATAAAAATAAGTCACCGTGGTGCCTTGTCTGATTCGCTTAGTTAAAATCAATATATTCATTGTTTTTAGAACTTCCTTTCAATTGAAAACAAGTAAATTCTTACTTCTTAAGAAGTTATGGTTCTCCAGTTTTTTCACAGCCCTTTTCTTCCTAAAACCTCCAGGCACTCCTTGTCACTAAACTTCTTGAAGTGCCACTTCCCCTTCCTCAGAACAGAGTCCTGTGCAGGTTGGGTCAAGGGGAGTAATGTAGAGCTCAGGAATTGTAGCCAGGTGAGTGCAGGTAGAGATGGAGCAGAGGAAACGAGGGAAGAAGTGATTACTTCCTTTGCCCTCCTGCCCCCCCCCACCCCGGCTGTTGCTGGGTCCAAACAGTGTGGCACTTTAATTGCCTGAAAAGGGGGGTGCATTTTTTCCTCCTTCATCTGATTGGCAACATCCCACTTCAGTAGTTAGGATGCAACCCAGAAGTCCAGTTCTGAAGTCTGGACCTCCATTGGTAAAAGCTTGGAGCACTCTGTTATGTCATTACAGTACACATAGCCTATATCAAATTGGAGATTATTACTCAAGAAGTTAGTAGTAATAATGCACAACTAATATTTGTATTTATTTTGTGGTGGTGGGGTCACTTCTTAGCTCTTGCAAAATTAAAAAAACGAGTTCTCATGTTGCAGATTGTGAAGCTGCTGCTTCGACATGGTGGAAATCCATTTCAAGCCAACAAACATGGGGAGAGACCAGTTGATGTAGCAGAAACAGAAGAACTGGAATTGCTCCTGAAAAAGGAAGTGCCTATTTCTGATGATGAAGATAGTTGCTCAGGTTAGAGAGCTAAACCTTAATTGTTCAGTGCTTGAAAAATGCATGATATATAGCCTCTTTTATTTTTGAGAAAAGAATATTTTTTTAATAATTTAAAAAGTAACTCATAAAAATATTTGTGACAAGCTTATCCCTTCATCTTTCTTTATTGTTCCTCCCATGCACTGTACTTCCCCTGCCATGATTGTTGTTTTCTTTCTGTATTATGTATAATTTAGACTATAAACTCCTTGGGGAAAGCATCTATCATTTCTTTAATTTGTATGTAAAACATCAGTCTTGAACCTAGAGTAAATCTGTTGTTAGAACAACCTGTTCCATACAAGTTATGCTATTTCTCAATAGCAGAGGATTTCAGAGGTAACATTGCCAAAAAAGAATGGTTTTCTGTCCTGTGATTCTCATAATGTCAAATGTAACATGCTGTAAGATGTACAAAATGAATTTTAAGAGTAGTTGTGGTGATTAACTGTGCACACACCTTCAAACCTTTTAAATTACCGCAAGCTTCCCTTTTCATTGTTCCAACATATCCATTTACATGACAATGATTAATTGTGCCAAATTCTGATATGGAATGCAATGGAATGTATAGGCTCTCAAATTTCCAAGAGGGAATTCTCTCAGGTTGTCCCTGATGCACTTTTGTGAAAAAATACCTCAGCAGCTGTTGAAACAAGGCAGAACTTTGACTAAATAGTTGGTACAGAGGAACCTGGCTAAGTTTCTGTAGATCATAAAAGGCTTGAAGTCCATCCAGGAATAGAGCAGTGTATAGTCCAGCTCAGTGGTAGGCTATGACACCTTTGCCCTGGAACCTTGGGTGCCTTAAAATACCTTGCTAAAGTGGCTTCCACCTGGACTGCTCACAGTCTTCCAGCATGCAAGCCACACCCTGATTTTGTAACTTAAAGGCTGGGCGCTGGATGCAGCCCCTCAGCTTGTCGGGATCTGGCCCACAAGGCTCAGGGCTCCCCCGTCTCCTCCCCCCCCAGCATTGAGAAATTTCTGCTCGTGCTCCAGCCCCGCCACTGCCACATCACATGGCTGGAGCACACAAAATCTGCTAGCCTGGGCTGCCCTAGGCTTTAGAGTGCAAGAGGATTGTAGAGAGTGTCTTTCTGCTTGTCAGTGAGGGCATGGGGAAGGAGGGGGCTGGGTTTTTTTTGTGTTTTGGGCTTTTTTTGCTTCTCACTTGTGTGCAGCCCCTGAATGATTTTTCTGTGGGTCAGTGGCCTCCAAGCCAAAAAAGGTTCCCCACCCTGACTTAAGGTATGCTCTATCTCTATTAGCCTTGGTTATATTGCCAAGTGATCTAACTAACCACCCAGCCCCATATTTTCCCCCAGACACGTATATCCTATACTGCCCATCTCTCTTATGGACAGTATATATTTAAGGCCATTATTTCTTTAAGGGAATAACTGTCAGCCGACGGTCAGGGCAGTGTGTGTGTGTGTGTGTGTGTGTGTGTGTGTGTGTGTGTGATTTCAGCTGCTAGAATTCATAATTCCTTCGCAGCGGGCAGCCTCGGGGAGGCTGAGAAGCGCCCCAACGGATTTTGCCACCTGGGTGTGACACAAGTCCAAACGCCCAAGCTCTCCCTATATCTGTCCGTTTATGACCGGCTGAAGTTCTTTTAAATTGTGCTTGGTTCTATTACAGCAACTGAAGGAGTCAGGTTAAAACTTAAACAGCCACAGGTTTATTTGAGGAAGCTTATAAATCATATGGTTGCAATGGCTATTGTTCTATTTCTTAACTACTAGCAAAATATAGATCTTAAAATGGTTACAAAGAAGATAAAGATAGAAAAATAGAAATAATGGTACCAAGTAACAGCTTACTCTTTCTGTGTGTACACTTAAGACAGAGGACCACATCCAGGTACAATTTTTACCCCCTTCTGTGCCTCTCGACTCCAGCATGTCAGGCCAGGGCCGGTCCCTCAATTCCTAGGAAAGACGAAAATATGAGGTGGGCGTCCCCATAGAACCTCGGGAGGTCAAACACCTAACCCGACCAGCAGGTAGAGGGTAGAATGACACTCAAAGTGAGTGTGTGCTGGACCCATCTTTTATATTCATGGGGTCACGTATTTCTCTTTCTTATTTGTCATGCCAAATGGGGCTGGTCTGTCTTTTGTGAGACCAGTTCTTACAAGGGAGTTGTGAACTTAATTTACACTTGTAAGAGAGATAACTAAATTGGAAGTACTGGGCATTCTTTTCTCAGTGGGGGATTCCTCTCCCAGGGACTGTGTGTTCGTATCAACATGGGTGCCAGCCAGGCACACTCGCATATCCTGATCTTGCATCAAAGCAGATCAAAGCTTAATGGCTATACTGATTGCCTTAATTGCTCTCTCTCTCTCTCTCCACGTATCTGTTTTTTCAGCTTCTCAGGATCAGATGAGCCAGCATAGACTATGCTGATTTTACTGCTCCTCCTCTGCCCTGTATGCTTCAGAGAGGCAAATAAGATGGATGATATGGGGGGTTGGTCTGTCTGGCTACAATAACGTGATAGCTTACTATCTCAACTAATTATTAGGATATTTCTGCTTAAACACACTGAATTAGATAAAACAGTAAAGTAAGTTAATTAACTACAAAGAGAGAAATTGTAAGTGAATACAAATAATGAGGCCTAAATGCCAGAAATGGTTACAAGGAAAATAAAGATGTTTTTGTATAATGCCTAATTTAGCAAACTATATTAAATTCAGGCAGTTTCTCTTCACATGATCCATCAGATTACTTAGCCAAACTCTTAGGTCAGGACTCCCCCTCCCCCCGAATTCAATACCTACTTGTCTCCTAAGGTGTAGTGAATGCGATCCTCACGGAGAGAGAGGAGGATCCTTGAGGTGTTTGTCCCTCCTTTTTATAGTAACAGTCCCTGTCTTAAATATTTCCGTTTGAGAGCAAGGAGCCAAACAGTCTGTGGCTCCCTGGTGTTTTTTTCACCTGGTTGAACTACCTTTGTCATCCCTTTCTGCTTCATGACTCTGTTCACTCCTACAATGCAATTTAAGCAGAGCACACATTGCTTTCTTTAGGACAGACCTTTTTGCCATCTTCTGTTTGAGTAGGGCTCTGGGGTTTGGAATGTGTGTTGTTAACACCATACGGAGGAATTGCCTCACACATTTTATCAGGGTGCAGTACTGGCCAGCAGATTAGAAGTTTTCTAATGATAACTTAAAGACATACTTTGTACAAAAATTATTGTAATAGAGATGTATTCTGTTATAGAGCCCTCATAAGCAGAGGTCCTGTGAAGCAGAATGACAGAAGTTTTAGGGGAACAGACAAATGCCAAGTACTCAGGGTATGTCTACACTACCCTCCTAGTTCAAACTAGGAGGGTAATGTATGCATACTGCACTTGCTAATGAAGCCCGGGATTTGAATTTCCCGGGCTTCATTAGCATAAGCGGGGAGCCGCCATTTTTAAATCCCCGCTGCTTCGAACCCCGTGCAGCGCGGCTACATGGGGCTCGAACTAGGTAGTTCGGACTAGGGTGCCTATTCCGAACTACCGGTACACCTCGTTTCACGAGGAGTAACGGTAGTTCGGAATAGGAACCTAGTCCGAACTACCTAGTTCGAGCCCCGTGTAGCCGCGCTGCACAGGGTTCGAAGCAGCGGGGATTTAAAAATGGCGGCTCCCCGCTTATGCTAATGAAGCCCGGGAAATTCAAATCCCGGGCTTCATTAGCAAGTGCGGTATGCATACATTACCCCGCTAGTTCGAACTAGCGGGGTAGTGTAGACATACCCTCAGCTCCTGGCAAATTGGCTTAAGCATTGTGTGGGTAAGAGAGAGGCAAGACTTCCTGTGACGTAGTGTGGGTACCTTGCTGGTTGCTAGGCTTGGGCTGTGGGTGACCCCCACTGACTGCTGTCTGTACCACGGCCCAGCCGAGTAGCTGATGGGACAGGGAGGTAACCTGTTCTACCGGTTACCTCCCAGGGAGAGGAACAAAAGAAGGTGGAATGCGGCCCCTGGCTGGGGGGCAGGGCTGGAAGGGATGGTTGGTTAGTTTCTGTCTGGGATCATGGAGGAGACAGCCTAGGGAAGGGGCTGGAATTTAGGGGCCCAGTCTCCCCCATCTCAAGGGGGGCTGAGACATCCTAGGCCTGCCCTGTAACCAGATTACATCTGTGCTGTGCTGTATCCTGGAGAAGAAATAAACTCCCTCTATTCTACTGGCTGGTGAAGTCTGTTTGTGCTGCTACGGGGGTGCAGGAGACGGGGAAACCGCAACGCGACATCACACTTCCCACCTGAGGAAGACAAGAAATCAACAGACACTGGAACTGGGTCCCTGCCACTGGAATTTGCCCCTCTCCTGGCCCCCCACCAAAGAAATTCTGGGATTCTAATGTTTCATCTCTTTCTTGGTGGGCTAATACTATTTTTTAATTGCTGTTGGTCAGCATGGATCCAACAGTGCTATGCTGGCAATTGTGAATACACAATTATCTAAGCTCTTAAAACTGGGTGGTTTCACTTTTGGACTTCCATCTTCAGCACCACCAATATATGATATTGCAGTAGCAACATCTCAAACAGTAGCTACAGTAGCAGAGAAGGAAGGAAGAAGAGGATGACACCAAGTAACTGCTACTGCAGGAACTGTGTGTAAATCAGCTTCACACAGTGCAGCACTGTTCTGGCCTAAGGAAATCAGCATGGATTGGTGGGAGAGGATTGTTCTGAAGACTGGGAATGACCATCAGTTGCAAGAGAACTTCAGGATAACACAAGCAGCCTTTTTTTAAATCAGTGCAGAAGTAGCCTGAAACTGCTGCAACAATAGCATGCCGATGTGTGGTGCCCCATACACATTGGCCACGTCTAGACTGGCATGATTTTCCGCAAATGGTTTTAACGGAAAACTTTTCCGTTAAAAGCATTTGCGGAAAAGAGCGTCTAGATTGGCACGGACGCTTTTCTGCAAAAGCACTTTTTGCGGAAAAGCGTCTGTGCCAATCTAGACGCGCTTTTCCGCAAAAAAGCCCCAATCGCCATTTTCGCAATTGGGGCTTTTTTGCGCAAAACAAATCTGAGTTATCTACACTGGCCCTTTTGTGCAAAAGTTTTGCGCAAAAGGACTTTTGCCCGAACGGGAGCAGCATAGTATTTCCGCAAGAAGCACTGATTTCAGACAGTAGGCAGTCAGTGTTCTTGCAGAAATTCAAGCGGCCAGTGTAGACAGCTGGCAAGTTTTTCCACAAAAGCAGCTGCTTTTGCGGAAAAACTTGCCAGTCTAGACACAGCCATTGAGTAGTGGGTTGCCATTGCAGTTAGTAACATGCCAGAGTGACCAGTTTCCTAGTCCATAGCAAGTCAGTTTGGTATAGATGGATTGACTGTTGGGGCCACTGTCATGCAGGGATTGCATAATGTACTGTTGCAGTGAATTATAAAGTTTGGTAACGATCAGGAGGTTATATGTGGATTTACATGCATGTGATCCCCAGAATGTATTGGAGCCATTAATGGGACACGTGGCTATTGTTTGCCCCCCACCTGAAGTGAAGGACCAGAGTTGGTAAACAGAACAGGATATTTCACCCTGGTCTTCCCAGAACTTGGTGACTACCATGGAAGATTTACAACAGTGCTAGTATCTTTCAAAACTCAGCTCTGTGTACTTTAATGAATAAAAGAGAATTTGCCCCCGGAATCACTTTGGATATAATGATGTGGTAATTGCTCTAGTCATCCTAGGGCAGTGTTTCTTAAACTGTAAGACCGAGGAACACCCAATTTTTATTTTTTTTTAAATGAGGAACACCAAGGATTTTTTTGTTGAAAGAGGGGGAAAAAAGGTTTGGGGGAGAAGGGTCGGAGAAAATTTATTGAGCAAAAAAAAAAAGTCGCCTGCCCCTTTAAGGGCAGCCATTTTGAATTCTGTTGTTCTCCGTGGCACACCAGTGTGCCACGGACCACAGTTTTAAGAAACACTGCCCTAGGGAGACCAGCTTATCTTCTGCTCCCCTGATTAAAGAAGCAGTTCAGGATACATCTATATAGCAATTAAACACCACGGTTGGCTTAAGTCAACTGACTTGGACTCTCAGGGCTCAGATTGTAGGGATGTAAAATTGGTATGTATACCTAGAGGAATGGTAGGACCTACCTTCACCTTTGCCTGAGGTCCCATCCCACCTCTTTCCACTCCTGCCCTGCTCCCATTGCACCTTTTCCCTGAAGACCTCCCTCAGGGGAGGAGACTGGAGAGGGCTGTGTCTAGGTCGCTCTTCTTCCTGTTGCTGTGGTGAAGCAGAATGACCCAACTTGGAGATGGTGGTGGAGTGGAGGAGACTGCTGAGTTGTTCTGCTTCCTGCAGCTCCCACTGCTGCAGTGAGTGGGGAGAGGGGCAACACCTACTGCCAACCTGTGCTGGGTCCCCTGGTAATGCCCCAGGCTCTCCTGGGCCTTGTGGCTAGCACTCATATGGGAAAAGCTTCAGAGGGGTAGCCGAGTTAGTCTGTAACAGGAAAAACTTAAACAACGACTCGTCTGTTAGCAATTTAAAGACAAACAAAATATGTAGATGGTATCATGAGCTTTTGTGGGCACAGCCCACTTGTCTCGTCCATAGGACAGTTGCTGCAGCCTCCGAAAGGGCTGCTGCAGCCACCGAAAGGGCCGCTGCAGCACAGGTGGGTATGAGGCTGTTTGAGCATGGGCTGGAGCCCAATCTCTGGGATCTTGCAAGTCAGCGGATCCAAAACAGCTGCATCCATGCTACAGGTCTTTTATTCTATTGTAGATGTTCACTTAGGGTACGACTACACAGCAGGGCTAAAGTTGAAATAAGCTACATAACTTCAGCCATGTCAATTGTGTGGCTGAAGTCGAAATAGCTAATTTGGTTTTTTGGCGCTGTCTGCACAGCAGGAAGTCCAAGGAAGAACACTCTTCCTTTGACTTTCCTTACTCCTCGTAAAATGAGGGCTACAGGAGTCTGAGTAGGAAGTCCTTCAGCTTGTTGTTGTTTCAAAATAAAGACTTGTAGTGTAGACATGCTCTTTATTATACAACACTGCTTTGTAGACGTACCCTCTGATGCCACTTGAACGGAAGGAAAGAGCTATTAGTTAAATTTGCCTCAGTTGTTGCAAAATGTCAGTTGAGTGTACATTTGGGCATCTGAAAGGAATGCCACTATTTATGGACGAGGTTGAATGCTGCGCGGGAAAAAACTTGCTTGAGATTATAGCTGCATATTGTATTTTGCAAGATATTTGTGAGGTGAGAGGCTGAGATACAGAGAGTTGCTCAGCAGTTTGAACATTCATCAAGGCATCCATTGGAAAATAGGAACAGCCAGGATAACTGTCAAAGATGCCTGTTGTTTTTACTTTCAGGCCTAAGGCTCAGAGTATTTAAATTGTGCAGCTTTTATTATGGGGACAAATGGATTGTGAGCATTGCAATCTCTTCAATAGTATGATACGAGAGGCACATGAGCACACATTTCACCTTATTTTAGTAAAAAAAACTTATGCTCAGTTTAGATTTTTGTGTAAAATGTATTGTCATTAATACTTTTTCTTATTAAGCAACGAAGTTATGATATAATAGAAGTACAACTTTAATTAAAACTGTGTTTCATTTTTGTTTTAAAGTGACATGGTGAAGTGGAGAGCTGACTCCAGCAACGGGTGGAGGAGCTCTGATTCACAGGCCTTATCTCTGCCTCTTGTTTTTGTGCCTTTATGGGGTTCAATGTCAGGGTTATAAATCAGAAAGGTTATATAGCTCTAAAAGCTGGGTTCCCAGATGCAATTGTTTTCACTGTCCAGAGCTTAGGCTGGGGAGGTGGATGGTCTCTTGAAGCATGACTGCAGGGGTGCAGCAGGGAATATATGCTGGTGTTCGCATATCTCATATTGTCCAAGGGCTGCAGAAGATGGCTGTGTCCTGATTGAGAGCATTAGATTGTCTAAGTGCCTGCTAGCAGCATGCTCTGTAGCAGAGTGTTTTTCTCGGTTGTCTCTGCACATCCCTCTCTTTTTTCCACTGTGTCTTTTGTCATGACAACACTGTTTGGATACTGCAATGTTCTCTTTGGATAATTCTGTGATTTTTCCCTCTCCAACCTCAAATACAACTTCCATTTCTCTACATTGTTTTCATTTTGGTGGTTGCCTGCAATGAGATCTGGAAACATTTTATCCTGTGTTCTGTTTCTTTCCTCTAAGGTTATCCAGGTGCTCAAGGTATGTCTACACTGAGCTTTTTTTTTAAAAAACGTGCTTAATTTACATCCACACTGCAATCACGTTCTTTCGGAAAAAAATTGAAAGAACGGAAGAATTTTTCCGACATTGGTAAACCTCTTTCTACTAGGAAAAAGCCTTTTTCCGAAAGAGCTCGTTCGGAAAAAGGCGTGTGTGGTTGGAGAAGAGGGAGTTCTTTCAAAAGAAGAGGAAAAAGTACAGGTGCCCTGGTGGCCCCTCCATGCATAGTAATCACAGCTTTAAATGCGAGAGAGCATCCACACTGAATGGACATTATCTTTCCAAAAATCAGATAGTTTTTTTCAATGCGCTTTTGCTGTGTAGACGCTCGCTTTTGGAAGAAGTTTTTTCGGAAGCTCTCTTCTGGAAAAGCTTCTTCCAAAAGAAGCCTGCAATCTAGACATAGCCTCAGCTGTTGATAAAGGCCAGTCTTTGAGGGTGTGTCTGCTAGATATGCTCTGGGGTTGTAGAAGGAAAAATAAGTTTTTGTTCATATTCCAGAAAGATTATGATAGAATTTTAAAATGTATTTCTGATTTTTTTCTTTGAGATTCTTCCCAGGCTTGGGGGAACCTCAAAGATAGTAAATGTCATGAGCATACAATGCTAGGACTGGAAGGGACCTCGAGAGGTCATCGACTCCAGTCCCCTGCCCTCATGGCAACACCAAATACTGTCTAGACCATCCCTGATAGACATTTATCTAACCTACTCTTAAATATCTCCACAGATGGAGATTCCACAACCTCCCTGGGCAATTTATTCCAGTGTTTGACCACCCTGACAGTTAGGAACTTTTTCCTAATGTCTAACCTAAACCTCCCTTGCTGCAGTTTAAGCCCATTTCTTCTTGTTCTATCCTCAGATGCCAAATTGAACAAGTTTTCTCCCTCCTCCTTATGACACTCTTTTAGATACCTGAAAACAGCTATCATGTCCCCCCTCAGTCGTCTCTTTTTTTCTAAACTAAACAAACCCAATTTTCAGCCTTCCTTCATAGGTCATGTTCTCTAGACCTTTAATCATTCTTGTTGCTCTTCTCTGGACCCTCTCCAATTTCTCCAAATCTTTCTTGAAATGCGGTGTCCAGAACTGGAGAAAATACTCCAACTGAGGCCTAACTAGTGCAGAGTAGAGTGGAAGAGTGACTTCTCGTGTCTTGCTCACAACACACCTGTTAATGCATCCCAGAATCATGTTTGCTTTTTTTGCAACAGCATCACACTGCTGACTCATATTCAGCTTGTGGTCCATTATAACCCCTAGATACCTTTCTGCCGTACTCCTTTCTAGACCGTTGCTTCCCATTCTGTATGTGTGAAACTGACTGTTCCTTCCTAAGTGGAGCACTTAGCATTTGTCTTTATTAAACTTCATCCTGTTTACCTCAGACCATTTCTCCAATTTGTCCAGATCATTTTGAATTATGACCCTATCCTCCAGATTAGTCGCAACCCCTACCAGCTTGGTATCATCTGCAAACTTAATAAATGTACTTTCTAAGCCAATATCTAAATCTTTGATGAAGATATTGAACAGATCCTGTCCCAGAACAGACCCCTGTGGAACCCCACTTGTTATACCTTTCCAGCAGGATTGTGAACCATTAATAACTACTCTCTGAGTACGGTTATCCAGCCAGTTATGCACCCACCTTATAGTAGCCCCATCAAGGTTGTATTTGCCTAGTTTATTGATAAGAATATAATGCAAGACCATATCAAACGCCTTACTAAAGTCTAGGTATACCACATCCACCGCTTCTCCCTTATCCACAAGACTCGTTATCCTATCAAAGAAAGCTATCAGATTGCTGTGACATGATTTGTTTTTTACCAATCCATGCTAGCTGTTGCCTATCATTTTATCACCTTCCAAGTGTTTACAGATGATTTCCTTAATTACTTGCTCCATTATCTTCCCTGGCACAGAAGTTAAATTAACTGGTCTGTAGTTTCCTGGGTTGTTCTTATTTTCCTTTTTATAAATGGGCACTATATTTGCCCTTTTCCAGTCTTCTGGAATCTCTCGTGTCTCCCATGATTTTCCAAAGATGATGGCTAGAGGCTCAGATACCTCCTATGTTGTTTGCTTTTTGCTATTCACCATGCTTGGAATAGATCATTTAACTTTTGGAAACATCCTCCTAGGGAAAGGCCCTCTAAGTTTATATTGCTGTGGCCTAGGGCACTAGGAGTTTTGCCCTATTACAAATAATAATGAATTAGAAACTGACTTTAAACGTGAATGAAACTGACACTTTCAGATCCTTTTCACCTCTGTTTAAAGGCTAGTTATTTTTCAGAAGGCTCTGAGAGACAACACTACAATGACTGAGTTGCATTTCTCACAGGAAAATAACTAAAACCAAACACTAAAACAAATCCACACTTCAAAGTTGAGGGGAAAAAACTGTGTTTTGTTTATTTAGAGTTTGTATATATGCTTTTTAAGGGACCTCATGGGCGTCTGGTATGTAAGGTGGAAAAAGGCTCTGCCTTCCCAAACTGCAATGCATAGCCCCATCCACACTCCACCCTAGAATGCCTGCTGTAGGCATTCTAGGGTGGAGTGTTGCTGCCCCCAGGGCCCACCCTCCCAGTGTTCTGTGGCTGGAGAGGAAAGGTGGACCAGGTCATGTGGCATGCTCTCCTCCAGGGCTGGGGAGGCTGCGCCATGCCCTGCAGCGCATGCCCTCCAACCTTCTCTGGGGCTGAGGAGGTTGGGGCCATGCCACATGCTCGCCTCCCTCCCTGGGGCTAGAGAGGCCGCGTCACATGGAGCACCCATGTCCTCCAGGACTGGAGAGGTGGGGCTGTGCGGGGTTGTGCACCACGCCCTCCTCTGGGACTAGCAAGGCTGATGCAAACACATACACACCTGCTTCCTTCCTTTCCCTGTAGCTGGCAGGGGGAGTGTGCACATGGCATGCTGCCCTGCCTCCCTGTGGGGTGAGGCTTCATAAGAAGGGGCAGGGCTGGGGACTTACCTCCCCCAGCCATGCCTTCACCAACCACCCATGGGACCATTCTCTGTTTGGATACTGTGCTTCAGTTCATATATCTATAAAATGAGAATACTGATATTTGCCTGCCATATGGCATTATAAGGATTACATTGAGATCTTTGGAGCAGGAAGTGGGCCGTCTTAATGGTTTGTATGGTGTCTATTAGAGAAGAAACAGGCGACCCAGGAGCGGATGGGGTAAATGGAACCACTTTATTGCCCAAGCACGTTTATCGCTGACATTCAACACAATGTCCTGAGTGGCAACAACCTGGTGCCAATCACACTCTTTTATCTATTTTAGTATGATAATTCACATGTCTATCACTACTTTTCCTAAAACCTTATTTGGTAATGTTAGTGCCCATAAAATAAATATTAGTAAGTAGGTGATAAATACAATTATACTCGTCCCTGTTTGTTTACTGTTTTTGTTGAATCAGCATTACCTACTATCTTAATCAGCAGCTTTTAGGGAGGGTGAAAGCGCTTCAACCCTGAAAATGTTTTTACAGACAAGTGCGAAGACAAAACAAGGCACTGTTCAGTACAACCATTTTCCAAGGCTGCCAGGACAAAGGGGAAAAACTTGTTTAAAGAGTAATGGCAATGAGTATTCTGGCCAGATCCCTTACCCACTGATGTACAGTCATCTCAGACCCCTATTACATATATTTACGTATCCCAAGGGTGCCTAGCACAATGGGGAATTCCTTCTGATTAAGGTCTTTGTCTGCTATTGTAACGTTAGCTTCAGAGGGTAGTCGAGTTAGTCTGTAGAGGATAAACTTACAACAACAACAAATAGTATGGTAGCATTTTAAAGACTAACTAAACATGTAGATGGCATCATGAGCTTTTGTGGGCACAGCCCACTTCTTCAGATGACTGGAGTGTTGTATGTCCAGAATCAAAAGTGAGCGTATCCCATGCTTCATTAGGACAAATGGACCTAAGACCTCAGGATAGAGGCAGGAAAGGAAATGAAAAATAGGTAGAGGGGTATGTACCCTCGATGGAATGTGCTTCAGTCAATGGTTAGGGCTTTAATATTAGACAGAAATAGATTGTCTGGCCAGACAAACCACCATTTTAAAAACTTGGGGAAGGGAAGAGGAGAGAACAGATTGTGTGTTGCAAGGAATGGAGGAAGACAAGAGCTGGAGATAGTGAGGCTCCTAGTTCCTATCTGCCAAAAACAGCTGTGATCATGGAGCACCTGGAATTGCAGATCGGACAGCAGAATAGAAAAATACACTGTAAAGATGTATACTCACATGCTACGGTGCCCCCTCTAGGAGCTGCCTCTTTTATCTGCTTGGGTATCTGGGCAGGGGTTGGACTTCTTACATAGCTAGTTGCAAGGTTTTGAGTCTCAGAGAAATCTTAGCTTTGCAGGGAGAGCTTTTTACTACCCTCCTCATGTTCTTCCTGTAATGACACTTCTTGTTTTTCATCAGTAGTGACTGGGGAGGAGGCAGGCCCCTGGGAAAAGGTGGGAAGCAGGGTACATACCCTTCCAGAGTTCAGTAATGGTGTCATAGTTCAAAATCCTGTCCAACTCCTCAAAGAAATGACATTATATTCTATGTCTTACCTGTTTCCTGGCATCCCTGGTTTCAATGTAAATTTTCTGGAGCTGTTTGCTTTTAATCTGGTACTGGTCAGCAAAGCACAGTAGTGTCCTCAAACAGATCTTTGTTCTGGTGACTGGCCACAATAGCTTGCTGCATCAATGTGTATCCTCAGATGGTGACGAGATCTGAGCTCTTTGCACAGTTCTAAGCAGCTGCTCAAGGCTTGTTGTAAGGGTTCTGGAGCAATGCTGATATATTTGAATATAGAGTAAGTAGGCAAATTCTGGCGCTCTGCCAATTTTTAAACAGGGAAGAAGGCCATCTGTTCATCTTGACCCCCCAGACAGTGAAAAGCATGCAGGTAAACAGATAAGTAACAAAGGTACAAAGCAGTGTGGGATAGAGGTTGGAAGACTGCCAAAGTAGTGCATGGCAGCATTGCATGCAAATGAACAGTAGGCTGACTAACTCAACTTGTATCTTAGCAAACCTTGAAAGAGGACTTTAGTATAACTGATGCAGAGTTAGGGTGCTGTAATAAATTACAGACCTTTTTACATCAGAATAACTTGAGTTTCTGTGGTCTAAACTCCACATGTAGACAAGCCATAAGTCGCAATTTTGTGATAGATTGAGATTTAAGTGAGACTTACACATTCTTACCGAATTAAATCAGAATTTAGTCCTAGTTCAACAGAGGTGAAAAACTAATGCATAAAACTAGTATATCACGTTTTACTCACCAAACTGTAGAAGATTTAAAATAATATTACTCTGATTTTATTGACGTCACAAATATACTGCCAGTTGTTATATGCTATATACTAAAAGTGTTTCCTAACGTATGTTATACTCTTGCTCTTTTTTCTCATTTATTTTGTGTGTTTGAAAGCTGTAGATTTACCATAGTTAATCTTATTCAATGTGGAAAAAATGGTTTTTGTTTGGATTTAAGTTTGTATATGTAAGAGATGTCTGGTTAGGTCACACTACTATGTCAAAACCACTGAGTTTTGAGGTCTAGTGTATGTAACAGTATCGTAAAAGTACTGGTGAATTCTGGAAGAAGTGTTATTTTATACACTCTTTTTATAAAACTACTGTGTGACTGTAAACTTATTTTGTAATGTGAAGACTTTCTCTGTAATAATGAATGATTTATCCATACACATTTATATTCAAAACATTTACAATATTATTTAGAGCTATCACTAACTGTAAGAAAACAAATTATATTCAATATCTTCATTATTTTCTTTGTTTTTATTTTCTCAATCTAGATTCTGAAGAGACTCCATCTGTAAATCCTTCCAGTGTAGATGGGAATGTTGATTCTGAAGCAGAAAAAGAATCTCTAGTCAATGACAGCAAGCAGGTGGTCCCTACTAAGGCACCACTTTCATCGGCTCTTGATGAATATGAGTTTAAAGATGATGAAGATGATGAAATAAAAATGATTGAGGACAGACGTATTCTTAGAAAGGATCTAAAAAAAGAGGATGAGTCTGAAATAGAAAAGAATAATATATTTGTGAAACAGGAAAAAGTTGTTTTTCCAAAATCATTTAAAAGTAAAAAACAGAAACCATCTAGAGTTTTGTACTCAAGTTCTGAAAGTTCAGATGAAGAAATTCTTCAAGATAAAAAGATTGTCTCTCCTCCTTGTTCTATCACAGAAACTCCTAACTCTGATATAAAAATGAAAAAAGAATTTGTTTCAAATGATCACAAGCAAAAAGGAAAAGTTAAAAGGAAGCTAAAAAATCAGAGCAAAAATAAAGAGAATCAAGAACTAAAGCAGGAAAAGGAAAATACTAGATTAACAAATGTAGTTAGTTCTGGACTAGATTCTTTAGACAAAGCTAGAGAGGAGGAGACGTTTAGGAAGTCTTTTAGCCCTAAAGAAGATTCTTCATTACCCTTTTTTCATATCACTGCTAGCAAATCTCCTAAACATCCCTGTGGTTTAAGTGAAAAGCAGTCAACACCACTAAAGCAAGAAAACACTAAAACATGCTTATCACCAGGAGGTTCTGAAATATCATTACAGTCTGAAGTAGTTAAATATGATCATAATACAGATTCTGACTATCTAATGGAAAGCTCTAGTGGCAAGTCTTGCAAACACAAAGAAAAAAGCAAGCATCATAAAGATTTTCACTTAGAATTTGGTGAAAAATCTAGTCCTAAAATGAAAGAGGATGAAAATAGTTCAGCATTTGAGAATTCAGAATGTATGCTGAAAAAGATCGACAAGGAAGGTAAAACACTTAAAAAGCATAAATTGAAGCATAAAGAGAGAGAAAAGGACAAGCACAAAAAAGAACAGGATGGGGAAAAGGAAAAACACAAACACAAAGATAGTGCTAAAGAGGTACAAAGAAATATTGAATTTGACAGAGAATTTTGGAAAGAGAATTTTTTTAAAAGTGATGAACCTGAAGATATATTGCTAAATATTGACCATGAATCTCTTTCTTCAGAGAAAAAAACAAAGCTGGAAAGAACTATAGTAAAGGAAGATAAATCTGTAAAAGAAAAACACATCCAGAAAGAGAGAAGTTTTAAAGATGAGAGAGAGAGAGAGAAAAACAGAAAGGAAAATGAAAAATTATGTAAGGATGAAAAAGTGAAAGATACAAAAGAAGAAAAAGAGAACATGTTCGCAGATAAAGAAACAGAATTGTTTTGTTCAGGTGTAGGTTTTAAAGATGAACCAGCTAATATGAATTTAGTAGAAAAAGAAGCAGATACTGAAAAACAAGAGAAAAACATCAAAGAAAATAAAGAAAAAGCTGAGAAGCGAATCTCAGTTAAAGAAAAGGACATTGAGAAAGTGGAAAGGAAAAATGTAGATAAAGAGAAAAAGATAAAACATGATAAGCCAGAGAAGGAGAAAGCAGAACTAAATGAAGGCATAGAAAAAGCAAAAGAAAAGACAAATTCCCAGCAAGTAGACAAATGTCATAAAGAAAATGATAAGCTAAAAAATTGTATCGCTATTAAAAAACTTGATGACAAAGAAAGAAGCAAAGAAAAAGTTGATAAAAAACATGACAAAGAAAAGATTGACAAAGACAGACATGTGCCTGAAAGCAAGGAAAAATATTGCATTGAGAAAAAATTCAAACTATCAGAAAAAGAAAGTGAGATTAGTAAAACTGAAAAAGGCAAAAATAAAGACAAAGAAAAGGAGGTTGAGAAAAAGGAAAAGGCCAGAGATAAAGACAGCTTAACAGTAGCAAACGCAAAGCACGTGCAAGAAGAGAAGAAATGTAATATCACAGAAGGTAGTAAAGCATTACATGAAAAATTTTTGTCCTTGAAAGAGAAACCAAAAGATGAATTGCTGAAAACTCCTGATGGTAGAGAGAAAGATAAAAAGGATAAAGATATAGATCGATACAAAGAACGAGACAAATACAAAGATAAAATGCAGCAAAATAATTGTTCTAAACTAAAACTTGAATCTGAAAAACTTAAACCTAAACCACCATTAGCACCAAAAGATACTCGACCTAAAGAAAAGAGATTAGTGAATGATGATTTAATGCAAACTAGCTTTGAAAGAATGCTTAGCCTTAAAGATCTGGAAATTGAACAATGGCACAAGAAACATAAAGAAAAAATAAAACAAAAAGAGAAGGAAAGATTAAGGAATCGGTCCTGTTTAGAACTTAACAAAATAAAAGATAAAGAAAAAACAAAGCATTCACTAACTGAATCTAAAAACAAAGAGCTGATTCGTTCAAAGAGCTCAGAATTGTCAGACATTTACATGAAGGAGAAGCAGCTGAAAGATGCTACAACTAGTAGATCCCAATCTGTAGACACAAAAAATTTCACAAATGCTGGAAAGTCATCTTTAGTGTTAGATAACTTAAATAGATCTCCTAAATCAGAAAGTGAAAAGACAGGTCTAAGCTCCAGGTCAGTGTCCATGATTTCAGTTGCTAGTTCAGAAGATTCTTGCCATACCACAGTAACTACGCCAAGACCCATAATTGAATATGATTCAGACTTTATGCTAGAAGGTTCTGATTCCCAAATGTCCTTTTCACAATCACCGTTTTTGGCCAAATCACCGGCCCTTCTTGAAAGGGAGACTGATAGCATAGCAGAGTTGCCAGAGCGAATTAAACCTCCTTTTGCAAACAGACTTCCACCAGCCTACATTAGATCAGCTTCTGTTGAAGATGTTAAAGTGGTTTTAAATGACTGTAGACCTGTTGTAGAAGTGCGAAGATGCAGTATGCCTACTGTTATTTCTGAACATACAAAACAGACTCGAACATCTGAAGAAAATAGTGTTTTATTAGCAGTTCCAAATCATATTTGCACTTCTCCCAAACCAGAAATAGCTTATTGTAGTTTGCCTGAAAGGAATTTTCAAAATAGTATGTTGGGTTTACATTCTAATTTTACATCTTCTCCGACTAAAACTGGTAGCAGCAAGCATGTTACATTGGATACAAATATAAAAAATACTACTCAGTTGAGTCCTTCCGAAGAAATTCATATGCATCTAGAGCCATGTAGTCAGAGTGGTCTGAATCAAGTAACTAAACCATGGGATGTGCCTTCTGACAAACTTAATTCAATAAGTAATGGTTTCAACTGCTCAGGTTATGGAGTGCCAGAGCAAGATACTGGTACTGTTGTAGCACTGCATGATTCTGAAAACAGGACATTAAAAGAGCAGAAGCTGTCTGAATTTTTACCTCAGCACACTGAACTTGTGGAAAATCCCAGTTTTCAGGAATCTGCATCATTTCTGCCTTCACAGTCTCCCTGCTCTTTGCATATCCAGCCTCTCCCAAATATAGAGTGCATGTCTAAACACGTATCTTTACCAGGTACTGGCAATCAAGAACCGATTTTTGTACAACAGCAACAAACTGTACTTCAAACTACCAATTCTGTTTTGGACACAGACACCAATAGCACAAGAGAAGCTGAAAACACTTCGTCCCCACCAAACATTAAAAAGGCCAGTGTACTTATCACTGTATATCCTGAAACTATCTCTAAGGATATTTCAGAAAATTTTGGAGGCTCTAATGCTCTATCTACATTACTGCCAGAAAAGGATTTTACTGCAAATGATGCTTGTTCACAACTAAATACAAATTCTTATGCATTCAATAAAATTGTTTACAAGAACTCTCAAGCTGATGAAGTAGATGATAGCACAGCTAACACTCAAGAAACCCAAAATAAAAAAGCCCAACTAGAAAATTTGGTTTCAACACGTGTAGATAATAGTAAAGCTGACAATGATCTATGTGAAATAAATGTGGGAATAACAAAAGAAATTATAAATGAATCATCTAGTAAAAATTATTGCACTGTAGATGACAGAGAAAATATGTCGACACATGATCCACCACAGTACCCATTGTCTAATTTGGAAGATAATTCACAGCAAACTCCACAAGAATTAGTTCTTAAATACAGGCCATTGGTTAAACTAGAAGTAGAAGAAACTGTTGAAGATCATAAAACAGAACAGCAAGAAATTCCCCAAAGAATTACTAGAAATAGAGCAAATATGCTTGCTAGTCAATGTAAACAGAGCCCTATTGGTTGCGCGCACACATCAGAAAAAGACTCCGAATCATCAGCATCTATAAAAGGAAGGATAAGATTAATTGAGGAAGATGATGCTCAAGTACACCACCCACGCAAAAGAAAAGTGTCACGTGTGCCTCAGCCTGTACAAGTAAATCCCTCTTTACTGCAAGCTAAGGAAAAAACCCAGCAGTCACTGGCAGCTATTGTAGATTCTCTAAAACTTGAAGAGATTCAGCCATACAGTTCAGAGAGAGCAAATCCATATTTTGAATATTTGCATATAAGAAAAAAAATAGAAGAGAAACGTAAATTATTATGTAGTGTTATTCCTCAGGCACCTCAGTATTATGATGAATATGTGACCTTCAATGGATCATACCTACTGGATGGCAACCCCTTGAGCAAGATATGCATTCCAACTGTAAGTAACAAGATTTTTTGATGTGTATTCAATGAATAGCATGTTTTCAGCTCACTGTACAATTTTCATATTCTTGTCAGTTCACTTTGGTCACACTTGAAAAATGTATCCTTGTTTCTGGTATGTTGAGTAGAGAACATTTGCTGAAAAGCATAAGTTTACCAATGTTGATTAATGGTATTGTGAGTACTACCTTTGAGTGCACATGATTTCCTCTGCATAAACAATGAGCTGTGATATTGCAGCAACCCCCATAACAGAATAATGCATGGAAGTTATATGTAATATGTGTTCACAGAAAAATGTTTCTCAGTTATTTAAAAGCATTCTCCGAGTTTTAAAATTCCCTATTAAGTGAAATCCATACTAAAATAATATTTTCTTTTTTGATTACGTGTGTCCTTTCCTACTTTTGGGATTGCCCTCTTGTGACAAATTTGTGAGAAGCTGGTTCTTTGAAGCGGTGTCTTCTAGTGAATGAAAGTACCACCTTCTTGAGATGTTGAGCACCCACGGCTGTGTAAAGGAATGCATCTTCCCCAGTTGCTTCAGTGAGCAGACCCGTTTCAAACTAATCATATCCCATAGTGCCTACTACTCTTTCCTCCCCCAAAATGTGGCTACTGTAGCCCTGATGCAAACTGGGAAAATTTGAATTTTGAAATAGCTCACTTTGCAAAAAGCATGATGGATTTTCAGTGGAGAGTAGACCTAGGAGGCTCTGTGGTAGTATGCTTGCACATCAGTGCTCTGAAGAAAATGGGTTAACACTGACTTGAGCTACTACCATTTGCAAAGAGGAGCAGCTTCCATTTTCAGTAGGATGGATTGCAGATTGTTGCAATTGAGAGGACTAAGGAAGTTGTCCCAGGAAACTGTGGGATACTAATGGCTGATTTTCAGGTCCCAAGGCCTTTGCATCTATGCTGTAAAGCAATAGGCATCAGATCATGAGCCTCAACTTGAGCTTGGACCCTGGAGGGTCCTGGTGTCGTGTGTCCAAAGCCCTGGGTTAGCACAGTTGCAGTATAGATGCAAGAAAAAGTAAACTCTTTCATTAGCTCTGGAAATAACACCATCACAAACCTTGACTAGAGATTTAATTACTTAGGGTATGTCTACATTACCACCCTAGTTCGAACTAGGGTGGTTAATGTAGGCAACCGAAGTTGCAAATGAAGCCTGGGGCTTTAAAAATGGCGGCGCCCGGCAAGATGCAAATGAAGCCTGGGATATTTAAATCCCGGGCTTCATTTGCAACTTTGGTTGCCTACATTAACCACCCTAGTTCGAACTAGTATAGACATACCCCTAGTGTATAACACCTGAGGCCCTTCCATGTGCCATAGCCAAGATATGTGACAAGACAGTACTTGTAGTAGCTGCATCTGCCTTGAAGACCCTTATAAGTTCTCTTAAAACCAACAGTCACTACTGCTATCTTTTCCTCAGTGCTGGAAAAATTCAAGAGCTATTGCATCTTCTGTGAGATTTCTTAGGCAGGTACCCACGGTGGAAGTGTGTACAGTGGCCACTGGGAGTTTGATGCATGCTTTCACCAAGTCACTATCTACTCTTCAGACTGGGGGTCACACTACAGTGCTGAATTTGAGAGATGGTCTATTTTGCATTGAGAATTCCTGACTTTGCTTGAACAGTACTGCTCACTGTTCTCCCACAACTGGGAATGCACAGAGGCTCCCAGAGAAAGAGAGGATAAAGAACAAGAGGTACTGGTAAGTGAGAATTGGCTTTGTGGCTCAGGAGAAGAAATTGAGGCAGTTGAAAAGGTGCACATTTTTAGGTAGCTTTGAGCACAGAGCATTCAATGACTCAGAGATGTGTGCCCATTGCCAACAGACGCTACTTTTGAGCTTATCACCAATGGTCCCATCGTAAAGAATGCACAAAGCCTACTCAAAGCCTACTCTTGAAGAATAAAAATGATGAGTGATAGACTTCTTTCATCTAAGATGTCTTATTGAAATCTTATATTTCTGAAGTGCAGCCTGTTTCTTTTTGAAACTTTTATTTGATGATTCGCTTTATCTAGAATCTCACCAAGAAACTTCTCATACTCTTTCTTTCTCTTTACCAACAATAGGTGAGTCTGTCCCCTGGGCTCAGTACAGTGTGTTTGTCCTGTAGAGGTGGAAGGGTCTTGATAGAAAAATGAAAGAGCACATTGTCTGCCCATGATAAAAAATTACATTTTCCTTTTTCTCAAAAGAGCTGCTTTTATTCAAAATCAGAAGATGACTCTTTATAAGGGGGACTTTATTTTATTCATACAAAAATTACTGGCCATTTAAATTATATTTTGGAGCACCACTGAAAGCCATCATATATTCTGACAGGAAATTCAATTGAAATTATTTTTATATTCCCCTTCACTTTTTTCAGGTGTGGGGTAGACTTATGAGGTCTCTAGTCACTAGCTTTGGGGTTTTTTTTAGTTTTTTCTAGTTGTTTCAGGCAGGGCAACCTTTGGAATACTAACCTGAAAGTTCCCAAGTGGAAGTGTGAACCATTTCTTTTGCTCTTGCTGAAGCTGAACATCTTGTTCGCTTCCCACCAGAGGTTACCCAGAATCTTGTCTGTGTTCCTCTGGTCAGCTAGCAACATGCTGGATGCAGTCTGTCTTCTTAATGCTGTCCATGCTATTACACGTAAGTGTTAACTGTATCCAGTTCAGCTGTCTTCATGGAAAGATTAAATGATGAGCAGCTACATTTGAACCAAAAGGTTGTTCTAGTTCTTGGGAAGCAACTAGGATGGAATGGCTAGGAAACATAGCCCCAAGGGATTATGGGATAGCACTGGTGGACTCTGCCTACTTGAGTTTGGCAAGCCAAACTTGAGCTGCATTAGCATTGTAGAGTGCCTGGGATTTGATCTGTATCACAGTGGAACTCAGTCTCTGACCCATCCCCCTAGTAATGCCTGAGTCAGACCTTGGATTTAGCATGCATATTCAGTCCAGCCAAGATTTCATCCTGAGTTTTAAAAGAGAAATGTGTTCTTTCCTCTGTCCTGGGCTATACCCTAGATCAGTGTTTCCCAACCAGGGTTCCATGGAATCCTGGGGTTCTGCAGACCATTGTCAGGGGTTCCGCAAGAAATTGTGGAATAAACAAATAAACTTTTTTTTTCTTACAATGTAAGCTGACGTGTATATATAACAGCTCTTTACAAATAAATTTTTCTTGACAATAATTTAGCAATAATTGAATTGCGCTCCCCGCTGTCAACTGTTTCTGGCCAAACAAACGTTTTCATAGGTAGGGGTTCCTCAGGATATGAAAAATTATTTTAAGGGTTCCTCCATGGGAAAAAGGTTGGGAATCACTCCCCTAGATGATCTGGCTCAAAATGAGACTGGGCCCAGTAAAATCAGGATGCGTGGTAAACATTGAAAGAATATATAGTCAAGAAAAAAGACTGATTTTGCTCATCATTACTAAGATTTAGGGACAGATCTTTCTTCCTAGGACAGTAAGTACTGAGAACATTAAGGGTACGTCCACACTGCAGAGTTTTTACTGAAAAACGGCCATTTTTCCAGAATTGCGTTCCTTTGATGGGGAGAAAAATGGTGGGAAGTTGACAGGAAGTCGAAAGAATGCAGGGATAAACCTCTTTCTACAAGGAAGAAGCCTTTTTCCGAAAGAGCTCTTTTGGAAAAAGGCATGTGTGGATGGGGAAGAGGAGTTTATTTAGAAAGAAAAGGCCTCCAGGGAAAAAAGCACAGGTGCCCTCGTGGCCACTCTGTGCATAGTAATCACAACTTAAATGCGAGATAGCGTCCAATCAATGTGGACGCTATCTATCAAAAAAGCAGATCTTCTTTTTCGATGTACTTTTGCTGTGTGGAAGCTCTCTTTCAAAAGAAGTTTTTCCGAAAGATCTCTTCTGGAAAAGTTCCTTCCAAAAGAAGCCTGCATTCTAGACATAGCCTAAGTGAACTTTCAACTCAGCAGCAGCCACAACTCTCTAGCCAACCTATGAGTGGTGTTTGCACACCAAATGTTAGTCATATCCAGTGGTCAACAAAAGGAAGTTTTTTGGAAAAGGCTGGACATTGAAGCATTAGGGGGAAATCTTCTGTAGGGTATATATTTAATCCTTTATTTCTCAGTTACTCAAGGTGAGATATCAGTTCTTATTTAAAACAGATGTACTGTCATCAAACCATAGCTAACGAGTGTAATAGAAAAAGTTATGTGGATTAAATCCATTTCAGTGTGACACACCTGGGATTTGAATAATTAAGTTATTTTAGTTCACAGTTTTATGGTGCCACCTGCTGTTTGCTTAAAATTCTTAAGAAGTCTTTTTGTGAAGTTATGATGCACCTGAAGTCTGATAATATGGACTAGTGAAGATTTGGTAACAAATAGTAGATAAAGTAACATTTTTCTTCCCTTTTAGTTACTCCTTTGAAAGTCAATGTGCTGAATATTCATTTTTTATTAGAACAGTATTCAGTGGCAAAAAAACCCTTTTCTCTTGTTTAATATCACATGTACATTGTAGGGGAATTTATTTAAATAGGGCTTAAGGATTTTTTTTTGCTGTCTAATTGTATTTTTACTGTGAAATTACATGCTGTATGTGCATAAAAGGTTGTTCAAGATAGTGTGAACACTTGACCTTTTTAATTTTTTTATTTTATTTTCGAAGAGAACTTGCATAACTGGATAAATCTAAATAAAAATATTTGTAGGCAAAGCAAATTTACTTTGCCTGCAGCACTCACTGTTCCTCCATTACAGAAGATACTTACATGTTTTTAAAAAATCTCGTGTTCCATTTTTCAGTAAAGTGTCTAAGCCTGGGGCTGTATAATTATTCTTGTATAATGAAACCAGAGATGACGTGCTGCTGGCCAAAAAAGAAAAAAAAAACAGGGAGAGAGAGCCAGAATCAAACCCTCTGCTATAGAATCATAGAACCGGAAGAGACCTTACAAGGTCATCAAGTCCAGCCCCCTGCTCTAGGCAGGACCAATCCCAACTAAATCAACCCGGTCAGGGCCTTGTCAAGCCGACACTTAAACACCTCGAGGGATGGAGACTCCACTATTTCTTTAGGTAACCCATTCCAGTGCTTCACCACCCTCCTAGTAAAATAGTTTTTCCTAATATCCAACTTGGACCTCTCCTTCCACAACTTGAGACCATTTCTCCTTGTTCTGCCATCTGTCACTACTGAGAACAGCCTCTCTCCATCCTCTTTAGAACCTCCCTTCAGGAAGTTGAAGGCTGCTATCAGATCTCCTCTCACTCTTTGCTTCTGCAGACTGCTATGGATGCAGGCAATCCATTCCAAATCCCGGAATGATATTCTCTATTAAGTAAATGGAAAATTCTTCACAGTAAGAAATATTCTGAATAAAATCAGCCCAGATTCGCAAAGTTCTTCATTGAGTTTGTATCAGTGTGGATACCACTGTAGGTGCACATGCAACCTTGTGTATGAGATATATATATATACCTTTGGAGGAGTAGTGTCTGTAGCTGTGTTTCATCATGCTCCCATTAAAAAGCATAAAAGGCAGAGCAGCTGTGACCCTCTTTTAGTTATCCTACTGCCAGTGACAGTGAGACAGAACCTAGTGAGTGGTACCTTCTTCAGAACTTCAAAATACATTTTTTTCCACAGATCTTCTAAGAACAACCTTTACTACTTCACATTCTCCCCACACTGATATAAATAGTTAGAATACAAGACTTTACAAGGATGAGTACCATTCTGGCCCTTCCTTAACGCTTGATAACACAGGTAGGGGAGACCACTAGAACCATCTACAAATGCAAGAAACCTGATCCACAAAAGATATGAAACTTCACATAAATATCCTGGAACTCAGAGCTATCAAGCTAAACCATATGGTATTGTTCCCTGTTCCAAAATTCCACAGTGCAAATCCTTATGTGCACTGCTCCATGTATATGAGCAAGGAGGCATTTCTTCATTACCCTAGAAGTTGTCAAGTTCTGGGCATGAGGCCAGATTGGATAGCTCCAGTGGTTTTTTACCTCCCAGAATTTAGTAACAATCTGGAGGACTTCCTGACAGACAAGCCATAAATGACAGTTGGTCCCTGTGGATTCCATCATAGAGACAATCTTCCATCCTTGGAGAACTCCTGTTTCGCCAGGGATGCCAAATATCAGAATTTTTGTTCAAGAAAGATCAGGAGCATGAGACCACTAGGAGGCACCTTTCTTCTGTAATGGAATCAAGGCCTCCTATATATCTTTTCGCAGATTCCACTGATTCCCGGAGTAATATTTACAATGAAACAAGTCAGAACCAGTGTTCCTTGGGTGGGTTAAATTTTCTTTTGGGTAGGTTGAAATTTCCTATGTGCACCACCTATATTGAGGCTGTATGTGGCTGTACAGTGTGTCCCAGTACAAACAAAAAACATAGGTATAAATAAATATTTAAACAGTCCATAGGTATGGAAGACATTATATTCTAACAAAGGATAATTAACAAGGAGCGAGCAATGCTTAAAATGTTTATTTACTTTTAAATCAAATTTAAAAAATTAACACTACACTTGGCATACATATATTATTGTCCTTTCTAACAACTCACGCTAGTAAACACACCGAAATGGGGCATACTGCAAATTGCTATATAAATAAAGCAAAGACATGACCATTCAGTAAAAGCCTAAAAAGTATGCACAGCTTTAAGATGCTAAACAAATCTGAGTCAACTAAAAATAATAATGCTCTCCTTGAAAATATTAATACAATATTTACTGACACTGGAAAGGAAAGTAAAAGGAATTCACTCAAGCTTTACACTTTCTCTGGGGAATGTTTCGGATCCATTCTATGCAAATGAAACAGATCTATAAAAGAGATAAAAGTTCTGGTTTGATACTTTCACTTTGTGTGTGTGTGTATGTGTCACTAACTCAAATTGTAGAAACTCTGAGAGCATTTGTCCAGAATCCAACTCCAGTTGAAAGGCCATTAATGAGTGACACAGGATTTTAAAAAAAAATTAAGATCAAAGTTTTCGGATATCTACAACACTAAAAAAAAAAAAAAACCTTCTTTAAAAGAATCCTTCCCTTTCTTACCTTAAGCTATGAACACCTATGTAAACCTTGTATGAAGTGTAATCATAGATATCATGAGCTAGACCTTTTGTTCCAGTATTCAAAAGCAGCCTAAAAGCTTTTAACCAACCTGAAATTTTGGCACCACCCCATATAGCTTGCCTCAGCCCAGAAGAGTGTCTTATGTCTGCAGCCCCCTCCTGTCCCAATCACGTACTTACTTCTTCCCTCCCTACCTCCCTCCAAAGTAATATAAAGTATTCTTCTATTTTATCAGATAGCTCTGAAGTATTCTGAACTATTAGCAAGGCGCTATGTAAAGAATAAAAATATGGAAAAGCAGTATAGATAAAACAAGAATATTTTAGACAAACTTTTAAAACATCTCAGGATTCTGATGACTTCTCAGACACTTCTAATTTTGCTCCTGGTTACTATCATGACCACAATTGTGTTTACACTGTTTTGTTTTACAGTACATAGTAGTTAACTGTATAATACTTATTTCTTTAATTTAAATCTGAAGGCTCTTATAGAGTAAAAAAATGCACAACTGCCTTCAAACCTAACATTGGTACAAAACAGCACACAGAGAAATATATCTGAATGTTCTCCTTTGAGTGGTGTCCCTGTGGGTACTCCACTCAGGTGGCAGTGTGTCCTCACATTGGCAATCAGAGATTTTTTTAGCCTAAAAGTGCCTTCCTACGCATGTGCAACAGCTGTCTCGCACTGTTTTCATCTGTTAGTTGCATGCATGGTGCGAGTCTCCCTCGTTCCTTTTCTACCTCCTCAGGAGAAGGCGGAGTTTACACCAGTGCTCTCCTCCCCATTGAAAAAGACAGGGAGATAGAGGCCAATCTTAGATATCAGGAAGCTCAACAAGTTCTTACATAGTAGCAAATTCAGGATGGTAATGCTGGGAATCATCATCCCAGTACTGGATGAGGGGGGACTGGTTCTCATCCCTCAGCCTTCAAGATGTGTACTTCCATGTAACAATACACCTGGCCCACAAAAGGTTCCTCTGCTTTATGGTAGGAAAAGATCATTATCAATATCGTATCCTCGATTTTGGACTATCAACAGCACCATGTGACTTCTCCAAGACTCTGGCAGTAGTCTCCATCTCTCTCAGAAAGCATGGAGTCGTCATATTCCCATGCCTCAATGATTGCTTAATCAAGGGGTCATCCCAACAATATACAATGATCATGACAGACCTTACTTGAGACATTTTCAACCATTGGGGTCTTTTAATAAATGTACAGGAATCTACTCTGGACCCCACCCAGATGCTACGGTGGCCAAGGTGTTTCTCCCTCTGATCCGTTTCCAAACACTGTGAGACATTGTACAAACAGTTCTATAGGCCCCAGTGACAACCGCCAGAACATGCCTCCAGGCCTCAGGACATATGGCAGCCACAAACTCTGTGGTCCCTCTAGTGAGACTGCACAGGAGATGCCTACAAGCCAGGCTAGCGTCCATGTACGTCCTATCCAGCACACCCTCACCAAGCAACACCACTTGTGTTCACATCGCTGTGATAGTGAATCTCCCCGTACTATGTTCTCTTCAGAGTCCCCTTCCATTGCCCAGATGCCTCATGGGTAATCACTATAGACACTTCCCTTCTAGGTTGTGGAGCTCACTGCAGGTACCACACGGTGCAAGGCGGATTGTCACAGGAGACAAGGCTGCACATCAATACTTTAGAATTCCGAACAGTCCACAACACTTACCTCCATTTCTTACCAGTGATCCAGAGTCACACTATATGTGTTGTCATGGGCAACACTCCCTGTATGTATTACGTCTACAGACTGGGTATGCCCGATCATGCTCACTATGTGCCGAGGCAATCAGGTTCTGGAACTGGTGCATGAAAAATAGCATTACACCGACCGCAATGTAAATACTAGGCCAACAGAATACCAGAACAGACAAGCTGACCAAAGAATTTTACCAACACCATGAGTGGGAACTCAGCCTGACAATCATCGTACCCATTTTTCAGCAATGGGGGTTCCCAGTCATAGACTTCTTCACCACGAAAATCAACCACAAATCCCATCATTTCTGCTCCCTAGGTGCCAGGGCAAACACTCTGCAGGGGACACGATTATCATACTATGGACAGCTCCTCTTTCATACTCATTCCCTCTGATTCCCCCAATCACCAGGGTAGTCTGCAAGATCCAAGAGGAACATGTGAGGGTCACCTTAATAATACCATGCTGGCCAAGACAACATTGGTTTCCATACCTCCATTACCTATCAATCACCAAATGCATTCAACTCCCTGCCACTCCTTAGTCACTAACTCAACACAACAGGCAAACCTATCATCCAAACCCTCAGAATCTGAAGCTTACTGCTTGGATTCTCCTTGGTTCCAGAATAATGAGCTTACCTGCTCCCAGAGGATATGTCTACACAGCAAAGTTATTTTGGGATTTCAGAGGTATCCCAAAATAGCTACCGTGTGTCTTTTGAATGCGTCCACTATTTCAAAATATAGCAGACGCGCTATTTCGCCATTCCTATAAACCTCATTATACGAGGTATAAGGGATGGCTTGCAATAGCGCTGTATTTTGAAATTTGGCGCTTTGTATACAGTGCCAAATGACGAAATAAGCTATTTTGAAATAGACTCAAAATAAGCTACGCAATTTGCATATCTTATTTCAAGTTTCGGGTGCTGTGTAGACACACCCAGAGAGTGAAACAGATCCTCCTTAGGTGTACCTCATGGAAGGAAGTCAACTGCTATCAAAACAAATGGAAAAGGTTTCAGGAATGGTGCAGTCAACACAATCTACAACCACATACCTTCCCAATACCTTCCATATTGGAATACTTAATGGAACTCAGTGACGCAAGGCTCTCCATCAGCTCCATAAGAGTCCATCTGTCAGCCATCACCATTTTCCACAAGTTGGTGAGTGACATCTTGGTGTTCACCCATCCCATCACTAAGCAGTTCCTAGCAGGTCTATGAAAGCACAACCCCACATACGTCCACTTGGGACCTAAATCTTGTGTTAGACTCCTTAACGAGACCTCCCTTTGAACCCTTAGCAACACATGGTCATGAAAGTGTCCTTTCTTGTCGTGATCACATAGACACAACGAGTAAGTGAAATTGCATCCCTTATTGGAAGAACCAACCATATACACTCTTCACTAAAGATAAGATTATTCTCAGACTCTATCCAAAGTTTCTACCAAAGATTATCTATGACTTCCACATTGAGTCCATTTGTCTCCGCACAGAGCATATCCAGATGGATAGCAACTTGCATAAATACTTGCTATAGACTCAGAAACAGGGAACCACTGCAAGCGGTCGCTGCACACTCCACCCCAGCAATAGCTGTATCTGCCGCCTTTGTACATAATGTCCTGCTAGCTGACATCTGCAGGGTGGCTACATGGTCTTCCACACACACTTTCAAACATTACATGTTATTGCAAGGACCAGGACCTACCATCTCTGTGGTTGACTCTGTCCTTGCCTCTGCCAGTATATGACTCCAAAGTTCCACCTTCACAATGGTGGGTACTGTATTTTACTTACCTGAGTGGAGCACCCACAGGGACACCACTCAAAGGAAAAGAAGTTACCCACCCTGTGAGTAACAATCGTTCTTCAAAATGTGTGTCCCTGTTGGTGCTCCACTACCCTCCCTTCTTCCCCTCTACTTTGGAGTCCATTACAGGATTTCTAGTAGAGAAGGAATGGAGGGAGACATGCGCCACATGCACAACTAACGAACAAAAACACCACAAGACAGTTGCTGTGCATGTGTGGCACGGGAAAACACTGCTATACTACAAATCTTCGATCACTGGTGCGAGGATGCACTCACCTGAATGGAGCATCCACAGGGATACACATCTCAAAGAACCATTGTTACTGCACAGGGTGAATAATTTCTTCTGCTGTCTAGGAATGAGACTGAAAATATGTGATCACCTACCTATTATTCAAAATCAAAGCCACTTCTATAAATTCATCCTTTAGACTTTCCAGTGCACTTCGTCTCATTTGTACATTCTAATTGCAAAGTCCTTAGGATAGGGGCTTTCTTTTTTTGTCCTAATCTTGCACTATCTATACATAAGAAATAATTCTTTAATTATTTACTTTATTTTTCTTTAGGAATTTTATATAGTAAAACCTGTGTTATCTGGCACGCTTAGGGATTAGGGCGATCCAGTTATCTGAAAATTCCAGTTATCTGAGGATCCCATCAACTTGGGGAAAAACCAATGGACAATAATAGTAAAATTCAAGTTTTTAATATTGGTAGTTTTGTAGTGTGAGGCAGTTGGTCTCACATTTCTATTTTGAGTTAAAAATGATTAGTACTTATTAAAGAAAAAATTATTAAGCCAGTCATGGTAAACCAAGCCTGACCTATGCACCTGAAGATGTGACAGAATTGTAGCTGGTGGCAATGCCGGTTAACAAAGTTTTCTGGTTAACAGAGTGCTGGATAACAACGCTTTCACTGTAATTGTTTTAAATTGCACAAAGGGACAGATTTTGACTTTTTTTAAAAGAATCTTTAATTCTGTGATTTTTATTAAAGGCTAGACATGTGTAATTAATAGATTACAAAAAAAACCTGTGACTTCATTTACATTCCTGGGGCGGGGTTATGACATTCTTTTCTAATGAAAAATATTTTGTTCGTGGTTTTATTTTTAAATACATGTTTGAAATTATAAAACTGGTCCAGGTAAAATTTATATGTTAAATTCAGTGTATCGCTTGTAACATTTTTTTTCCTAGATTACACCACCGCCATCACTGTCAGATCCACTTAAAGAACTTTTTAGACAACAGGAAGTTGTAAGGATGAAATTGCGTTTACAGCACAGTATTGAAAGGGTAAGACTACAGAAAAACTAACATTGCTTTTAGATGTGAACTCCTGTTTTAAAATTCAGAAAAAAGTTGCACGTATTCATACTACAGATGAAACTAGAAATAACACTGTATAATTTTAGTACTGTACATGTGGTAATATACAAAACATTGCTTTATATATGAACACAATAACTTTTGTTGCTTACTGTCAGGGTGATCAAACACTTGAATAAATTGCCCAGGGAGGTTGTGGAATCCCCATCTGTGGAGATATTTAAGAGTAGGTTAGATAAATATCCATCAGAGATGGTCTAGACAGTATTTGGTCCTGCCATGAGGGCAGGGGACTGGAGTCGATGACCTCTCGAGCTCCCTTCCAGTCCTAGTATTCTATGATCATCTACCCTAAAGCTCCTCATTGATGCAGATATCTGAGAATTTGAAATTCAAGCAGACCACATTGCAATGATTCTGACCTCCGTCATTAGGCAGAAAGAGAGACCAAACAAAATATTTTAGTCAAACCCTCTATTGTTCATGCTTAAAAATAGAGAGCAAATATGGTCAAAACAATTTTAAAGGATTAGAGCAGAACATTATTGTTGTAAAAAACATAGGGCATATTTACTTATTTTAAATTATACTTGCAATTTAATTCAGTGGCATCATCATCTAGATCCACATCTTTCAGTTTCTAAAGAAATTTCTAGAATGGAAATTCACAAGTTATTTTATTTTTCTTTGCCATTTTGAATGTCATCAAATTTCTAATGAAAACAAGACAGAAAAATAGGGGTATGTTGTTGCTTCTCACTAGAGCCTTTAAAGACCTGAAAAGAATTTTGGTGTGCAAATATATTTTAGAAATTAAAATTAAAATCACAGTTTTACGAACTCTACATTAACTCTATATGTTAATATTTTTATGCAATTAGGAAAAGCTTATTGTATCCAACGAACAAGAAGTTCTGCGTGTCCATTATCGAGCTGCAAGAACTTTGGCTAATCAAACGCTACCATTCAGTGCCTGCACCGTACTGCTAGATGCTGAAGTATATAATGTACCCCTGGACTGTCAGGTAAAAGGAGACTTGTTTAAAAATTTCATAACATCTAGTTAGGTGATTCTCCTAATACAGCCAGTCCCTGAGTTACGAACGCATCGATTTACAACCATTTGTATTTACAACCAAACTCCTATACAGCCAGAACCCGAGTTATGAACAAAATCCACACTTACGAACAACGTGGCCGTACGTCAGTGAATGTAATCTGATTTACGAACACATCGAGATACTACTAAGTGCTTGGAACATAACTCGTTCGTAAGTCGGGGACCGGCTGTACTTATCTTAGAAAAGTACTTGTAAGTCTGACTGGAGAGAAAATAATTGGGTAAAATCTGGTACCATTGAAGTCGATGGCAAAACTCCCTTTGACTGTCAGGATTTTGCCCAATGTGGGTCAGATTGTGATTAGCTCCTCCTGTGTGGTGCACAAGAAGAGGCGCAGACAGAAAGTTATCAAGTTTCCCCATTTTACAGCATACATCTCTTTTCTGTCTCTGAAAAGAACTTATAATAGTGTGGTAAGGGCTAATAATTGTATTTTCACCTCTGAAATCTATCTTAAATTACAAATGAAAATGACTTGGATGGTCACAATCCAATCCTAAACCAAAAAACAATTTGTCAAAATTTAAAATTATTTTTGTCTTTGCTAGTCTGTTCTTGAGTGTCTGGAGCATGGATGGTGGTGAGATTTTGCACAAATGTTCATTGGAAATCTTTGTGAAGAAGGGTGGGAAGGTATTGGACACAGATGTTGCTAGACCAGAGAGTCCCAAACCAGAGAGGTTCAACCTGTACTTAAGTCTCTTACTTTTCAGAGACTCTCATTCATATACCTGGTATACAGCAGATAATTTTGTGTGTCAGAATACGCACACTCCCTTCTTTAGTAAGCATGGTAACTTTATGTCTTTTGTGGTGTCAGCCTGTAAAATCTTGATATATTGAATCTAGTTATAAATACGCTAACCTGATGCGCCGTCTGATGGTTTCAGACACTATCCGGTGGTCCCGGGACATTTACATCGAACATGTCACTGGCCACCGCCAATTCCAACTCCCAGAACCACAGCCCACCTGAACCTCAAGGATCAATTAGAATAGCAATGTGTGCCACCATCCCCCCTCCCTCCTCCCCCGTGTGCATGTAGTTGTTGAGTGAGTCCAATTGTCTAGGTCCCGCAACCTCCCTCCCCCCCTCTACGCCCCCCGTCCCCCATAACTCTGCCACTACCTCCATCCCTACCCTAACTTCCCCTACTAATACTTATTAAAAAAAAAAAAAAAAAAATCTCCCGGGTATGTAACACGACCTGACCAAGAGGACACGGATGCAGCTGAAGAGGACGCCGTGGGACCCACTCCTGTCTCCGGAAATACTCCCCTGGTAACCAACCTCTTAACCCTTGTGCTTCGTCTCCCGGCGCCGATCCTGGGCCCGTATCCTGCCCCGCCTGGTCAGTCATTACTTTCCACACTCAACTTATCCACCATTTACTTGCTCAGGGGGGTTTCCTACCCCCCCTCCAGGCGGGAGCAACAACGGGGACCAGGATACGGTAATAAGGGAAGCCAAGGGACACGGAAGTCGGGGAACTGAAGGTCTACTATGCTTATGCCTACACATTCTCAACACAGAACCAGGAGCAGATCGTGGATTACACCTGGGGCATAGGTCTGATTAGTATGGGTGTGTCAGTACCCCCCCAACCACTAGACTCCCTGCCCCTACTAACCCCCCTACCCTACCCCCCAGACCATTCCACTATCCAGCTCCTGTCCCGTACATATGGAGGAATGACTGCGAGTGTGACTGTGTAGGTTTAAGTATGTATGTATGATTGAATTGTACCTCCCCTCCCGCTCCCCAAAATATAGACCGCTAGAACCTTCACCCGACTCCGTCGCAAACCAGGCACGCTTGCCCTCCCACAACGGACAGCCCACTCAATTGGTCCCATGATCCCCGCATTCACTCCCAGGCACACTGACCCTGCGTACGCCCCCCACAACCCAACCAATGGTGCGATGCTCACCCTACCGAATCCAAATCCAACCCACTTAAACTACCAGTTAAACCTCAGAATGAGCACCGCCACCAAACCCCCATCCGCTACCCAGATAACCACCCCATTGGCCGTCTACATCCGGGGCCCCACACCCCCCTTGTTTCCATTCACTTTGGGCTTCTAACTAGCCACACTCCAAACCCCCCCGCCCCAAGCCTCCCCCTCCCTCAGGAACTACCTATTCTTCGCACCCCTCAACGAAAGGCCTAGGTCATCATTCCAAAGGAGGAAGGCACCCCACCAATGGGCCCCCCCGGGGGGGCCCAAACGCCCCACCACGGGCCATAAACCCAGGCCCCCAGGGCATAGATCCCCCCTACCACCGTACCTCAAGCCGGCTACCGGATGTACCAATTCTCTCAGTCTTACTTGTTACTCAAAATTGTCTATCATAATTTATGTATTGTTTGTCTTTAAAAATTCTCTAATAAACGTCAATCTGTTATCGAAAAAAGAATTGTTTATGGAGGCCTCCCCTAAAGGGGGATGCTTGCCACCTTGTGGTCAGGTATGAGTACAGCAATTTGTCTTCTTCCATGACCTCTCCCCTTTTCAGTAATAATTCTGTCTTGTAGGTCTATGCCCCTGCTTTTGTGGATCAGCCCCCTCTCCAGCCAGTTTACACATCACACTCCACCTTTTACGGTATACAGAAAGAAAGTTTGATCTCAGAGAAGACTTTCAGCACCTGAAAGGGCTTCAGAGCTTTCACCTTAGTTTAAGGATTTTGGTATCTTGGTTCTTGATCAGCTTGCTTCCTGTGGTGGATTTTCCACCAAAATAAAAGCCCCTGTTGTCATATCTTTTGGAGTTGGCCATGGAGCCTGAGGTCTAGCCTAGGGCCCAATGGTAGACAGCTAAGTTCTGCACTTTGGGATGCCAAGTTGTCTCATTGGATCACTTCTTACCTAGGTCCCTTTCTTCCCCATGGGGTAAATTAAATAACCACAAATAAAGTTTCTGATTGTTCATAATCAGTCAGCAGTCTCTCCTTTTCTTTGTTGCTGGGTCTCAGGCAACAAGAGCTCCCGGGCCATACTTGGCCAGAGCTCAGAGCAGAAGTCTGTTCCCTTCCATTGCCTGTGGCCTCCTCTCCCTCCGAATAGCTCTTCTTCCCTTTTTAAACTCCATCTCTAGATTGTACAGATTTTGCAAGTATAGCAAGACAGAGCCATCTGGGTGATGGGATTTTAACCCCTTCTCCAGTGTGGGTTTTGTACACCCTATCATAATTCCACAAAATGAGTATTGTATTTTAATAAGCAATAAGTAATTGTTAACAACTTGCATTACTTCATTATTAGAAAAACTGTTTCTAATATGTTTCTTTCGTAGACTGATGACAGTAAAACATCAGTTAGGGATCGGTTTAATGCAAGGCAATTCATGTCATGGCTACAAGATGTAGATGATAAATTTGACAAATTAAAGGTATGTGTTTTTCAATTGTCCTTTGAAAGTCAAAAATTAACTACAAATGCAATTTCAAAGATGAGATGAATAACCCTTTGAATGCAACACCATGATTACTATAATAATGTAAAAGAAAAAAATCATTATCTTGACCAGTTTACTTTAGGTTGCTATGTTAAGAAATTATTTGGTGAAATAACCTGTCTTTTGCTAGTTTTAATTAAATATCCATGTATAATTAAGCAAAGTAAATAGTGCAGTAGATATTTCAGCTTTTTAAAGTTCCTTTAATGGTCTCTGATATTACTTAAATACAGTTTCTTTTTTAAATTTTTGTTTAAAATATTTGAAAACATTAACCTCGTTTTTCATTTTGAATAGACGTGTCTTTTGATGAGGCAACAGCATGAAGCTGCAGCTTTAAATGCTGTACAAAGACTGGAATGGCAGCTTAAACTACAAGAACTTGATCCTGCTACATACAAATCCATCAGCATTTATGAAATTCAGGAGTTTTATGTTCCTCTTGTTGATGTTAATGATGATTTTGAATTGACACCTATATGACAGTTGGCTGCCTTTCAATGGAGACAGCCTGAGAGAAATGGACAACAGGCAGAAATTAATGTATTTCTCTCTAGAGGTATAGCACTTACATCTGTAAAATAGCTCTTTGTCTAATAATCCAGGTATTATTTCAGAAAAATAATTCTCACAGTCTTGTTAAATATGGTAAATGGATGATGCTATGTCATTTAATAATAAATGGCATAAATTATACTGGATGCTAGTTCCAAAAAACATGTTCCCAGTAAATGCCATTATTTATATTTTAAAAGCTAACTACAACTTTGGAGCATATTTGTTTTAAAAAAATGACAAGATATGGTGAGTTAACAGCGCTGGAAGTTGTTAACAAGTAAAATAACCACTGAAAAGCATTTGATATTTAATAAAGCTTTGCTTTAAAGCTTTGTATTATGAAACTTCAGTAAAAGTTGAACTCCCACAGAAAAACATTGACAAAGCCTGTGGAAGAAATATAAGATTTGAAAGGAAAAGTCTGTTTGTTTTATTATATTTGTAAATGATTTGTACAGTTTTCTTTTTGGAAAAGATGTAATATTATCATCATTTTTAAATAATTTATTTTATACATATTGTGAAAATGTAAATAGTCTTGTAATTAATGTTGAAAACATGTACAAAAATAGATATTTTAACTGTAAAACTGTTTTGTCTAATGTTTTATTGGACCAAAGTTGTAGTTTATACTAAGTGTAGTGTATTTCTGGTTGGCAGTACTGTTAGTAAGGCATGTGTTTGATTTAGCTGCTTGTTTCATCACCATAACTATAGAAGATTTGAAACTGAACTGTGTTGCATGCTTCACTCAATTTAACTCCCTTACTTCAGCAACTGATACCCTAAAGACCTGTAATATTTACAAAACCACATTTCATATTAGTCTGCTATTGTGATGCCATACCTATGACTTATTATGATGAAAATATTTTTGTTTTTAAACTAAAACACCTTTTGCTCTTATATGGCGGTCTCACAATAGAGCCTATTTTTCCCAACAAAATGCCTTTGAATGAAAATTCTTAAATTGTACATTGTCTATTTTAATATTTACCTATCGAAGGATATGTAAATAGTTGTAAATATGTTTAATAAATTTTATTGGTCATGTTAACAAATGGTTGGATTTTTTAATTACATTAAATCTTGAAGCTTTAAATATTATTTAACAAAAATATTTTAAAATACTATAAGGCTTTATAAATGTGATAGTTGAAAGGGTCGAGAGAGTGAGTGTAAATAAATATACTGATCATCTTTGCAGATGTTTATAAATGGCTGATGATCAGATTAGATTTAATCACTTCTCTCATAGTCCTATAAGGGTTGGGAGCAGAAATTGCATTTAGCTATAGAAAAATTACCCTGTTTTGACATTTAACACTTTCCAGTCATTAACACTACAGGTTGAACCTCTCTGATCCAGCAATATCCATGGTCTAGCATAATTTTAGTTAGCCAGATGTCCATTTATCATGGGCATGGCCAAGTTTCCCACAGTCCCATAAAGTGTGTTTACAGCCCCAATCCTGGCTCTGTGTTCTATGCTGTTATTTAGCTCTCATTTGCCCCTAAATGTCTTCTGAGACTAGTAAGCAGTGGAAGTTTTGGCAATGCTTTGGTAATGGTTCAGCAAATTCTCTGCTTAGGTGCCACTCAGTTCCTGAGGTTGTCATTATTAGAGAGGTTCAACCTGTACTAATGTGTGGGTAATGAAGTAATTATTGGTAGAAGGTTTCAGGTATTTATGAAAAGATGTTTTTACTATCTAGTCCGGGGCGACCAACCCATTTAACAAAGAGGAGAGCCACAGCGGGAAAAATGCAAAGAGCCGCACCAGAATTGTCAAGCAAAAAAAAGAAAAAAAGCCCCCCAGAACAGAATTGTCAAGCAAAACCAAAAAAATAAAATAAAATAAAAAAAAGGTGGCTGCCCTTTTAAAACAGCCACCATCTTGAGCACCACTCCCTCAAGAGCCCATGCAGCTGCAAGGCTTGGAGCAACAGCTCTGGCTTCTGGGCACTTGGGAGAGGGGCAGGTGAAGAAAGCCCTGAATCCTGACTCTCCCCAAGAGCCACCCCAACTCCCCACACACCTCTACCAGGTGGCACAGGGACCCTGCGCAGAGCCAGGACCCCTTCCCCTGTGGGAGGGGTGGATGAGTGGGGCCAGGGGCAGGGGAAGCGGGGCTGAGGTGAGAAGATAATAGGGGAATTGGGAACTGGGGTGTGATGGGGATAAGGCTCAGAGGGTTGGGGGTTTTGGGAGTAGATTTTATGTTTCTCACTTGTGTGGATCACCACACCTGCCATAAATAAAGAAAACATTTAAACCTTTTGTGTTGGACATAAATTAATATTTTACTTTATTTAAAATGAAGTTTGATAAACTAACATGAGAAAGTTAAAACACTTAATCTGTTTAATAATTTAAATTAAACTAATGTCTGCAGCACTAGCAAAATAGCTTGGGTGTAATTATGTAATTAACTGTGAGTTTCCATTAGCAACTGGTGGTCTGCAGAAAGGTTTACATTGAGGTTAAAAAGTTTGAGAACCACTGAGGGCGAGTGCTGCCCTGCTGCAGCTCCAGGGCTGGGTGGCGGGGGGGGGGGGGGGCTGAGGAGAGAGGAAAATGCATAGGAGGCCCCCCTGGCCAAAGCTGCATTGGCTCCTTGTTGCATGGCTCTCTCACAAGAAGACAAGAATGCCATGGACCGGACCCCCGCTGGACACCCTAGAGTCACCCACCCATCCTGGCCTTGGCCATTTCCCTGACCCCCCCCCCCACACACACACACACATAGCCACCTTGACCCCAGCCCATGTTGGCGATCCAGCACTGCACCGCCCTCCCCCCCCCCCCCCCCGCCCCCACAAGATTGGATCCAGCACAGCCTTCCTGGCAGGAGGGTGGAATCCCTGCGCCTCCATAACACATTCAGCTTCCAGGGAAGCCTATGTGCACTGTTCCTCCCCTCCTCATAGGAAAAACCGGAGCGAAGACCAAGCAGTGTGGAGACAGCCCCTCCCCTCTCCTGGGAGAGTGGCACAGCCCAGGGCAGGAGGGTTAAATCTTGGCACGCCACTTCAGAAAGGTTTGCCAACTCCTGACCTACCGCATTAAGAATGTTGATTGGTTTAAGAAATAATCAGGCTGAAAATAATCTGTGAAAAAGGCCTTATTTCATAGATTATAGTCAGACTTCTTCCAGAAGGTGCCTCTTACCCCAAATTCCCAATGTTTTTTTTTCCCTAAAAATTAAGTACATAACCCTGGCACCTGATAGTCACATGTGTAATAGGTGAAGCCTCTAATATGAGGAAGTCTTAAAGTAATCCAGACTCTTCTGCAGTCCAGGAACCCCTCTGCTGTGTTACAGAAGTCTAGAGAAAATTTTATTTATGTCAAAGTCTACCTCAATTGTCTTAGTAGGATTTTTAGATGTTTTATAGCAGCGATGGACAATAATTTTAATGGGAGGGGGGGGGACACTCCAAGATTTGGGTAAGTGGTCACAGTCCACACTTCTTTGGAGGGGCCATGGGGTCTGGAATGGCAGGTGGGATGTAGAAGGAAGCTTGGGATGAAGGACTGGGGTGCAGGAGAGAGTGTGGGGTCTGAGAGGGAGTTTGGGTGAAAGAGGGGGTTATGATCGGGGGCAGGGGCTTGGTGTGAAGGGTGCAGGAGAGGATTCTGGCCTGGGGGAAGGTTGTAAGAGGGGGTTCAGGGTCTGGGAGGGAGTTGTGACCAGAGGAGTTGGGGAGAAGGGATACAGAGTGTTTGGGTGGTGGCCTGGGACAGATAGGTGAGGGGAGAGAGGAGGTGGGGTGCCAGAGGCAGGCTCTGGCTTGGAAGCGCTTACATAGGTGGCTCCCAGCCAGTAGCTCTGCAGACTCCATGCCTGTGTGATGGGCGGTTGCTCCACATGGTTCTGGTCCAGCACGGGGAGGAGGTGAGGGAGTCAGACTTCATTCACTACCTCTACCTTCAACAAAATTTCTCAGCTCCTTTTGCCTGGAAACTGGCCAATGGGAGTTAAGGGATTTTGCTAGGGGTGAGGAGAGAATGCGAAGCCTTCTCCTCCCTGCCCAGCTTGCAGAGAAATTAGCAGTCTGTGTTTAAAGCGGCTGCAGTTGCTCTCTAGTAAGGGTGCCGGCGAGGCAGCCACGTGCCGGATCTGACAGTTTGACCAGCCTACTAGCCGCCTCTTGCCCACCCCTGCCTCATCCACTGGCATATACTCCATCCGCAAGGGCATACCACCAGTATCCAGGGGGCCCTCTTCAACCCCTTTCCTGGGGTTGTACTGGGCACCTTGCGACATCTACAGCCAATGCTATCCATCCTCCCAGGCATCTGATCATGACTTCTCACTCCTCTACCATCGCTAGCGTAACCATCCCCTCCTCTACCACCTCTGCTGGTCTCTGAGGAAGAGGCAGATGTCAACCTGGAGCCACTGTCTCTGCCAGACCCCACAGCTGCTTCCTCTTCACTGGATGAAGCACTTATTCCTCTCGCCCTTTCCCACCAGATGACCACCAGCAATATCATGACTTGCTCCAGAAAGTAGCAGCAGACCTAGGAATCCCACTGAAGGAACTTCAAGACAAGCAACACCAGCTCCTGAATATTCTCTAGTCTCACGAGTGGCACTACCCATTAATTAAGTCATTGTTCACTCAGCTTGGGCAGTGTTGCACATCCTTGTCTTCTATGTTTCCCATGTGAGTAGGGAGATGGTACCTGCTCAGAGTGCACATTTTCTTTGCACTTCCACTGGCCACCTTTCTTGTCATCCATGTGGCAGCTGGGTGGGCACATTTGCACCCACAGAAATCAACCCTTCCAGACCAGGCGGCAAAGCACGTGGACTTGTTGGGTAGTAAAGTATATTCCTCAGCCGTACTACAGTCCTGGAACACAAACTATCAGGAGCTGCTAGTCAAGAATGAGTTTAATAACTATGCTAGGCTGTTAATGTGGGCTTCTTTATTAATGTTAGACCTTTTCAGTAATCAGTTCAACTGAAATGGTTTAAGTTGTTTATTCGTGGGTTCACCATTTTGTTTTGTTCTAAACAGGTGAGCCTCCATTTTGATTAGTCTTCTTCCTTGCTCAAGGAAAAGGCGGGAAATCAGGGAAAGAGTGGGAAAGTGTTACTAGGCAACAGAAGTGCATGACTAGAGGGTGCGCAGAAGGATCAGGGCTCTCTTCCTTCTGCCTGCTCACTGAGAGGGTGCAGTGAGTGCTGCTCAGACAACTGATTACTGGCTTGGAGTGTTGGTTGTTATTAAGGTGGGATAACATCTGATGGGGAACACTCTTACAAGCATGGATAGTTGGATTAGACAGGGCTAACACATACCCGATATGGCGCAAAGGGGCTAGAGTGGGTTCTGAGTTAGGGCCTAGACTAAGCTCCGACTGCCACTGAGTCGTTCCTGACCCCTGTTATCCGGAGAGGAGACTTGAAGTCAGCTTTCCCTGGAGCTGGGTAAGACAGGAGGCCTAACATCAGCTGCCCCCCTCTGTTGTGCGTGTTGTTGCTGTGTGTGAAGCCCTCAGTTTCCAGACCCAGTTATTCTATCCTTCCCTAGTCCTTTTTACCTTCCCTATCCTATAGACAATAAAGTATAGTTTCCTTTATAATTTTGTGTGTGGACTCCTCATTTGGTGCCCTGATAAACAGATGAAAGGGGTGAGAACCAGATAAGAGCTTAGCAAAGGTCTGGGACAAACTGCCACCAAACCAATGGCAGGAGATTCAGGAGCTGATAGACAAGGGGCACCTGGTTGGCTAAATGGAGTTCCAGGCAGCTGTAAATGTGGCTAATGCATTCTTTCGCTCTCTCGTTATCATGCAGGATTTGTGACAGTCATCTGGCTTCCCAAGGGAAGTCCAAAATAAAATCAAAGACCTCCCCTTTGATAAGTACAAAATGTTTCACAGCAAGACGGACAAGTCCCTTCATTCTTCGAAAGATTCCAGGGCCACACTCCGGCTCCTCAACACAGATAACAATGGCTGCAGTTCCATCTATGCCTGCATGCACTCACCCAGCCAACTATCAATGCCAGCAGGACACACATAAGCGACACAGCTCTCAGTGACCATGCTTCCCTGCCTCTGTCATGACCTCCTCCTCCACCCTCTTTCACCAGCAGCCACAACCTCAGTTTTGATGTAGTCAAGACCCAGGAACCTCATTGGTTGTCACCCAAAAAGCCTCATGTTGTCTTTGCCTATTTTCCCATAACTGGAGTATTGGGTGCTGGAGATCATTTACCATAGACACTCCATAGAGTTTCTCTCATTACCCCTACATCAGTCCCCACCCCCAGATACCTCCAAGGGATCTTTCCCTTCAGTGCATTCTCCAATAAGAAGTGGACTCTTTCTTCTAAAGGGAGCCACAGAACAGGTCTACTTCCCTACATTGGATGAGATTTCTGTTCCCTGTACTTCCTCATCCTGAAGAAGGGCAAAGTGTGCTGCCTCATTCTAAACCTTCAGCTACTGAACACCTTTATCAGAAAATCCAAATTTTATGGGGTGATCTTGGCATCAATTATCTCAGCTCATCCTTGGGGAGCCTGGCTCACGATCTCATCTTGAGCTCACTTCCACGTGGACATTCACCTGGCCCAGTGGAAATTTCTATGTTTTTGGGTAGGACACCACCACTACCAATTCGCGATTCTTCTTTTTTTGCAAAGCCATGGCTCCACAAGTCTTCATGAAAGTTTTTGCTGTAATTTCACTGGCTCCTTGTCTTACTATCCCAAAAAGAACTCACCTCTAACATCCTCACCCTCTGCATTTTCCTGGCATTTCTAGGTATTTGCATCAACAAGGAAAGGTCAGTGCTCAGACCTACACAGATGATCCACTTTATTGGAGCATGGCTCGACTCCATCATGACAAGGACCTTTCTTCTGGTGAACCAATTCTCAACACTGGCAATCGTTATTGCACATGTGTTCCTAGCCATGCATCATAGTCTGTCACTATCTCTGTCTCCTTGAACATAGTGATAGAAATGTAGCCGTGTTAGTCTGGTGTAGCTGAAGCAAAATACAGGACTATGTAGCACTTTAAAGACTAACAAGATGGTTTATTAGATGATGAGCTTTCGTGGGCCAGACCCACTTCCTCAGATCAAAAAATCTTTGGCCCACGAAAGCTCATCATCTAATAAACCATCTTGTTAGTCTTTAAAGTGCTACATGTTCCTTGAACATAGGGCAGCCTGCATGTTTGTCCTCATATGCATTGACTCCTGATCTGGCTCTTTTCCATTGACAGACCCAAATGGACCATTTGGAGATCAGGGTCCTTATTCTGCAAACAGTGCTCACCTCTCTCACATGATGGCCTGATCCTACAAGGTCATAGTTGGTACTAGAGAATCATAAACTGCCCCTTTATTGTTTCAAGGTTGCCATAAGGGAAGCCAACTCCCTTCTTTCCTGAACAGACAATCTTTAATGTGCCTTTCCCCCTATTTCCACTCCTGCAAGAATTGCACAAGATTCACCTGAACTGAGCTATTGTGATTCTGTATTCTGGCCATGCCAATTCTGGTTCACAATCTCCACAGACTCTTCACCTGCACACCACTCTGCTTCGGGACACTCCCTGATGTCCTCAATCAAAATTGGGGCCAGGTCCAGCATCCCAAGCTAGGCCATCTGCTCCTCATAGCCTTCTATTTGGATGAGGTTTGGGGATAGACAGGGTATGTTCCACTCTGGTGTAAGACATCCTTATGCAAAGGAGGGCATCCAGCAGGTTCTGCTACATAGCTAAATGGAGACACTTTACCTCATGGGGTCACCGCCCTCACCGTCCACTGAGTGCTATATCTATGCCTACCATCCTCACCTACCTTCTCAATTTTACCCTTAGCTCTATACGAATCTACCTGTCAGTGCTCAGTGCTTTTGTCTCACTTGTGGACTAGGGATGTAAAATCCCGTTTAATCAGTTAACTTTTTTAAAGTTATGTTTAACCGATTAACCGTTTAAATGGGGACAGGCCAGAGGAACTGGGCCAGAGCAGCATGCTGTGGGCAGGGGCACTCCAGCCCACTCAGAACAGCCCCAACTTGCACCAGACTGGGCCCACCACAAGGGGGACTGCTCTGGCCAGGCTGGAAGGCCCCCCGCCACCCGCAGCAGAAGGCCCCTGCCAGTTAACCATAACTGGTAAGCGTCACCTGGTAAAGATGATGATCATCGCTTAACCAGTTAACCATTCACATCCCTACTGTGGACAGCTCCACTGAGTTTATACAACTCTACCACCATCCATTTCATGAAGGGTTTACTCAGTACCTTCCTGTTAGTACTCAAGCCTACTCCCCAGTTGGACTTGAATCTTGTTCTCTCAGCCCTCATAAAGCCACCCTTCCAGTCACTGGCAACAAGCTCCCACCTCTCATGCAGCTGATATTCTTGACAGTCATTACCTCAGCCAAACAGGTCAGTGTACTATGGGTGGTGCCCCCTCTGTCCTTTTTGCCTGTCTCCCCACCATAATCAGAGCCCACAAACCTCCTGCCCCCCCTCCCCACTGCATCCAGAGCCACAAGACCTCCTACTTCCTCACATAGCCAAAGCCCTGATACTCTTGGCCTAGCCAGAGAAGCCCCGATATCCTCTGTGATCTTCTTGTAGATTAGGGAAATTACTGAGGAATCTAGGAAGCTGAATAGCCCATACTATCTACTCAGGAACCCCAGAACTTGCATGAGGCATAATAAATTAAAAACTTCCTTTGCCCCAAACCCTGTAACTGAGGGTCTGATGGAGGCAGAAGCATCAGGGAAGACAGAGCCATCCTTGCTGCTTATACCCTCCATCCATCCTGGCAACCCCTCCTCACAAGAATAAAGTTTTCTTTTGGTTATACCCTAAATAACTCCCGAAATTGTGTTAAAGTTCCACCTAAATCAGTGCATCCACCTACATGTTTTCTGCCATAAGCCCACAAACCTCCCACACTGACAGAGTCCTGTACTCCCTCAATATCCACCATACATTCTACTACCACAGGACTTGCTCATTTTGCACATGGCCAAAACTATTTGTGACCGTGGCCATTGACAACTGATTCAGTCCTCTCATCCAAGTGAATCTCCAAATGGGTTTCCAGGTGCATCTGCGAATGCTACACACAATCAACATACTTCCACTTGATGGAGACATAGGGCACTCTACGTGAGTGCAAGCAGCCACACTGACCTGCCTCAAAGATGACTCCCGGCAAGACATATGGCATGTAGCAACCTGGCATTCCATCCACGTGTTCACATACTACTATGTCATTGCTGAAAGTAGTAGCTACAGGCTCTGCTGTGGGCCAGCTTGTCCTGCTGACTGCACTTTCACTGGCATCCTCACATCTACCTCTTCACTGATCACTGCTTGCTAATCACTCAGGTATCTTTCATAAAAGATGGATACATAAGGGATCAGAGTGGATAAAAATCAGAGTGGGTTTTTTTTTTTAATAAATCAGGTTTTTTAAATTTAAAATCTGATTTTTTAATTTAAATTGGATTTATTTTTTTAAATCAATAAAATACTCAATTTCTCATTTCAAAAATAAGTTACAGTTTAATCTAATCAAAAGCATGCTATACCTACACCTACATTGTCATAAAAATAAATTACTTGCTCTAGTCTGTCCAGTCTAACTACCAGCTCTCGCTTCTTAAAAGTTCTGGGCTTTCAATTCCTGTTTCTCAGCAGACTACAAAGTGCAAAGAGCCACTGGCTGGATAGGATTGTTTTAGTTCTGTGCTTATATGATGGTGGAGCTTAGCCAAGCACAGTAGAGCAGTTAGTTAAGCCATTGTCTTAAAGACAAAGACAATATATTGGAAAGGATGGAGGTAGCATAGAAAGGAACAGTGAAAAGTACTGGGGGAAAAAAAGGAAGCCATTATTCAGAACACTCATAGCTTCCTATATTCCCCCCACTTTTGCCACAGACAAGTGCCATCGCTTCTAGACATAAGAGAGACCCTATCTGGAATAGTTTGAAGAAATTTGTTCCCTGGGTAAAAAAAGAGAGAGTGTCAAGTGTAAGCAGTGCAAGAAGATGCAGGGCCTAGTTGTGAGAACGAAACATCATAAAGAAAACTGCTTATTGGGAGAAAATGATGTGGATATTGACAAGTAAATTCCCAAGCTGTTTACTGTGTTGGATGTTGCTAGGGGAAAAAAAGTTTAGTTTAGCTAATCCTTATGGCTTGTTTAATTAGTTAACAAGGTTTAGACTATCACTCAAGTATACAATACAGAAAGCTGCAATAAGAGAAATCTAGATTTGCCAGTTGCTGCTGATGGTAATTTTGATTCATATTACATAAGACATTACCCTTATTTTGGAACATCCTGGCCATAGATGCCGTAAGTCCATTCCCTATTTTACTTCAGCATAACTCAGCTCTTCCAAGGGAATCCCATTCCATACCCTGTCATAGTGAAGCTGCCTCCCTGTGAGCCAGCTGAATTTAACTGATACCACTAAATAATAAGCAACAGCTAATTGGTTAAACAATTAATTAATTAAACTCTAACATCCCTACTGTAGGCACAGCCAGTCATTGCTGTTTTGGTAATTTGATTTAAATCAATGATTTTTTTGTGATATAAATAATCTTGATTTAAATTAGTCTACCTAGATAGGGACCACAACTTGAAAAAAGAAGAGGTCACTTATCCTCAACTGGAGGTTCTTTGAGATGCATGGTCCCCATTTGTTTTCCAAGACCTGCCCTTCATCTCCTTTACTGTGAATTCAAATACATAATAAGAGGCCCACTGGAGAGACATTGATTTGCACAACCAGCTTCAAGCATGAGGGGATGCATCCTGCTAAAAACACTTCTGGACACAGGAGTGTGCACACCCACTCGTGGAATACAAAAAGGGATCACATCTCTAGAAGAACCTCCGGCAACAAAGCACGACTTTATAGATCTCAGCCATATACCTTCTCCTGGCTCCTCTCTGTTCTCAGTTCAACAGTCTGGGCTGGTAGCATCTGGCCTTGCATGGAAGCTGTCGCCCACCCTCCAACTGCTGCCCATGGCCCTTCTCTGTACTTTTCCCAAGTCCAGTGTAACTCTTTAGAGGGAGGCCACCAGAGCAGCCCAGGGCATTCAAGCCTATTTTCCACTCCAAACACGCAGCGATTCAGTCCAGTGTTAAAATGTGGAGCAGCTGCCACATCTGGGGCCCGCCTGCTGCAGAGGTGGCCAGGCCTCAGGGGCTGGGCCGCCCTCCGGCCGGGGAGCCCTTTGCAAAGTTTGGCAACTTGGCCAAACCGACCCGGGAAATGGTCCGGGTTTGGGGGGGGGGGGGGAGGCGGAGCAGGTCTCCCCGAGCGGAAGGTGGGAGCAAGGTCCGGGGGGAGCGGGGGCAGCTCCGCAGTGAGTGCGAGGGGGGAGCCAGCCCCACCCCCACGAGGGAGGGAGGGAGGGTCCCGTCCCGTCCCGTCCCTTGACGGAGCCCCTAGGCGGGGCGCTGCCGGGCCCTGCGCGAGCGGCGCGACGCCTCCTCCCTGCGTGCGGCCGAGGCGGAGGAAGCCGCGGGCTGCACAGCGCGGCCGCCCCCGCCGCCGGACCGGAGCGCCAGGCACAGGGGCTGCCCCGCCCGCGACGCCTTTGGTAAGAGACCCGCCGGGAAGGGGGAGCAGAGCGGGGCTGGGCAGCGAGGCTCGCTCTGCTTTGTAGACAGGCTGGAGACGGCCCCGGGCACGCCGCGCTGGGGGACCCCCCCGCGCCCAAGCGCAGCCGGGCACTGGCGGGGGGGGGGGGACCGGGGACTCGTTGCTAGTCCTTGGCTCTGCTTGGGGTGAGCGCGGCTGCCCCCCCCGCCCCGGCAGAGGGGCTGCTGCTGCTGCACCCCCCTTTCCATCGCACGCAGGGGTTACAGGTCGCTGCAGCGGCTCCCAGCATCCCCACCGCGCGCACCGTCCCAGCGCCCTGCCCCGCGGAAGGGTGGGAAAGTTTCAGGAGCAAACGTTTGGGTTTGTTTTTTCCCCCAGGAGGCTTGTGCCATGGCCATCTTCATAGGAAAATGGTGACTCGGACAGAAGAGCGGGGGGGCGGGGGGGGGGGAGTCTCCGTGAATTATTAAGTCAGTTCGAGGTGTTTTGTGTCATTGGGAGCTGCTAGTACATGAGCTGGTAGAAAAACTGTTGGGGGGGGGGCGGGGGGAAAGGTGGCATTAAAAGCAAACCCAGCTTTGTGTGTGTGTTGGTCAGGCAGTCAAGTTCAAGTGGGTGTTAGATGTACAAACCTCCTGAATCCCCCAACCTGGGCAGTAGGGTATGTTGGATTGAGGAGGTTTTGTGTGGCCCATGGAGGGTGCTCGGGCAGGGCTTAGGAGGGAGGGCGTGTGAGGGGGATGGGAGTGAGGGGGATTACTTGGCTCTGTGCCCCCTTCTGCTCACAGGCATCCCCTTCTACCCCCCCCCCGTCTTTTTTAAAGCAATAAAGAGACACTTCCAATGAGGCATCTTCCCTCCGCTATGAGGAGAGGAGGAGTAGCAGGCATAGACCTGATTGCTCTTCCCCTTTGACTGGGTCCATACCACAGGTGTTTCTGGATTAGGGACACCCAAAGTACAGAGATTCATGTTGTGAATTGTTTCTGTACTGCTGCACTGACAATCATTCACTTGAAAACTACCTAGCTACCCAGGGCAAAATGAAGCTCCAAGGAACAGAGACCTCAGTCTTATTTCTGTGTATGGAACCAAATTATTTGAACTATGCCCTCCCTCAGCAATTTTAAGGGGCAAGAGCAATGTAGATAGTGAAGGGACAGTTCAGCCATACAAGGGCTCTAGTGATCTGGTCATGAACCAGAGTCCCATTGTGCTAGATGCTGTACAAACACAGAACAAAAAGAAGTTGTCCCAAAGAGATTACAGTTCAACTACTGTACCTCTCGTTTCTGTTCAGTGTTCCTACCACTTGTGTTGGCCCAGACCCATTGAAGGAACATGATCTACTCCAGTGTTTCTCAACCATTTTTTGTAATAAAGTACTTCCTTTAAAAAAATAAGTACCCCCAGTACCTACAGTTTTCAGACACACACACACAATTTTTTTTACCATTGCAGCAACATTTGATTAAACAACTTAATCGTAGCCAGGTGAGCAATGACATTTTTGGGTGTAAAAAGTACAAAAATAATAAAGCGCTGTAAAACTTATAACAAATTCAGTTTTCTCCAAATTTCAGTTGTGTTGACAAAACCCCCACGTTTCTCTTGAGTACCCCAAGGGTACCTGTACCACTGGTTGAGAAACACTGATTTCTACTCTTTTGCTGCCATAACAAACTCTCTGACGGCAGTACCATAGTGATAGAAATGTAGCCGTGTTAGTCTGGGGTAGTTGAAGCAAAATGCAGGACAATGTACCATCTTGTTAGTCTTTAAAGTGCTACATTGTCCTGCATTTTGCTTCAACGGCAGTACCATATGTTTGTGCAGGTGAAGAAGTTTAATCACCAACTCATGATGGGTGTGTCATGGATATTTTCTCCCCTGTGTCATGATTCCTTGTTTTAGATTAGAAAGCATTTTTGTTTAGGATGGACTTAGCTAGCCCATGTTTGGACTAACTCAACCAGCCGAAATCAAGCTAAAGATGTTGACCAATTTTCACAGTTTAGATACAAGATGAGTAACTTGTGTTAATTAAGCCAGATCTAAACTTGACCTTATTCTAAGTCAAGGTTTAGTGTGCAACTTAGGGAATCATTAGGAATGAGCCAATGAGAGATAGCTGGCAGAAAGTGAAGGTAGGTGAGGAATGAAGACCAATGAAAAAGGTGTGAGGGGCAAGCTGGGGATGGGTGTAGTGAAAATGTAGATTGAAAAAGTAAGTGGCAACTAAGATAAGCAATGGAACATGGAAATGGTTAGCCACTCACCCCACAACAAAGATCAATATTCAGTTATCAATGTACAGTAATTCCTCATTTAACACTATAGATATGTTTCAGAAAATGATCGTGTTAAGTGAAAACATGTTTTGCGGGGTCAATTTTCCCATTGAAAAGAATGGAAAAGGTGGGGGTTGCGTTTCAAGCGGTGGTGTCTGTTGGGACCGGGACATAAGGTTGGGGGAGAAAGGGGACTGGGTTACAGCAGGGAGGGGAGGTGTTTGGCTCTGGGGAAGGGAAGGAGAGGGGAGGGGGATTGGGTTGGGAGTATGCCCCTGTGACCGGTCTGCCAGGACCCACACTGCGTCCGGTGAGGGGAGTCGCCGGGGAACAGTGCGGTGAGCGACAAACCCTCTGCCGTTTTGCAGGGAGGCGGGGGAAGCCCCGCACAACCGCCAGCAACAGGCCGGTTGGGGAAATTGTGTTATTCCAGGGATGGTCGTGTAATTCAAAAAACGTTTCCTAAAAAAATAAATCATGCTATCGTGAAAACGTGTTAAGCAGGCACGTGTTAAATGAGGAATTACTGTAACTCCATAGCAGCATATTCATGTTTGTATTAGCTATCCAGTTGTGTATTCATAAGCCTTTTGATATATATTGACTAAATCCAGACTGATGACATTGAAACAATTTGGTGCTACGTCAAAACATGACTTAATTCACTAATCTATCAGAGCTCCTTCTTTATCAGTATTTGTTTATTTACTATATCTTTAGTTTAGCTCCTGTCATTTTTGATTAAGATAATTATTGTGAAATCTAGATTATAATTTATAATAAAACATCAGACATTTTATATGTTTGATGAACTATTAAATAGTGAAATTAAATGGCTCCTGATTGTGTGAAAGACCCTCTGTTCTTTGTATATGCTCTGGATTAAGTAGTGAAAGCCTGTCAAAACTCTGATTTAAAAAGCATTATTTGTATCCAGTTTTTAAAATCTATTACTTTAAAAATTATTTTTATATTTAAATCATTTTGTTTATATATTAATAATGTTTCAATAGCACAACTTCCGATTCTCAGTTGAATTAAATCACTCCACCCTACCAAACCCTTAAAATCTGTTTAAGGGATCTACATGGGAAAAACAAAAAAAGGATTTGGCTTACACAATAGCACATACAGTCTTTTCAGTTGTTTTTTCTTATTTCAGTGCTGTTTGGAGGTTCCTGAAGTTGACTGCCTGCAGGAAATCATGAGGTCACAATACATCACAGTGCCTACAGTAACTATCCTGCTGTTCTTATTATGGATATCACCATCAATGGGCTGCAATAAAGCTCTCTGTGCTAGTGATGTCAGTAAATGTCTGATACAGGTATTTCTTTTCTTTACCTAAAGACTTATAATCAAATTCTGAAACTCTCTCTCAGATAAATTCAGTGATTTTAAATACAGCATCCAGTGATACTGAAATAAAAACCAAACATTATTTTGCTTAGCTGTTTTTTATTAGTTTGAATGGCAGCTGAATCCTCATTCTCTTTGTAATTAATTATATTCCTGTGACACATTTTCTCTGGTTTTTATTGCTAAAAATGGTTTCATGAAAACATTAAGTTGAGATTTAAAAACCAACACAAAATGAGAGTTCGTTTAATTCCTGTACATTAACCGGATGAAGGCTGATTCCTTTGTTTGTAAATTAAGGGGGATAGTATGTGGTTTGTATTTTTTCTGAAATCTGTACTGCACACAAAGGATTCTAACTGTAAGCAGTTACCAATCATTCTTTTAATAATGTTAATAGTAAGGATGTTAAAGACTAGTCGACTAGTCAATAAGCATTTGTTTATTGGATAGTCTTTTGACTAGTTGACTAGTCGATATCCTCCCAACCCCACTGCCTCTCATAGAGACAGCAAAGGGGGGTGTACTTCAAAGTGGCAGCGCCACACAGTGGTGCTGCCACTTTGAAAATCCAAGGTGGCTGCTGCACAGCTGATCTGAGGACCAGCTGTGCGACGGTGTGCTCCTTTAAACCGCTGCCTTTGCATGATTCAGTGAGGCAGCTGTGGAGCCTGGGGTCAGCTGGGAACTGACCCTGGGCTCCCTGTGGCATTACCCCAGAACAAAGAACAGGGCATCCCTTATCCCACCTTCCACTGGGGCGGCCTGAGTGTTGGCTGTCCACTGGGGCGGCCTGAGTGTTGGCTGTCCACTGGGGCGGCCTGGGTGTTGGCTCCCCAGCAGATCCTGGGCTCCGTGGCTTTGAAATGCACAAGATCCCCCGCGGGTTCTTTAAAGCTCTTTAAAGCTCTCTCTCATAGACATGAACGCTTCTTATTGTTCGTAGATGCAAAATGAAATCTTTAAATTTTGCTTTGTGCTCGTTATACAAATGTAGCAGCTGGATATGATGGCCAAAAATTCTTATTGTGCACCTCAGCTCAGGCTAGGGTACTAGTGTCAGAAATTACAGGCAGCAGAACACAATGCTGTCTATACTTAACCGTAGGTTTTAAGTGACTAAAATTAGGGAAATGAGGGAGTGGAGAGAGGAAAATGTCATATCTGCAATTATTTTTCTGTTTACTTGAATTATGTCTGTACAGGCAGTCCCCGGGTTACGTACAAGATAGGGACTGTAGGTTTGTTCTTAAGTTGAATCTGTATGTAAGTCGGAACTGGCGTCCAGATTCAGCCGCTGCTGAAACTGACCGCCAGTTCTGACTTACATACAGAATCAACTTAAGAACCCCAAGCGTCCCCAAGTCAGCTGCTGCTGAAACTGATCAGCAGCTGATTCCAGGAAGCCCGGAGCAGAGCAACTCTGCCTCGGGCTTCCTGTAGTCAGCGCTGGTCAGTTTCAGCAGCGGCTAAATCAGGATGCAAAGCCGCGGGGGGGTGCTCCGCTGCCGGCTTCCCCGCGGCTTTGCTCTGCGTCTTCCTGGTCTGCAGACCAGGGAGACGCAGAGAAAGCCCCAGAGTACACGGGCAGCAGGACCGCGAGGTCCCGCAGTCCGTGTACTCTGGGGCAGCCCCGTTCGTATCTGCGGATCCGACATAAGTCGGATCCGCGTAAGTCGGGGACTGCCTGTAATCTTAAAAGTGCCTAAAAACAGCATCAAGTGTCTTAAGGTTTGTTTCACTGACTTTCATATTAAATTTGCACAGTTTACAAATAAACATCTTTGACAAACATGAATGTAATCCTGGGATCTAAAATCCAAACTTAGGTGGGTTTTTTGTTTGCTTTTTGTTTTTTTGTTTTGTTTTTTGGCTCATGCATTGCCCCTCGTGCAGTAAGTTGCTGTATTGGAAACTGAATCTGTGGATAAGGGATGAGCTGGAAAAGTACTAATAGGAGTAGAGTTTGGTTTTGTTTACAGTAAAAAAATATTACTTTTGTTGGTAAAGCTACCAGATGGGACTCAATGGGAATCATTTTTATTGTCTTATTTGTGAGTCGAAGAGCACTTGAAACCTGTTTAAAAGGAATATACCAATTATAACTCTAAAAATGTTAGCAATGCCCCTCTGCCATGTATGTTGGCCAAAATGGACTGTTTCTAAGACAAAGGAAAAATGGGCACAAATCAGATATCTGGAATTGTAATGCACATAAACCTGTAGGGTAACATTTTAACCTGCCTGGGCACTTATTAATGGATTTAAAAGTAGCCATTCTTCTTCAAAGGACTTTCACAAGCCAGTTACAGAGTGTGAGTGTGTGAAATTGACCGTCATATGCAAATTTGACACTGTTTCCCTAGGCTTGAACGAAGACATTAACTGGATGTCACATTATAAAACCAACTCTCCATGCATTTAACATCTCATTTATATCAAAGGCTAAGTATGGGATACTTCCAGCTAAGTCAATTAGCCTCATTAGCACTAATACTATTATTGACAGGTACTTTTTCTCCCCTTTCTTTTCTGTTATAAATTCTGGATTTCTGTTATTTGCACTCCAACTTCCAGCTCATCTGAAGAAGTGGGTTTTGCCCACGAAAGCTCATGATACTGTGTATATTTTTGTTAGTCTCTAAAGTGCCACAGGACTACTTGTAGTTTTTATAGTTACAGAATAACACAGCTACCCCTCTGAGACTTTTTAAAATGTATAGTACATTTGAAATCTAACTAGTTACTATAAAGTTCTCTAACATTCTTAGGAGGAGGAATAATTGAAAAAAAGAGAGATCCATAGTATACCACATCTTGAATACTGTGTACAGATGTGATTGTTTCATCTCAAAACAATATATTTGCATTGGAAAAGGTTGAGAAAAGAGCAACAAAAATGATTTGGGGTTTGGAATAGGTGCCATATGAAGAGAGATTAAAAAGACTGGGACTTCTCATCTTAGAAAATAGGAGACTAAGTGGTGATATGATGCAGGTCTATAAAATCATGACAGGTATGGAGAAAGTGAATAAGGAAAAGTAATTTACTTGTTCCCATAATAAAAGAACTAACAGTCACCAAATTAAATTAATAGGTAACAGGTTTAAAACAAACAAAAGGCAGATTTTTTTCATGCATCTCCCAATCAACTTGGGCAATTCCTTGTCAGAGGAGGTTGTGAGGACCAGAACTTTAACAGGGTTCAAAAAAGAACTAGATAAATTCATAGAGGTTAGGTCCATCAGTGAGGATGGTGGTAACGGTGTCCCTAGCCTCTGTATGTCAAAGGCTGAAAATGGATGACAGGAGAGGGATATCTTGATAATTACCTGTTCTGTTCACTCCTTCTGGGGCAGGCATCTGGCATTGGCCACTGTCGGAAGCCAGGGCTAGATGGACCTTTGGTCTGACCCACTATGGCCATTCTAATGTTATGTATGTTTTTATGATAGAGTGGAACAGTTTTAAATGCCTAATTAGTACATGTCCAGATACTTGGAGGCCCTGACCTCTTGCTTATGGTGATTGGAGTTGCGGGTGCGTAGTACTTCTGTTTCAAAGACTTGTGACTGAGGTTCCCTCTAAGCTGTGCAGCAGCACAGCCCTGCTGCTGCTAAATGAGCCCTGCACAGAGCTGCCTGTCTGGGGGAGGGGCATGTCTCCCTCAGCTACAGCAGCAGCTTCCTGCTGATGACAGAGCAGTGAGTCTCTCCCAGCTGGTACTAGCTGTCCATTTAAGTTGTCAAACACTGATTTTTCTCTCTCTCAAACATTAATCTGGCTTAATGGAGTTAATAGAGATACTGTTTAGCTTAAGAGACCCAACATTTAGCCTATCTTTATGTTCTTTTTAAATTCATATGGTCATCTCTATCCCTTTAAAATATTTCCCCAAAATGAAGAATCCAAAATGTGCAATTATGCTGAAACCCTACAGTGTTTTAGGGAGTTTCTACAACTGGCATAATGTGAGCTGCTCATCTATTCTGCCTGTCTTCTCACGTCATGTGAACAGGAATAATGTGCTTCAGTATCTCGTAGGTCCAGTGAAGGGATAACCTGTGTGCAAACCTAAAACAACTTTGTGAATAGAATAACTCTTAAGGTCTTGACTGCCCTTCTAAAGAATCATATAATTGTTTATTTGCTTCTGTGTTCCTGCAGCACCAGCATTTAAGGAATAGGACGTCCTCGTTATAAGTCCAAGATACATTCCAAAAGACTTGGACTTACAGCGAAACAACTTAAAGCGGGGAATTATTTTCCTGTGGCTGACTTCCATTTGTGGAAATGGATTAATTTTTTGGCGTGATTTAAGAGCAGGGAATGGGAGGACTTATAATGTATCAGTTCCTATAAGCATCAACGACTTTAGTGCAGACTGGATGTATACCAGGGCAACTTTATAGCAGGGATGCCCTGTATGGGCATAATTCTAGGACTGGTGTTTGAATGCTAAGTGAGATAAGTGCTACTTCAGTCTGAGCCCAGAGAATAAAGAAGGGGAGGAAGTGGTTACCTTTTTTAAAAAACTTTTCTAGAGTTATGAACTTAAGCAAAACTACTAGTTACTGAATCTGGAATATAAAGAATTTTTCCTATCAAAGTAGAACAGCCATAAAGTAGGTAAAACTTGTGAACTGGATAATGCCTCTTTAATAGTACTGGGGTATTGCTGCAGTGTGTGAATATTTATCATTTAGATGTTCGGATAGTGAGGCCACCTGGGCTGAAGAAATATTGAAACCCATACTCACTCACATTTAGCACACAGTTATGTAAATATTTTTGCCAGCAGGGCTGGAAGGCAGTACAGTCATTACTACTTCTCCTTACAAGCTGCAGTGCTTAAGGGTGGTCCCCACATAAATATTTATTTTGTTAGAACTGTAACAGAAAAGAGCATGAGATCAACAACGCCATATTCATGAAGCTTTTCTTGTATAATACAGTTGCTTCATTTGTGCCCTTGTTTTGCTGGCTAGAATGTTGTATCTTTTTAGCCTTTCCTCTAAATAAAAATTATAATAAAGTAACTTGGGATTTCTATCTCCAATGTTTAGAAGCTACAAAGGTTTAACAATCTTGCATCAGGAGTTGAGGGTTAGCTTTTATGTGTGTGCAGGGCTGTTTAAAAAAACAAGAAGTATTAAGACAATGAAGCTAGCTTTCTGCAGTCATGGATGTACCTTAGCTAGTCAGCTGTTACTATTACTGGAAGTTCCATCCCATTATGATGAAATTTTAGTGGAGTCAGTGACTGAAGTTACATGATGCAAAAACAACCATCTTCTTTTTCAGGGAGTTGGAGTTCAGTCCATATAGTTTACAGGCGCATTTACAAGTAAGTGAGTAAATAACAAATTAGCTGTCAGTTCAGAAGTGGGGGTTAATGCTAGGTAGGATGAGCCCCTTTGTGGCCTGGAATGGCACTGAATGTATGCCAAATCTTATTTCCTCTGAGGGAGCAGCTATAGTTTGTCTCTGAAATCCTGGGGCAAACAGAAGCAAGCACACATCAACAAAGTAGCTTGTCCACGCTCTTGTTTCAATTGCAAGCCCCCCAAAAAACAAAACCCCAGCACCAATAACTACAACAACAATGCAGAGGTTAAGGATTGGGGCAATAATGCATCCTTGCTTAACCCCAGTTGTAATGACTATAGGGTCCATGTGTCCATGTCCAGGTTATTATAGAGAATTGTGTTAGTCCTTAAAATACACATTTTGGAGGGCAGCACCTTCCCCAGGGCTTCATGATCCATGTAGTCGAAGGCTTGTCAAATCGATGAAGGCCATGTACAGGATCAGGTTTTGCTCCTGAGACTTTATGGATGGAAAACCTAGGTGACCTACTGATAGCACTTCAGGAGTCTGGAGAGGTACTGCCAATAATGCCTCCAGAGGATCCTCCACATCAAGTGGGAAGATCTCTGCACTCATTCCAGCATCTTCACTGAAGCCAGTATTACCAACACTGAAGCAACAAACTTCCTGCACCAACTCCGCTAGGCTAGTCATTATGTGCGGTTGCCAGACTGTTGCCTCCCAAAACAAGTCCTTTACTCTCAGCTCACCTGTTCAGAGGAAATGCTACAAAAATAAACTGAAAGGGTATCTCAAGGAAACTGATGTGGACATCAAAAGCTGGGAGGAGCAGACCACCAACTGCCCTCAATGGCGTCAAATCCTCCAACAGATAGTAGCCCACTTTGAGAAGGACCTTGCCCACAAAGCAAGAAAGAAAGCAAGCAAGAAAGAAAGAAAGAAAACTTTTTTCCAGAAGGCAGCTGACTCCAGGAAATATCTGTACCTACTGCAAGCAGATCTGTGGTTCTGGGATCTGAATTTTGAGGCATTTTCGGACCCAAATGTAAAACTGTTGTATTGATAATCCTCAAATCCTTCTGAAAACGAGGAAATGCAAACTCAGAACTTCAGAAAATCAAGAGATTGCCCAAGATTATGATGACACTTATTCCTCAGTATCGTTTCAACCTACAACTTCACTTAACCATAATTAAAACATTAGAATTCTTTCATATTCTGCCTCACTGTTTACAGTGTCCTTTGTAATGAAAACCTTGTGCCCTGCTATTGACATAGGCATAGTAACCCTCTTAAATTTTTCTCTTTATTTCTGAGAGCACACCCTAATCCTTCCAGAGTACACAACAATGGTTTTCTTCTGTTGGTTTGTGCTGTTAAAATGAGAGATAGTAGTAAATAGATGAGTTGCAGAATCTAATTAACAACACTCAGTCAAGAACTCCTTTTCTTGTAGGTGTAAGGGCTTCCGGTTAACTTAGCTATCTTAACATTCAATATTAATTAATTCAATTAATTAACATTAATTCAATGTTTTTAAAGTTTTTCCTGTTAACACACTAAGGGTACGTCTAGACTACATGCCTCTGTCGCCAGATTAGGCTACCAGACATAGGAAAATGAAGCGGCGATTTAAATAATTGCCGCTTCATTTAAATTTACATGGCTGCCGCGCTGAGCCGACAAACAGCTAATCAGCTGTTTGTTGGCTCAGCGCGATAGTCTGGACGCGCGGGTGGCAACATCAAAGGTATTTGTCGACCACCCAGGTAAACCTCATTCCAGGAGGCATACCTGGGTGGTCGACAAATACCTTTGATATCAACACCCACGCGTCCAGACAGTCGCGCTGAGCCGACAAACAGCTGATCAGCTGTTTGTCGGCTCAGCGCAGCAGCCATGTAAATTTAAATGAAGCGGCGATTATTTAAATCGCCGCTTCATTTTCCTATGTCTGGTAGCCTAATCTACATGCCTCTGGCGACAGAGGCATGTAGTCTAGACGTACCCTAACTCTTGCACCCCTCACCTCTCCACCCCCAGATCTGAGCTTCCCCCCCACACATCTGACCCTCTGCCCTGAGCCCCTCCACTTCACCCCACACTTAAATATCATATAGATACTGTCATATTATACCTCCTCAACCTCCTGCCCTAAGGCCTCCCATACCTATAAGAAAATAAATTTCTTTCACCTCTGAAAGACATATTCATCTAGGTTATGATACAAACATTAAACACTAGCTCTTAACATAAGAACAAATCCTTTAAAAGCTTGTCTATTTTCCTTCTTCCCTGCCCTTGCTCCCCAGGCACTTGTAACAAAAGAAACACGTTTCCCTTTGTTGGTAAGATCTAGCAGACTTTGAGCAGATGTATAGAATTACTTTGAACTGCATACTGAAATGCACTATTTTTTTAATGACTGCTGTAGCTAGGAGAAAAAATATGCTATAATTCAAACTTGGACTAAAGATCTTGACTTGGACTACTCCTCATCTGTCCACACAACTCTCTATGTCTGAAATTCATGCTGGTGTAATTTCATTCTGTTTTAAGATTCATTTTTCAATGAAGTTAAGATCTGCTGTTAATTTTTTTGTATAAACTCTTAAACAGCTATATAGGATTTTGAAGCCTTTTCAGCATTGTAGCATTGAATAAAGAATATTTTATAACTGTTTTGTTATACCACAAATAAACATAGGGTATGTTTATACGTTGTAGGTCTAGTACATAATAAAATTGGGTTAACAAAATAGTTTTCATCTGGTTGTTTGCAACAGATTTTTCTCTTATTAAATTATGCTGGGGAAAAAAGAAAAAGCATTTGCTTTTTCAGCTGTTGTCAATATCTTGGGATCATGTTTCTCACTGAATTCAGAAAATTAAGCCTGTAATACAGGATATTTAATATGTGCATCTTTCAAAGCCTTTGTGGAAGGACACAGGCTTTCCATTTGTTTACTAAGGCCTGGGGTCCATTATAAAGTTAGGTTGATGTAAGTCACCTTGCGTTGATCTGTTTGTCAATGTGTGTACACTCCAGTTTCTTTGGCTGACATGAGCGTCTTGTTACAATGGTATTCTAAAACCACCTCTCCAAATGGTGTGGAGCCACTGTCAATCTATTGAGATTGATGCAGTCTGAATGTAGACAGTGTGAGACCTGTGCCAACCTTAACAGTCCTATCCTGCAGTGACTTATTCCCTGCCATGGTGACTGCTCTGGTCACAATGTAAATCTATTGTCCAGGCATTTGAGACTGGAAGCTACCATTTACCCTTTTTAAAACCACCAGTGTGTTTTTTGAAATGCCTTTTCCTGGTTGCCCACTTTGCAGCTCACCCTTGCGTGCAACTGCCCAGCTGATCATGCCGGGTCCGTACACTAGATGCACTTCTGCCTGGAATAAACAGTTGATATTGGATCTCCTGGGCCAGTGGGGAGAAGAAGCCATATAAGAAGAGCCATAGACCAGCAGGAGAAAGTCAACATGAAAAGATTGCAAGGGGGATGCAATAAAGGCGTAGGAGAGGGATCGGCAACAGAGCTGTTCGAAAGCAAAGAGAACTTCACTGGGGATACTAAAAGGTCAGGGAGGTCAACAATACATCTGGTGATAGCTTGTAGACTTGCTGCTTATACATCAAACTGTATGCCATACAGAATGGAGACCCCACCAAAATCTTGCAGAGCACTGTGGATACCTGAGAGGAGCACGAGAGAGAAGACTGTGCCACCAACCCCAGCAAGAGAATCCAGGTTCTGTTCAAGACTTTCTGCCGCCATCTAGACAGTCTTGTTAGCTGAGTGTAGATGAGCTTGATGAAAAGGAAGGGATCTAGGATAAACGTGTGCATTCATTTTCTGTTAAAAAGTTTAAATTTCAAGATGGTGCATGGCTCATCCTCAAGTTACCCAGATGCAGGTATCTACTCTTCATAGTTTCACTCATATAAGAAGAGGCAACATAGACAAATTGTATGTGCTTTGCATTCCTGTGTTGGGTTAGATCAGGAGGGATGCAGTTATTCCCGAGAGAGTCGATGAAATGATCATGGAGGTACCCTGCAATCCTCTCCGAAAGGTTTCTAAGGATGGCTGTCTTATTTCTTCCTCTGCAGTAGGATACTATGCCTTGCCATCCTCCAATGAGTTAATCTGGCACCATTGCTGTATACAGGCTAGAGGCATGTGGTGTCTTCAGGAAACCAGTAGAATGTGTATTCTCTGGATCTTTATGAGCCTCAGGCATGAGATACCAGTTAAAATCACTACTGCTTCTGGAAAATAGTGCCCCTGGAAGGCCATGCCCATAGTGGCTGGAGTTGAAGAAGGGGGGTGAATCTCTCCCAAACTGAAGTGTTAATCAGCATGTCTTCTTAAAAGTGTTGATAGGGATAAGGAAAGACCATTGTGAAAATTACATTTCCCTTTCTGTTGTGACAGTAAATTCAAGGGCAGATCAGTCTTTTTATCAGCAGCTTGTGGTGTGGCAGCTTTGAGAGGTGCTCCCACCCAGATTCACAGAACACCTGGTGCTGGCAGAGAGGAGAAAAAAGAGGACATGTTTTGCAAGGTCCTGCAAGGTAATGCTGCATTGAACTGTGAACAAAGGCCTTGAAGAGTCACCATGACACAGATATCTTGGAGGAAGAAAGAGAAGACGAGAGAGGCTCAGACAGCCCTGCAAGGCCAGGAGAAGAAAATGCACTAGGATGTAATAGGACTTCTCAGGCAGCAAACACAAATGTTGCAGACTATGGTTGAAAAAATACTAGATGTTATGCCCTTTGCAGTCTTTGGAGAGTCCTGCTGCTACCGCTCTGCCCCTGGGGACATCAAGGAAAACTACAGCTTCACATATGTTGATGTGAGAGAACAACCAATGGGGTATGCAGAAGCCACAACCAACTAATATTTGAATTGAAATAGACAGAAATATTTGCCGCTTTTCCAATTATAAAGTTACATGCCATTAACTTATGTTAAAAAATGTTATTACATGGTATTATTTTGCATACTGTTTTTCTGAACCTTCCCTCCCCCGTCAATAAAGTTCTATTTTTGAGAATAAAATTATCTTCATTAATTCACAATACATGTTGCAGAATGCATATCAGTACTCGAGGGAAACATGTGAATGTACAGCAAACACCGCGTGATTCTTAGCTTCAGAAACACACACAGTCATATTTATAAATGTACAGCAAGGACTACACAGTTCTTAGCAGCACCCAACATTACAGGCCTAGAGAACAGTTTGGCAGAAAACACTAGGCTGACTGACTGTTAAACTACTCTGTTGGTCAGCAGACAGCCGCTCCATCTCTACCCTCCGTCTGGGTGGCAACTTGTGTCCCTATTTGTCTCACAGGTACTATGCAAGACACAACAGGCAGCTGTAATCAGGGGGCTTTTAGTCTCACTCAGATCCACTAACATTAGGGAACATTGCCAGCAGCAGAGCTGGTAGTTGAATCTGTACTTCAACTCATAATCACTATTGACATTTCAATATTGATAGCAGTGGTAATCTGCTAGTTGGAGACAAATGTATCTGCATGGGAACAGTCCTGTGTTCTCCAAGATGTGAGTGTTGTGCATGTTCCCTGACTAGCCCAAGGAGCAGAGACTAACAGAGCATCCCCAGTGATCCATCAAAGCTTGCATAACCACAGAAAAGCAGCCTTTTGTGTTTGTGTATTCTTGGCACCAGCTCACTTTGCCACAAATGGTGACATGAGCCATTTATCTCCCCACTGCAGACCAGCAACCCCATTACTGCAAATCCATCGACTATGCCCTACACATAGCCAAGAGTCACAGTCCTCCATAGCAGAAGATGATTAACAGTCCTGCACACTTGCATGACAATGCTTCTCTTCCCACACACACATATGGGCTACGTCTACACTGGCATGATTTTCCGGAAATGCTTTTAACTGAAAAGTTTTCCATTAAAAGCATTTTCGGAAAAGCGCGTCTAGATTGGCAGGACACTTTTCCGCAAAAGCACTTTTTGCGGAAAAGCGTCCGTGGCCAATCTAGACGCGCTTTTCCGCAAAAAAGCCCCGATCGCCATTTTCGCAATCAGGGCTTTTTTGCGGAAAACAAATCTGAGCTGTCTACACCGGCTCTTTTGCGCAAAAGTTTTTTGGAAAAAGACTTTTCCCGAACGGGAGCAGCATAGTATTTCCGCAAAAGCACTTACAATCTTACATGAGATAGTCAGTGCTTTTACGGAAATTCAAGCAGCCAGTGTTGACAGCTGGCAAGTTTTTCCAGAAAAGCGGCTGATTTTCCGGAAAAACTGGCCAGTCTAGACACAGCCATGCTGTATGTTTTCCAACTCCAAAATGATTTCCCATTGGCCAATAGTAATCTGACATTGCAAGCTTCCAGACGGGGATCACCATTCACTTCTCCACTATCAGTGCAGCTCTTATTCTGGTGCTGGAATACTGGCATGAGTTCAGGGTGGCCTTTCACATCCAAAAGTTCTGTAGTCATTGCTCGGTGTCCAAATCCCACATTTGAATGTGATGCAACAGTCAGTTTTCTTTTTCTTGGGGGCAAAGAGAGCATTCTGCTGTTTGCAGCTGCTCTGGGAATGCCACCACCAACCTTGCCTTATTTTACTCTGTGTCATTTACCAAATGGTACGCAAAGAAATCATGTTCCCACATTGTTACAGTACTTCCTGCAGATCTGCAAATACAGAAGAATCAAACATGCTGTACAGGCAGTCCCCGAGTTACGCGGATCCGACTTATGTCGGATCCGCAGGTACGAATGGGGTCCTCTCCCTGGTCTCCAGCAGACCAGGGAGAGGAAGCAAAGCGGCGGAACACGCAGGCAGCGGACAGCCCAGACGTGTCTGGGCTGTCCGCTGCCCGCGTGCTCCGGGGTTTTGCTCTGCTTTGCTCCCCGTTCCCCTGGTCTGCAGACCAGGGGGACGGGGAGCAAAGTGGCGGAACACAGACCAGGGGGACGGGGATCAAAGCAGAGCAAAGCCGCGGAGCACGCGGGCAGTGGACAGCCCAGACGCGTCTGGGCTGCCCACTGCCCGCGTGTTCCGCCGCTTTGCTCCCCGTCCCCCTGGTCTGCAGACCAGGGGGACGGGGAGCAAAGCAGAGCATAGCCGCAGAGCCCGAGGGCAGCAGAACAGCCACAGCGCGTCTGGGCTGTCCCGCTGCCCCCGTGCTCTGCGGCTTTGCTCCGGACGCCTGTGGTACAGCAGCTGGGGCGCTGCCGGTTGGTCCCGTAGTGCCGCTCTGGGCTCTACTGGACCAACCCGGCAGCACCCCAGCTGCTCTGCCCCAGGCGTCCTGATTCAGCCACTGCTGGTCAGTTTCAGCAGCGGCTGAATCAGGACGCCTGGGGCAGAGCAGCTTGGGTGCTGCTGAGTTGGTCCAGCGGCGGCACTACTGGACCAACCCAGCAGCACCCCAGCTGCTCTGCCCCAGGCGTCCCCAAGTCAGCCGCTGCTGAAACTGACCAGTGGCTGACTACAGGAAGCCCCTGCCCCGGGCTTCCTGGAATCAGCCGCTGATCAGTTTCAGCAGCAGCTGACTTGGGGATGCCTGGGGTTCTTAAGTTGAATCTGTATGTAAGTCAGAACTGGCATCCAGATTCAGCCACTGTTGAAACTGATCGGTTTCAGCAGCGGCTGAATCTGGACGCCAGTTCCAACTTACATACAGATTCAACTTAAGAACAAACCTACAGTCCCTATCTTGTACGTAACCCTGGGACTGCCTGTAGTTGAAGTGTTCATGAGAGTGGTGCAAAACTCGGTGTGTTCCCTGCTTCTTTAACATATGGTTGACAGAAAAGTGCCATGCAGGTTTATGGGGGGGTTTTTAAATGCATGAAAATTGTGGGATATGGATGGCATTATTTGATCAGGAAATCCCAGAAAATCCTGCATATACCATTTCTGTCTCACAGCGCTTGGAGAAAATTTCCCCAAAAGCATTGTGCCAGACAGTGGTCCATAGCACACTGGGATAGCATTGTGTGGTGCACCACACTTTGCACTGGCACAAGTATTCTTGGTGAGTATGTGTGAAGCAAATACAAGCAGCAAATTAAGCATGAGCAATATATAAAATTGGCATTTGTACGCCGTATAGCTTCTGTTCACCAAAGTGTGTAGTGTAGATAGAATCATAGAATAATAGGACTGGAAGGGACCTCAAGAGGTCATCGAGTCCAGCCCCCCGCCCTCAAGGCAGGACCAAGCTCCGTCTACACCATCCCTGACAGATGTCTATCCAACCTGTTCTTAAATATCTCCAGAGAGGGAGATTCCACCACCTCGGCAATTTATTCCAATATTTGACCACCCTGACAGTTAGGAATTTTTTCCTAATGTCCAATCTAAACCTCCCCTGCTGCACTTTAAGCCCATTACTCCTTGTCCTGTCCTCAGAAACCAAGAGGAACAAATTTTCTCCTTCCTCCTTGTGACACCCTTTTAGATATTTGAAAACCGCTATCATGTCCCCCCTTAATCTTCTTTTTTCCAAACTAAACAAGCCCAGTTCATGAAGCCTGGCTTCATAGGTCATGTTCTCTAAACCTTTAATCATTCTTGTCGCTCTTCTCTGCACCCTTTCCAATTTCTCCACATCTTTCTTGAAATGTGGCGCCCAGAACTGGACACAGTACTCCAGCTGAGGCCTAATTAGTGCAGAGTAGAGAGGCAGAATGACTTCACGAGTTTTGCTTACAACACACCTGTTGATACAACCTAGAATCATATTTGCTTTTTTTGCAACAGCATCACACTGACGACTCATATTCAACTTGTGGTCCACTATGACCCCTAGATCCCTTTCCGCCATGCTCCTTTCTAGACAGTCGCTTCCCATCTTGCATGTATGGAACTGATTGTTCCTTCCTAAGTGGAGCACTTTGCATTTCTCTTTATTAAACCTCATCCTGTTTACCTCTGACCATTTCTCTAACTTGCTAAGGTCATTTTGAATTATGTCCCTATCCTCCAAAGAAGTCGCAACCCCACCCAGTTTGGTATCATCTGCAAACTTAATAAGCGTACTCTCTATCCCAATATCTACATCATTGATGAAGATATTGAACAGTACGGGTCCCAAAACAGACCTTTGAGGAACTCCACTTGTTATCCCTTTCCAGCAGGATTTAGAACCGTTAACAACAACTCTCTGACTACGGTTATCCAGCCAATTATGCACCCACCTTATCGTGGCCCTATCTAAGTTATATTTGCCTAGTTTATCAATAAGAATATCATGCGAGACCGTATCAAATGCCTTACTAAAGTCTAGGTATATGACATCCACCGCTTCTCCCTTATCCACAAGGCTCGTTATCTTATCAAAGAAAGCTATCAGATTAGTTTGGCATGACTTGTTCTTCACAAACCCATGCTGGCTATTCCCTATCACTTTATTACCTTCCATGACATGGCCTGTAAATCTTTACTTGTATTTTAAAGCAGAATTATCTTCATTGTATGAATGTCTTTTCCTACTTCAGTCTATATTTTTGTTAAAAGACCTATTTCTGTCTAGCAAAATTTACACTCTGACTATTGAGTTTGGAATCTAGCCAGACTTATGAGTAATATTTTTCCACTGTATCCTCCCCATCCCTCAGCTATCAACAAGGAACAGTTTTCATTCTGTTTCACTACACTCAGTTCTCATGCTAGCTTGCTTTAAAAAGATGTACCCTTTACAAATATCTAGTGTGGCTGAGTCACACTGAAGAACTGAATGAGTGGGTTAGAAAAACATATATGGAAAAATATACAGTTCCTGCCCTAAAGGCACATAATCAAATTCCGTGAGGGTGGAGTGGGGAGGTTTGCTTAGTACTAATTTACCTTCCTGTTTTTTCAAGTGGAAAAAGAAAAATGATTTAATATTGATCATCATTTTCCCTTTAAAAATGGTTAACGTCACTTATTAAATACTAGCAGGTGAGGCCCATCATTGACTGTGAAAGTCATTTTGTGTAGATTACACTTATAGGAAAGATCAAAAAATTAAACATATGTAATAGATTTTTTTATTACTGTGCTTGCAAAAAAGACATAAAAACAGTTTTAAATTTGTAGGATTTCAACTTCAAACATTATTCATTTTATTGAATAATTACCATCCATAGTAAATTTGAATCAGAAGCTCATAAAGCTTCCATTCCTTTTCCCGTAACTAATTTAAATTATTTTGTGATTTGTAATAGTAAAAATTGTCTTTGTACTAAAATGATATTTGAAAAAGTGACGTGATGTTAATTTTGTTAGCAAATATTTTTATGAAGTCTAATCATAATATTCATTACTTAGTATTTAAACCTTTAACTCAGCATAAAAGTAGTGCATTCAGCTAATTTAAATGGTAGGATTGTTTATGCAAAATTTGATATCTGTAGGTAATCGGGAAGTATGACTTTATTTTGTATAAACAAATCCACAAACAAACAAATTCTTCAAAATATATAATAAATTCTTCAGTGTAAACTGTCCAAAAGTAGTTGATACCCAAATAGTGGTGCCAAGAAACATCTTAAAAAATTTTTGCAGAAAGTAACAAGTAAAAATGATTATTTTTCCACTCCATTTTTACTTTACTTATTTCAAAGCTTTAACTTCTGACATTGGAATTTGGAAGCAAAGGCTTATAATGATCAAGAGGAATTAAAACTGAAAAAGAAATTTATACCAATAGTTGGGTGTTGTCTGTTATGTGGTTCAGCCACTAGAGAGAGAGAGATGCACTACATATTGTCAGTAGCTGACACAATTTTCTTTTTCCTGATGGAAGATTGAATGTTTCCAGCAAAATCAAAGTTTTCCATGGGGAAATTTTGATTTTGTGGAAACTGCATTTTCTGTTTGAAAATCATTCTGACAAAAAAATCCATGACCAGCTGATAATTGTAAGCTCTTTGCGGCAAGCAGCATCTTTTAATTTTGTAGGGACAGGGTATACAAGGGAGTCCTGAAGTATGAATGAGACATCAGGCACTATAACAGTAAGATTAACAAAAAAAAAAAATCTACTTTACAACAAGTTCAACTTTAGAAGGATAAGAAAAACAAATTCTATAACACATTCAGTTTTAGAAGGCCAAGAAAATAGGCTATCTTCCAAAATCTCCTTTTTAACATTGTGTCTGTAAGGTTTTTTAATAAAGATAAAACCAAATTGTTTTAAACTATGAATACTGGTTCTAAATTCCCTTTAACTCCCAGAGAAGTCAAGATGGCACATCTGCTGTATGGCTGGAACTCTTGCTCCCCTGTAAGTTACAAAACCAATCCTTTTTCTGTACAGCTTCAGAGCAGTAAGTACTACTTGGGTATAGACACCATTTGATTTAAAAAATGACATCACTGAATTATATATTGGCAACCATTTTGTAAGGTTCTTATCAACACTCTGTTAAAAGGACACAATCTACTTGGGAGGAGGGAGAAAGAAAAGCAACTTCAAGTATTGCCTTGCCATTAAGCCTCCCTTTTAATTGTTGTGACTTTACTGTATATTCCTGTTTCTTAAAATGTTTAATCTCTGCCCTGTGGCTTTGTTGAAAGACCCACATAAGCAAGAAAAAAAATGCTATGTAGGGGATACAGTGAAACCGCGTCTTTAACGTGCTGGTAAATGTGCTAAAAATTGGAAACATGTTTCTGATATTTCACTGGTAGTTTTGTGGTATTGTAAGACTAGGATTATTTTTAAATTGACAGTGCTGCTTTATCAAAGGATGTTCAGCCCAATAAAAAGGCATTGAGAAGGATTTCTTTATGACTTTATATATGATTTACATTGTTACCTTTCCTGACGTTTCTACATCAGTTAATTTCCTAGTGTCCTTACCTTAATTGGCTCTGAGGTTTATAGTTCTTAATTGTGTAATAAACAAGTCTGTCAATTTATCTGCGTTAACGCCGGTGATTAACGCAGGGGAGGATTAATGTGTTAAAAAAATTAACGCGTTAATTGCAGGCGTTAATGCTGCGCTGCCCCTTTGAAGTGCCTCTCCGGCACTTCAAAGGGCCAGCGCATTAGGAGCCTGGGATCTGCTGGAGTCCCCAGCTGTCCCCGGGCTCCATGCAGCGCTGCCCCTTTGAAGCAGCGGAGCAGCACTTCAAAGGGGCAGCAGAACATGGAGCTGGGGATCAGTTGGGCACTCCAGCTAATCCCCAGCTCTACATTGTGCTGCCCCTTTGAGGCACCGGAGTGGCACTTTAACTTAGTAATTGACAGAAACATCAGAAATGTCAGTCTTTTTCTGGAGTTGTCTTTGGAGGGGACCAGAGGACTGGAGTGAGAGCATATTTAAAGAGGTAGCATCACTGAATTTTTTAACAGAAAGAAATTTCTTCCAATGTGTTTGTTGTTTGAATTAAATGCATTGTTATGAAGAACAAACTCTCTGACTGCCTGAATTAAATACCCTTCCTCTCTCAGTTGTTCAAATTTGACTTTGTGCTTTGATATGATTTGATATGTGTTCTCCAGTTAGCCAACCAGCCAGCAAAAGCAGGTTAGCTAAACTGCACACTTCTAATGTAAAATAAAAAAATAAAGTAAGCAGGCAGTTTTTATTTTTTCAGGCTTCCTTTGTGCCTCAATGATGTTTCTATACTTAGAGACTCTGTAAGCATTTTTCTTCAGAAGGGCAGCTCAACCAGTACTCCCAGGCTTAGGTGATGTGTCAGAAATGCCAGAATCCTTTCTGTTATTGCTTCCACATTTACTACCAACCATGGAAAAAGTGATGACTACTATAGGCAAGCCCCCAAAAAAGCACAACCCATTTTTCCTGTGTACGTCACCTTTAGCTTTCAACTAAAGAAAAAAATGAATAAAAAAGTCCTCGTGATCATCTTTAATGTGCTCATTGACTATTTAAATAATTTATTTCCATAAATGATTCTGCTAAATCATAATATTATGTTTGTAGTAGCCCTCTGTAAAGGAAAGGGACAAGTTATATTTCACAATTATCAAAAGCTGGTTTTGATCACATGTCTGTCTTTTCTCTAACAAACAATATTGCTGTTAAAAATAGCCTGCAGGGCAATAAAGAGATATTTCAAAGAGTTTATTTAAAATGTGAGAGAATCTAGTGCCTTTTTCAAATATAAAATATTATATAAGAAAACTTAGACATTATACACAGATCTGGGCTTCAAGTGATTGCACCAAATGTGTTGCTATCAGACTGCATGGATGGATGTGTCTGTGTACATATAGGTTTATAAATAGGCACATTTATTTCCTATAGTGGTCAGTTCTTTTGAGAGAAGTTACACTTCTATTATGAAAAGAGAAAATCTCTTGGAACACCATGGTCAGGATGCAAAAATGTTCACTGAACTCTGCAGAGCATTTGTAAATCCTGATATTAATGGGGAAAGTGGTAGGGACATTCTCTCTTACACATAATGATTTGTTTTAAATTCTCAGTGTTCAAGTTGTTGATAAAAAATGATATTCTGACCTTAAAAAAACCTAAAATATTTTCCTTTGTAACTATAAAAAAAAAAAAAAAAAAAAAAAAAAAAAGCTTGTTAGGAGAAGAATTTCTGTAATGTATTAGGCTAGCATTCTACACCTCAGAAAGCTCCAGTGTAATATGCTGTGTTTTCAGGAGCTGTGTCAGTGCCGACCTGGCGAAGGAAACTGTTCCTGTTGCAAAGAGTGCATGCTTTGTCTAGGCACGCTTTGGGATGAGTGCTGTGACTGTGTTGGTAAGTTCATTATTTGTCAACCCCTACTGTTCATTGCATTATTTCTGTAATTAACTTGTAAATTCTTCGGGGCGGGATCTGTCTTAAATATTCTAAGAAATAGCGCACTTTGGGAGCTGAATAGCTAATTAAAAGCAGGTATTACTGGGTCACTTGATTACATTGTCTATGGTATTCCTGACTCTATTCCGTTAATGTCACAGTAACTGATTCACTAATTCTGTTTCAGAGACAACCCTTGATTCAACATCCAAAAGAAACTCAGTACACCAACAGTGTTTCAATTTCTATCACATTTTGTGACGTAATGGGAACACAAAATATAAAGTGCCGTTAGATAAATATAAACAGTGCAATTTAAGGCTTACTGTCTTGTTTCTAGCTTTGTGTCAAGATTCACAGGTACTCACCTACTATCTCAAAGTCTAAGACTACTATCCAGAAATGTGTATGCAAGATGGGACTGTTCTACCAGAGAGATCAGAAGGGATAAAAACTGCCTAGTGCTAGTAGCTAAGACTTCTACTAGTGAATGCTGTCCCTGGACCCTGCTGAGGAATTTCATCTTCTATATCAGTCTCAAGCTTGTAGGTGTCTGATATATTGGAAGCTTCAGCCCTCCTGTGGATTCTGGAAAGGGTTTTTCTTTCTTTTTATTCAAGATCCTCTTGGCTGCTATGAGAAGGACAAATCTGCAATGTTCCACCTTCTGTGGTTAGAGTTGAGGATGTAGGAGAGAGCATAACTATGGTATTGAGAGACTTGGGAAGTGTGGGGAATGAAACACAGAAAATATAGAGGCAGAGACAGAGAACATAGTGCAAGGAAAGAGAGATGAGCATGTAGAAGGGAAGAAAGAAAAATAAAATGACTAGAAAGCAGCCAGGAAGAAATGCACTGTGATCTCAATTAGAAAATAAAGATGTGGAAGAAAGATTAAACAGAGGCAACAGAATGCCATAAAATGTTGACATGAATATTGTATTAGTTGTAATATACAAATACGTGTTCCTTTCATTTGCAGGAGGCCTGGCATTGTAGATATTTTTCATCCTGGCTCTTAGATTTTGGCTAACTCTTCAAGTCCTGATCATACTAATATAAATAAATACCTGTTTTCTGGATGCTGATTTTGTAATTCGACAAAACAGCTTCAGTTGAACTTTTTGTACTTGGAGCCATAACTGTAATGGAGAAGAGGGAGCTGCATGCTGTGCACAATAGTTCTTGTGATGTACAGTAAACTTCCGATAATCCGGCACCTTTATGACCCAGGGGGTGCCGGATTATCAGATATGCCGGAGTACCGGAAGGGGGGCTATGAGGAGTCTGGGGTGGGGGTAGGGGTTCGGCGGGGAACTGCACAGAGTGGGAGAGGGCGGCGCTGTGGGACCAACCCGGCAGAACCCCAGCTGCTCTGCCCCCGGCTTCCCCAACTCCGCCACTGATCAGTTTCAGCAGCGGCGGACTTGGGAAAGCCGGGGGCAGAGCAGCTGGGTGCTTCTGGGTTGGTCCCGCAGGGCCGCCCCTCACCTGAGCGACGCTGCGGGACCAACTCGGCAGCACTCCAGCTGCTCTGCCCCCGGCTTCCCCAAGTTAGCCGCTGGTCAGTTTCAGCAGCAGCAGACTTGGGGAAGCCGGGGGCAGAGCAGATCCAATTGTCCAGCTGCCTGGAGCACTTCCAGGTTCCAGTTGGTGCCAGACTATCAGGAGTGCCGGACCACTGGATGCCGGACAATTGGAGTTTTACTGTACTTCAGTGTTGCAAGGCATTTCACTTACAACTTTAGTGCTTCACTGCAAAAATCTTAAACCCAGTGGGTGAAATACTGTCTCTAATGAAGTGTATGGAAGCTTTTCCACTGATATCTGAGGGAAGTCAGACTTTCACCCAACGTTTTTTTTTTTAAACAAAAAATTAATTTTATTTCTAAATGCTGACCTTTCTAGGGCAGATGGGAGACAGTTTTAAGAGTTTCTCTGTAATTTTTTTCATTTTATACTTTTCATTCCTCTGCAGGTATGTGCAATCCTCGCAACTACAGTGACACACCTCCAACTTCCAAGAGCACTGTAGAGGAGCTGCATGAACCAATCCCTTCGCTCTTCCGAGCACTCACAGAAGGGGATACTCAGCTGAACTGGAATATTGTTTCCTTCCCTGTTGCAGAAGAACTGTCACATCATGAAAATCTAGTTTCGTTTTTAGAAACGGTTAACCAGCCACAGCACCAGAATGTCTCTGTTCCAAGCAACACTGTCCATGCTCCATACTCCAGTGACAAAGGTAAAGGTTAAATTCCTAGGATCCTGAAAAGGACAAAATAAATTAGCCATGCTTAAGTGAGTTAGCCTCTTTAATGTAGAAATAAAAGACATAGTCCTTTCCCTGAAGAGTTTGGTCTAATTTCTGTCACAGTGTGACAAAAGTGGACTAATACAACAGCAAGGGTAAAGGGAGGAACAAGTGACAGTCCTGGGAGGGAAGTAAACCATAAAACAATTTGTCAATATGAAATTCCCCCTTGCAAAATTTGGGGTTTCATCAATTCATGCCACTCTAGGTGGGATAAGGTATTAAATTGCTGTTGGAAGCTGAAGTAATTGCTTCTTTTAACTTAGGGTACGTCTAGACTACCGCGTTATGTCGATGGAAGTTTTGTCGACAGATACTGTCGACAAAACTTCCGTCGACAAAGAGCGTCCAGACACATTGAGTTCTGTCGACAAAGCAAGCTGCTTTGTCGACAGAACCCTGTAGTCTAGACGCAACCCTACAGGCAATAACACCTTCTGTCGACAGAACTCTGTCTACAGAAGGTGTTATGCCTCGTAAAATGAGGTATACCAGTGTCGACAAAACTGCTGAGTTCGGTTGACGTTATGTCGACAGAACTCAGCGGTAGTGTAGACGCTGGTATAGTTTTGTCGACAAAAGTCCACTTTTGTCGACAAAACTCTGTAGTCTAGACACACCCTTAGAGAAAATAAGGCTCTGATCAGGAACTACACCTAATCTGTCTAGTAGCAATACAGAAGTAGGCCACTGGAACAGTTCTGAATATGTAGCTTTAAGGAGCCAAAAAAAAGGGAGGATGGGGGATTCAGAGAGCTGGTGGTTTTGACACTGCATCTGGATGTTTTGAGCATCTGAGTGACAAACTGATATTCTAGGTAATACTGAATTAAATATAGATCTGAATGTTATCTCTTTCTTGGCAATGATGTAGGGGATGAATGTGATTGGAGAAATTATGATAAAATATTGATTACCAGGGGAAAAATATACCACATTCAGTTTTTTCTGACAATACTTGAGGGCTGGGAGACTCCTTTCCTGCTGGTTGATTTTTTTTTTTTAACAGAATTTACAATATTTTGCTGACACCCTCCCATAAAACTTCTTAAACTGTTCTTTCCTCTTAATTAAATCATTTCTTAACACTTAAAAATTTAAGAGAGGAATACTGTCTGATTTATTAGTCATATATATAAACAGTGCTGTGTTAGTTTTTTTATTGTTTGACTATTGGTAACTCTTGCTGTCTTCCTGTGCTGGCTCTACTATTTTATTAGTATTTAAGAAATACTAATTAATACAGACATATTGCCTTTCCATACAAAAGTGAACCTCTGACCTAGTTATGTTTCTCAACAAGGCTATTCTTCAACAAGGGCGCTTTTTCCGGAGGATCGGGGCCAGTGTAGACGCTCTTTTCCGGCTTTTCTAAAAGCCGGAAAAAAGCGGCGGACATTTTTATTTAAATGCCGCGGGGGATATTTAAATCCCCCGCGGATTTCCCTATTGCGATCACTGAAATTAACATGCCCCTTCCGGAAAAGGGGCCAGTGTAGACGTAGCCCTGAGGAATAGAGTTGTTAGTAACTCTGAGATGTGGGTAAGTCTGAACAAACATGGTTGTTCTTTCACAAGTTTACAACTGAACATTGATTTAACATCCTAATTTGTTAAACAAGCAGAGAAACCGTTTATTTACCTTGTCAATTTTTTTTCTTTTCTTTTTTAGTAGTTTGTTTAATACTGTATTGTACTGCATTTCTTTTCTTTTTAAATCCCTGTTGCTGCCTGGTTCCATATTTCCAGTTCCAAATGACGTTGATCAGTCAGTTCATAACTCTGATATTCATAATTCTAAGGAGAACTCTGGGTTCTACTGTACTTGCAAAAGAGTTATCGTTGAAACTATCCTACGTCTATCCCAATGTATCTAGGTGTTGCAGACTAGATGGTACCTTGCAGTTTTCTTGTGGGTTTTCTATCATCTACACACAGGAAGAATCCATGATGAGTTTCAACTTGAACTCTCAGTTCAAAACACAGTTCAAGAATGTGAGGGAGATTTGGAATTTAATATAAAGGCTGTGATGTGCAGCAGGAGAGTGGAACTATTGGAGCCCAGGAAAGTGTATAAGCCCCAGGATGATCAAGGCCTTATTCCCTGTGGGCAAGGTGGGTATAGGTTAATTGGGTACCTAGAGCCAATGGAGGGCCTGGCAGACACCTAATACAAAAGCTCTGCTTCAGTCAGACAGAGAGGAAGGAGGGGAGTTGACTAGAGTTTGGAGTAGTACCTCTGTTAACAGAGTACTGGGGGAAGGGAAACCCTGCCCAAGTAGAGCAGAGGGACTCCCCTGGAACAGAGGATTGCGAGAAATCCTACCCACAGGGTAAGAAAATAAGCAGCCTGCAAAGCTGAAGGGGCTGGGACCTGGAGTAGGGGATGGATCCGAGTCCTTTCCCTGCTCCCCTTTCTCTCCCACCGGGGTACTATCAAAGCCCATGGCGCCCAAGAATAGGGGCATGAAACCGTGCCCTGACTCAACACACCAAGGAAAAGTGTGGGACCCACTACAGTGGGGTTGGCCATTTGCCACACAGGAAGAAAGAATGCCGCACATAACAAGTGGCTGCAAAATAGAAATACCTTCCTGCAAAAAATTTTGCATTTTGGAAAAAAAAATCCTTAATTGGGACCAAAAATATTATAAAAAGCATGTTTGTGGTAATATGTAGCAGGGCGTTGCACGGCTGCCTTGGTTCCTGCCCCTTCTGTGCTGACACAGTCACTCAAGGGCCCCGGGATTCAGTAACGGCTGGTGCCATTTATTTACAAGTTGTACTCTCACCACCTTTTCACATACAGGCAGTCCCCGAGTTACGCGGATCCGACTTACATCGGATCCGCAGTTACGAACAGGGCCCTCCCTCTCCCTGATCTCCAGCAGACCAGGGAGAGGAAGCAAAGCGGCGGAACACGCGGGCAGCGGACAGCCCAGACGTGTCTGGGCTGTCCGCTGCCCGCGTGTTCCGCCGCTTTGCTCCCCATCCCCCTGGTAGCAGAGCAAAGCCGCAGAGCCTGGGGTTCTTAAGTTGAATCTGTATGTAAGTCAGAACTGGGGTCCAGATTCAGCCGCTGTTGAAACTGATCAGTTTCAGCAGCTGCTGAATCTGGACGCCAGTTCCGGCTTACATACAGATTCAACTTAAGAACAAACCTACAGTCCCTATCTTGTACGTAACCCGGGGACTGCCTGTACATAGATTGGGCTCTAGTGTCTGCAGCCAGAGGGAAGAGCTACCCCCAGCTTCTTCCCCCCAGCCTTTTATATGGCCCCGGCAGCTGCCTCCCATTCACCAATTAGACACAGGTTTTCTCTAGCCAGTGCCAATTGACTTCCCTTAGTAGCAGCTGGTGTGACAAGGGCCGAGTCAGCAGTTCTTGCTCAGTGCTCTGTCACACAATGGAGTCCCAGAAAAATTCCATTTCTCTGGGTGCCAGGGCTGGCATTGACTCCATTGCCTTTCAGCAGGTGTCTTCAGGCAGAATGTGAAATTGACAAAAGCCTTCCAGCCTGGCTCTTGTCGCCAGCCTCTCTACCTCTTCCCATCTTTGGAGGCTGAAGCAAGCAAAGAGCTGGTATGTTCAGCTTCTCTAGCACTGCAGCTGGATTGGGAGGCTGAGTGATCAGGCTCTCTGCCTCTCCAGGGCCCCAAGCTTGCAGGGAAGAAGTGAGTAGGCTGAGGGTCAGGAAGGCCGAGTGTCGGGATGGTCAGCCCTGGTATACTTCCTGGAAGGCATTTTTCAATTGCTGTTTTTTTGGATAAAAAGTTGGAATTTGTTAGGATGCAAGGGGTGGATTTTCTCAAGACTTTATGAAAAGGGCAACCAGCTCTAATAACAATTTGCATTTTATTCATAGTTGGCAAGGTCCCAAAACTGGGGGCGTGGGTTGTGTATTTCATAGACTGCCTGTTCCATAAGCAACATTGTGTTCAATGTTAGGTTTAGAGATCCCGCATGCTATTGCCAAATTCCGAGAATAACAGTTGAGAGAAACTTAGAAACACAGGGCATCCCTGCTATAAGTCGCCCCATACACATCTGTTCTGCACTAAAGTCATTGACGCTTGTAGAAACTGATGCGTTATAAGTCCTTCCATTCCCTGCTCTTAAGTTGTGCAAAGCTCTCTGTCCCCCTGCCCTCTCCCCCAGTTTGCACAAATGGAAGTCAGCTGTGGGGAAAAAAAATTCCCCACTTCAAGTTGTTTCAGTATAAGTCTAAGTGTTTTTGAATGTATCTTGGACTTGTAGCAAGGATTACCCGTAGGTACTTGATGCCCCTCATAAACAGGCTTTCGTAGGAAATCAGCACAGAAATAAGTGACCTATTTATGGCTAAAGCACTTGAGCAGATCTACTCCTTTTCAGCTCTTCAAAGAGTCTGTGAGGGGAAGGTCTAAAATGTCTTCCCCCGTTATGCAGTTGGAGGAGGAATAGAAACTACTGGACAGTATGGACATATGGGTAATATGCTCAGTCACTGTATATGCGTCTTGTGCAGGAAAGCTTTTGAACTGCTTGCATAAGCACATGTACCACAGAAGTACATGCATATTGCATTCATGCTATCAAAACCAAATAAGTAGGACAGTGCATATGCTAACCAGCAACAGCCTGTATTGTTTAAAGCTAAAGCATTTATAAGAAGAATGTTTTGCTAGAAATACCAACATATTCTACAGTCATTGGTGCTCTTCAGTCTATTGAACCTTATATAGTCCCATAAAGCCCTGTATATCCAGGGGCCTGGGCACCAAACATTGATCAGTTTCCCTAGTAGTGTTGCTAATAATTGTAATGGGGCTACTAGAAAGCCAGTTAGGTTTTTTGCATGCTGTGTGTAAGCGGGGGAATGATCCCGCTATTGTGGGGAACTTTCCTGGCTTCTATACACCCCGGTGAAATGAACCAGCGAAAGGATCTGAGTCCCCGCTCCCACTTCCTTTACCCCACGGCTCCCTGATCCTGAGGGCTACCCCTCCACTCTTCTGAGTAGCAGAGCCCCTGAAACCCCAACAAGGCTGGGCCCAGGTTTCCTGGGGCTTAATCCCTGACCTTGTAGTCACTAGGGGCAGGAGTTAGGGTGTCCCCACTCCGAGATGCTCTCTTCACACTGCAGGCCTTCTTGGCCCAGTGATCACTTCGTAAGGTTCAAAGCAAATACAATTTATTAAACAACAACTGATTAAAGAGAAAAGAATAAGACAAAATGAGAATGGTTAAATGAGAACACACAGCCCTGCTCTGTAGCACAGGGACATCAAAACAGCAGCCTGCAGAGTGTAAGGACAGTCCACAGTCTCTTCCTTACAGGCCCCTTAGAGTCCTTGGATGTGCTGTAGGGGGCTGCAGGCTGGACACACTTGCTCTGGCAGTGACCACACAGCCTCAAGCTCTAAGTGGCCAGACCCCTCTCCCAGTCCAGAGCCTCTCCCCACACTTTGCAGTTCCCAGCTGCTCACCACATCCAGCTGCAGGCTGTGCTGTGTGGCCAGTCCCTAGCTTCTTGCGTTGCTTCTCTGTTCCTTTTGGCACTCTGAGCACTGCCAGTCTGCTGCTCAACACAGGGTCTGCGCTCTTGAGCTGTGTGTGTCAGGCTCAGCTGCTGCAAAAACTGCCCCTCAGCACACAGCTTGCTTTGCTAGGGCAGTCTATCAGCTCCCTGTTTTTGCAGGACTTCTTCACACAGCTTGTACTCCTATTTCAGCTCTCTGTCTTTGCAGGACCACTTCTGCACACAGCTTGTTTGTTCAGAGACAGAGACAGAACAATCCCAGCTCACAGGGAGGACGGGGCCTGGCCTCTCACTGTCCTCACTGGCCTGTCCAACCTGTCAATCAGGCTGAGCTGGAGTGTTGGCTGCTTTCCATTGTCTCTGGGGTCAGTCAGTCTCATGAACTCTTCCCCTTCAGATACTGTGAGCTGGCAAACCAAAAACTCCCACAGAGTTTTAGTAAGGGGTAACAGTCCCCTTACATGTGGTTCCTCTCTGCTCAGTTTATTGTCCTTCTGTGGACACCTGTCATCCAGCACTAGCATTGTATATTAAGGAGGTTATTACCCAGATATTCTCTTTCTACCTATGCCTCTTTTTCTTGTTGCACATAAGGTGCAATGCTGGCTTCTGTATGCCTCCACTTTTGCCCTAGCTTTGGAGCTAGCAGTGCGTGGTCAAAAAATAGAGTTTCAAAGGAGGAAATTGTCAAAGGTAAATGGAACACAGCTTTTTGTATGTTATTTTGTATAGGGTTCCGCTAAACTTGGAATGGGCCCTGTCTAAAACCGTACTTGCCATTTTCTGCCAGAACCTCTCACTGCCTTGATTCCATACAAAGCTTATGCAGTGATTGAAACTACTCTTGTGGGAGGTGCTGGATTTATTATTTTCTCTTCTAGATGAGTACTGAAAAATTATCACTAGCTCAAGCGACCACTGAGAGTTGTGATGACAGACACCTCATGAACCACCGGGGCTAGAAAGGAACCCTATATCACTGGGAAGCTGGAACTTTCTGTGGTACAAAGTGTTTATTTGTAGTCATGGCATACTGTTCACTGTTGAACTTTAAAAATCACATTTTCTTACCATTGCTGCTGATTTCTTTGCCCCTAGCTTGACTCTAATACCTAAAGTGGGAACAGGCAAAATGTGGCCCACAGGTCACATCTGGCCTGCCACCGCCTTCCCGTGGCCCAGCAAGAGCCTCAGGCAGGCTCCCTGCCTTCCTTGCCGGCTGCAGAGGCCATGTGCTCTTGCTCCACAAGCCCCTGGGGGGCACTCCGCATGCTGCTCCCACCCCTAGCTGCCAAGATAAGCGCCTCCCGGCCAGAGCCTGCACCTGAAACCCCAATCTCTCCCTCCCCCCAACCCTATGCCTCCTGCATCCATACTATCTCCCACACCCTGCACCACAATCCTCTGCCCCAGGCTACAACCCCCTCCTAGACCCTGCACCCCCTTCTATACCCCTGCTCTACATCAGAATCCTCTCCTGCACCCATACCCCCTTCCAGACTCTGCAACTCCTCCTGCACCCCAATCCTCTACCTCAGGTCACAATCCTCTCTTTCACCCAAACACCCTCCCAGACTTCACACTCCCTCCTGCACCCAATCCCCTACTCTGAACTCCCTTCTTCATTCAGCCTCCATGCCAGACCCCATATTTCCTTCATTAATATTATGGTAGAGTGCAGCCCTTGACCTCTTTCAAAATTCTTGTAGTTCCCCACCTCCCATCTAAAATTATTGCCTACCCCTGATCTAAAGTGTCATTTTGAACTACTGTAGATGGTGACAATAGTTCAAACCAAGAGTTGTCAATTCATGAATCACAACTTCAGGCTGTTTTTCTGGGAATCACGTTTTTTGTTCTATATATTGAGCTTAAACTCCTGTTTAGTGGCCTCAGAGCTCAAAACTTGCCGTTCAAGTATCTTTTAAAATGAACTTAGTTGTCACAGGTGATAACAGAATCTTGGCAAGAGCGGGGAGGAAGGATAGCAGATTATCTTTTGGCAGATAATGAAACACAATCCATAGTGCAGTGAAGGGTATCTTGGCATTAACCAGTGGTTACTGTCTAGATGGGAACTAAATTCCCACTCTTTGGGTACCCCGACCAGGTAAGAGAGCTTGTCATCAACACTAGCTAGCTTAGTGGATACAATAGGTGGTTGTTGCAATAGTTCTCTTATTTATCGTCCTTAATTACCAGAAATTTGTATTTTTTTTTTATAAAGTATTTCCGCTTGTTAAGAAATTTGATCTACTGATAGGAAAGCACTGTATGTGATTACACAATTATTTTCACTTATGAGAAATGTATTGTTATTTCTTTTGTTTATTGGCAGTGTAAATGTAATTTGGCTTGGAGAAAATTAGAAGATTTTTATTTTATAGATAAGATTTAAATAATCAAACTACACATTACAGGTGGTGTGCTCTAAATTTGTAACTTCCTAAAGTCCTCTGCAGTGTAGTTCTTTTGTAGTTATTGCTTGCCCTGGAAAACATGAAGATTATAACAACATGCTGATGGAAACATGGAACTGTCTTGTTCTGATTACTTTGAATTCAGACTTTGTTGTACATTATTCTCTCTGCCACACAAAACTCCCATTATCCTGATTTTTTTTTAATTCTTCATTTTCTGAGATGAGTTACATATCTGCAGTGTTTTCTTCCCCTGAGAACTCTCTTGCACATTCCCTTTTTGATCTGTGTGAAAACTGTTGAAATACTAATGAAAGAACTGTTACTGCAATAAGTATTATCCTTTTATCTACAGTGAGACAGTCAAGAGGATGTTTTACATAATTGGGTTCTTGAAATTGACAGCAGTTAAATAGATTTTCCAGAACACATTGTAAACTTGTAGGTATCAGTTTTTTTACATGGCCCCATTTCACCAGTCTAAGAATCACTTTAAATAAGAACTTTTGAACTTGTTAAAAGCAATGGGCAGAATTCTATCTCCTATCATACAGGAATAAAGATAAAAATAAGGTGTAGACATTAAATTACTATAAAATAAAGATGCAAAACTGTTTGAAAGACTGAGTTGTCTTTGTTGCCAAATTGGGAGTGTGTATCTTGTGGGTCCCATAGAAATCTGTCCTGAATCCAGTACTAGTCAAAATTTTTATACGACTTGGATAGCGGAGTGGAGACTGTTCTTATCAAATTTTCATGCAACGCTAAAATGGGAAGGATTGAATTCAAAAGGACCTTGAAAAGTTGGAGAATTGATCTGAAATAAACAAGATGAAATTTAGTAAAGATCAATACAAAGAACTATATTTAGGAAAGTAAAATCAGATGCACAACTATAAAGTGGGAAATAATTAGCTAGGCATCAGAATTGCAGAAAAGGATCTGGGATTATAGAGGAACACACAATGAATATGAGTCAACAGTGTGATGCAGTGACAAGGCTAACATCTTGGATATATTAACACCAGTGTCATCTGTAAGACACAGGAGGCAATTTCCCCACTCTGGTATTAGGGAAACCCCCACTAGAGCATTATGTCAAGTTCTGCAAATCATTCTTTAGGAAGTATGTGGATAAATTCAAGAGTCCAGATAAGAACAACAAAAATAATTAAAAGGTTTTGAAAAACCTGACCTATGAGGAAAGGTTCATAAAAAAACTGGGCATGTTTTGTGTTGTGAAGAAAACTGAGGGGGAACCTTGATAATTCATCAAATATGTTAAGAGCTGTTACAAAGAAAATGGAGATCAACTGTTCTCCGTTTCTGCTGACGGTAGGAAAAGTAGTGGGCTTAATCTGCAACAAAGAAGATTTAGGTTACATATTAGAAATTTTTTTGTAACTATAAGGGTAGTTAAACTCTGAAATATGCTTCAAAGAGTCGTTGTAGAATTCCCATCACTGGATGTTTTAAGAATAGTTTGGAGAAACGTTTGTGAGGGTACACTTGATCCTGCCTCAGCACAAAAGGATGGATTAGATAATTTCTTAAGACCTATATTTCAATGATTTTATGATTTGGTATGGGTTAAGGATTAAGGCTGGTGTCAGTAGAGCTTCCGTAACTTGTAAAAATTGGCTTTTTCTTAATAGTTCATAATAAACTGAAATGTGAAACTGAAAAGATCTTTCCTCCAGAGTGCGTGTGTTGGTCTGATACTATACTATACTATAGTGATAGAAATGTAGCCATGTTAGTCTGGTGTAGCTGAAACAAAAAACAGGACTATGGTTTATTATAAACCATCTTGTTAGTCTTTAAAGTGCTACATAGTCCTGTTTTTTGTTATACTATACTATAGTTATTCAAAAGTGCTGGGCTGCTGGTTGCTTTTTCCCAAGAGACAAGTCCTATGTATTCAGAGAAGGAGAAATGCCTGATTATATTAAGAACTATGTGGGCTTTAGCGAACAAATATATAAAATGTATGTAGTGGTATTATGACTGTGTCAGTCCCAGGATATTAGGGAGACAAGATGGGTGAGGCAACTTCTTTTATTGGGCCAACTTCTGTTGGTGAGGAAGACAAGCTTTTGAGCATGCACAGAGCTCTTTTCACAAAGCAATCATTCTATAGCTTGGTCTACATTACATACTTCAGTATAATTACGTTGTTCAGGGGTGTGAAATGCCACACCCCTGAGTGGTGTTAGACTGACCTTAAACCCATGTGTAGACAGTGCTTTGACCATGGGACATATTCTCTCAATATAGCTACCACCTCTCGCGGAGGTGGAATTAGTAAAAAAAAAAAAAAAAAAAAGGGAGGGGGGAGCTCTTTTCCATCACCTTAGACTAGAGCATCTTCACAGTGGCACTGCTGCATCAATGTAGCTGCGCTAATGTACATTTGTAGTGCACACTGTCCTATATCTGACCTATATCAGTCTTTATCCTCAAAGGAAACTTGCAACACTCTCAAAAGATGAGCCTGGGAGCTTGAATTTATAATTTTGCTTGACACTAAACATCAGGGACTGAAAAAAAAATTGTGTATATGGCTTATTATAACAACCTGTTACTCATTAACAACCTCCACAGTTGCAGCCCTTTGTTTTCCCCATGACGACTGGTAGGATGTTAGCCAGCCATCCCATATGAAATGTGTCCTCAAAATACATGCTAACTACTTATGCTAAACAATCAGTTTCACCTGTTTAATTGTGAGCTGACTATGTTTCCCAGACCTGAATTGGAGCTATGTGTAAGCTCGAATGTTCGTCTCTCTCAATCACAGAAGTTAATCCAATAAAAAGATGTATAAAATGGTAGCTCAGAGTTTGGGATGGCTCTTGAATCCAGTACTTCCCTTTTTTCTTTAACTGGCATATGCTTAATTTGTACGTTGTTAAAAAAATTTTTAGTAGTAAAGACCACGTGCTGACTAGGAAAAGGGTTCCCTGTTACTTAATCTATTTGTATTTGACCACAGCAAAGCTGGACATCTCACTCCTATTGCTGGATAGCATAAATTTTCACTAGCACAGGGAAGCCAGAAGAGAGAGTTTGTCAAGCATGCTGAAAAGAGAAGTTTGCAGTTGGGATCAAGATTAGCAGATTGAAGGCTAGAGACTATGAGCACGAGTTGGAGTTGGTATGGGAATAAGCAGGAAGCAATCTAACTTTTTTTTTCTCGGTTAAGAGCTGTATACGTAGTGTGTGGTAGTATGATGATGTAGAATAATGAAACAATGGAACTAATAAAACACAATAATATACATATTTCCACTAACTTGCTTTTTTTAATCTTACCCTTGACCTGTGTATTGTAGATAAAAAATTGCTCTGAGCTGAGACCTTGCCTTTATACCTGTTAAAGCACCTTGCACACTGGTATTTTATAAAAATTCCATTAAAAATTCTTTTAGCTCACAAAGATAAGCACTCAAATTAGGAAATGCCAAAAATAGGTTTGCATGTGCCATCTTCTCTGCACCCTCATGCATATGAATGGTCTGTATTGTAATCCATAATTGTACTGTCTTTCAAGCAATACAATATTCCTTATGGTTTTTGTACACTCCTAAAAATAAACCTGCAGCATCTGGCAGTATTGTGTAGAGCTGAGTTTACAAGTGGTAGGTCTGCCCTGCAGGTGGGAGGGCACTTCCCAGCATGAGTAGGCAGATTGGCACTGACTTTGATTGAGCTAGCATGGTAAAAATAACAGTTTGACCAACAGTAGCACAGCTGGTGGCTCAGAGAAGCTGCATATGTATCAATGGAGTCTGGGCGGGTCTGTCTATCTGTGCTGGTAATCCTGGTCCCTGTTGCAGTGTAGGCAAACCCAAAATGTTCAGTGATTCAGCCCAGGACCCCTGTATAGCCCTGTCATATCCACTCTGCAATTTACAAGGTGTACCTTGTATAGTGCAAAAAGTGGTGTTACCATATAGTTGAGAAATAGTATACGATCATAGAAGTAAAGATTACTGCTCTATGTACAAGAGGCTTGAGAGGCAAGGATGCCATTTCAGGAGAGTTGGGGAGCAGCAGCCATGCACTCCAGGACATGGCTTGCTTTTCAACCCATTCCCCAGACTACCAGGGAGTGAGGGGAAAGTACTTACTAACTTTTGTTTCCCTTTGTTTAGAGAACATGTGCACTGTGGTCTATTTTGATGACTGCATGTCAATACATCAGTGCAAGATCTCTTGCGAGTCCATGGGAGCATCAAAATACCGGTGGTTTCATAACGCCTGCTGTGAGTGTATTGGGCCAGAATGTATCGATTATGGCAGTAAAACTGTCAAATGTATGAACTGCATGTTTTGAAACACAGAAGCTCTATAATTGTAATGTGGCCAAAGCAATGTGTCTCAATTAAAAAGACAGGGATTGAGAGTATTGCATTAGTGGGATATGTTCTGGGAGCAACTAAACATGAGTGATTTTAGAAAAGATGTATAAAATTCAAAGTATAGCTGTATTTTTTTTGAATCCTGTAACCAATGCTAATTGGCAAATGTTTCTGTTATGTTTATTTTTTCCTTATTTTTAGCTGAGTCGTATAGCCAGCCTCATGCTTACTGTCCTGATTGTTTTGCTTTGATCTAAATATATTGCCTGTACTCATTTTCAGAATGTAATATCATATTTAGCAGTCCAGAATAGTGACATCTCAACAACATTCCCATCACTTAGAAGTTCCACATGTGCTCAAATAGATAATGCTCTTCTATGTTTGTTTTTTATAAGACTCCAGTATACAAGTCATAAGACGCCAGCGGCTTATGGTCTTATCCCATAGCCCAGACTCCTATTGTGAAAAGGATGTCACAATTCACAGTGAGAACAGTTCATTTTTGTCCACCTCAAAACAGGAGCTGAAATAGATAAAATCCCAGTTCCTTAGAAGGATGTCCCACCCACCACAATACCTTGTGTGTGACATAATTCCTCTAGCTGTTACCTGCCTCCTTTCCTACAGGCAAGGTATAGCATTTAATAAAGAAATCGTGTTCCCATTAGTGGACTCTTACAAACCAAAATAAAGCTGGTAAATTTTGTCATGTCCACTTCCTATCACACACTTCATAGGCTATCCCTGGAAACCTAGTGCTATGCTGTAAATTTGAAGGCTATTATGAACAGAAAAAAATAGCAAGTACAAACTGGGAATTAAACTGCATATCCTAGTAGGCTCAGCAAGTTGATCTGTTTAATAGTTGTCATCACATTCGCACACTCGGTACTGCTCTGTGGAGCACTTATTCTAATTGTTTGGTTTTGCTTTGAGATGGGTTTTGATTTTGATTTATGACATAAAATGGCTTATTGCCAGAGTAATTATCTTCTGAGACAAATGAGCATTCTCTAAGTATGGAACACTTGGTCCATTTTTCTTGTTTTAATATATGGAATAATAGGCAACTATGAATTATAATACAATTACTATGGTACCATTAGGTTTTTCCTGTGGTGATGACATAAAAACCACAAGAATAAAGCCTGAGTACCTTGTGATCTCACCAGAAGCTCATGACCGTGTTTATTACAACAATATTTAAACATGTATTAATTTTTATATAGATGAATTTGACTATTCCTGTTTCTCCCTCTTGCCCAATCTCTGAAGGTCAAACTGCCTCCTAGCAACATGTTCCTATACATTGAGATCCATTAATTTCAATTCTCATTTTATCTGAAAAAATGAGGGGAATTTTTATTTCTCCTAATACAACTCTTCAGTTAAGAAAAATCTAAACATGGCTGCTGTTGTGCACGACTTAATTTTTTTAACTCTTTTCCGGGTATAAAGAATTATTCGAAAGCTGTGGGTTTTCTTAAGCATTTAAACTAGCAGGAAACAAAACTTCTTCCTATTTAAAATGGGGATTTATGGGAAAGATTTTTGAATTCATGGCTTCTGGGGGAAGAGCAAAGATCAACCTTAACTGAAGGAAATGTTATTTCTTTTTATGGTTTGTTCCTTGAAACTTCTCCATTTTTTGTGGAAAGAAATTCTCCATGATTTTCTTATCGTGAAGGGGGAGAGAGGCTATGCTTATGTTGTGATTATGTATTTTGAGTTCTTGAGCATTATACATTGTTTCTGATCAAGAATTAATAAAATGTTTTACAAGTGTTTCTGCAAATCAGTGACACACTGAAGGCTTTGAGTTATCATATAATGAATTATTTGAAATATGAAATATAATGTGTCAGAATCTTAAGATGAATCAAGATTCGTTGTCTTTTTGGAACCCTCAGGATTTATGACATCACCCTTCTTACATTATAATTTTACTTCAAAATCAAGTAGTAAGGATAAAGAGGGTGTGTGAGTAGGAAGACAGAACCTTGGTTTTAAAGAGTTAAACATCCATAAATATTATGGGAAATCACAAAAAGGTAAATTTTCGTTTTTCAAAGTTTTTGCTAGTGAGGACAGTCCACCTTAAATCGAGTTTGTTCTATTTTTGTAATGTATGATGGTCTCCAGAGAGTCTGTGCTGTAAACTCAGTGTGTATGAAAATGATCTATGGCAACATCAGATGTATTTTCATATATTTCATTTGTTTAAACAAGTATTTTAATAAATAATGAGATATTATTTGAGTTGTGCTTATTATCACTGCTACTTATTCCCAGTCTGTCAGGGCAAATACTTTTCATGGAGCTGGAATATAAATTGTCTTACTGATTTTACTAATTTTAATCCTGTGACTATAGTCTCAATTAATAACTTACTGTTTCTTAAGGTTTAGTGACAAAGTGCTTCTTAGCAGCTGGAAAAGTGTTTTACAGATAAAATTGTAATTTTGCTTCTAATTGAATGTATTTACTTTATGTAAAACAAGAAACTTACAAAATGGAATTCGTATAACATTCTGGAATGTTCTTAGTTATGAAAATCCCATTATAAGAGACTACTATGCAATTTACATGACACGGAGGGGAAAATAATAAATATTTTATTGTTGGGACACATCTCATTTCTGCCCTAATTGTACCAAAGCACTTAAACACGTGGTTGAAGTGAAGCAAGTGCATAAGTATCTTGCCGAATTGGGATCTTATCCAATGGAAGCATCTGAGCAACTCATATCATTAAACACTCACTATAAAATATTAAATACTTAAGCATCAATAAAATATGCCCCCATGTAACAATCAGTGGCACAAATTTTAACAATTAGGCTCTCACTTAGATTTCTAAAATCTATAGAAATGACATGTAATTTGTGGAATAGCAATGTAATGCCAATGTAGTATTTAAGGAAGTGTGTTTTATAATTGAATTGCCATTTCATTTTGTAAGTCATATATTTTAAGAAAAATGTAGGGAGCAGATCATATCTGCTCCAGTAGTTTGCTCTGACAGCATATGGGGAATAGAACTAAGGATGTGAAGTAACGGTTAATTTACTAGTTGAGTAGTCGAGGGAAATTCCATTGACTACTCAACTAGTTAATGGGAACTTCTATATTCCTCATTTGAAATGTACAAGAGACCCTGCTGAGGCTCTTGTACATTTAAAAGGAGGAATGCGGAACTCCGCGTGTAGCCCGGGGACAGCAGGAAGTCCTGCTGACTCCAGGCTGCACGTGGCGTGCCAGCTTTGAAATGTACAAGAATCCCCAGCATGGACTCTTGTTCGTTTCAAAGTGGCAGCGCAGCATGAAGTCTGGGGTCAGCTGCCAATTTGAAATGCCACATGGAGCCAAGGTCAGGTGGGGATTCCCACTGATCCTGGGCTCTATGCGGCATTTCAGCAGAACCTGGGATCAGCTGGGGACTCCTCAGCTGACCGTGGGTTCCGCACAGCATTTCCCCAGAACCTGGAGTCAGTGGGGGACTCCCCAGCTGATCTTGGGTTCCGCGGAAATGCCGCGCTGAAGCCTAGGATCAGCTGGGAAGTCGCCAGCTGACTCTGGGCTCCATGCACGGCAGCTCTGCACAACTGATCCCCAGCTCAGCTGTGCAGTTCTGCCCCTTTGAGTGGTGTTTCAAAGGGGTAGTGCCGCACAACTGAGCTGGGGATCAGCTGTGCGGGTCTGCCCCTTTGAACACTGCCTCAGTGTTTCAAAGCAGCAGCGCCACACAGCTGGTCCCAGGCTCAGCTATGCAAGTCTGCCGCTTTGGAGTATCCCCTCTTCCCTACCCCCCCCCCTTGCTGCCTCTATCTGATTTTTGCTTTTGCTTATTGGATAGTCGACTAGTCCTTAACATCCCTAAACAGAACTGTGCTGCAGTGGACTAGGGTTGAATTATCTCTGTGCCGGTTCTCCATGATAACCCTACAGTGGTTCCTCTCGGAAACCTCAGTCCAGAGGGAATCCTGATAGCAGGAGGGTTCATTCAGAGATGTAGGAGGGAGTCTCTGTGGTGCACTGTGGCAATTGGGGCCTGCTTGATAGTGTGCAGCAGCCTATATCAAGCTGCCATAAACTAGAGCACTTCTGAAACTGCTTTAATTTTCACCATGGGAGCCTTTCAGTACCTGGAGTAACCCACAGTCCCAAAGGTGAAAAGGACACTTCAAGCCACCTTTGCTCCACCTTACCCTGAGCTGCACCTTCTGTGTTGCACTTCAGGATGGCACAGCACAGAATTTTTATATGCTGGATTTAGCCCAGTGACCCTGCACTTAAATCCCATTGACTAAGACTCTCAGCTGGTGTAGTTTGGCTTACCACATTGACTCAATTGAAATATATTATATTGGCTTACCTTATTCAATTGAATTACTCTAATGTGCACCAGCAGAGGATCTGCCCCACAGTGTCTAGAGCCAGTCTGTATTTTGACATCTAGAAGATCATCCTACATGCCCATCACTACTGCAGCGCACATGTCAGAACACATTACTCTTTCTCTGGTTCCTGCAGTCTTCTTTTCGTTTCACCAGATCATAGTACAAATTTCCTAAATCTTGTCAATACCTTGTGTGACTGAAACTCCCTTGTAAAAATCATACAATTTATGCTGAAAACCTGGAATTTCTTTTCAGAATCAAATAGTTATGTCTTTTGTTGCAGATGCACTCAGGCATTGCAGAAGAGGGCACACAAAACTCTTAACACCCAATGCTGTCTTATCACTTGTTTGGACTCCTGTCATGCCTTAGGAAAAATACACTCCACTTTCCAATTCTTAAGAAATGGATATAAGGGTGTTCCTCACCATCGGAACAAATTCCCTTCAAAGCCTAGACCTACACTGGACCAGACAGGTCGAATAAGGTATGCAACTCTAGCTACACAAAGGCTGTGTCTACACTGGCATGAATTTCCGGAACTGCTTAAAACAGAATACTATTCCGTTTTCAGTTTTTCCGGAAAAGGAGCGTCTACATTGGCAGGCTGCTTTTCCGGAAAAGCCCTTTTCCCGGAAAAGCGTCTGTGGCCAATGTAGACGCGCTTTTCCGGAAAAGACTACTAGGCTGTCTACACTGGCCCTTTTCCGGAATAGTGTTCCGGAATAAGGACTTATGCCCGAGCGGGAGCAGAATAGTTTTTCCGGAATAGCAGCTGATTTTGTACAGTACAGCGTCGTTGCTTTTCTGGAAATTCAAGGGCCAGTGTAGACAGCTCGCAGCTTATTCCGGAAAAGCGGCTGATTTTCTGGAATAAGTGGCCCAGTGTAGACACAGCCAAAATGTATAGCTGGAGTCGGCTTACCTTAATCCGAGCTGGGGCAGCATCCACACAACAGAAGGAAACTGCCAAAGAGGTGACACTCCAGCAGTCGCTAAAACTGCTCCCTATCGTTACTGCTGAGGGAAAACACACACCTATTGTGGAGTGGACATGAGCAACACATCTCAAACAACATGTGTTATGAAAAGATAACTGTCTTTTCAGTCTGTTCATCAGAACTTGACATTTCCATTTCAAGGTAGGTGAATGGATGAAGTCTTTGAAGGTGGTTCCATGCATAACTTCTCATTCAAAAGAGGGGGGGGGTGACAGGTGCTCATCATCAGAATCCTTTTACTTCACTAAACACTCTTTTTGTTCCTGCATAAGCAAAATAAGTATAGAGAGTACGGCAAGTTCCCCCCAACACCCACACCCACAATGCTGTTGAGCAGCCAACTAGCTGACTCTCACTCTATGTTCAGCAGCTGAAGAAGGTGAAGAAGAGGACATCTATGCCCTCAGCTGATAATGGAGAGGCAGCCTCAGGCAACCTTCTACCTTTTAGCAACCAAGGCACCAGTTCAAAGCACTTTCCTAATTGAGGGGCCAAAGCAGCAGAGGCAACCTCTGTTACTTTTTTTCCCCAGTCAGCAGAGTTGAGCCTGATTCTATAATGTAAATTGGCTGGGGTCTTCATGTTGCAGTAGTTCTTTTCCAGGGTGCAGGCAGCCTGCCTCCAACAAGTATAGCGGTAGCCAGACCACCATAAAATAAAATCATTACTAAACTGTTTTTCCAAGCATTCTCTTCAAAAGCATCTTTTTAATTGACCCAATAGCATTGTACTTTGACCATAGCAAAATGTCTTGTCTTTTATTAAACCAATGGATAATTTTTAAACTGCTGCACTACAAAGCAGCAGTAATAGTGAATTTAGGGGCAAGGAGGCCTCTCAAAGCAAGTACTGCAAAAAATGCCATAACATCAGGAAAACAGGTTTCCTCTAGCTCCTCCAAAAATCATTCTCTAACTGTGCATATTTTTTCTTATTTCTTTCCAAATCTGCCAATACCTTGTCTAATCCTGTTCAAAGTATTGTGTTCAGAACAATGAACATGTAATTTTTCTGAGTGGTATTTTATTCTGCTTTGGCCATTACTTTAAATGATAGGAAAAAAAAGTCATGTAGCCCTTTAAAGACTAACGAGATGGTTTATTAGGTGATGAGCATCCATGGGGCAGAAGAAGTGGGTCTGCCCCATTAAAGCTCATCACCTAATAAACCATCTTGTTAGTCTTTAAAGGGCTACATGACTTAGTTTGATTTTTCGTAAAACAAACAAAAAAAACCCACGGCTATTTCTGTGTTACTTTTTACCTAACAGGACTGAAACACCTTAGCTGTTTCAAAGTTTTTGTTAGCTGACAAATTAGAAAGTGTATCAGCAGTCTTAGAGCTGTCACATTATTGTATTCCTTAGTATTTGCATTATCCATAAAGCTACTCCCAAGTTATCCGTGATGTAGATTTTAAACTTAATTGTAATGAGATAAACTCAGTGCAAAAGCTAACTTCCATTACAATATGACCTTATAGATCATTGTTGCAACCACTCTTCTATATTTGCAACACATTTTGTACCAAATGTGACATGTAAGGGGTCTATGGAAAGGTTATGATTTGCTTCGCTGATTGTGCTATTTGTATGTGTCATGAATCTGTTTATTTGGGTATAACACCCCATTGTTTCACACGTCCCTCGCACCCAGGTGGCTTCGTGTTGCCCGCCCCGCCCCGCCCCTACATATCTGCCATGGGGCCCACAGGAAGCTGCCCCTATGCCTCTGTACATAGCACTTAGTTCGCCCGCCGGTGGCAGGGAGGGGGTCAGGGCCCACCCACATCCCAGACCCCAGCCCAGGGCCCTAACACCAAGAACCAAGCTCCCGGTGGTAGCAGGCGGAGGTTTGCCCCTAAACGCACCTGCTCACGGGCTCCACGACCCCACCCTGGACCACTTCAACCCTGCCACTGGGGTCCCTTTCAGCCCCCCTCAGGGGAGCCCTCCCCCCTCATCTGTTCCCCCGGTCCCATTACCTGCTGCCTCCACCTGCTCCCTTTTGCCTGTGTTCTCCCTCCCACTTTTGTCCTATTCCCCACTCTCCCGCCCGGCGTGTGATGTCGGGTGCACTGGTTGGCCTGCTGGACCTTCCGCTCTGCCCCCTTCCATCGCGCTGGTGACGTCATGGGATGTGACCAGCCGGGGGCGTTGCCCAAACACCTCCCCAACCCCCATCTGCCGTGTTGCCGCACTTACCTGCCCCTTCCCCGTGAGCATCCAGTGGCGCTTGTCTTGCCGCCGCCCGGGCCAGTCTGCGTGCCCCCCTGCGGTGTCCCAACCCTCTTGTTGAGGGTAGTGGTGGGGTTGCCTCGCCCTGCCACAGTATGCATATATCATTTTTGTATTTGAAGTTATGAATAATACCCAGGGCCAAGGGTGAGATGGTCACTGAAGGTAGGATAGTGGGGTGGAGATCCTCCAGTGGCCTAATGGGTAAGGCATCAGACTCTGGAGCCTGAGAGGTTCAAGTTCCCCTCTCCTGTCAAGTATGCCTACAAAGCATCTACACAGCACATCTTAGAGGAAGTGTTAAAATGAATTGGTTAATCATGAAATGTTGAACTAACCATGGGAGATGCCCATCTACACTGAATGGACTTTTCTGTGAATGTTCCATATGAAGTATAGGAAATGGCCACTGCTGTGACTAAGTAAAGTTCTCCATGAACTTGTGACTTGCCTATATGACTCCATCTTTACCTGTAATTTTTCACAGTAAGAACAATGAGATTCCCCCCTCATAGCAGAAGCTATAAAAGTCCCTGCAAACTTCTCCATTTTGCCTCTTTCCTGCTCTAACGTCTCTACTGCTCAAAACTCTGGACTATGGACTTGTACTAATGGGAACAATCTAACCAAGAGATCCTTCCAATGATTTGGAAACAGCCAGAGACTTGACCTAAGCCAGCAGTTTGTTCCATCACTGCTACAAGCCTGAACCAAGAATTGTGTAAGTATTGTATGTATTTGATTCCTTTAACCAATTGTAATTGTACACTCTTTCTATTTATAAATAAACCTTTCAATTTTAGATGCCAAAGGATTGCCAACAGGAAGATTCATGGATAAGATCTAAGTTAATATATTGATCTGGGGGTGTGGCTGGGATCAGAAGAATCTTTTATTTGATGAGATTGGTTGTAAAGAACCACTTAGCTCAGATTCCTTTGTTTTTTGGGGTGCTATAAAGACTGGACTGCCTCGGGAAACTGCTCTTATGACTACTTGTTAGCCAGGGTGGTGAGACAGAAGTTACTTTGGTGCAGTTGGTTTCATGTATTTTATGGGGGAATAACCAACAGCTTTTTTGGGCGTTTTTTGCCTTATTTCTTAGCAGTGTGACCTGAATCTGGTATTCTTGGTTATGACCCACATAATCATGGTTACACTATTAAATGTAATATTTACAGGTAGCAGTAAAGTCTTAATGGAATTAATCAAACTTCAGTCTCCATCATGGATTTATGGCAGGTTCACTTGCACAAGGCTTTTTTCACCGTATTGAAACATATATTTTATTATGTTTATGATATAGCTCATAATTCAGGTCTCACTTTATATACAGGGATTTGTTGCTGGGCAGCACAGCTGAGTTTTGTGTTTTTTCTACACTGAAACATGAGCAAATGTGAACATGCTTACTTTACCCCTTATGCCTGAGATTGAATTGATTTCCATCAGTTGTCTAGTACTTTTCACTTCGGCTGCGTCTAGACTGGCATGATTTTCCAGAAATGCTTTTAACAGAAAAGTTTTCCGCTAAAAACATTTTGGAACAGAGCGTCTAGATTGGCACGGACGCTTTTCCGCAAAAGCACTATTTGCGGAAAAGCGTCCGTGCCAATCTAGACGCGCTTTTCCACAAAAAAGCCCTGATCACCATTTTCGCAAACAAATCTGAGCTGTCTACACTGGACCTTTTGCGCAAAAGCTTTGCGCAAAAGGGACTTTTGCCTGAATGGGAGCAGAATAGTATTTCCGCAAGAAGCACTGATTTCTTACAGTAGGAAGTCAGTGCTTTTGCGGAAATTCAAGCGGCCAGTGTAGACAGCTGGCAAGTTTTTCTGGAAAAGCGGCTGATTTTCTGGAAAAAACTAGCCAGTCTAGACACAGCCGAAGGCTTTGATAACTGCTTTGATTGGAAGAGCTCAAAGTTCTTTACAAAAGGTTTGATGCTCACATTACAAATGGTAGAGCAAGGTGGACCTGTGGCACAGGCAGGACTGGTCATACAGGGTATGTCTACACTGCAGCATTTTTCTGGAAAAACTATACTTATGTCCACACTGCTATTGCGGTTTTTTGACAGAAAGTTGAAAGAACGCAGGGGGGTTCTACGACAGCGGTAAACCTCTTTCTATGCGGAAAAAGGCATGTGTGGATGCAGAAGAGGGAGTTCTTTCGAAAGAAGAGGCCTCCAGGAAATAACACAGGTGCTCTGGTGGCCATTCCGTCTACACTAATCACAATTTAAAGGCGAGATAGCACCCAATGAATGTGGACGCTATCTTTCGAAAAAGCAGATCACTTTTTCCTTGCACTTTTGCTATGTAGACATTCTCTTTTGAAATAAGCTTTTCCAGAAGATCTTTTCCAGAAGATCTCTTCCGGAAAAGCTTCTTCCGAAAGAAGCTTGCAGTCTAGACATAGCCACAGAGTGATTACCAGTCAAGAACTGAACCTAGCTCTCCTACTTGCCAGTCCTCTGCTCTTACAACTAGATTTGCTGACTTTCTGAAGACAGTAGAAGCTTTCTATTGCTTTAAAAAATGTCTGATAAGGGTTTTTTTTTAACAAAATTTCATGCAGCAAATCTATCCCTCTGGTCTTCCCAGCTGCCAGCATCCCTTGGATAAAATTCTTAATAGGAAATAATAAAATTGATCTTTAACTTCTGATAACTGAGCTTAACAAAACTGAGGGCCAGACCCTGACATGTTCTCTTGAATCCTGGGGGAGGGAGGTTAAATCGCTGTTCTGTGTGGTGGGTGGATGTTGTTTTTTAAGGCAATTGCCATTTAGTATCCAAATGTGAACTGATAAATTGATTCTGTTAACCTCTTAGGGCAGTTTCCTTTCTTTATCTCCCTTCCCCCTTTCTCCACAAGCTGAAAGATGAATGTGACCACATCTGATCAGCAGTTTTGATCTTTTTTGGTGCACAGAACATAAGACTGGCCATCTAGCCCAGTATCCTATCTTCCAGCAGTGGCCAGTGCCAAATGCTTCAGAGAGTGTAAATGGACCAGAGCAATTTATCGAGTGAACCATCCCATCACCAAGTCTCAGCATCTAGTCAGCAATTTAAGGACAACACCTAAAACATTGGGTTGCATCCCTGACCATCTTGGCTAATTGCCATTGATGGATCTATACTCCCTGAATTTAGATCTCATTTTTTTTAACTCGGTTGTTCTGTTGGCCTTCACAGCATCTCCTGGCAACAAGTTCCACAAGGGTGGCTGTCTTGTCTGGAGAATTATTTCCTTATGTTAATTTTAAACCTCCCGTCTATTAATTTCATGAATGACCCTTGGCTTATGTGTTATGTGAAGAAGTAAATAATACTTTCTTGTTCAGTTTCTTGATATCATTCATGATTTTATAGATCTCTGTAGCATCCCCCTCGGTCATTTATTTTCCTAGCTAAATAGTCCCATTATTTTTAATCTGTCTTCATACAGAAACTATCCCATACCCCTAATCATTTTCATTTCCCTTTTCTGTACTTTTTCCAGTTCCAGTATATCTTTTTTGAAGTGGGGTGTTGAGAACTGCAGAAAGTATTCAAGGTGTTTGCATACCATAGATTTATATATTGGTATTCTGCTATTTTCTGTTATATTATCTATCCACTTCCTAACATTGTTTGCTTTTTTGCCTGCTCCTGCACATTGAGCAGATGTTTTCAGAGAACTATTCACAGTGGCTCCACCGTCTCTTCCTTGTATGGTAACAGTTAATTTAGATCCTACCATTTTGTACACATAGTTTTCCAATGCGAAATTACTTTGTATTTATCAACATTGTATTTAATTTGTCATTTTGTCTCCCCGTTACCCAACTCTGGGAAGATCCCCTTGTAACACTATGCAGTTTGCTTCAGCGTTAACTATCCTGAGTAATTTTTTGTCACCTGTAAACTTTGCTACCTCACTATTTACCCCTTTTTCAGATCATTTATGAGTACGTTGAACAGAACTGGTCCTATTTAGCTCACACCATTCTAAAAACTGTATATTTCTGCCCTAGGTTTCCTATCTTTTAACTAGTTACTGATCCACAAGGGGACTTTCCCTTTTATACCTCGACACCTTACTTTGCTGAAGAGCCTCCCTAAAGTGTGAAAGGTAAATAATTTGGCTTTGCATACAGAAACCTTGTCTACACTACAGGTTACATCAGTCTAACTTGTCATGCACAGGTGTGAATAATCCACACCTCTGAGCAACCTAAGTTTATGCTGATCAAAGTGTCACTATAGATAGCGCTATGTCAGCAGCAGAGCTTGTCCCATTGGTGTTGTTACTGCCTCTCTCAGAGGCAGGAGTTAGGAAACTGATGGAAGAGTTCTCTTCTTTTAACTTAGAGCCCCTTCTTCAACAGCGCTAAAGCAGCTGCCACTGTAAGTGCGGTAGTATAGAGACAGCCTGCGTTACCTCTTAATTTTAGTGTTCAAGTTTACCAGTGGTTGTCTCCTTGGATTCCCCCTGCAATATTGAGATGCATGCTGCAAAGATATACTACATTTTTCTCCTCTGTCAGCCTCTTTCTCTTTTATTACTGTGGTGTTGGTAACAACTCCGTAGCTGGATGGTGCATTGAGCTTTCCGGTTCAAAGAGGACTACAATCTATGATTTATACTTTAATGCTAGAATACAGTCTTCAAATTTACCACGATAACTCTTCATGGGACTAGATTTTCTGTAACTCTTTCAAAAAACCTGCTTCCTTGGAGACTGGACTGGCTTCTCTGGAACTGGTCTAGCCTGTCAGTTCAGCATGTATATAAAATCTTCCATTAAAGGGTTTTCATGATTCCTAAACAACTGCCTTTCCTGAAATAGTGTTAAAGCTGGCAGTAAAGGGAATGAACACAGCATTCTTACTTTATACAGCTGTGCTTTTCTTAGTCTCTAAACACACCATTTCCAAGACTCCAACCTGCAGTTGTACTTCTGAGGCTCAGCAGTAGCAGCAAGATTGAATTCCAGAGTGAAGACTTGCCATTTTAGATACCCTACCCCAGATCTTAAGAGTTCTCTCTTGGAGACAGCCAACAGTAAATGTAATGAGGTGTAGGGTGTGAGTTTATTTCTGAGATAACTGGGAGCCACAGGTAGAAATTGATATAGTGAATTTCACATAAAGGTGAACTGGAATCTAGTGCAGTGTAATATGTTTTCACCCCATCTCCTTAGAAATGGGGAAAAATTCATTCTGCATTAGTTAGCCAATGGCATGACTATGGGCTTTCATTGGGGATTCATGCAGGCCCTTGTCATTCTTGGGAGTTGTGTGTTCTGGGGAACATCATCTAAGAATAGGGATCAATATAAGCAATCATCTAAAACAACTCCAAAGGCTAGTGAAGAAGCCTTAGTTTTCTCCTGTTGCCACCTGTATTGTAGCCTTGTTTGACAAAAAAAATTGCTTGTAATATTAAACCAACAGTCTGTCTTTCACATTAGGATTTTCTTCTAAAGGAATGTGTGGGAATTGATTGGTTAGGAAATACATTGTAGGACAATACCTCTATGCTCATGAACACTAATTAGAGTGTTTACAACACTCCCTTTTGTATTTTCCACTGAATAGAGAAACACAAATTCCTGTGGGGGGACCCTTACATTACCACAGAAAGTTGCACAAAGAATCCATTATGTAAAGATCAAGGAATACTGAATCTCAAGTGAATAAATGAAGCAGGTGGCAAACTGCCACAGTATTAATGTGTCCAATAGCTCTACGATCATGCTTGAAGGCTGTGAAAATGAGTCAAGAGTGCTACTTACTGAAATAAATTCCCTTGTTGATTAGAATCCTGAAGAGAGATTCCAGATATGCAGGTATTTAACATACCCAGAAACTCTCATTTAAAAAGAGGAAGAGTACAAAATGTATTTAGGGGACACACAAACAAAGTAGCCATTGAGATGGAAGATGCATTTCCTGGCACCAATCACGTACTCAACCAGCAGACAAATTATTTCTCTATTCTTCTAACAAGGACAAAGACAAACCAAACAAAAAAAAAAACAAACAAACAAAAAAAGGGTTCCTTGGCAAAAGCAAAAGTCAAAATATATTTGTTGCATTTTCCATGCTACCAACATTTTTTAGGCATATATAACATGACTTAGTCTAATTGAATTATGGCAAATGCTAGGGTTGTTTTTTTTAATTTAAAAATAAATCTGTTCAGAAGAGCAGATGTGCTGCTGAGTGGCTAGGTGCAGGCCTGTTTAGTTTGTGTCACATTACAATTTCTCTTTCTGCCTAAGAACTGTTGTTTTCTCCAGCTTTGCTTTGTTAGGAATTGACTCATGGATAGGCACTTGGCTGGGCAGAGTTATTAATAGGGATGTGAATGTTTAACTGGTTAACCAGTAAGCATCACCCTTAATGAGTTGTGGCTAACTGGTAACTGGTGGGACTGGAGCAGCTTCCCACCTCTTGCAGGCAAGGGGCTGCTCCAGTCCCACATGGGCATGCTGCGGACAGGGGATGGTCTCATCTGGATCAGCCCCTGTCTGGGTCGGGTCCAGGTGCCCTGCAGACAGGGGCTGCACTAGTGTCTGGAACAGCCTCTGTCCACAGCGAGCCCAGGCAACTGTGGACAGGGGCTGTTCTGGCAGGGGATTGGAACCAGTGGCTATTCCCAGCATGGGGCTGTGAGCGTGGGGCTGAGGGCTGCTGCAGCTAGGCTGGAGCGGTCCCGACCCAGATCCTGCTTTGTTGGTTAACTGAGTAAATGTTAAGTTGACCTAACGTTTAACCAATTAACTGATTAACTGGGATTTTGCTTCCGTACGTAATAAAGGTGAAAATTCTCTGCAATGTCATCCTTAACAGAGAACCACCCAGCTGCAAGAGGTTCTCATCGTGCCCACTACTGTGCTAGCAGGAGGAGGAAGTGAGACCCACAGTATTTCTCTTTCTGTGGGCAACACGGACAACACATTATTTCAAAGTGCAATTTTCTAGCAGATAAGCTCCTCGAATTGCACTGTATAATGTTGTTAAGAGAATGGAAGAGGTCCACTGCACAAAGATGAACACACTTGCATGAGTCCTAGGATGGCAATTATTGCAGAGCTATCGAAATGGTTGATGCACAGACTAACAATGTGATGGTTGTTGTGGCTGATAGTGTTGAAAGATCCCATCTGCTTTTCGAGGAACACTGAGAACTTTAGCGAATTAAAAGTACAGTGACCTCCCCACCCATTGATTCTCTAAACTATGAGGAAGATGCGGAGAATGTGGTGGACTTTCCTCTCCAAGTAAGATCAGGCAGGGAGAAAGAACTGTGTTACCTTGCCCCAGCATGAGGAAAGTTTTTATACTTCAGAAGAGGGGCAGGCAAAAGATACCAGTTGCTGCTCTCAAACGCCTCTCCTTGTCAGCAGAAAGAAGAGGTTTTGGCACTTGTATCAGAAGGAATCTATATGTGCAGTGAACCAAAGAGGGACTTGGCACTGTGTATATGAAATGCCTATCACTGGAAACTGAAAAGCCTAAGATTTTTTCTCTTGGGTATCAGCCATAATACCCACATTTACTTCTGCTATATGAAAACAGAACAAAACATCACATTTCCATTTATTTACAGATCACAAACATTTATTATAAGCTTTTTTAAGACCTGCAATATTGTCTCATTAAGTAATTATTTCTTACTGTACAATTAATTACTGCACTAAATAATGCCATTTGCAAGGGAAAAATAGTATCCAACAAAGGTATGTGTGTGTGTGGGGGGGGGGGGGGGGGAGGAGAACATAGTACTGTTTTGGATATTTCCAAAGTGCCTGTCCAGTAATGGAAGAACCATCTGGCTCTGTTCAATCAATCAAAAACACAGATTCTACTAACTCACAAGTAAGGTCTACCTATTACATTAGAAAGGATGTACAACTCACTGGAATATGGAATTACTAATGTTTTGAACAGAACCTTGGTTAGCTAAGGCTCTGCAGTATGTTAACATTTCATATGTATTGTACTACATAGAAGTGGGGTATCAATTCTACTGTTAAGATTAATTAACTTTCCAGTGTAATCTTAACTTCAGACCTTCCTGCCTTTGAGACATGTATGCATGCAGAAATAATTTTAAAGGCCTGGTTTCTAGTCAAAGGGGAATTTTTGGCAAAGCTGAAGAATTGGACAAGAAGTTTTTGTGACATGAAATGCTAAAAAAAAAATGAGGAATTTCACTTTCTGAACAGTCTGCTAATTTTAATTTTCTAAATCCCAAACTCAAAATAATCCAAAATGATTCTTCTTTTAACCTTAAAAGGGCTTAATTACATCTGGCTCATAGGATTATATCTGCTACAGTCTGGGGCTTGCTTTAAAGATTTTTTTCACTAAGGGCCTTTGAACACTGTGTCTTGAAAACTTGTGAAATTTGCCATTGGTCTGCAAAGACTGCAAGATGCCTGGTTGTACAGGAGGCTGCAAGTTTTGCTAGCAAACTCATTCACCTTCACGAAGGCTAAAAACTCCACTGGTAAGACCTGTTGTGGGTCTCTTTTCACTTATAATTAAATTACAACAACAGAACATATGAACTACTTACAGCAAGATTTCAATTATTACTGGGCCAATTCATTCCACCCTGCACTCAGATCCTATTGGGGTCCGACCCTCCCCCAGACTACTGGGAGGATCCAAAGAGCCCTGGACATCAAGTGATTCCAGGAGACAAAGAAAAAGAAAACAGGGATGGGTGTGAGAGTCAAAGGGCTAAAACAAGGGAACTGAATAGGAACACCGAGCAGAGAACCTCGGACAGCGCCCACTGCCCCTCGAAGGTCTCGAAAGAGCCAGCAGACGCTGCCCAGTGGATTTCTGCCCAGATGTGTGAACAGATGCAGGAGTGGAAATAGGCCCCAGTAACAGGCCCCTCCCTCAATCAGCCTCTGCTCCCTGGTTTTATAAATTGCCATCTTGGTGATAGCCAGGAGGAGGTTGATGAGGAGGTCCCATGACTTTATGGGGCCATGGATGGGGTGTGTGTAAATTAATAGGTATGAGGGGAAGTGCAGCCAAAACCTCAAAAAGAGGTTCTGGAGGAGCCAAAAGAGGGGCTGTAACCTAGCGCACTCAAGCTAAATGTTCACCAGGGCCTCCCTATCACCGCAGAAGGGGCAAATGTCAGGAACGGGTGAACCGTGCCAAGTACACCCCCATGCTCACAGTGCCATGGAAGATTCTCCAACTGATGTCCCCGGCGGGCCATGGAACCAAGGAGGAATAGAGACTGGCCCACCGGGGCTATGCACTTAAATGCAAGCAAGATAGGGCCCTCTAGGAGAGAAAGGTCTATGACAATATCACTTTGTGGAGACTCTCCTATGTTCCCAGATTACCCACCCAATGATATTTCCTCATTCCTTAGAAAAAAAGGACCTACTCTCAACCTGATCCTTCTAGCCGACCACCCACAATCTTTCATATGGATTCTGATCACAGTTTATATGGGGGGGGGGGGCAGGTAGGGAGAGGGGCTTAGATGCATCCAGAAAGACAAACCTTATCTAGAACAAGGATCACATGATGGGGGCAGAGAAGAGGGGATTATACCTATGTAGATGGGAGGGGAATGCAAGGATGGATGACAGGTACTCTTATTTCTCATGCCTGCCCTCTGTGCTTCTGTTATTCACTTCCAAGTCTTCCTCCCATTTCAGCTCTGGGCCCTGCACTCTTTAGCTCAGCCCCTCTCAAGCTGATCTGGAGTGCTGGCCTCTTCCCATTGTTCCTGGGGGATGTCAGTCTTAGGATCCTGATTTCTCATAGAGCCATCCCCTTCCTTTTGATACTGGAAACTAGCCAACCAAAACCCTCACTGAGTTTTGAAAAGAAGCCAGCATAGACTCACAGAATCATAGGGTAGGAAGAGCCCTTGGGAGGTCTTGGAGTCCCTCCCCCCTGCCCAAAGCAGAATCAATCCCAACTAAATCATTCCAGCCGGTCCCGCCCAGTCCCCTTACACCATACACCTCTGGATGCAGCTGGCACCAGCTCTGCCTGAGCACTGTGCCCAGAGGAAGGCCTGGTGGGATGGCCGGGGGGTAACAGAGCGAAGGGCAGGTGGAGCCTGTGGGCAGGACCTGAGCTGAGAGCACCCAGGCAGGTCACCCAACCTCCTCCTGTAGGGGTGTGAGGTTTATAACTGTTCCCCAGAGGAGCCGCTCCTCCCCCCACCGGCCTCCAGCCCCATCCTAGCCCTGTCTCCAGGGGCTTCACCTCCCCTCCGCTTACCCCTTTTTGTGACTTTCTAACCCCCGCTAAAAAGTAGTCAGCAGAAAGTGAGGACATGGCGAAGGGCAGTGGCTTCAGCAGCGTTACCGAGCATGCTCAGTGCAGCCTAAGTAGCACATTCCTACAGGGCGCCGCTAGATGTTACACACCTGACTCTGCTTCAAGGGCTGGAACTACTATTCCCAGCATGCCCCGCGCGGGCTTCTCCCACCGACTGGGAGGAGACATAACTGCCTCCAGCCGTGCGCACGCGTACTCACCGACCACGCGCCTGCGCAAAGCCCTCTCCTCGCCACGCTTGCGAGAGGCATGCGCGTTTCCATCCCGCTGCTTGCCGCGGCCGTTGCTCCGCGTCTGCGCAGTCCGCTCTTTGCCCTCCCCTGGGGCAGAGGGAAGCTGGGGGAGGCGCATGCGCATTGACAGGCTCGCGGCATTCACGAATCCGTACCCGTCCTTGTAAACGGGCGGCGGAGGCGGAATGGGGCGCGAGGCGGGGCGCGCGTGAGGCCGAGGCGGAGCCGAGCCGCCCTGCAGGCAAGTGGAAATCCAGGGTCAGTGCTGGGGTCGCGTCGGCTGGGCGGGGTCATCGCCCCCATTTCCCAGGAGTGACTTCCGGCCTGGGGGGGTTAGAGTGCGGCCCTCGGGGGTGGGGGGCACCGCCAGGGACCCCTCCCCCCCGCTTCGGGGACCTCCTCCTCGCCCTCCCAGGAGAGGCGTTTGCACCAGGGGCCATCGCCACCTCCTCCAGGCTGCTGCCGCCCCGGGGGCTGTGGCGGAGCCCCGTGTCCCGGCGCAGCCGGGCAGTGACATGGGCCGTGTGTTACAGCCTCTCTCATCGCCCCAGCCCGGTGCCCTCGGGGGTGGGGGGGGGGGGAGCGCGCCTAGCTTTGCACCTGCTACTCTCTCCCAGGGGTGAGTATCGTACTTCCCAGTGGCGGGTGCCAACTCCCTGCACCCCTCCTACACCCACATGGGTGTGTGCTGTGAAACACGCATGAGAGTCTGTGCTGCTCATAGGGCACCAAAGGGGGAGGACTGTCCTGGTTTTTAAGTGCTACTGGCCTGCTGGTTGGTTTTTTTTTTTCCCCCATCCACTTACCCTTTATTTCCTTGAAGTTGGAATTCTCTCATAATTGAGACAAAGCTGCGATCAACCTCTTTACGTTGTACATGGTGTGCTTGGAAAGTACCTAACAGGCCGTGCACACAATATCAGACGTTGACAGTAATTTGTTGTTACAGCTGTGCATGGTTTCTGTATGGTAGTCCCTGTTCCTAAGTGTTTGTTTTCTGTTAAAGGCAAATACAATGAAAGGGGCAACAGAACACAGCAGGAAAGTACATTAGGCCAAAGAACATCTTATTCTGGAAGTACTGAGATTTGTGGTTATTCTGAGGCGTTTTTACAAGTCATGGGTAACATAAAGAACACTGCCTTCTGTACTAATCTTCCTCTTTTTTAGGAGGGAGAGGGGTTGTCAAATTCCATTGCTGTAATAGAGCAGAGTGGTCTTGTTCACAGAGAAAGTGATAAACAATCATATGTAGCACTTAAATGCTCTTGATCCACTTCAGACAATATACACATACATACAGCATCACTAAAATGCATATGCCAAGAAGCTTGAAGATGGCAGTCAGGTGGCATGTAGTATGGTTCAGAATAACGGGAGGGGAAATTATTAGGGCAATGGAGGTCAATCTCTACTCTCCCAAAATTTTATGGGTTCTTAATAATCATATAGATGTGGATGTAGCCTTTATTGTAAACTTTTGTAATGTTTGACTTCTGGTATAGTAATAAGATGTATTTGTAGTGCTTAGGAGCCAGAGTTATAAATCAGCCCTTCATTGTGCTAGGTACTGTACAATCACAACAAAAAGAACACTGCCTTCTGTACTAATCAGCCTCAGAGTTTTTGCTTTAGGAGTCTTAGAGATTGAGACAACAGATGGATATAGACAGAAGGGGGACAAGTAAATAATGAGACAGCATTGGTCAGCATGTTTGGCAGTAGTGTGTGCACTACTGAGCATTATCATGTTTTCTCTAGGCATCACAGCAAAAGCAGAGTTTTGAGAAGGGATTTGAAGGTGGATATTTTGCAGATGTTTAGAGATTGGCTTCCCAGTGTTTGGGGCAGCATGAGAGAAATAGTATTCTGGAAAAAACACGTACTTCAGATATTTGGGTCCAAAAGTATGACAATATAGTGTGGATATGGGTTCAGGTTCCAGTTCTGCAACAGGCTTCCTGTGTTGCATGAGCAAGTAACTTAATCTTTTTCTGCCACAGTTCCCCATCTGTAAAATGGGAATAATAAAACCTCCTTTCTCCTACCATTTTACTTGTCTGTTTAGATTGTAAGATTATTGAGTTTGGCTTGCTCTACATGCAATTTTTGTATTTGTAAAACTTTCAGTTAGGGATATATAATTTTTTTATACAAATGCTTAAATTATGTCCCCACTTTTCATAGTATAAAGAGGCCTTTTAGCATTATAATTTATTCCCTTTCATGTATAAAAATAGCTAAACTTGTGTAAAATACTTTTTATATTGAATTAATTGGGTCTACGCTAGATGGGTTAGACTGCTCTAACTATACCAACATAGTTAAAGCTCCTCAACTTTTATATGCAGAGTATGTTTATGCTGCATCTAGCACATTGTGATTCTGATATTAGTTGGAGCTTATAGACACTAATCTAATACAACTCTAATTTTTACAAGTTTGTTGTTTTTTAAAGTTTATCCACTCTTATGTAAGCAGGCTGGACACCTGCTAACACTCTTTATGCAAAGCAGGAACTTGTAAAAATTAGAGTTGTATTTTTGTACTCTTTTTGTGTAAAGAGGAAATGTCACTACGCATTTTTGCGGTTACCTTTATTTGTTTTTATCTGGGTCATCCCCTAGAAATCAAAGTAATATTTTGGTATTGTAGGTACACTACACTGAATATTCTCATGTGTATTTGGACTTGTTTAGGTTATTGCACAATGATCACTTCCTGCTTTGCATCAAGAGTTTTAGCAGGCAGCCCAGCTCATGCTGGGTGCAAGACCAAACCCTGCTGCAGCTCTTCAATTTAAAAGGCAGTAGGAGCTGGGCAGTCTGTCCCTGGCTCCTACTGTGTTTTATATTGCAGAACCGCAGCGGGGTTTGGTCCCACACCCAGTGCGAGCCAGGTCTGAACTGGGCTCCCTGCGTGTGCCAATTCCTGCAGAGCTGCCTGCCCCTGGTGCTGGTGTTCCATGGAGCCACCAAATTCCCCAATCCCTCTGCTGCTGCCTCTAATAAAGAGGCAGCAGCATGTAATATAAAGGTGGTTTGTGGGAGCTGGCACATGCGGGAAGCTGGCTTTCTGTGGAGCTGCCTGACCTTTTTCCCACTCTCCCAGTGTGCTAGCTCTCTATCAGAAGCAATAGCATGGGGGTAGGGAGGCAAGTGGGATGCTGGGCAGCCTCTGTCCACGGGGAGTTCAGGTCCCCCTGCTGCTGCCTCTGTATCAGAAGCAGTAGCCCAGGGCAGCAGGTGGGAGCCGGTCTGCTCGGGGAGCCAATTTTTAAACTGGCTCCCCTCGCAGACTGGTTCCTCCTGCCATCCTGTGCTGTTGCATCTGATATAGAAGCAGCAAAGTAGTGTGGCAGGGAGCTCCCCAGGAGTGATGCCTCCAGGGAGAGCATTTTAGTAACTGTGTAAATGCTAAAAATTGTTGCAGCTACACAATTACTAAAATAAACAATATCTAACATCCCTACTTCATATTTTGTTCAAAAGTTAGTCTGAGGAAGTTGTGGAGTGTGTTTAATTGATTAGGTTTTATTGATAGGGTTAAAATATATGCAGTGGGAGAAGAAATGGTCCATTTAAAAAATGGTAAAGTGAGAGAGAATATTTTAGAAATCCAGTGGATTACTTGAATCTAATGACTTTTGCTTTTCTTGTTCATTAGGTGTGTTAACTTTTATAAATTCTTTTATAAATTCTATACAGTGTGCTTCATATTGTTGCTAGTCTCCTTCAAAGTAATATCAACTGAGAATTCTTTCACAAGAAGCAAGTGGCTCGGTTCTTAAAATGATTAATTCTGAAATCTGGCAGTTTAATGCTCTCAATTCACGTAGCAACTCAAAGACTTATTGGTCGTAGGGTTTATATGGCTTATTTTCAGAACATTCTTGAGATGGCTTTACAAAGTTGTTGAGGAAATGAAATACGATTTGAGGGATGAAAGTTAGGAATGGACAGCTGGGTGGACTTAACTGCGAGCCTCGATGGTTAATGTAACTCTTGAACTGAATCTTGAATTCAAATCCTAGTTGGTCATATAGAAGAACGAATTTGATGACTCACCATAGTTGCTAGGAATGTGGTAACATTTGTGGTCTGTTCATAAAGTAACCTAGAAATGGAATAGCAGGGCCATTTGCAGGTCACAAATGAGGTACATTGTTATACCCATCCTGTGCTCTGATTTTAACTAGTGCTTTTTAAATTTTTAGTGTTCTTTAAAGTAAAAGATTAATGTTAAAAATGATTTCAGTTCAGACTTCAGACGCATCTACAGTATAGTTAAACATATGACATACATTTTTGTATCATAACTGCTAGTGGTGTAATTCTGTGTTTTTTGTTTTTTGTGGGTTTTTTTGTTTTTTTGTTTTTTGTTTTTAATTAATAATTAGGCCAGTATAAATGTGCATTTTACCAAGATAGATTTTTCTCCTTTTCCATATGGGAATAAACTATACTAATTTAAGCATCTTTATACCAATACAACTGTTCATGCTGAGAGATCGTGCCATCTGCTTTCGCTATACTGGTATAGTTACAGTGGTACAGCTTTTGGGTGTGGACAAGACCAGTGCTGTTGATACTAATAAGCTATATTCTTTCACTTATAAAATAGCCCATAACCCAGGTTCAATCAGTTTAATAATCAAAGATAAATCAGCACAATATAGAGACTATACATTACCAATCTCTGGGAAATAATCCTGCAGCAGCTTGTCAAAGAATTATTATAGAAACTGTTTTATAGCCTGCTTGTTTACGGCAGAGGGAAAGTCCAAAAATTCAACTGTATTAGCACAACACTTTCCTACTTTCTCTTATGTAGTTCCATAAATTTGCAAAACAGAGATGTCTGTACCAACATGACCAGAACAGTAAGTGGCAGATGGTGCATTTCTCACAAGCATCAGCAGAACATACATCTTATTTTCTTACAGATTCTGTACATGCAGACAACAACACTACATGTACAAAAACAGAAATTGCAACAGTTTTGTTACTAGTAGTTTACCATAGTAAGATTAACAAGAATACAGTTAATAGTTCTGCATCTTAGATTATATGATACTTTATTTGTTCAGTATTAGCACTTTCTTATTTTAGTTGCACAGCACATCTTATTCTGTCAGATTTGTCGTTACAGCTGTAAAACAATTTACAGTAGACTTCCGATAATCCAGAACCTTTGGGATCTAGGTGGTGCCGGGTTATCGGATATGCCAGACTATCAGGAGATACTATAAATTGGTGATATACATATATAAAGTGTTTTTAACCCTTTTTATTGTAGCACAAACACTGTCCATAGTCACACAATGCCAGTGGCAGACTGACTCGGTTCCATCTGGTTTCGCTCGGTTCAGCTGCTGCCGCTGCTGCCTTGTGATTCGTTTTTTGCCTCTTGTCATTTTGATGCTGGACTGTCGGGAGTACCGTACCGTGGATGCCGGACTATTGGAGTTTTACTATTCAGTAATTCCTCACTTAACACGTTTTTGCAATAGCACGGTTTTTTTTTTTTTTTTTTTTTTTTTTTTAGGGAACATTTTTCGAACAACACAAGGCTTTCCCTGCCTCCCTGTGTCCAGCGAGGAGGGGTCGCCTGGGAACAGCGTGGCCAGCTGCAAACTTCTGCTGCTTTGCAAGGAGGCAGGGGAAGCCCCGCGCAGCTGCCGGCGACTGGCCAGCTGGGGAAACCCAGCCACTAGCTGCAAGCCCCCTTCCCTGTCCTCCCCTTTCCTTCCCCAGAGCCAAACACTTCCCCTCCCTGCTGTAACCCAGTCCCCTTTCTCCCCCAACCTCATGTCCCAGTCCCAACAGACACTACCGCTTGAAACGCAACCCCCACTTTTTCCATTATTTTCAATGGGAAAATTTACCCCACATAACACATTTTCACTTAACACGAACATTTTCTGAAACGTATCTACAGTGTTAAATGAGGAATCACTGTACATGTTTTGGCTAATACAATTGTTTGTAAGAACTGATTTCACACTCTTAATTCAGTTCCATTCTTTATATGATGAAACTACCACTTCATGCATGAACTCTATAGTTTCTCAGACTGTAGTTTTCCACTTAATCTGTGATCTAGTCATACAGTATTGTGGGACTGTGTTTCAGTTTGGTAATCACCAGAATTGCACAAATAAAAGAGAGTGGTTGAGGCATGGGACTGGGAATCAGAAACGCACGAGTCCAGCACTGGCTCAGACACTGATTCTGAGTAGGGCTGTGGGCAAGTCATGTAACTTCAGTATCTGAAGGGTTTGGGATATGTGTGTGTGGGAGGGGGGGGGGGGCTTGGTTCATTCCACACCCCCTGTAAAATGGAGACAGTTACCTAATTCACAAGGGTGTTGTGAGGAGTCAATATATACATGGGATTTTGAAGATATAAAGTGTCCCTGAGAGAGTTTCCAGTCCCCTTTGTCTTCACTGGTATTAAATGAATACACCTACTGGAATGACATAATAATGTCACTTCACCTTCATTCCAGATACAATCACCTGATAACAAGACATATGTATTAGGGATGTTAAATTGTGTTTAGTCGATAATCAGGGGAAATTGCAGAGCCACAGTGGGGTTAGCTCCTTCCTTGCACTCAGTCCCAGACACTGCGCCTCTGCTTTTTTAAAATGTATTAAGAGCTCATATCTGGTCCTTCCTGCTGCTCTGCCTTTTAAATGTATTAAGAGCCAGCTGGCTAAGAGCAGCAGGGAGGACCAGATATGAGCTCTTAATACATTTTAAAAAAGCAGAGGCGCAGTGTCTGGGACTGAGTGCAAGCCAGGAATCAGCTGATTCCTGGCTTGTGTCCAGTCCCCCACTACGTCTATGCCTCACCTGCCCTCTGTGGAGATGACGCTGGACGGAACTGGCTTTTCTGATAGAAGCAGCAAGGGGATGGGGAGCGACTAGTTGTTATATCCCTAATGTATATTTGAATATAGTATGTTTTAACAAATAACTTCAGTTTTTAAAGCAGTCTTCATTCAGGCAATGAAAGTGGTTTTATTAATCTATTTGAGAATGTGTTCATTTGTCCATTTGTGTTTGTCTGTTTGTTCAAATCTCCTCCTAAATGGTAAGAGCTCATGCCATCAAATTCGGTATACAAGTTCCTCTTATAATAACTTAAAGCAAGTAAGGGTTTGTTGAGCCAGGAAAATGGGATATGCCTTGCATAGGATTGCTTCTTATAAAACCATACAGGAAAGAGTCAGAATCACCAGGTAGGTCACAGGCTGGCTGAGGGCATACTTCCCTACCCTCATCCAGGATTTCCCCAGCCCTGAGCTTCCCATCCCCCATGCATCCTTTAGGGATGGGGAAAGGGGACTGAAGCGTCCGTCCCCCTCCCTCCCCCGATTCATACGGTATCATTGCTGGCTGTTCTCCTTCATCAGGGAGCAAGGGGAACACACATTCCTTAGTCTGGCTGAGGAGCACAGGGGACAGACAAACCTGGATCTGCCCCAGCTGGGGGACATGGTCCCCTCCCCTGGCTATGCTAGCTGCAGCGGACATGGAGAGGTGCTTCTCACCTGACCCCAAGCTGCTGCAGTGAGAGAGGGCTGGGGTTGTCCTCTCTCCCTGGGGCAGCTCCCATACTGAACCCCTAATCCTCAACCCCACCCCAGAGCAATGATTCAAATGAAGCATGTACATTTTTATTTTATTTGCTTTAAAAAAAAAAATTGAGTTAAGGACTTGAGCAATGCCAGGTAAAGTCTTCTAGTTAAGCCATATAAGAAAAATGTTACTTGTCTAGTCTTTGTGCAAGTCGCTTTTTGATGGGCAAGTAAAATATCATAGCAGGGGTGGATGACTAGATTTTATGTCTGGGCTTGTATGTTGTCCTTGAATGCTTTGTAAGGCTTAATTAATTAAGCCTTGCAACATCCATGCTCCGTAAGTATTAACATTTTATATTAATCATAATTAATGATATATCGTGCATGACAGATGTGAGACATTGGAAGCATGAAAACATCAAAACAGTATTGTATTGGATGTGGCAGACATTATAGGCATTGGGATTAGTGATAGCATTTTGTATCTTTTATTTGCACTGTTAGTCCCAGGATACTAGAGACACACGGGGCTCGTCTACACTGGCCCCTTTTCCGAAAGGGGCATGCTAATTTCACAGGTCGTTATAGGGAAATCCGCGGGGGATTTAAATATCCCCCGCGGCATTTAAATAAAAATGTCCGCCGCTTTTTTCCGGCTTTTAGAAAAGCCGGAAAAGAACGTCTACACTGGCCCCGATCCTCCGGAAAAAAGCCCTTTTCCGGAGGATCTCTTATTCCTACTTCAAAGGAATTCCTTTGAAGTAGGAATAAGAGATCCTCCGGAAAAGGGCTTTTTTCCGGAGGATCGGGGCCAGTGTAGACGTTCTTTTCCGGCTTTTCTAAAAGCCGGAAAAAAGCGGCGGACATTTTTATTTAAATGCCGCGGGGGATATTTAAATCCCCCGCGGATTTCCCTATTACGACCTGTGAAATTAGCATGCCCTTTTCGGAAAAGGGACCAGTGTAGATGTAGCCAAGGTGGGTGAGGTAATAAATATCTTTTACTAGATCAACTTCACCTACCCACCTTGTTTCTCTCATGTATCTTTGATCTAGAGGTTGTATTCTAGCTCCATGGGGAAAGGAGGCTTAGCAGGCTTCCCCCAACAACTAAAATCAGGGTGTGAGGAAATTGCGGCATATCCTGGGACAGTTAAATAACTCCAGAAAAGTGTGACTCTCTCAAAAGGAAATTGCATATACTAGTTCCGACAAGGTTCAAGAGATCCCAGACTCATGATATAGACAAACTGCTTGTGGCATAAAGTATCACAATGAATTGGCTGAGTGACCCTCGTTTTGATCCAAAACCAGATATGAGATTATAAACAAGAGGTCAGAGGTGCAAATAACTTCAGAATTGTTCCAGTGGGATAACACATGCTAAAATGATTATTTTTCTTAAAGCTTTAAGTGAGTCAGTAGCAGACCTGGGAAGTAGAATATAGTAATCCTGACTCCAAATAAGGAATTGATGAAACAATAAGTAACTACAATTTAGAAGCTACATAAAGGCCTAGTTCTTCCCATGATCTGGTGCATGACGTAATCAAGAAACTGCAGTGAAATGAGGGAATGTATAATAGGGATATTAGATACCATTTAATTCAATAATCATGTAACCGCACAGAATCTAAGCAGTTACACAATTACTCAGTGGTCCCCGAGGGCGGGGCCAGAAGCAAGTGCACTCTTGGCCCCACTCCCAAGAAGCCCTCTGCTACCCTGCACTGTGGCAGGGGGCTTCCTACAGGTAAGGTTGCCAGATGGTTTCAACAAAAATACCAGACACACTTGACATGACATCTCACTTAGAAAATACCGGACATTTGCATTTTCTCATTTATATTTTCTCAATTTGTTTCCTGAGCAGAAAGCTCAAATACTGGACTGTCCAGCTCAAATACTGGACACTTGGCAACCCTTCTTACAGGCACTGGCTCTTCTGATACAGAGGCAGCAAAGGGGGCGGAGGGGAGTGTGTGTAGTTGATTGGATTAATTGATAAGACCAGGCTTATCGGTTAATCATTTACATGACTATTTGCTAACATCCCTAATGTGTAGCCCTAAATTTATACCATAACTGTCAGATCATAACTGAAATGTGAATCCTTTGCTTAGATTGAGGAGTCAGTAGATGAGGTTATGGAACAAATTGAGCAATTAAACTTTTAAAAGTCACTAGGGTGACTTATACAGAGGCAGCAGCGCGAGGGAATGGGAACCAGTGCTTGCTCTCCCCCGCATCGCATTTAAATGCGTAACCGTTGAAAATTCCTGCGGTTACAATTTTACACAAATAAGCACATTTTAACATCCCTAATATAAAATGAAGGGGGTGGGGAAATTGGCTGTGTTACATTGTTAAACTAGAATTTGATGAGGAGGTCCAAATTTCATGCTGCAAAACTTCATTTTTCTTCAGTTTCTCATAATGTATCTGAACCAGTGCTGTTGAAGTCAGTAGGAGCTTTTTCATATCTTTCATGGGCATTGGATTACACCCAGTAACAGTGTGATAATGTACCACATTGACTACTCACATTGACTCTTCCATGAAAATTAGGGCACAGTTTGGTTTCCTGCTCCTCAAAAGCCCTTACCTATTGGAAGAACTGTTCTGCAGTGTATATATATAGTACTAGAGGATTTACCCAGTGTTGCTTGGGTCCTTAACTGAAATAATTTTCGTTTTTCTTCATTTAAATGATTGCTCTGGAGTTGGGCTGGGAATTAGAGATTCAGTCTGCAGACTGCCCCATGAGAAAAGCAACTGTTAAAGGCTGCTGAAGCTGGCTCTTATGGGGGAGGAGTACATGTCTCCCAGCTGAGGGACAGACACACAGACAGGTGGACAAATTAACAAACTCTCTCAAATCTGTAGTAGATAGCTCTCCCTTTCTCCACCCCTGTCCCCTGCTGGCCCAATGGGGTTAACTGTCCTGGTCTCCATCTGTGCTTCTTTGCTGTCCCACTGTGGTTATTATACAGTACAATTATCCCTGCTAGCAGACCTCATCCCTTTTCATTTTGAAATACAATCACATTTCAGGCACATCGCATTTTCCTGCCACAACCAAACCTCATACCTTGCTTTAAGTTATAAGAGGAAGCTGTACACTGAATTTTGTAGTCCTAGCTTATACCATTTAGGAGGAGTTCTTGAACAGACGCACAGACAGACACACATTTATAAATACACATTAGTAGAGTAGCTCTAGAATAACTAATCTTTCTAGATCATAAACTTAATTATAGTCTTTCTTTCCCTTCTGGTCCCATTGAATGAAGTTCATTCCCACAATGGTTAATTACATTTTAATCATATGGAGATCATTAAATGTTCATTAGAAGTCTCTGCAATTCATTTATATTGCACTGGATGACAATGCAATATCTTAAAATTTCATGAATGACTTTCTAGTTGATCTGCTCTGTGTTACTCCTCACACCATAGAGGAATTATGGCAAAGCTGTTTTCAGCTTTGTTTTGGAATTGTCAATGCAAATGACAGATTGTGTTGTTGACAAAGGACTTCATTGTTCCTTCTGTATGGCAGCAATTGAAGAAGATGTAGAAACTAGTATACTCATAATATCAAGTCTGGAGGGAAAATTACTATTTGTTGAAGGATTAGGTTTGTGTAGCCTCCTCTAAATGTCATAAGATATTTGCTGTTGTGGATTATATTAGGGTGCCTCTATTAGATCTTCTTATTTATATCTATATATTGAAAACTGACTCAAACAAAGCTCATTTACACCAGTCTCTCAAATGAAGGATTATGTAACAGCTTTTATAAAAGAGACTCAGATTGAAAATACATGGCGCAAAGCCACATCTTTGGAGAAGATGATATCATTTCAGTTCTGTTAGCAAAGCTTTCTGATGAAAATAAAGAATAAATTATCCAGTTGGAACAACTCAAGAGAATTTTAGGTTGGAAGATATATATCTGAATTGGAATGTTTAACAGAGCTAACATTCCTACTCTTGTGGAAAAAGTTTAACAACTTTTTCTGCACCCCACCTAAAAGATGCTTCCTTTTAGACAAAGCACAATATCCATGTTCCATTCATTTTTGTACTGTAATGCGGATGTAAGAGTTTGACCGTTAATGGATAAGCTAATGCTTATCGGTTCCTGTTAATGGTTAAACTCTACTAGGGAGTCTGGGGCCTGCAGTGGAGAGCCTGCGGGGCTGGCAGACCGTGGGACCAGCAGCCAGTACAGTGGGTCCTGTCTGGCCCAGATGGAGCAGCCCATAGCATGGTGTAGCAGACGGGGGGCTGCTCCAGACCCACCATGCCGCATGTGGGAGGGTCCTCCAGCCGTCCCCCACCAGCAGCATGACACATCCAGCCAGTTAACCAGTGAAATATGTAGTTTAACCAGTTAACATTTTAAATGGGATTTTATATCCCTAATAGGGGCAGTGGCATCAGGATATGAAGACTGGGACAAGGAGCCTGCTGTGAGGAGGGGACAGGATTGTAATAAAGACAGGTTGGAGGACATGAGGAAGGTAGAATAAAGCTTTGATGAAGTGGGCAAAAAATGTATTCCGACTAGAGTATTCTCCCATCCAAATCAAAGAATAGAATCCAAGATTCCTGCGTCTTATCGTTTCTCTGTCAACAAATATCTGTAAATCTCTATCCTATTCTTGGGCTAGTTCCTACTGAGCAGGAGTCAGCAACCTATGGCTGGAAGCCAAATATGGGTCACTAGGGAGCCAGATATGGCTCTTTGGAAGCTGGAAGCTCGATCCCAGTCCCCCCCTCTTCTCTCTGCAGCAGGGAGCCTGCACTGGCACTACAGCCTCACAGCCCCCTGTAAGATTAGAGCACCAACACTGGCTTCCTGCAGACAGAGAGGAGAGGAAAAGCCCAGAGGTAGCCAGAAACCGAGTGCAGAAATGACTGTGCACTCCTGCTCTCCTCCCCCCCGCCCCCGGTCCAGGGGAACAGCAGTGTACTGAAACACTTCCTGGAGGCTTTCCCCACTGCTCCAATAGCAGTGGGGAAAGCCTCGTGCCTGGGAGTGGTGCACTGCATGAAAACAAGTGCCCCCCCCCCCCAGCCCCTTATGCCCAGACCCTACACCCCCTCATGCACGCGCGCACACGCGCACACACACACCCTTGCCGAGAACCCACACCACCAGCCTGCTCCTGCGTCTTCCCCCCTGGCCAGATACTCTACCCCTCAGCGCACTCCTGCACCCTCTCTCCTGGTCAGACACCCTATCCAGCCTGCTCCTATACCCTTCCTCCTGTCCAGACACCCTACTCCAAGCCTGCTCCTGCAGCCTACCTCCCACCCAGACCTTGCACCCTCTTGCCCTTCCGCACCCCACATTCCCTCCCTCTCCCCAGATCCCTACCTCTGCCATAAAGAAAGACAGTGTTGAAACCTTTTATGTTGGACATACTATTTTACTTTTATTTAAAAATGAAGCCTGGCCAACAATAGGGATGTGAACAACTAGTCAACTATCCGATAAGCATTTGCCCCGCCCTCTGTTCAAATGCGTGTTGACAGGCTAGTTGACTAGTCACTCCTCCCCTGCCCCCTCCCCCCCATTGCTGCCTCTATGAGAAAAGGAGTGAGTGCTTCAAAGCCAGTGCCACCTGGGCTTCATGTGGCACTGCCACTTTGAAATGCCGCGAGCAGCCCAGGGTCTCCAGCTGGAGACTCCCCTGATGACCCCGGGCTCCACGTAGCGCTGCTGCTTTGAAATGCCATGGGGAGAATGGGGCCAGCGGAGCACTGCTTTAGTCCCCCACTGGCCCCATGCTCCCCGCAGCGCTTTCTCCTTTGAAGTGTAGCAACAGCCCTGGGGCTTTTGCTACAATTCAAAGGCTGGAACGCCTTGATCGACTAATCGAACAGTCAGTGCAAATTGCATCGACTATTTGATTAGTCAGATAATTGAAATTTTACATGCTTAGCCAACAAGCCCCCAGTTGCATCCCCCACACACTCCAACCCTGTTCTCCGAGCGCATCATACACCCAAACCCCCTGCCTTGAGCCCCATATACACACCAACACAGACTCCTGCACCCCCACATCCTCAGCCCCCTGCCATAAGATTGACACAAGACAGCCTGAATGTGTGTATGAAGCTGCATTTGACCAGTTATGATGTAAACTTCAAATAAAAGTGCAAAAAGATGCAGCAGCAGCAGAAGTCCCATTAAATAAAGTCTGTGAGTACGTTTAATTTATGCTATTATTAATCATCAATAATATTAAGCTGTATATTTTCAGTCATGCAAATGGAAATTCTTATACAGCTCTTTGTTGACCACTTGTTCTGAATTTTGATGTAGTTCGGCTCTTTTGTTTGAAGTGGTTGCAGATCCCTGATATAGAGCAGGAGTCAGCAACCTTTCCAAGATTTAAGCCTCCTGCACTGCACCATGCCACTCTTCCTGGGCGGGGAGTGGCTCTCTCCATAGCACGCCCCGCGGACCACCTGGGTCAATGCAAACCTTTCTGCGGACTGCCAATTACTAATGGAAACTCACCATTAATTACATAATTATGTCCAAGCCATTTTGCTAGTGCTGCAGCTAGGGAGAATGGTTTAAATTAAATTATTAAACAAATTAAGGATTTTAACTTTTTCATGTTAGTTTATCAAACTTTATTTTAAATAAAGTAAAATACTGTGTCCAACCCAAAAGTTCACAGGTTTTCTTTATTTTTGGCAGGGATAGGGAATGTTTTTTTGGGTTGGGGGCCACTGACCCACAGAAAAATCAGTTGGGGACCACACAAGTGAGAAGCAAATAAATTCCTCCCAAAACCTCCAGCCCCCGCTGATGTAGCTCCCAACTCAGACACCTCACTCTTCTGGCACTCCAGCCCCAGTGGGTGAGGGGAAGGGACAGGGAAGACTGAGGTTCAGGGCTTTCCATAGGCCAAATTTTCTGGGTTTCCAGAGTTAGTGGATTTTGTGGACTCCCTTAGGCTCTGATGTGGGAACAAAAATGAGGGGTTCAGTGTGTGGGACAGGGTTGTCAGTGAGTGGGATATGGATGAAGGATATGGGCCGGAGATGGGGTGCAGTATGGGGTGAAGAGGGCAGGGTCTGGAAGGGAGTTTGGTGGTGGGAGAGAGTGTGGGGTGGGGGTACAAGAGGGAGTTTGGGGGTATGAGGGGTTGGAGAGTAATGAAGAAAAGGTGAGACTAGCTAGCTAGCCAAATAGCTAGTTGGAGAGGGAGACAAAGAAGTGGAGAGTAAAGAAAAATGCAGCTTCTGCAAAGTAAAATTACAGTGAACCCTCGCTACTTCGCGGTTCGACTATCGCGGATTCACGACTTCGCGGACTTTTTTCATTACATTATGTATATACGTGAATCCGCGATGGTCGAACCGCGAAGTAGCGGTTACCAAAACTTTAAAAAGCCTCGGGGGAAGCCGGCGGGGGGGCATCCCAGGCGCGCCTGGGCTGCTCCCCCGCCGGAGCCCCTCCGCGGCTTTCAAAGCCTCCGGGGAAGCCGGCGGGGGGGCATCCCAGGCGCGCCTGGGCTGCTCCCCCGCCGGAGCCCCTCCGCGGCTTTCAAAGCCTCCGGGGAAGCCGGCGGGGGGGCATCCCAGGCGCGCCTGGGCTGCTCCCCCGCCGGAGCCCCTCCGCGGCTTTCAAAGCCTCCGGGGAAGCCGGCGGGGGGGCATCCCAGGCGCGCCTGGGCTGCTCCCCCGCCGGAGCCCCTCCGCGGCTTTCAAAGCCTCCGGGGAAGCCGGCGGGGGGGCATCCCAGGCGCGCCTGGGCTGCTCCCCCGCCGGAGCCCCTCCGCGGCTTTCAAAGCCTCCGGGGAAGCCGGCGGGGGGGCATCCCAGGCGCGCCTGGGCTGCTCCCCCGCCGGAGCCCCTCCGCGGCTTTCAAAGCCTCGGGGGAAGCCGGCGGGGGGGCATCCCAGGCGCGCCTGGGCTGCTCCCCCGCCGGAGCCCCTCCGCGGCTTTCAAAGCCTCGGGGGAAGCCGGCGGGGGGGCATCCCAGGCGCGCCTGGGCTGCTCCCCCGCCGGAGCCCCTCCGCGGCTTTCAAAGCCTCCGGGGAAGCCGGCGGGGGGGCATCCCAGGCGCGCCTGGGCTGCTCCCCCGCCGGAGCCCCTCCGCGGCTTTCAAAGCCTCCGGGGAAGCCGGCGGGGGGGCATCCCAGGCGCGCCTGGGCTGCTCCCCCGCCGGAGCCCCTCCGCGGCTTTCAAAGCCTCCGGGGAAGCCGGCGGGGGGGCATCCCAGGCGCGCCTGGGCTGCTCCCCCGCCGGAGCCCCTCCGCGGCTTTCAAAGCCTCGGGGGAAGCCGGCGGGGGGGCATCCCAGGCGCGCCTGGGCTGCTCCCCCGCCGGAGCCCCTCCGCGGCTTTCAAAGCCTCCGGGGAAGCCGGCGGGGGGGCATCCCAGGCGCGCCTGGGCTGCTCCCCCGCCGGAGCCCCTCCGCGGCTTTCAAAGCCTCCGGGGAAGCCGGCGGGGGGGCATCCCAGGCGCGCCTGGGCTGCTCCCCCGCCGGAGCCCCTCCGCGGCTTTCAAAGCCTCCGGGGAAGCCGGCGGGGGGGCATCCCAGGCGCGCCTGGGCTGCTCCCCCGCCGGAGCCCCTCCGCGGCTTTCAAAGCCTCCGGGGAAGCCGGCGGGGGGGCATCCCAGGCGCGCCTGGGATGCCCCCCCCGCCGGCTTCCCCCGAGGCTTTGAAAGCCGCGGAGGGGCTCCGGCGGGGGAGCAGCCCAGGCACGCCTGGGATGCCCCCCCCGCCGGCTTCCCCCGAGGCTTTGAAAGCCGCGGAGGGGCTCCGGCGGGGGAGCAGCCCAGGCGCGCCTGGGATGCCCCCCCCCCCCCCCCCCCCGCCGGCTTCCCCCGAGGCTTTGAGGATCCTACTTCTACTTCGCGGATTTTCATCTATCGCGGTCGGGTTTGGAACCTATCTACCGCGATAAACGAGGGTTCACTGTATATCCCCCTCACATCTTCCCTCTGCTCCAGCCTCGCTCCCCTATGCCCCGTGACCCCCCCTCAGCCTGATCCCCTCCATTGCCCCATGCCCCTCAATGCAACCCCTGCCCCCTCCCATCCTTCCCCCGCATCTGTGTCCCCAGCGCACTCACTGGCAGGGCACCAGCGCTGGGACACTCAGCCATACTCTCCTCCCTTCCCTCCCCTCCCCCGAGCAGTGAGGAGAGGTGGAGGGGGCAGAGTCTCTTCCCTGCCTGCCCCAACCCTTTGCCTACAGGCTTTGGCTCTGGGACTGGGCCAGGCAGAGCCAGGGTTGCCCAGGTCTGGCTCCCGCCTGACCAGGTGAAGCAGGGTGCTGGGGGAGGGGCTCTCCTCCCCTGCGCATAACCCATGAGGAATAGCCTGGGCCTTGGCACTCCACATGTGCCAGCCACCCAGCCCCACCTCCTCCTGAAGCAGGAGGCAGTCCCTGGGACTCAGGCATGCGCCTCTCCTGCTCCCCTTCACCCAGCAAGAAGCCAGAGCTGGTGCTGCAGCCTGCAGCTTGTGTTGTTGAGGCTCAAGCCTTTCCTCTTTCCCTGGGCGCTTTCACTTCTTTTCCTGTTCCCTCCTCCTCTGCCTCTTCCTTCAAGGTTCTGCCTGTACTTGTTCCTCTTGCATGAGAAAATTGAACTCTGAATAGTTTCTCCATCTCTGGAGGAAGTGAAGCTGATGACCAGTCTGAAGGCAGCTTCTTCCCCGCCCTCCTTTGTTCTCACATGTAGTTTTTAAGAAAATTCTGCAGCATGTCTGTTCAGGCCTGATGGCATGCTCATGAGGAAATACTAATTTAGAACATACTGTTCACTGGTGATTGCTAGTTATTTCTGAGTGCCTGCCTGACATGGGGGTTGGTGGGCCTTACTTGCCGAAAGAATGAGCACTGTCAGCCAGTGTTCCCTCTAATTTTTTCCACTCATACGGAATACGTTTTGATATTTGCACCGAGGCATGTATGCATGTGCCCTCCGTCAATCAACTGTGCAGCATATGAATCTCTCCTTGATGGCTACCCAAATGCTCAGCTTACAGTGAACACTGTTCACAGCTAAAGTAAATAAAATGTACTTTATGGATTTGTTCAAAGTGCTATATAATTCTAATATTTGTGAACAGTCAGGACTAAGTGTCTCAAATTGGGCACCCACAATTAGGGAATACATTTGACCTTAATCTCTCTGTGCTTTAATCAATGCCTCCATTAGTAAAATATGGATAATATCACCCTCTTATCTTGCAGGAATATTGTGAAAATAAATTATTAATAATTGTGAAGCACTCAGATACTATGATGAGATCTATAGAAAACCTCTTGAGGAAGTTACTAGTTCTGACTTCAAAGCAGGATTTGAGTAACATGCAGTAAATAAGGAATGGAGTCACACAGTGAACGAGGAGAAATCAAATTATTGAATAGCTGTTCCCAAATGAAGCTGGGGATCAGTGGAAAAAAGTATATGATCATTTAATTAAAAACTATATCGTAATGCACACATATAGAAGGACTCAGTTAAGATTGCACAGGTTACTTTAGTTCTGGCATTTCCTAATTTAATGGATTTTTGTCTTTCAGACTTAGTCATTTTTAATACACATTTTGTATATCATACTAATAAAACCAGTCTGGGGCTAGTATTATTTTGAAGATCATATACATGCATTTAATCTAATAGTTCAAAGCTGAAGCAGATAAGCACATTTTAAATTAAAAATAATCTTTTAGTTTAAAATTGATAACATTATGGGCTTCATATGTGTGTGAGAGCATGAACCCTGTTATTTACTACAGATTTTATCTTCTGTGAAATTTCAGGTTGGGTGTTTTGTAAGACTTTAATTATCAGTAATTGTGAAGCATATGTGATTCACATGAGAATTATCTGATGAGTGCCGTTATGCTGACTTGTGAAATCTAAGCTTGCATTACCTCTCGCTCTTATTGCAGGTCAGCAAGCTGGGAGATCAGGGCAGAAAAATTACAGGCTTCTCCAAGATAGCTCTTGAGAGCATTTTAGAATCCAGTTTATTAATCTAAAATTCAGATTAGTGACCTTTGAATAAATAACAGAGAGACTAGATACTTGGGGTTTTTTGTTTGTGTTTTTTTGCAATTAACTAGTATCATCTTAGGTCAGATACCACTCCTGAATTGAAAATTTGCTTTATAGGACTTCCTTGTAGAGCCTATGGTTTTGAAGTGCTTTGAGGTTTGTTTTTTTTCCCGCTTCATGTTCGTTTCGTTAAAAGTGAAGCTGATGTTTGTTATTTGAGTACTTTCATTTCAAGAACAGTGATGTGCTGTATCCTTATTTTGAACTGGTCTTTTTGACCTATGGCTAAAATTAGTACCTGGCTTTTGATTTTTGTGTAACTGTCATAAGTTATATCAGGGTGGTTGGTAGCCTAGGAAAGCACTCCCATTTTGTCACAATCTGTTGACATCTTAGTTTCTAGCATTCTGTTTTGTTACATTTAGAATTTGGGAGATTACGGAGAAAACACATTATGTTTTGGGCCTGCATGCAGTACTTCTGATGTAGACCTGCAGAATGCCACTATAGTAGAAATTCTTATCTGCGTCTCTCTGCATAGCAGTTGTTCTGAAGAATAGCAGCCAAGGGTACAATCACTTCTTTTCATTTGCCCCATTGTAATTGGGACATAGGCATGGGACTAGCTCAACATAAAGAAGCTTTCTAAGCTGAAAGTGTGTCTGGTGTGGTTAGAAAAGAGACACAGGCTTGTAAGTGCACATTACAGCTCACACCTTCATTGGCTGTGTGGCAGGGTCCTGTAGACAAGCCCATACATTTGAGCAGCTAATTTTCTCAAAGATTCTATCCATGCAGGGCAGCTGTGGGATGCTGTGGATCATGTTGAGCCTGACCTGTGAGCAGGGAGACTCTCTTATGCTGACCATCAGTAGTGAATTAGCCACTAGGCTAACAGAGCCTGTGTCTGGAAGCTCCAGGAAAATGGGCGCCCCCACATCCTGACCCAATTAGCACAATGGGGTCAAGGTGTGGGGTTTCCTTCTTCAGTCTGACACACTTGCCAGGGAACTGGGGAAGCCTCCATGCCCCAACCCTGCTCCCTGGAAGCAGTGTAATTCCTGAGGGCAAGCCCCCACCATACTCCCAGTAGGAGTGGCTGTGGGGCAGAAAGGGTGGAGGAGGCGAGGCCCCTACTTGTTTTCGCTCACGGCTCCACAAAACCGTAATCAGCCTCTGCTGTCTGACTTTTTTTTACACTGTTGATGACCCCCAAGGCAGTGTGGAGGGGGAACCTGACTGATCAAAATGCAGAGGGAGCAAGAAGTGGACCTTTAGAGGGGAAAAGAGAGTAGATTAGGACAAGGAGCTTGGGTCTGGTGGGAGAAGTCTGGCAGTATGGCTGCTGGTGAATTGAGAATGGGAATTGGGATCTGACAAAGGTAGACTGAGCCTGGGAATCAGTAGGTTTGGGAAGACTAAAAGCTGATGAGGAAGGATACTAGAAGGAAACTGGCTGGGCAGGGAAATAGATTGAGACTCAGTGGGGCTAATAAGGACCCGCTAAATTGAACGCTGAGGGTACCCCCATCAACCCCAGAACTCCTTGCAGTCATGAGGAGTAAGCAAAGTTGACAGAGTTTCTCCCACTGACCTCCCACTGTGGGGCTGCCCCAGAAAATCAGTGCAAGATACGTAGTCTGCAGCTACACAATTCACGTAGTTGGAGTTGTGTATCTTGCATCAATTTTCTCCACCAGTGTAGACCTGGCCTTAGTACTGACTGTAGTACCATGAGTAATCCCGTTGACTGTCTCATTATAATAAATATTACTATTGCTATTGTAGGATGGGTATATTAGGAATTAAATGTTTAAAAATATTGTTTTTTCTATTGTAGGTGTGATGGACAGGTGACAGATTTTCATTTTGTGTCAAGGAATCAGAATGACTGAGTGCTTCCTGCCTCCTACCAGCAGCCCCAGTGAACATCGCAGAGTGGAGCATAGTGGGGTTCTTGCCCGTACTCCCAGCTCTGAAGAAATCAGCCCTACAAAATTCCCTGGATTGTACCGGACTGGTGAACCTTCTCCACCTCATGATAACTTACATGAGCCTCCAGATATAGTGTCTGATGATGAAAAGGAGCATGGGAAGAAGAAAGGAAAATTTAAGAAAAAGGAGAAAAGAAGTGAGTTTTTCTTACTATTTGTCTGTAATGTCACTAACTCAGTGTTTCCCAGCCTATGGGTCGAGACCCAAATATGGGTCGCCATTACATTTCAAAAGGGTTGCCAGGTGGCTCTTAAGGAGCCATTCACACATTTTTATTAATTGCCCTGCGTCACCAAGTCATCTTGAATTGTCAAAATGGGTCCCTGTTACGCGACGGGCTCCCCCTCAGGCTTACAGCCCTGTCATCATCGGGGTCAACCTGCCCCCGCGTGCTCGTCCTTTTCCCCCCAAATCCTGTGCTTCCCCCTTTCCCGATCCCTTAGTCTAACAGTTCCCCGGATTCTTACAAGTCTACCCCTGAACTGCGGGACTTGTTTGGCCTTATGCACTGCAGAGGAGGAGGGGACTCAGGCCCACCCCCACTCCGGGTCCTAGCCCAGGACCCTAAAGACAGCGAAGAGGGTTTGCTGTCTGGTTGGTGGGGAATTCCCCTTAACTCGCCATCCTCAGGGTTTGGGTGCTCCTTCGCCCGTCCCAGTCTTGGGCCACTTCCTCCTTCCCTTGGCAGTCCTCGGCTTGCTCTGTTGTCTGTCTGGGGGCTTCCCTGGCTTCCTCTCTCTCCAGGCTCTCCCCCCTCCCCGCCCGCCCTCTGGCGGGGCTCGGGTGCCATTTTAAACCAACGCCAAACACTGCTACTCTCGGGGCCATCCCTGGCACCTGATGACGATGTCACCCAACATCTTCCCCTGGCCGACTTCCACCCAGCCCCTGGTGGCCCCGAGTAAGCTGGGAAAGATCGCTGGGGCACAGCCCGAGGGCCCGGGTGCTCAGCCGTTTGCGGGTGCGTTGTCTCCTCCTCCACGCACCTCCCTCCCTTCCCCTCCCCCCCCCCCCCCCCCCCCCCGGTCCTCTTGCGGCCCGCTCGCTGCTGAGCGTGTCCTCCGGCGGCCACAAAGTGCGGGGTGCTGGGGACTCCGGCCGCTCAGAGCATGGTGCCCTGTCACAGTCCCCATCTGGAAAAGGTTGGGAACCGCTGCTCTAACTGAATGTTTCTCAAACTGGGGGTCTGTGATAGGTTTAGGGAGGTCACAATCAGAGCTAGCATTAGGAAGCAGAGAAGTTGCCTGATGTCCCACAAAGTCAATTAACATGTTTTGCAGAACTGAAGTCTGAAGCCCCTACCTTGAGATAGAGGGGTTGTAATTTATTTGAGTGGGGGTCACCAATACAAAAAGGTTGAGAAACACTGCCTACATTTTGAGTTCTGCCTGCCTCTCTTGGTAACACTTTGTTGTTTTTTTAAATATTATTACTTCTTTCCAGAAAAGTTCATGAGCAGGTTAATCCAAAGTCCAAGACACTGCTTGGTCAGTTGCCTGGCAATGGGTACTTTTCATTCCTCTCTGTGTGCTCAGACACGACCCTCTGAGCATGAAGAGTTAATGGACTTAAGGATGTTGAGGCAGACAATCCGTTAGTCGTGTAGTCGATAACGTTTTTATCGACTACATGATTAGTCAGTGAGGCAAGGTTTCTTCAGTCCCAGCTTTTGCCAGGGCCAGGAGTTCCCTCTGCTGTGACCCTGCAGTTTAAATGTCGTAAGAGCGGGGTGCACAGGCAGCCTGGCTTTGCCTACATTGAAACTGCAGAATCACAGTGGGCGTAGCTCCTGAGTCCAGAATGAGCTGGGATTACTCAGTCCTGGCTCGGGCTGGGTCCAGCAGCCACAGTCTGCAGGGAGTCTACCCATGGACAGGGGCTGCTGCTGAAGCAGCCTCTACCCGCTGCCAGCCCAGGCTGCTACGTACAGGGGATGCTTTGCAGCAGCAACCTCTGTTTGTAGTGGCCGGGGCTGGCCAAGAACAGGGGGTGCTGTCGGAGCAGTCTCTGCCTGCAGTCAGCCTGCGCTGCCGCAGACGGGCTACTTTGCGGCAGCCTCCCTTGCCCTCCCCCCCCCCCCCCCCCCCAATCCCCTGTGCTGCTGCCTTTGATAGAGGCAGCAACGCAGTGGGGGCAGGAAGCACTGCAGAGATGTGCTGGGGGGAACCGGCTTTTAAGCTGGCTCCTCCCAATGCTGGCTCCTGCTTCCTCCATCCTTGCTGCCTTTGTATCAGAAGCAGTGAGGGGGGAGGCAAGTAGTCGACTCTACTACCTGACTACTCACTTATCCCTAAATGGGTGTAGTGTTAGCCCATGTATTGCCCCTGGGGCTTCCACAAAGAAGCTTCTAAACTGAGTTTGAGGGTGCTTTAAGTCCAAAATTGCAGGCACAGCCTAGACCCGTAGTGTCCAACATGCTAGCCACTAGCCAGTTGTGACTATTTGGCCAGTTGAGTGTGGCTAGTTCACTATAACACTATCCACTATAGTGGTTATTGCTGCAGAACTGGTTAGACACCACGGGCCTAGAATATAGACATGAGCTTTGGTTTTGCTTCAGCCCAGAAACCCGCCTGCTGTCAGTATTCTAATCTTATCCCACAGTTCCACCTAGGCTGTACTCTCTTGGTTTATTCCTCTGTTTCTCTCCGTTGTATTTTTAATCCCATGTTTACCTGCTCTATTTCTGCTGTACTTCTGCCGTATTTGAACATATTTGCTGTCTGATAAATCCTTTGTGCAGTCAGTTTGCCAGAAACTGGCACCAGCCATGTGGTAAAGGTTTTGTGTGATAAGGTTTTTAAAATGGAGAAATATATTCAAGTGACAAATGTTTAGTGGAGAGGAAAGAAGTGGAGAGACAGAGAAGTTCCTCCATCAGATGAGAATTGCTTTGGTTTGAATTCTGAATTTCTTAATGAGCTAGAGTGAGATATTTTATATCTTTTACTGGACCAACTTGTGTTGGTGAGCAAGACAAGCTTTGCGGCCACAACAGGTGTTTTCAGGTCTGGGAAAGCTATTGTGAGCACCACAACTAAATGCAAGTAGATCACATTGTTTAGCATAAGTGTGTAGCATGTATTCAGGCTACTCTATATTAAGGATGTGAAAGGTTAACTGGTAAGCATCACCCATAGAAGGTGATGCTTACTGATTCTGTTTAACAGGTGGGGACTGGAGCAGCTCCCCACCTGCTGTGGACAGGGAGCTGCTCCAGCCCCACTGCAGACAGGATGGTTTAACTGGTTTACCAATTACAGAGAATTTTACATCGTTACTCTGCGTCTCCCTTACCCTAGGCTAACTGCAGTGCTGAATACATACCTTGAGAAAGGAGTTACCAAATTTGTTTCCATTTATTTCTGACAAAATAGCTGCATGCCAGTAAAACAGTGCACTTTGGTGTCAAATCTGTCTAAAAATCATAGAAATAATTTAAATATAAAAGTATTCATTTTTAAAGTTAGAATGGTGAAATTTTTAACTCTTTGCCTTTGTGTGCTGTATTCATGTAGTTTTTCATTGTGTAATCACTCAAGATTTGCCTGTGCACACTGTATGCTTTTTGAGATGGAATAAAATGTGTAGTATGGTTTCTTAGTTAAGGGTCTAGTTACCTAATGACAAATTATGGGCCAGATCTTGAAATGCCATGTTAGCTATTATGTACATTATAGTGGTGCCCAAAATGAACGATCAGTATCTTAACAATAGAACAAAAAAGGGAGGGAGAAAATGGTTCTGTGGAATTCCCGGTCACAGAATCACTTCTTAAAACTTTCATCTTTCACAGCAAAATTTGTTGCTAGTCTTTACGGTTATGCAGAATAAAGTGAAAATACAAAATTAGTGTAAACTTGGTAGAGAGTCTTCAGACAGCCTGAAGTAGTGGCTTAGAGAAATATTAACTGCCTCACTCCAAACTGCACATTGCTAAGTCTGAAACCTAAATATGACCATTTAAAAGTCAGTATTTCCAACGATTTCAATTAGGGGTTAGCATACAGTCGTTTAAATGGTTAACCAATAAGCCTGTATTAGAGGTGGGAAGAAGGGGGTAGGCAGGAGCTGGCTCCCCGCATGTGCCAGTTCCTGCAGAGCTGCCTCCTCCCTCTCTGCTGCCTACCACAGAGGCAGCAGTGTGTGTGTTGGGGGGCGGGCAGATGGAAGACAGTGCTTCCCCGCCTCCTGCGGAGCTGTGTGACACCCCACTCCTGCACTGCTTCCCCTGTGTACCGGCTCCTGCCTGCCCCTCTCACCCTCTGCACTGCTGCCTCTAATAGAGAGGCAGCAGTGCAGAGGGTGAGAGGGGCAGGCAGGAGCCGGTACACAGGGGAAGCCAGCTTTCAAGCTGACTTCCCATTCATATCAGCTCCTGCAGAGTCACCTGCCTCCCAGTGCTGCTGCCTCTCTATCAGAGGCAGCAACGTGTGGGGGGAGTTGATATGTGCCGAGACCTGGCTTTTAAGCTAGCTCCCTACACATGCCGGCTCTGCAGAGCCACCTGCTACCCCCACCATTGCTGTCTCTCCTCCCCCCCTCCATGCTGTATCAGAGACAGTAGTACAGGGTGCGGGGAAGGCAGGATGCTTGAGCAGCCACTGTCCACGGGGAGTGTGGATCCCTTGCAGACGGGGGCTGCTGCTGCCCTGCACTGCTGCTTCTATATTGGAGGAAGCAGTAAGGGGTTTCATGGGGCTCCCTGGGAATGAGGCCAGCCCTGGACTGGGGGGCAAGGTGCATTTTGGAAACCATGTAACCACTAAAAATTGTTGCAGATACATAATTACTAAAATAACTGATATCTAACATCCCTAATTTCAGTGCTGTTAATTTTATCAGAAACTTCCAACTAATATGCTTACTCCACAGTCCCAAAGTACCTCCTTCCATAAATTCTCTAAAAGCATCACCTTCACTAGTGACTGCTTATATGACACACAGTTTTATCTGTTTCAAAAACATGCAATTGAAAACATGGAGAGTATAGTCAGCTCTCCATGGAGGAAGATCAGCTCATTAAAAAACATGAAGTACAGTCAGCTCATTAAAATGCACAGGGGGAATACTGTACGTCTAAGTCTACACTGGCAGCTTCTTGCACAAGAACTCTTTTGCGGAGGAGTTCTTGTGCAAAAACTCTTCCACAAGAGAGCATCTACACTGGCATGTGTTTTTGCACAAGAGATGTGCTTTTGCGCAAGAGCATCCATGCCAGTGTAGACGCTCTCTTGCGCAAGAAATCTCTGATGGCCATTTTACCATAGGGGCTTCTTGCACAAGAAATTCATGTTGCCTATCTACACTGGCTTCTTCTGGAAGAGCTCTTGCACAAGAGGGCTTCTTTCTGAGAGGGAGCATCAGAGTTCTCGCACAAGAAGCCCTGATTTTCTACAGTACAACATCAGTTTACTTGCGCAAGAACATGCATCCAGTGTAGACAGGTGGCATGTTTTTGCGCAAGAGCAGCCGTTTTCGCACAAGAACGCGCCAGTGTAGACACAGCCTACTTGTAGTATTCAGGTTCATATTTAATTAAATGGCAAAAAAAAGTTTATGCAGAGTTAAGGTACCATGGTGGTAGCATGTGCCCTTCCACAACGTTAAGTTCAATAAAACTCAAACTTCTGAAAACTAGAAAATACAAAGTTAAGGTAAGTACACATGCAGCCTTAACTCCGTTCTCCAGAGTTGGCTGTTCACTGGGAATTATCTATATTATGCTATCTTACCTGTCTTATGACCATGTGGGACATTCTTAGGGCAAACTGTCAAAAATCAGGGCACAGACACCCTAAACTGGTTGTATATTCTATAATTACATTTCACCAATCCAGTAACAAGTGTGAACTTCTAAGCATTATAATGGTCTTTCAATGGAGTCACAGACAGTCCCTTTTAGGCATTCCAATAGATGTTGCCACCCTTACATTACACCCAAAATAATAATAATCATATTACTTCCAGTCCTAAGACCAGTCAGTATCCCCAGACCAATTGTACTTGAATCTCAAACTAAAGATCATGCCCATAGTTAATCCTGTAACTAAGTTTTGGTAACTAAGAAAAGAAATGAGATACTTACAAGATTAAAACAGGAAACACTTGCACACCAATGAGTTAGTCTTAGATTTTAAAAGGTATAAGCTTCTGTAATAAGACACTCGGTCACAAGTCCAGCTTTCCCTTGTCAGGGATTTTTATCCCCCTTATGCCAGAACCCAAGTAGATTGGGTGAGTTCGTGCGTGGGTTTTCTCTTCCTGGAGAGAGTGAGGAACGCAGTCAAGAAGATCTCTGGCTTTTTGATACTACCCAATAGAGATGTAAAAATGCAGTTAAAAATGTCACCATGTAAACAATAAAAATCATAGCAGTTCTTCTTGGAAGACTGTCCCTGTGTGTGCTCCACCTTGCGTGCACCAGCACTGCTGCGCCCATGGTCCGCAGATAATTAGTAGCAGTGCCCCTCTGGTTGACGGTGCACATGGAACGCTGGCACACGACAGTTGGAACTGTCACCCCGCATGCACAGCCGACTGCCTCCTCAGTTCTTCTCTGGCCACCGCTGGCTTAGATTGCATAGAGCAGTTGCTCTCTTCCCTTCCTACCTATTAGCTTACCTACATTGTTTCTTTAGGTTATTCTGTAATTCTAGTGTTAGTTACTTAGTATCTCCTTCTCTGCAGTTACCCCCCACCCCAAAAAAGGGAAGAACTGAGAGAGGAAAGACTGGTAGCAGGGGAAACGCTCTCTCCCTTTCCCCTGCTTCACAGGAGCTGCAGTTTATACACCGCAGTTTCACAGCAGGCTCCGAGTGATAAGGAAACTTACATGAAATTGACAGGATTCAAGAACTGTCACTGAACAAATGAAGATCTCGCTCCCCAGACTCATGTCTCCTGGGAAGGCTCACAATGAAGGGGCAATGAGTCTCTTAAGCCCCAGGGACCAAGTCAGGGCTTAAACGCCCAGGAGGGGGTCCCACTCCTCAGCGGGCTAACTTCTTGCTGAGGAACGCTTGGCAATAACAGGTCTGTCTCTGCGCATGGTGCAGAACACGAGCCATAATGAAAATCCTAGGCATTCATATACCTGTGAACAGAAGAAAAAAAGGAAGGTCATATGCAGAGGTACAAGCCAACTCCATTTAACCAACAGCCAATACATAATAGGCGCAGGCAGCCATCAACATCTTGACAGTCGTTTTGAAGGTCTGGTTGAGGGTCAAACCGCCCCAATATATCCAAGGCAACAATTGAAATCTTCTACAAAATTTGCCAGTAGACTCACTGCATTTACTCAGCACCATCAACACCGACCAGTGGTTGCTAAAAATCATCAAAACAGGTTACTACATCCCATGCTTTACTATCTCCCACCCCCAATCCTCCTCCCCGTCCAGGACCCCTCTCATGAGCATATACTCCTACAAGAAGCTCAACGCCTCCTACAGCTAGGAGCAATAGAAGAGGTCCCAGCAGAGCACAGAGAGAGGGGCTTCTACTCCCACTACTTCAGGGGGTTGGAGGCCGACCGGATCTTCGAAAAATCAACGACTTTATACGTTACCAGCGATTCAACATAGTAACTCTAGCCACCTTCATTCCTGCATTAGAAATGGGGAACTGGTTGTCCACCCTCGACCTCACAATGCATATTTTCATATAGCCATACATCTGTTCCACAGACTTTTTTTCTGAGATTCACCATAAAAGGTTGACATTTCCAATACAAAGTGCTGCTTTTTGGTCTATCAACCGCCCCAATTTTTTTTTTTCAAAGGTTCTGGCAGGGGGAGCAGCGCACCTTGGGAAGGAGGGGCATAACCATATCTCCATACAGGCAACCCCCGAGTTTTGCCTACCCGACCTACGACCCCTGCCCGCATTTACAGCAGCCCTGCTCCGGAAGTCATGGGGCCACCTACCACCTGAACCAGCCTCCAGCCGGCCGTACATGGTGCCGTTTGCGCTGCGGGGCCGCCACTGGCTGGGCCCAGCCCCCATCTGGCTCAAGGTGCCATTTGCGCCATGCCATACCATGGGGCTGTCAATTGCCGGACCAGTCCCTGTCTGGCCAGCTCAAGGTGCATTTTGTGCCACGCCGTGGGGCCATCAGCTGCTGGGCCCAGCCCCTGGCCGGCTCAAGGCGCCATTTTTACCATGCTGTGTCTCAGGGCCATCAACTTCTGGATCCAGCCCCCAGCTGGTTGGCTGGCTCAAGGTGCCGTTTGCGCCTCAGGGCTACCAAATGCCAGGACCAGCTCCCCGGCCAGCTGGCTCAAGGTGCTGTTTGCACCGTGCCACTAACTGCCGGGCCCAGTTCCCAGCTGGCTGTCTCAAGGCACCGTTTGCACTGCAGGACCACCAACTGCCCGCCCAGATCCCTAGCCGGCCGACTAAAGGTGCCATTTGTGCTGTGCTGCGAGTCTGCTGACTCATGGTGCCATTTGTGCTGGTTGGCTCATGGCGCCGTTTGCACTGCTCTACGGGGCTGCCTATTGGCTGGTGTAGCTCTCAGCTAACTTAGGGCACTGTTCAAGCCGCGCCTCAGGGCTGCCTACTGCCCAGCAGAGCCCCCTGGCTCCAGGAGACTACAACTCCCAGGAGGCAAAGCGGGACAGGAACAGAACCCCCGTTCATAACCTTGCCCCTATGGCAATAAGGGTTAGAGTTACGACAGTGTGACTTAACGATGGTTTTCCAGGAACCAATTAAGTCGTAAGTGCAGGGTTCGCCTGTACAGTAAAGAGGCAGAGTAGGAAAGTGTGTGTTAGGGACATTATATGTGAGGCTTCAATCAAAGAGGACAGGATTAAGGCTATGTCGGCATTTACCAGGTGCAAACATATTCAGAAAATTTTTGGGAAAATTCTGAAATGGGTTCTTAGAGTGTGAGGGGAGGTGTTGTGAGTACATTTTGAGATATTTTTCCAGACAATCTGTTTTCCCACAAATAGTTCTCTTTTGTCCTCTTACCCTCAGTTGTCACCTTGGGTGAAAACCCAGTGGTCTGTAACTCCCCCGTTTCGATATCTTCATAGAGAAGCAGCAGGCACATTTTCAGTTGGCAACTATGCTGTATACCAGTGGTCCCCAATGCGGTGCCCATGGGCACCATGGCGCCCGCCAGGGCATTTACATGTGCCAGCCAAGTGCTCAGGGCCGGCCCCGACTCGGGTGCACAGCACATGCATGGTGCCGGTCCCAGGCGCGCAGTGCAGCGCGGCACCAACCCCGGACGCATTGTTGGCCCCACCCCAGGGCGTGCGGCGCACGGGGAGCATTGCCGTTGGGCGCGCGGCACATGAGCGGCCCCACCCCCGGGTGTGCAGCGAATGGGCGTTCCTGCGCCCAGGTGCGTGCACAGGGAGTGCCGGCCCCTGGCTCACGGCTATGGGGGGTGCCGGCCCCGGGCACGCGGCAAATATGCGGCCTTGCTCCCGGATGCGCGGCGCATGGGGTTGTCGCCCCCGGGCACACGGTGCATGCACAAACCCCAAATTAGTTGTGAATTCTGTAATTAGATTTCAACTGTGTACTCCTTAAGTACTAGAACAGCTCTAAACAAGGAGTCACAGCAGTGACCTTAGGTACTGTAGTCTATCTTGCCACCCAGGAAAATTTACCTTTGTGAAAGATAGTCCTTTACGCCAGATATATTCAGATTATTCCCAGTCCCATGTCAGTTGTACCTCCATTGTCACAATTGCTTGTAGCCAATCCAATAATAAACTAAACATTTTACTAGGAAAATAAGTGATTTGCATGATTAAAGAAAGCAAGCATATGCGCACAAATAAATAGGTCTTTAAAAAAAAAGTTTCTGTTGCAATATGCAAAGTTTGCATATCCTTTAGAGCTAACCTGAGGTAAGCAGTTTGGGGATCCCTTGCTTAGGCTTAGAAATATTGCCCTCCCCAAATGCTAATCAGCATGATGATACAGTTCCGGCTAATCAGAGATTTTTAAACCCTTTCCCTGGAGTTCAAATTGGTGTGCAAGTGTTTGTGACTGTCTCTTTGTGGGTATGGGGTATAGAGGGGAATCAACAATATCTTTGTACTTTGGTTGGCTCATTTGGTTTCAGTGGACTGCCTTGTGTGGAGGACCAGTGTTTTGCATTAATTAATATTCTTTCCTATTTGGTGAGTTACACAGTTAAAGAGGTTTGCAATGCAAACATTCAATAGAATTTTAGAGCATGGGTTACAGATGTTATATGTGAGATCAGTAAATGTAGCACCCTACATACATTTCGTCAAGTCTGAACACTAAACACATTCTTGTAAACATAACATCTGTTTTAACAATGCTAACACAAGTGAGCCAAATTGGTTTCCAGCTATGCATTTGTCATTGTTCGGTAAAGCCAAGGGGTCTTGGCACGAGCTGGCACCTGCTCTGCCAGCATTACTCTTTGTTGTCCATGATCTTTTCTAAGGGCATGTCTACACAATGGCAGCACAATCATGGTGTCACAGCTGTGCCATTGTAACCAGATAGGATAGGTATAGGTATTTGTATCTTCATATAGGGATCACACATAAGGTCAGTGTACTCATAACTTCCATCTATTCTAAACTTGCTGAAACAAAAGACAGGACTATACAGCACTTTAAAGACTAACAAGATGGTTTATTAGGTGATGAGCTTTCGTGGGCCAGACCTACTTCCTCAGATCAAATTGTGGAAGAAAATTGGCATGACCATATATACCAAAGATACAATCTGAGAAGTTTGTCCAATATATTGGATAAACTTCTCAGACACTTCTCCAAAGAATTAATGCCCACAAATCAGACATCAGACAGTTTCACAAAGAAAAAACAGTTTCTTGTCATTTCAACCAGACTGAGCATTGTCTCAATGACCTCACTACATGTATCTTACTCCAAAGAGACTTTAACACCAGACTACAAAGGGAAACCTCAGAACTGTCATTCACGCTTAAATTTGACACTTTACGAATGGGTTTTAACAAAGATGCTAACTACCTTACCCATTACAAAGAGAGCTTCCCCAATTATCACCTCTAATATTATCTCATAGACACTAACCTCCCCCCCACACACACAGGCACCACCCCTCTGTCCTAAAATCTGATTTGTCAATTTTATGTGTTCACTTTTTTTTTTATTGTATCCCTTTGGTATATATGGTCATGCCAATTTTCTTCTACAATTTGATGTGAGGAAGTGGGCCTTGCCCACGAAAGCTCATCACCTAATAAACCATCTTGTTAGTCTTTAAAGTGCTGTCTCTTGTTTCAGCAAGACCAGACTCACACGGCTACATATCTATTACTATTCTAAACTTGTTTTTCATCCAACTTCTATAAGTTAATTGTAGCGACTCATACAAATGTCCCGAAGAGCTAAAATAAGAGGAATGTTCAACTCATAAATGATTTAAAATATTTGTTGGGGTCAAACACATGACCAGCTTAAAATATATAACTGGCTCCCTCTGATAGATTACAATTCTGTAGAATATAAGCTTTCACTAAAAAAAAGGAAAAAAAAAGAAACCTCTTAGCTCTTGTTGTACAGAGAGCCTTCCAAACATGAACAGAGTATAAACAATACAGAGCTGTCTCTCTGAGACTGCAGATAACTGAAACATTGGCTTTAAGAGAAGCTGTCTCCATGCATCTTAGTTATAATTTAAGCCTATAAACTATACTGTATATCTCAAATTTAGCCTGAATTGCAGAAATACTGCAACTCTGTTGGGCTAACCATATATCTCGGGGATTAAAAGACAGAAATAGTGGTTGTCCTAAAAGCATCCAGAACTCTCTTTGACTAATGGTGAACGTAATAAAATAATCTTAATTTAAGTATAGTCGTTAGTTAAGGACTACCGTATTTTCCGGCGTATAGGGCGACTGGGTGTATAAGACGACCCCCTATCTTTTTAATTAAAAGATAGGGTTTCATCTTATACCCCAGCGCCCCTCCGCCTCCTTTGCTCCCGGTGTCCCTGGTCTGCTGGAGATGGTCCCCAGCAGACCAGAGGCACCGGGAGCAAAGCCGCCAGGAGCGCCTGGGCTGCCCCCCCCCCTCCCCGCCGGAGCCCCTCCGCGGCTTTGAAAGCCTCGGGGGAAGCCGGCGGGGGGGCATCCCAGGCGCGCATGGGCTGCCCCCCCGCCGGAGCCCCTCCGCGGCTTTGAAAGCCTCGGGGGAAGCCGGCGGTGGGGCATCCCAGGCGCGCATGGGCTGCCCCCCCTCCGGAGCCCCTCTGCGCCGCCGCGGAGGGGCTCCGGAGGGGGGGCAGCCCATGCGCGCCTGGGATGCCCCGCCGCCGGCTTCCCCCGAGGCTTTCAAAGCCGCGGAGGGGCTCCGGCGGGGGGGCAGCCCATGCGCGCCTGGGATGCCCCGCCGCCGGCTTCCCCCGAGGCTTTCAAAGCTGCGGAGGGGCTCCGGCGGGGCATCCGGCGTACAAGACGACCCCCCGATTTTTGGGGGATGTTTTTTAACTTCAGAGGTCGTCTTGTACGCCGGAATATACGGTATGTTTTATTCTGGAGAGATCTGTAGACCTCTCGTTGTTACCCGAGGGATTTCTTCTGTGGATCATGGGTAGTATATGTTCCTGCATGTGAGACTTGAAACCCACATACACACAAATTAAAATATTAAGTTTGGCCCTCTTTGCTAAATGAGTTTAACTTGCTTGATTTGACTTACGGTTTTATTTGATCCCTTGAGGCCAAAGTACACCACTTTCACCAGTGTATACTGTGCTGGTGCTGTCAAATTATCAAATCAATCCCCCTGGAACATGGAGTCTGAAGTATTTTTGAGGTTGTCAAAGGAGGGCGTACTGAAGTACAGTAATTGCAGTTTATTTAGTATACATCCATTCTGTAAATTTTAAATATTTATACCCATTACATTTTTGGGTTTTCACTATTACAAGCTTTGCAAAAACTATGCTGCCTTTAGAGCAGCCTAGGAAAGCTGCCATCAGAATTACACTGGGGACCCCAATAGCTCTAGGAGCAGCCCAGAATCAGGAGGCACAATGTGGTTTAAATCCCTCTTAGCTCTGTAGGTGCAAGTTGTATGACGTACCGATAAGAACCATAGCATACAGTGTTACTCATAGTGCCTGCTCTGTGGACCTTACGAACCAAAAAACACAAAAAAAATTGCAAATCATGTCCATCAAAAAATGGTACTTGACTGACTTAACTCTGTCCTTCCCTCATGCAAATAATAGGCCAGTTTCATGTTCCAGGAGTTTCCTGAGTAATGAAACAACAGCAGGAAAACCTCATGCTGGAGCATCACATCGGAACTAAAGCTGCTTATTCATAACTTTAGGGGAATCTAAGAACCATATATTGCATGTAAAATCTCTTTTTTGTTGAATATGTTTCTTGTTTGTTTTAGCTCTTTGGAGTGTTGAGCATCTAAACCTATAATTAGTTGGCTTAAAAAAAACCCTTCCAATCCACCTTTAAAGATTTTTCCTGTTCTTGCCTAAAGGATAGGCAGGGCTAGCTGCAGAGGTGTAGCTTATAAAAATTCTTGTGCATATATTTCAGAGGTAGTACATTGTATTTTGCAGCTGAAGCACGGTGGTACTAGACTGTGACTTTGGAGTTGCTATCTCTTGCATTGTCTGCATAAGGCTAACTTAGAACTGCAATAACAGGTCAGCTGGAACAACTTTATTGATGTAATGGAAAATAAGCCCCCCTCTCTCAGATATTTTGATTTGAGGCTAAAATGAAATAATTGCACACTTATTTTAAGAATATCTTAACGTTTTTAGAATGGGAGTGAATAATTAAATGACTCCACCCTTTGCATACTAATTTATGCAAGCGTACTTATGTAGCAGATGGTTTTTTAACAGCAACTTTTATACCATTGATTACAGGAACATAGAAGTTGCCAGACAGTTGTTTTATTTTGCATTTCCTTGACTATTTAAGTGGACAAATAGCACATAAGATGGACATTGTCATACTGAGTAAGTATGTAAAATACCAAATGTTTAGGTGATTCTTAAGATGTGTTTATATTGGACATAACTGTGAAACTCTGATTTAATAATTGCCCTGCTAACCTCTATAAAAAGCAAAGTGGGTCTTTTGTAATTGTAGGCAGGTATTGTGTCTGTTCAGTATTACCTTTTCCCCTTTTTTTTCCTTAGTTTTTTTAAAAATTAAAATAGGTTGTAACTTTCTGCCTCTTGTTTTCTCTTCTTTTTCCCAATAGCGGAGGGTTATGCTGCCTTCCAAGAAGACAGCTCTGGCGATGAAGCTGAAAGTCCTTCCAAGTTGAAGCGGTCCAAAGGAATTCATGTTTTCAAGAAGCCCAGCTTTTCCAAAAAGAAAGAAAAGGATTTTAAAGTAAAAGAAAAACCCAAAGATGAAAAACATAAAGATGATAAACATAAGGAAGAAAAACATAAAGAGAAGAAGTCAAAAGACTTAACAGCAGCAGATGTTGTAAAACAGTGGAAAGAGAAGAAAAAAAAGAAAAAGCCAACTCCAGAGCCAGAGGTACCTCAGATGGATGTTCCAAGTTTTAGGCCTGTGTTTGGAATTCCTTTGGCTGATGCAGTAAATAGGACCATGATGTACGATGGCATTCGCCTGCCGGCAGTTTTTCGTGAATGTATAGATTACATTGAGAAGTATGGCATGAAATGCGAAGGCATCTACAGAGTTTCAGGTATACTGGGCGTGTCTGAGTGCAGATTTTCAAGGCTTTACCTTCATTTGTCCCAGAAAATACATGAATACAGTACTTTGCCCTTCTTTACATACCCCCCTCCCACATGTATAGTTTTACTCATTTAACAAAAGACTGCAACTTTAGTGAAATTCACTATGTAAGTCAAGCTAGGGATTTGAAATTACTGAAAGATGGCTAACGTGATGGTAGAGAAGAAAAAAGTTAATGTTCTTAACCTATGGAGTAGGAAATAATTGTTACAAACCCAGTCTCATGGAAGATGGGAGGGGGAAAGGTTTCATCAGCTGTTCTGGTGTTCAGTATTGAACTTCTCCTTCTCCAGTAGGTCCGTTAGTGGGCAGTTTTCACATTTGTTTTTGTGGTGTGTTCTACCCGCTTGCTGAATACAGCAACAAAAATGTATATGGTTTGGTTTTTTCAATGAGGTGAAAACTAGGTATGTAGCATAACATGTCTTTAAGGCAAGCCATAAATGCCAAAATGTTTTGATAGGTGCTTGTGGTTATTTGAATATATTGATCCTTTATTAGAAATAAGATACAAGTTTAGCTAATGGAAATGGAGATTTGGTGGGGAGTTGAAGTAATAAATAGGCTAATCCTGATTTTGCTTTTCCCAGCCACTTTCAGTCTAATTTTTTTTCAAAAAACTTAAATATGTCAAATCTTTCTTTTTTTTTTTTTTTCCTTCAGTAAATCCGCTAATAAAGTAGAACAGCAGTAGAGAATTTCAGCTTGGATTTGAAGAAACACACTGGTAGTAACGCCAAGATAATTAGTAGTCTTTGTGGTATAATACTGATCCATGTAACAATATCAGTGTTTTTAGTCATTTAAATATACCGCTATATTTGAGAGAGCCACCTGAAAAATGACTCATGCAAGTATTCCAAGTACAGTGAGCAATAGAACAAAAAAGGGGAAAAAATAAGAAAAAGCATGTAGAACGTAGAACAAGTAAAATGTGTATTATATAAATTTATAAAACAGTATCGATCTTGAAGGCTTTATCTGAATGCAGTTGATGTGTGTGGTAATAGTTGGGGATGCACAGATAGCACAACAGTCAAAACTGTTTCTCAGATCTTGTATTCCAGAGCATTCAAATGATCAGAATGACTTGCAGAAATAGATTTTTTTTTTCTCTGACCTATTTTTAAGTTCTCTTGGCATTCTCCAAAGCAACATCCCCCTCCTCTTATGTGAAAGAGAGTTCAAATTAAGCTTATTAGTTGAATCAGATTTCTTATTTCTGTGCTATGCAGATGTATGATTTATGCAGCTGCATATGATTTCAAACACATTTGAGACTCGAACATAGCAGCAGAAATAGTGGTTCCCCATAATTTGAGACCTGAAAATTCTGTGCCTAGAATGATCTTCATTTTCCTTGGATAGCCTTTTCTTTATTCACAATATGCTGCCTACTCTGGATCTTTTGATAGGAAACTAATTTAATCCACTACCTTATAATTGTATCAAAATTCTCAATTTTAAATTCCTTTGTACATATCTGTAGGTTGAACTGAATTAAATCATCAATTTTAGTAATTTAAATCAGAACACATGAAATCTTGTTTGAAATAATCGATTTTAATTGTAGTTTGCATTTGTAACTTTTAATTATTTTCCTAAAGAGAGGTTGATTTTCATTAGCTAATCATAGAATCATAGAATAATAGGACTGGAAGGGACCTCGAGAGGTCATCGAGTCCAGCCCCCCGCCCTCAAGGCAGGATCAAGCTCCGTCTACACCATCCCTGACAGATGTCTATCTAACCTGTTCTTAAATATCTCCAGAGAGGGAGATTCCACCACCTCCCTTGGCAATTTATTCCAATATTTGACCACCCTGACAGTTAGGAATTTTTTCCTAATGTCCAATCTAAACCTCCCCTGCTGCACTTTAAGCCCATTACTCCTTGTCCTGTCCTCAGAAACCAAGAGGAACAAATTTTCGCCTTCCTCCTTGTGACACCCTTTTAGATATTTGAAAACCGCTATCATGTCCCCCCTTAATCTTCTTTTTTCCAAACTAAACAAGCCCAGTTCATGAAGCCTGGCTTCATAGGTCATGTTCTCTAAACCTTTAATCATTCTTGTCGCTCTTCTCTGTACCCTTTCCAATTTCTCCACATCTTTCTTGAATAAACATTAAGGATGTTAATAGGCAGATAATTGGCAAATGGTGTAGTAAATACAATTTGTATCGACTTCACAATTCATTGATAAGAGAAGGCGCTCAGTCACAGTTTGCGCCAGATCCGGTACTTGCCCGTGCTGCTGCTCTGCAGTTTAAATATAGTAAGAGCTGGTTTGTCTCTTACTACACTTGTGATGCAGAGCCAAAGCTGTCCTGGACCCGGCATGAGCCAGGACTGAACTGGGCTTGCTTGGTCCTGGCTTCCACTGGGTCTAGCAGCCCCTGACCGGGGGCAGTTCTAGTTGTGAGCCTGGGCCTGCTGTGCGCACAGGCTGCTTCACAGTAGCTTCCTCTGTTCTCTCCCCCTCTTTCAACCCTCCCCCTCCCGCCCAGCTGCCTCTGATAGGGGGACAGGCAGCACCGCAGAGATGGTGCTGGGGGGAACCAGCCTAGGCTTATTGGGTAGTCAACTTATCGGGTAGTTGACTACTTGCTTATATCCCTAATAACCATTACAATATATTGATTTGCAACTGAATATAGCCTTACATTTGGTGTTCCTTTTTGCTAAACAGGAGGGTGCATTATATTATGTGCATTTAAGCAATTATATAACATTTATTCAGCTTCTTAATTATATATCACTATGTTTGTTTGAAAATGGCAAATTATGCATTTTTTATTTATTAGATTAATTTTGAATTGTGTCAAGCTTTATAAGAATGGAAAATCATTCAATGTGATTTTCTAACTTATTGATGTAATACTCAATATGTATGGAAATTAAATTGAAAATTCACAACAGCATTTTAATATTTTTATTAAATAAAACTACCTTCAATGTGATAAATAACGAAGAAAAAAGTTTATCAGAACATGTTTTGCACTGAAAACTGATTTAGCAAACAAAGTATAGTTTCTGGTCATCAAGTCATAGATTTTAGAACTAGTAGATCTTAGCCTTTTGCTCCCAGGATTTTATTCACAGATAAGGAAAGGAAAGCTAGCTTGCTTGTCTTTTTTTGAGTTCTTAATTTTGAATGAAGGAGTCACTGAATTAAACTAGTTGAACTAATTAAGAAAATATTCTCTCTGCTCATGCAGAAGAGGCTACTGCTGCCAAATGCTGGCTTAGTAAACTTTGGCTCCAGGTACTCAGCCAGTGATTTCCACCAGTTCAGTGGTTTGACATTCTGTAAAGCTTGGCAGCAAACATACTGCTTTATATTTTTGTACAATATTTAATTTAAAAATTGGATTTAAGTATAAATCAATTTTATTTTGTTTTTAAATAAAATAGTCTTTATTTAAAACGCAGATAGATACAGTTTTCTGCAGAAATAAAAATAATTATATCAAAGCCCTCCCATTAACTGACAAAGATTCACTTTGTTTTAGAAATCAAAATGTTACTGAGAGATTGGATATTTTCTAGTCATATAGTAAATATATACTTTGAAACAAATAATATCCCAGACCAGGAGTTTTAAATATCATACCTCCCAGAAGAGATGTCTCATTGATTGGAAATAGGCAAACAAGGGTGGTGTTTGGTTGGTTTGGTTTGTTTTTAAAAGGAATGCCTTTGGCTTCTAATAGGGGCTGTTACTTAGAGATTATTCTGTAATATTAAAAGAGAACTACAAGTATTTTTTAATAAAACTACTTGTTTTAGGTCTACATACTGCATGCCAGCTGAGAGTTTAATTAAACAAATTATCTTAAACTTTTCCCCTTATTTTAGGTGCTTTGGCTTCCACGTTGGCCTGAAATTGCATCAGTTTCTATGATCACGAAACCCTGGTAGAGCATGCAGGCAACTTATTTGGGGGTGGGGTCAGGTAGGTGCCATTGCTTTACTATATAGTGTGGCTTAGCAGTGGGACTTTTAGTATGTACACATATTTAAACTTTTACAAAATCATACCAATATGGTAAAGCAGTGTCTCTTACTTATTTACCCTCCCCCCGCCCCAATGCTGTCAGGCTGGCTCTGTGCTTTAATTTAGCTAGTTTGGGTAAGAGTAGCAATGAAGATGTGGCGGAATGGACCCCAGCATGGTCTAGCAACATGAGTATGCACCAGTGTCACTGGGGAGCTTATATTAGGGTGGTTATCCTATGCTACTGCATCTTCACTACAGGATAAACCTCTCTAGTCTGGCAGTCTCTAGCCCAGCATCATTTTAGTTAGCCAGATAGCCACTTATCATAGGTGTGGCCAAGTTTCCCGCTCCCCCATAAAGTTTGTTTACAGCCACCAGTTCTGGCTCTCTGTGTTCTGTGCTGTTATTGGCTATAATTTATCCCTAAATGTCATCTAAAAGCCTAGTAAGCAGTGGAAGTGTTGGTAATGCTGCTAGACAATATTGACCTCCTGTGGTTCAGCAAATTCTCTGGTTTGGCAATGATCAGGTCTCGAGAGTGCAGGACTAGAGAGGTTCAACCTGTGCTGTTCTTACCATCACTAGTTAAATGAAAGCTAATGGGTATGCCTATCTGTGTTACAATTACACTCTAATCGGCAGTGTAAATGTGCCCTAAATGTAAAGATGGCTGATTACTTTGTGTGTGTGTGTGTTTTTTTTTTAATTTCCAATCTAAATATTTTAAGGAATAAAATCAAAGGTGGATGAACTAAAAGCAGCCTATGATCGAGAAGAATCTCCCAACTTGGAGGAATATGAGCCGAATACCATAGCCAGCTTACTGAAACAATATCTACGAGAACTGCCTGAAAACTTGCTTACCAAAGAGCTAATGCCCCGCTTCGAAGACGCTTGTGGGAAGAGCACAGAGGGGGAAAAAGTTCAGGAGTGCCAACGCTTGCTGAAGGAATTGCCAGAGTGTAACCACCTCTTAATTTCTTGGTTGATAGTGCACATGGACCATGTTATTGCAAAGGAACTAGAAACAAAAATGAACATCCAGAACATTTCTATAGTGCTCAGCCCTACTGTTCAGGTACTTTCACAATCCAACAAGTATGTGAACTGCATTGCAGTCCTAGCAAGAGATTCTTTAAAATGTCCTCTTCTACAATTATATACACAGACTATAAATGTTGTAACTCAGTTGCATAATAGCTTCTCCTCGTGTACTCTTCAGGACTTAGTATTTTGGCTTAACTTATTCTTAGTGTGGGCTGGTCTGAAATTCAGATGAACATATTTGGCCTTTAAATAATGTAAGCATTATAAATGCTATTAGCTTAGTTTTTCAAGTAAGAGAGGAGGATTGGAAGCCTTTGACACCAATAGTTGCACGCACACTTCATTAGAATTTGTTAAAAGGATTAATGATTTATCATTAAACAATATTGTATTATTGTTTAACTCCTATATCACGCCAGTCAATCCAGTTCTGTGAACATATATTTTTCTTACTTATACCCAAATGATTATTTAATTATCAGTATAGTATCAGAAGAAATCAAATGGACCAGTTGCTAGTAAGAGTTCTGAACAATAACTGGATTACAGCTGAATTTTTAATTATACTTTGTATAAATTTGTCAGTTTGGAATTGGAGTTTTGCAACATAACATGCTTCGTGTTTGGAGATTTTAAAAATCTTACTTCATGATTTTATAATCTTAGTAAGGCCCTCTAGCAATAGGGCTTGGTTTACTCACTGATACTTTGTTGTTGTAATCATACTCTGTCTTGTCCTCCTCCCTAACAGAATAGGCATGAAATCAATGCAGCCTAACTCATGTCCTATCATGTCTGGTTGCTTAAATAGGTTAGGCAATAACATAAAATTGGTGTTGGAACTCTGTCACTTATTTCAAGACAAGTTGTGAATTTACATATGACAGCAAATCTATTCTTAAGGCAAGGAGCATATTTTATGGCCAGCTTTTTTTCCCTCCTGTTTAAAGTATTTGGGACATGTTAAAGGATACTTGAAATCTGTTGAAATATTGGGGGAAAATAGAGCACATAGTTTTACAGTAGGCATAACTCAGTGGTTCCCGTATTTTTAACACTTCACAATATGGTAGACATTACTAGATGCCCTGTTACACAAGCTGTTACTGGATCGTTCTTTAGAGCTGTAAATACTGTACTTGTTTGGCTGAAGTCTGTATCTGTAATGAAGTGTGGGGTGGCATTATTAAGGATGTTAATGACTGGTCGATATCCTAGTTGACTAGTTGCTTCTATACCTCCCCCTCCCCCCCGCTGCTTCTCTAAGAAAGAGGCCAGGGGGCTTCAAAGCAGCAGCACCATGTGGAACCCAGGGCCAGACCCTGAGCTCCACATGGCACTGCCACTTTGAAACGCCACGTGCAGCCCGGCCTGGGATGCATGTGGCATTTCAAAGCAGCAGTGCCGCATGGAGCCTGGGGTCAGCGCTTGGGGGCACTCCCCCACTGACCCTGGGCTCCATGAGGTGCTGCCACTTTGAAACGTCATGGGAAGCACAGGGCCAGCGCTTTTGCCTTTGACATGCAGCAACAACCCCAGGGGCTGTTGCTACGTTTCAAAGGCGGAGGCCCCTTATTGACTATTTGATTAGGCCATTAATCTAAATTTAACATCCCTAGTCATTATGAAAATTTTGGCAACAACTTTGTATTCTAGGCTCTATATGACCTAATAGTTATAAATCTGTTTTCATTAACTCTTCTGTCTGGGTTAGGTAAGTCTACACTACAGATTTATACCAGTATAACCACTTTGCTGAGGCTTGTGAAAAATCCAACCCCCTAAATGATAAACAGCACTATGCTGGTGGGAGAGCTTCTCCCATTGAAATAGTTACCGCCTCTTGGGGAGGTACACCTATGGAGAGAAGTTTTCCTGGTGGCACAGGAGCATCTTAACTTAATCACTACGGAGGTGCAGCTGCATTGGGGCAGCTACTCCGGTACAACATTTTAAGTGAAGATCGTTCTCAGTCTCCTGATGTTCCTGGCTTACTCCACATTTTTAAGGTTCTAGTTCTTCATACCCACTGATTCCTAAAAACAATAGCAATTGAATGAGGTAATATAATCTACTGTAAAGGAGTCACTAAGTCTGCTAAGGCACAGATATAATGACAAATGATCAATTCTCATTTTGCAATAAGTTAAAGAGGGAAAAATTATCTTGGTGGATAAAAGGAGGAAAAAAATATAACTTGTAGAACAGTCCTTGTAAGGTCCCTCTTGCCTGTTGCTAGCACTGACTTCACACTTTTGTGTGTGAGGAAACACCTAACAAGAAGACTCCAGAAGATTTCTGTTTCTGCCATTTATAAAAATAATAGTTAATTGTTTCAGGGCAATAATTTTTACCTTGGAAATAGACTCTCTCATGAGAGTCTATGAGAGAATAGAGTGATGGGAGACTAAGCGAATACATTGTGGTCATGATTCCTTTAGGCTATCAGCATATCATGAATTTCAGACATAATTTTATTTCAAATAAACCCTGGAATCTGCTAGAGGTTGCATTGTTCAGTTTGTCTGCATAAAGTTGTAGCTATAAATGGAAAAAGCTCACACTCTTTGTCCAGTAATATACAAGGTAGGGCAAATATACCATGGATAATAAAGGACATTGTGTTAAAAATCACTTTCTGAAGCAATATTTTGACTCTCATTTCAGATCAGCAACCGTGTCCTGTATGTATTTTTTACACATGTCCAAGAGTTCTTTGGAAATGTAACTCTAAAGCCGGTGACAAAGCCCCTTCGCTGGTCTAATATGGCAACGATGCCAGCACTGCCAGAAACACAGGAAACCATTAAAGAGGAAATCAGACGACAGGTTTGTCTTTACTTCACTGGGTTGACTAATGTGCTTGGCCTGAAAATTATGTTTATTGGTCAGGCAGCAGAGACGTAATGGAAGTAGGTCTCATAGATAGTAGTGATGACTTTTAATTTCCCATGTTCTGTAAGCTGTGTCATGTGGCCAAGTAGTTGGTATTTTGTTAATGTTATTGTTGTATTTGTGGGAAGATGTATTGCGCTCCTCCTGTACAGACATCTAGAAAAATCAGGTCTTGTACTAATCATCTTGTGAGCTATTCAGGGATTTTATTGAGTTATGGGAATAGTGGGGACAATGTTTGACAGTTAAGCGGTTTGTGAAAAATCTCTTCACTGCATACTCTCTGACTTATTTAAATGTGTCTGAAGTTCATTACTAACAGGCCAACAAAATGTGGTAATAGGGCATGTGACACTGAGATCCAAACTTGTGGAACTGGAAAGATGACTTTTCTCAGGGACTGCTTCTCTGGCACTGTTAGGTTTGCTTTGTGCTGCCTCAGCAGTCTCCTAGAACTGGTTTACCTGGCTCCTGGAGGATTTCCTCTTGCCTGTGGAAATCCATGGGTGATGTAAAACTGCAGCAGCATATCTTACACGTTTCACTGTAGGAGAATAGCTGAGGTATCCCTACGTACCAGTTACTCCAAGTGCAATAACAGCTTCTGGGAGCTGCAACAACTGATCTAAAATACAGCAGCCATCAGACTGCTCAGGATTGGGGTGTTAGGGCTCAAAGGGCAACTGTCCTTCTAACTCAGTGTTCCCCAACCTTTAGAGGCTCCTGGGCGCCCGGGGGGTGAGGCCACTCATCTGGGGGCACACCAGGGGACGGGGATGCCCTTGCAGCCGGCGCCGGCATGTGCCCCAGGGCCGGGGCTGGGGCTGGGGCCGTCCGAGCGACTTGTGCCATGGGCCCGGGGCCAGCGCCGCCACCCGAGCTGCGCGCCTGGGGCTGGCACCAGCACCGCTCGAGCGCCGCGCGCCTGCATGTGCCCTGGGGCTGGGGCTGCCCGAGCACCGCGCACCTGGCGCTGGTGCGTGTTGCACGCCTGGGGGGGCCGGCACGCGCCGGGGGGGGGGCCGGCCCAGGTTGTCGGCGGGCACACACAAATGCCCCGGCGGGCGCCATGGCGCCAGCGGGCACTGCGTTGGGGACCACTGTTCTAACTTGTGCTGCACGCTACACAGCTGAAACAAAAGATAAGGGCCAGGATTTCTGGGAAAATAGATATTGGTTATAAGATAAGCTACTTTTTAGTCACTGCCTGTGACCTGTCCATGATTATATAACCCTAACTAAAACTCAGGGTGGGGTGCCACAGGTGCTCAGGGGAGGGTGGAATGGCCCAGGACTGCCATGGGTGCTTGGGCAGGTTGGGTGGCAGATGTGGCAGTTAAACATCCCTGTTAGGTAGAGGTTTGAGTGAAGGATGATGGCCAGGTTATGGGCTTGTGACAGAATGGTAGCATTGTCCACCGTGAGAGAGAAAGTACAGGGTGAACCTCTAAAATCTGGGACTCTCTCTGGTCTGGCAACATCCATGGTCTGGCAGGACCAGGGATTTTGCTGAACCAGAGCCCCCTTTCTCACCAGGTTCAGAAGTGCAGCCCTGGCTGGGCTGGTGGTGGGGAGCACAGCTTCAGAGGGCCGGCGCAATGGGGAGCACAGCCCTGGCCAGGGCTGACAGCAGGGAGCACAGTCCATCTGGGACTGGAGGCAGTGGGGTCAGCAGCCAGGAGCATAGCTTCAGCTGGGGCTGGGAGGTAGGGAGCACAGTTATGCCTGAGGCTGGCGCGGTGGGAGAAAGAGCCTCGGTTGGAGCTGGCGCGGTGGGTGCGCAGACTTGGTCAAGCAGGTGGCAGGGAGTGCAGACCAAACCGGGACTAGGTCCAGTAGCTGGGTGCACAGTCCAGGCTGGGGGCAGCCCCAGTTGGGAGCAGAGCCTGACCTCCCTTGTCTGGCAAACTCCGTGGTTTGGGACCACTCAGGTCCTGAGGGTGCCAGACAAGAGAGGTTCGACCTGTAGGGGAAGATGAAGAATGATAATTTCTAGTCTTGTGCTTGAGCTGAGAGCTTGATATTTCCAAGGAAATGTCAGAAAAACAGGGCAAGATTTTATTTTGGACAGAAGATGAAAGGTGTGCAACAGAGAGGAAGATTTGAGAATCACATGCAGAGACAGTAGTTTAATTTGTGCTTATGAAGGAGACTACTCAGAAATAAGGTGAAAAAAGAGAATGGGCAGGCTACCAGTTAAAACACACACGAGGCCTCTGGAGTCAGGGGTTGGTTTTTAAGATTTGAAGACTAAAGTATGCTCATATTGTGAGAAGAAAGAACCAAAGCGGTGAGAGATTAAGGAGATGAGTAAGAGGAGGAGTGTGTGTTCAAGGGAGATCAGGAAATGGGTTAGAGTTACTGGGAAGGGGAAGGTTTAGAGTAGTGCAAACAAGAAACCTCTACCCGTGGCAGGAGGAGGAGGAGGAAGAGCAGCAGATACTTGTAGGAGACGCAGAAGGGGAAGGGGGAAAGGTCATGTCATTTTGTCAATTTTCCCTTGAAAGTAACTGGCCAGATCCGTGTCAAGAGAGAAATAGAGGGTTTAAAGAGTAAGTCACAGCTGATGAAAAGGCAGCTGGAACTGAAGACATGAAATTAAGTAGAAAAGGAGAGTGGTTTAGCTAGGAAGGTGACAGAACTGAAAGAGACAATGACTTTGTAATGGAGAAAATTGACCAGGTCATGGAATTTCTTCCAGAGATACTTGACAGCATGCAAGTAGGATTGAAGGAAAAGATGTTTGGGGTGGCCCAAGGTTGGGAGTTGGCAGGATAAACCTTATGATGGGATACTGGGGCAGAAGAGTCAGTGATAGAATTGAGAATCCGTGCAACAGTGGAAGAAAGGCTAAATCTTGTATCCTAGAAGGAAGGAGTGGGGTGATGTCTGTTTAGCTACGAGGGCTTTATACAGTCAATGAGAGAAATTACTTTCCCGTTCCCGCCCCCCCCCCCCCCGGAGTGAGCCAGTGAGTTATCTACTTGCAGTCCAGGGTCTTGTGTCTACAAGAGATTCTGATATTTTTCAGTTTCCCCCTCGTAAAGTGAAGAGCATGTATTCACCTCTTTATTAAAGCACTTGGAGACCTACTGATGAATGCACTATATAAGAGGGCAGTGGTGATAGTGTTATTGTGTATTATTAAACAGTATAGCAGCAAGTGGTGAATAAGATGCTTTCGGTGTTGTTCTAGGAGTTCCTTTTGAACTGTTTACATCGAGACTTGCAGGCGGGGATAAAAGACTTATCCAAAGAAGAGAGATTATGGGAGGTACAAAGAATTTTAACGGCCCTTAAAAGGAAACTAAGAGAAGCTAAAAGACAGGTGGGTCACTTTGTCTTCATTGCCAAACTTTTTAAATGTACAGATTGCAATTCCTGTGCACATATTTTTAACCCTTTCAGAGATGTGACTAAAAGTCATTTTGTAATTTCCTGTTATAATACCATCAGTGATGTGCACAATTGTTTTAACATGAAAATAACTCAACTTTAGTGTTTCTCATTGTTATGTGCTGAAGATGTGTGTGTTGGAGGTGTTCTAAGAGAGGGTCTGGATGTGTTTGGATTTAGAAAGTAAATGTTGCTATGGGATTTTGGTTTGATTTTTCTTGCTATGTATTCTGTCTGACCTTGTTCTTAGCTTGTGAGTACTAAAAAAGGTAAATGAAGGATTTTCTAAATGTAAAAGTAGCTGTGTAATGCAAGAAACTGGTAGGACTGGGCAGATAACTAGAAGATTTGCTTTATGGGTGGTTCCAAATTGGGATGTAAATGACTAATCATTTCTCCCCCCCCCATTGTCTTTATAAGAGGCAACAAAGAGGGGGATCAGGAGCTGGTGCTGGGGGGAGCCGACTTAAAAAACAATTTCTGCCAGCACTATCTCCGTGCCTTGTCCCAGATGCTGTGCCTCTGCTTTTTTAATGTGTTAAGAGCCTACTGGCTCTCAATACATTTAAAAGGCTGAGCTGCAGCGGGGTTAGCTACTGGGGCCAGCAGCTAACCCTGCTATGGCTTCCCCACTTACTGACTAGTCCATTGAAATTTCATCAACTAGTCGATTAGTTGTTTAAACTAAATTTAACATTCCTAGTTCCAAAAGGATGAGAGTTGCTTAAAAGTGAGAGCAAGAAAAGCATTTTTAGAGGAACAGGTGAGCAGTTAGTTAATGTGCTACTGTCAATGTAGTACAAAAGTGCTTGAGTCCTGCTATTCTGTTATTTCAAAAGGACAGCTATTTAAAATCATAGCACTGAATGCTCATAGAGATTCAATAGGAAAGCAGTCGAACTTTCTTATTGAACCAATTTTCTAGGTTTTTTTCCCCAAAGCCTTGCTGGTTTTGAGTTGTGCTTTCAGTCCAGATTTTGATACTCAGTCTTCTCTTACATTGAGCTTGAGCCTTAGGAATATGTGTTCATAAAATACATCACTCTTGTGAGCTTAAAGCATTATGTCCTAAAGAGCCAAAACTTACAAGCTGGGTTGAATACCTACCTTGGAATGTCCACTGTTTGCTCTATACATATTGCTTTCCCAGGGACAAGTAAATCCAAAAGCTGTCCTTATTTAACTGTGTGTCCTAGAAAGGTGGGCAAGTGATGAATAACTCCTGAGTACTGTTTAAAAAGCTTGAAATTAAAAGCAGACTCCTTTTCTGGCATGAGTCTGATAGTAGATGCTGGCTTTCGACAGGGATGTGCACAGGATTGTATTACATAATGTGGTGATGTGAGTGGTTGGGTTAGCCTTTTAATCCAAATTTCTGTCACTGCAGGAGTGTGAAACAAAGATTGCTCAAGAAATTGCCAGCCTTTCAAAGGAAGATATTTCCAAAGAAGAAACAAATGAAAATGAAGAAGTTATTAATATCCTACTTGCTCAGGTGGTGTTTTCAATCCCATTTTCCTTCTATTCTTTTTGCCCTTCTGTTAATATACCAGCAAAGCAAGCTTTGGAATATGTACCAATGACTAAAGAGAAGCAAATATATTTTAGGGCTAGTAAAGAAACTTTTGCTTGTTAGTAAAGTTACTCAGTTAAAGAAGGCTCTAATGTTCTTTTATTTTCTGTATTTGCATCATGGGAAGACCTGCTATATTATCTGAATAGTAGATGAGATCATTCAAGAATGGGGAAGAAATGGGTGTTTGATTGCAAGAATGTTCCTACAGTTTCTTTTAATTTAAATGCTATAAAAGAGCCTTGAATCCTCCCGCCTTACCTGGAGCCAGAGAGAGAAAGATAGACATCCTCCAGAGAACACTAATTCCAGCGCAAATGCCTGCACTCTACTTGAAATTCAGAGTTTAAAGCCTCCTTTCTGTGTCTAGACACCTAAATCCCAGTTTTAGGTTCCACAAAACTTCTGCTGAACTCTGGCGATGCCTAAACTCACTTTGGTGTCTGCATTTTCAGAGTACAAGATTCCTCTCTGCCTAGATTTCTGCCTCTGAGCATGCACACTGCTGCCTCCTTCTAGTGTTGGGATGCCTATCTTCTGCCTAAACCCTCAAGGAAAGATTTCATTCTCCTGCCAATCTTGTGTGTGGAACCTAATCTAATAAGCATGCTCACAGGCCGCCTATTGCATTAGTCAAAACGTGGCTACAGGAAGCAGCGATGGCACCACCATTTTCATTCCAGTATTTAGAGCACCTGGGATGTAGGAGACCTGGGTTCAATTCTCCCACATCTACCTGAGAGAGGAAAGGATTTGAACAGGAGTCTCCTACCTCTTTGTGCTCTGAGCTATGAGAGAAGCTGACCCTGGGGCTCCCTCATTCTCTTCTATTGAAGTTGTTCCAGTATGGATGGAACAACTTCAATAGAAGTTACTAGAGCAGAGGTCTGGGTGTCTCAGAACCCAGGTGGGTGCCCTAACCACCAGGCTATAGAGTCGTTCTTATGTGGCCCAGTAAGCATTTAGTATTTATCCATAGGAACTATTAAAGGAGCCTCACATAACAATATCCCATTGTTCAAATATTAGAGCATGTTGAGAAGGTTCTATAACACTGAGCATCACAGTGTGAGAGTCCCTTAGTGAATCCAGGCCCCTTGTCAGTTGTTAGTTTTCTTTTTCTCTTCTGTGCTATGTCTGAAAGAGGTCAAGACTAAGGGTACGTCTAGACTACATGCCTCTGTCGCCAGAGGCATGTAGATTAGTCTACCAGGCATAGGAAAATGAAGCGGCAGTTTAAATAATCGCCGATTCATTTAAATTTACATGGCTGCTGCGCTGAGCTGACAAACAGCTGATCAGCTGTTTGTCGGCTCAGCGCGGTAGTCTGGACGTGCGGGTGTCGACATCAAAGGCATTTGTCGACCACCCAGGTATACCTCATCCCAGGAGGCATACCTGAGTGGTTGACACCCGCGTGTCCAGACTACCACGCTGAGCCGACAAACAGCTGATCAGCTGTTTGTCGGCTCAGCGCGGCAGCCATGTAAATTTAAATGAAGCGGCGATTATTTAAATCGCCGCTTCATTTTTTTCTATGCCTAGTAGCCTAATCTACATGTCTCTGGCGACAGAGGCATGTAATCTAGACGTACCCTGTGGCACTTACTGTTCGAGTAACTTTTAGACTGTTTTTCTCCTTCCTTTCTCTTGTTTGTCTTACACTCTATAATTCCTCTTTCCCAATACAACTAATTGAAAGTTTTTCAGTAACATTTTTCTACAGATTTCTTTCATGCCTGCTTTTTTACTGTGTTATCAGCAACAAGATAACTTAAAAACTTGTCAGGTAAGGAGGCACTTAAGGAGGCTCATTAGGTTTTATATAAATCAAACTAATTATTGGAGGCTACTTGCTAGATAACCAATAAGTTCTCTGGACTTCTTTAAACCCTTTACATATGCTTTTCAAAAATAACATAACTTTTTTTAAAAAAATAGTTGTTGGAGGTTTTTTCCTTCCTCAATTCTGCATTCTTTGCTCCTGGCCTCTTTAGAATTTATACATGGGTGTAAGTTTAAAGTTTGATTTACCCATTGGTTTTAAATAAGCAGCCTAAAAGTAAAGAAGGACTCTGAGTTTCCAGGTCTTTGAAACAAGAAACCCCTTTCCTTAGTGCTGCTGCAAGGGAAAGGACAAAGGTCTGATCCCCTAAGTCCTGGCAGGAAAAGGATTGGTGTTTGTCATGTAGACAGAGTGAGGGAGGTACAGTGTTTTCCTCTGACCCAGACCACTGTATTGTCCTTTCTGCCTCATCCACTCTTCCCCAGCTATCGTGGCCCCATCTGTTGTGACACCCTTCTGCCATAATTCTTGCCACCTGCTTTCTATCTCCAAAAGTGAATTTAGGACTTCTCTACTTCTGTATTTGTCCCCAATGCTTTTGCTTATATTTGAGCTATCGCACCTATAGGTCTAGGGAGAAGGAAGTTCCAGCCTCACCTCATCTGGGTTGTGCAGGAATTTGGTGGACCACTGTGCACAGCATTTCAGTAAGAAGGCCTTAGAGCAGATATAACTTGATCCCAGATTAATCTTGGCTTTGAGAGCTGATGGACCAATGGAGTAGAAAGTTTGTCCAGCCTATCTGCATACGTCAACACTAAGATAAAACTGCAATGTTTTCAACATAATTACCTGAAATATTTCCAGAAAACAAAGTTGTTTGGTAACTTCTGAGGATGCAGCATTAGAAAGAAGAAACACTGTAGTGTATTCTTTTTAGATCATAAATCCAAGATGAAGTGAGTTAATTGATCATTGCAGGAGAATGAGATCTTGACAGAACAGGAAGAGCTACTGGCAATGGAGCAGTTTCTGCGCAGACAAATTGCCTCTGAGAAGGAGGAGATAGAACGCCTTCGAGCAGAAATAGCTGAAATTCAAAGGTAAAAAAGAACCTGCTGACATCAGATCTCCAGCCAGGCTAGAATTCTTACATTCACAGTGAAAAATATTGTATTTCTCCATAAAGGGTGGGAGTTAAGAAACACAGTGTACAGTTCAAAATGCTAATGGAAAGGACAGGACTTGATGAACATTACAGATTGCCTCATTGCAGCTTTGTCCTATCTTCTTCTAAATCAATGTAACTTGTACAGAACTTAAGCATAAAAAAAATCCCATTGTCTTAAATGTGAGCCCTGTTCAGTCCATTCAGATCTCTTTTGTTCTTTCAGTCGTCAGCAGCATGGTCGAAGTGAAACTGAAGAATATTCTTCCGAGAGTGAGAGCGAGAGCGAGGATGAGGAAGAGCTACAGATTATCTTGGAAGATTTGCAAAGGCAGAACGAGGAACTAGAGGTGAGACCAGTGCATTTTACCAAATAACCAGCATGAAAAGCAAAAGTTTTCTGGGAGGAGTAGGAGAAGGTGCAGTTTGGTGAGTGTTGCTCATTCTCAGTGGATGAGAGAGAGAACAGAGAAATACTTCAGTCTCTCTCTGGAATATCTATATTTAATTCTCAGGAACCAATGCTTTTCTTTTGTAATGCTAACTTCATTCCCCAGGGCTCCTGCACTATGTGCAGTCATTTACCCATGCACAAAGTGGATGTAAATTGGCACCAAACATGATTTAGTAGAGTCATACAGACACTTTTGCACATGAGGCAGGGTCCTGGAGAACAAATTTCAGATGTTTTTTCCCCCCTCACAGCTCTTTCTATTTCTTTCATGCATCTGTCTGCTTTTTTCTCCCATTTGAGACTTTCTCTTCGCCTCTCTTCACCTATGCCAGGCCTGGACAAAATACAGCCCATGGGCCGAATCTGGCCTGCCGAGCCACTGGATAGAGCCCGTGGAGAGCCCAGGGAGCTACAGGCAGGCTTCCCTGCTTGTTCCGCAGCCCCACACACCGCTCAGAAATGCTGTTGGGGGGGCCCCGTTTTTGTTTCAAAACTGGAGGGGAGGGGAGAAAGCTTCAGGAGCTGCCCTTGCCCCCAGCACAATCCCACTGGTTGATTTCTGGCCAGAAATTGGCTAATGGGAATTTCCTGTTTGAATAACAGGCAGCCAAGAAGAACCATGCCCCCACTCCTTGGCTCAGTTATTCACACAAGCACATGGCCTCTGGCACCTCAGCCCCTCCCTTCTCCCCCACCCTCTACCCTGCCCTATCAGCATACCCAAACTTTCTGCCCCCCTCCTGTATCCCTAATTTCCTGCCGCAGATCACAATCTCCTCCTACCCTAAGTCACATCCCAAACCCCTGCACTCCAGTCCCCTACCCTTGGTCACAACCACCTCCTTTACCCAAACTCCCTCCCAGACTCCATTCTGCCTTCTGCACCCCAGTCCCTTACCCCAGGTTACCTTCTGCACCCAACCTCCATCCCAGACCCCACACCTCCTCCATTAATACTGTGGAAGAGTACTGCCCTTGACTGCTTACTAAAATCTTGGAGTGCTTCCCCCCCCCCCCCCAATCAAAAATTATTGCCCACCCCAACCTATGCAGTATATCTGAATTGTAACTCCTGAATTTTAAAAAAAAAAAACTGGGGCAGGGTTGCCAAGTTCAAGACTTGTTACTCATGATTGAAGGGAGACAAGAACATTTTAGAAGCTTCAGGGGGTAGCCGAGTTAGTCTGTGCAGGATAAATTTAAAAAACAATAAAAGGTCTGGTAGCACTTTATAGAGTAACAAAATGTTTTGTTAGTCTATAAAGTGCTACCAGACCTTTTGTTGTTTAAGTTTATTAAGAACATTTTAGAAGAGCAGCGTTGGTACTTGAAAATTAACTATAGTTATCTCACAGAGAGATTGAAGCAATTCTCTTATCTAGTGAGAGGGATAATTCCCCACTGTCAAGGGCCAATCCAAAGAGCCTTTGTCATCTTTCTCTTGTGCCATTGTGTTTTTTCTGGGTATGGATAGAGCTCTCCTTAGCTGGCTAAAGTAACACTAGGGTCCTTTCGTCCCTTCTTCACACTCTATCCTCGGAGTTGTATCTCTTCCACCACTCTCCAGTCCTGTGACTGGGAGCAAGGTGTAACATGTATACATTCTGGTCTCTTGTTTGGTGGTGCCTAGTGCTGTAAGGAGACTTCTAGGCATTAATGCCCTTTACAGTTCTCAACAAAACGTCTGTACTGCTGCTGTGTAGTGCTTCCCATCTGAGAAACGTGAATACTTCAGTTTTTAATTAATTACATCTCAAACTCCATGTCAAGTACTGTTTTCATATTACTGATGAGGCACCTGAAACACAGAAAGGTGAAGTGACTTATCCAAAATCATACAGAAAGTCAGTGGCAGAGCCAAGAATAAATCCTGTTTCTGGAATTTCCAGCGTTCTAATGATTAGCTAGTTTGTAACTTTGGGTAGCTCTTGACATGCCATATTAGTAACTCAGATTGAAGATGGGGGCAATTTAAGATTAAGATCAGAATTCATCCACAAAATTAATCTAAAGTTGCCTTGGTGCAAAAAATTAAAAGCAGCCCAGCTCTCTAAGAACATCAGAGGCATTTCACTCTGTTTTTCAACCTATAGATTTGGTTTTTAAACTGCATTGCTCATTTTTATAGTAATTCCTGCTGGAGGTAGATAAGGCAAGGCAGTTCCAGAATTAATTTAAATGTAAAGTCTCTTTGCGGTTCATGTTGGACTGGTCATTTGCTAAAACCAAATCAAGTATTTAACTCAAAAATATAGTTTTAAAAATCTTAAACCAGCTCTAAATCCTTCTCCAGGAGTGCTCATTTTCTCATCTAAATGTGGATTTCTGGTGGTGCAGCTGTGTTAGTCCATTGCCACCATAATTATTCTTCTCCTTGTGGGGTTAGTTGTTTCCATTACTGTTCATCCCTGTGTGCGTATTTATGCACATGTGCACACACTTGACTCTCTCCCAAGTTAGCAGCAAAAGTTACATTGTGTGATACTCTATTCATGATTCAGTAGCTACAGAAGTTACTTGTTTTGTCACTTTTCTTTCCCTTGCTCAAAAGATAAAGAACAATCATCTGAACCAAGCGATTCATGAAGAACGAGAGGCCATCATTGAGCTGCGAGTGCAACTTCGACTGCTACAGATGCAGCGAGCAAAATCAGAGCAGCAGGTGCAGGAAGAAGATGAGCCAGAAAAGCGCGGGAGTGTTTCTCAACAGCAAAGAGACAGTGTCCTGGAGACAAAAGCAACTAAAGAGCAGTCAAAGGCAGTCAAGGAGCTAGTCAAGCCATCACCAAGCAAAGACAGGAAGGAAACTCCAATCTGATCAGGGTCCTTGGGTATTCATAAAATCAACTGGACTTAGCAAGGACTGTGCAACTTACTGTAATTTTGAGGTGAAAACTGCACCAGTCTTTGCTGGCTGTGTACATTGTGTAAAATCATGCTTTTAAAACCCTGGAGACTTGTCTCTTTCATAATTGTGGATTCTACCCATTAGGCTCAGGTTACTTTGGAAGACAAAGCAATTAAAGATTGGAGAGTGCAGAGAAGTTTTCCAGCTAGTGTCAGATTATTGGAGACCAATTTGCTACAGCTGACTTCAGTTAATGGTTTTATTTTAAACCAGAGCAATTTATTTGCTTTCATCAGAGAAAAATTGGGAGGTCTCTTCTTTCCAGTCAATGAAAAGTAAAAACCTATCCACAAACATTAATTATTTGCCTTGTGAATCTACTTGTTCTTATTCACAGTCGTTTCTGCTTATCTGGTCACTCTTGCTTGTGCCTTGGATACCTTTCTGATGCAGATTAAATACAAAGGAGCTTTAAATTCTTTCCTGTTTGGCTAAAAAGTGTGAGACTGCAGGATATCATTGTTACCTAACAAATGCCCTAACAGATACCTAATTCCCTCATTTTACAGCTCTAAGATGTATTAAAATAAATGTAAAATTTTACAGATGTATTGTCCCTTAGTGGTGGAAGGTGTTCATCAGCTTCCAGTAAAATGTTTTGGTAATGTAGTTCGCCCATTTGCTGGTTTGTAAACCAGTGATCATCATCATCAGTTGTATAACCTATCTCTTGTATTCACATGTCTAGTGCACAGCAACTGCACTTTCTTATTCCAGAGAAAGGGTCCATTTTCAAGTGTTTTGAACTCAGTTCAGTTCAAACTCAGCAACTGATGCTTTTGTAATTAAAGGGGATTGGTTATGTTGTTTGCTTAGGTAATAATAACTTCTATTTGCCTAATCGAGCAATATATTATTCCAGTTACAGAAAGCCAAGCCATGTATGCTTTTCTGATAAGCCTGATTAAAGATGCCTGCTGAGGGAGCAGGTTTCAGCAATAGACATTGTTTCTTTAGTAACAAGAACTGCCACTTTCTTTGGGCTCAGCTATTTAATCCTGTCACTAATGAAAGGCCTTCATAAAAATTGGCATCATAGGGCTGTTTTTGTTTCCAGTGCACTCTTTTATATATGTCAAATGAAATGATGGTCGTGAGACTAGTCAATAAATATTCAACTAAAAAATAGCAAAAATAACTTCACCGTATGCTCATAGCCTACCTTGTTTGTAGAATCTGGATATTTATTTTTAGCACCTGTTGGATGTGGTTCTACTTTTTATCTATTGCACTGTTGTGAATCATTGGCCATGATTTAATTTTGTACAGATAATGCTTTGATATGTTATAGAAAACAGCCTCATATTTTTTTAAAATGTGGAGAATAGAATTTATGAAGATTGAGAATGTGGTTAGGTGGCAACTTTACACATGTAAAGCATTCTCCCTTGCCAGTCTGTTACATGCATTTTATATATGCTAGCAATATTTAAACAAAATGTTTAAATTAACTCTTAATTTCTATCAGGTTGCCATGGATTTTTCTAATCAGTGTACTTCAGACAAATCTCTTAATATTGATTAACTTTTATTTTGCTAGGACCATATTCATCAAGCAAATAAATGCAACAGCCATTTGAAAATAGTCTGTAATGTATCTACCTCGCAGTAAATGTCCATCTTTCAGAAGCAACCTAGCTCATTTTGCTCATGCAGCTCCCTTCCTTTGTGTGTGTGAGTGAGAGAGAGAGAGAGAGAGAGAAAAAATCAGTTTTTGGATTGTTTTCCTCTGTGGACAGTTATCCTGGCATTTGTTATGCAACTTCGGAGGGAAGGGGAGGGAGAGAAGGCTTCAAAACTAACATTGAAATCTTGTATTAGATCTAATGAAAGGAAAGCAAAACAAATATTCAAAGGTCTGAGGTTTTCAAGAGCCTATTTTTACTGCTGTCACTTTTTGAAATGTGAATTCTGGCACACAGTTATGTTTCTCTTGCAGCTGCTTTAGGTGATTGGGTTGTCACACCTTCCTCTGGAAGGGCAGGACTGAACACAGGTCTTTGCAAGTAAGTACAGAAATTAAATGTTCATCTCGTTTCCATAATAATGTAATTTGATTTATCCATATTAAGAATTTGAGTTCTAAAAGCTTCTGGAAAACAATTCAATTCTCTTAAAATTTGTTTTGGTGGTTGTTTTTTTTATGTCCATGTTGCTAATTCATAATGGACATTTTAAAATATAAAACTGGTGAGTAGAACTACTGCACATGAATTTTTGATGGGTGGAGTTAATTTTGCAGTTGATTCTTAGTAACCCTATTGTTGGGTTTTTCTTCCATCAGTTTTACAGACAGGATGCACTAAAAGGCCATTTGTGCTTTGTCAGAGACCATGTAAGCCTTAATGAAAGTGCTAAATCTAATGTGTGTTGAGAGACCATGATCTCTGAAGGAGCCATTATGCAGTCAAAAGAGCTGATTACTTTCACAGTTGTATTTATTGTTCAATTAAAAATAAGATGAGCACTTACAAGATGAGCATCCTAAGGTGCCTTACAAAAAAAAGAGCAAGCCCTGCTGTTCAACAAAACTCAGCAGGAGGTATAATTGAAGAGTTTTGCCCTGATTCCAGAATTTCCCTGAGGAAATGAAGGGAAGTTTGTAATTTAAAATAGAACAGAAAGAAGAAGATAAGGACTTAGTATGTCTAGCTGACTTACTAAGTGGGAAATTTGGATAAAAACCCACTCTAACAAATTAAAATGGATGAATAGCAGCAGCAGGAAAGCTGGCAGAGAATATATATTACATCCATTGTGCTATTGATCATATGTGGCAATATTCTGCAAATGAGGAATGCAATAGGATTGTTGGGTCTCATGTCCCAGCAGAGAAAATACCAGACTTACTACTGAAACCAGGCTTCTTTTTGTTATGCTGTTGTGAGCCAGACTCAGTAGCTACATCTACACTGGCACCCTTTTCCAGAAATGCTTAAAATGGAACAGTTTTCAGTTAAGTATTTCCGGAAAAAGTGTCTACATTGGCAGGATGCTTTTCCGGAAAAGCACTTTTTCCGGAAAAGTGTCTGTGGCCAATGTAGATGCGCTTTTCCGGAAAAAAGCCCTGATTGGCATTTTCGTGATCGGGGCTTTTTTGCGGAAAAGATTACAGGCAGTCTCCGGGTTACATGGATCCGACTTACATCAGATCCCTACTTACAAACAGGGTGAGGCAACCCTGCACTAGCTGCTTCCCCCCAGCAGACATGAGAGATGCGAAGCTAGCACCTCCCGCCCCCCCCAGCAGACCAGAGAGACGCGGAGCTGCTTTTCTCAGACGACACCTCAGCTTGAGAATAAAGGACTGAGGGAAGTGAGGTGTGGGAGAATAAAACTGAGCTCTGGAGAAATGTTTGGCTAGAGTTTCCCCTACAATAAGAACAAATCTACAGTCCCTATCTTGTACGTAACCCGGGGGCTGCCTGTACTGTGCTGTCTACACTGGCCCTTTTCCGGAACAGTTTTTCCGGAAAAACACTGACAATTTTACAGTAGATCGTTATTGCTTTTCTGGAAAAGCAAGCAGCCAGTGTAGACAGCTGGCAGGTTATTCCGGAAAAGTGGCTCACTGTAGACACAGCCAGACAGTTCCTGTAATGACTAACTAGTCATAATTGGCCATGGCTTCAACTCTAATTGTATAAGTAATAATGGAGCTGTGTGTGTCTGAATAATTTGACATGGGCAAATGTTCTAATTTTATAAATATATACTGGTACCCTGTTTTGTAAATTCTTAATGCTCGCTCTAACTGAATACTGCAGAAGGGTGACACTTTAGTCCATGCCTAACTAAAAAATGCTAACTATTCAATGTGATTTAAAATCTTATGCCCTCACTGTGAAGTACTTTATTCCAGGCATGTGCTGAAAAGGGGTGGTGCAAGATGGGAGGGTCTTGCTGTGGATAAAAAGCAGCTTTGTCCCAGAGGTGGCCAGTCCTGCCTACTACTCCCACTTCAGTCATATAACCACCAGCTTGGGGGGTAGCTGAACAGCCCCGTTCTGGAGCAGATGAGGGCAATGGCACCCTTGCTGCCCCACCACACTGCCAATACTTTAGTTGTAGGATGAAACTAGGCCCCAGGACATGACAACTCTTTCTACCCCAGACCCACAGCATCCCTTCCAGCAATCCCTTATGCACAGCACAAGCATGAAGGTCATGAGCTAGCCTCAGGTGGCCAGCCACAACTTGGGACCTTCCTCCCCTTTCCATCACAGGGCAGCCAGGGACAGCACTTCAAGGTCAAAAGAGGAGTCATAATGTCCCTGTCTCTCTCTCTCTCTCTCATGGAGCAGGCAGCTGCCCTCTGCTGAGCAGAGTGCAGCAGGAGTGGGCATGCAGTTGCTTCTCAAGAACAGCTGCAGCAGGCCCCGCATGAGCCAAGGTGGAGCTGTTTTTAAATAGCATCCACTCCAGCTTTTTCCTCAGAATTCTGCTGAGGTGATGGCAGAAAAACCATGACTAACCTTTCCTAAGAGCTGTTCCTTCAGATGTGGTGTTCGCGTTTGCCCCATGCACCACTGCTGGAAGTTTTTCACTTGGTGGTATCCATAAGGGACTGGCTGTGGTGCCCTGTGGAGTGTATAAGGAGCACTACTGGCTCCCACAATTCCTTCTTGTTAGAACTGCACCACGGGAGGAGGAGGGTGGGTCAGGCCTGCTGAGTGCAGAAGGCCTACAGATGAAGGGCTTCCTGGCACAGTGCTAATGAGCACCCTTTTGCCTATTGGCATGGAATATAGAGGTCAGGTTGTTTGGCAACACCTACACTACACACCAAATAGATGGAGACATGATCTCTTTGACAGGAAAATGTATTCTCCAGCCAGTCTCCATCAGGCCCCGAAGATTGTGAGCAATGCCACTCCATGGCTCAGGAGCGAGAATGGGATAGAGGACTGATGTCTCCTAAGATGGTTGACATGCCCATGGGGAGCCATACTGGTAACCGAGCTGTGGTGGCTCCAGCGTGATGCCACAAGCTGGGAGACCAGCTCCAGACTGAACACAGGTCTGGGAACCCCAGACTGGGATGCTGGGAACTCTGGCTGGCAAGCTGAGTCTCATTCTGGGGCTGCTCAGCCAAGCGCTGGGGGGGCAGCCCCTGCCACACTGATGGAGGGCGCCTGGGCTTGAACACGGCACCTCACTGGACAGTATGGGCACTGCCAGAAGAAACAATGTGTCCTTAGCAGTCTGAAAAGCCTCCAGCATGGACAGTACTACAGGCTGTCAAGTGGCTCTGCCTCTTTCTGGGCTAGCATAAGTAGCTCTCAAAGAGGCTTCAATAGCTCAATTGATGCTGTAGCCTGAGCCTAGTCCAGAGAAAGCTGCTCTGCCCAGTACAGGTCTTTATTCTCCAGCTCTCTTCTGTTTACAAGATGTAGGAGAATACCTTCCCCCAGCCTCTTTAACCACCTGAGGATGTCGTCTCTAAGGCTGGCAGGGGGAAGCTGGTTTAAGGAGCACTAAAAGATGAGCAGCTGTTCAGTTTGTACCCTGAAACACTTACAAATTCAATGCTTGTTGCTTACAGAGGTTTCCTCTGAGCACTTAAAAGGCTGCAGTTTAGAGGTAGGTGCCTAGTCAGCAGAGACAAAAAAGGAGGCATAAGGCCCTTGCAAAAGAGGTTTTTTTGCACAAAACTCACACTAGTTCCTCTCCTTTGCTGCTTGCTCTTCTGGGTGCAGGCACCAAGTCCCTTTCTTCAGCTGCATGGCAAAATGCTTTGTCTAATGACAATCACTTTATCTTCTATGTAAATGTACTTTCATTGTCCTTTGCCTGTAATCAAACTGGACTGAGATGTAAATCCACATTCCTTTGGCTAAAGCAGGTGTGTTTATCCACAGCCTCCAAAACATCTTTAACAACTCCCTCTTGAGCCATTACATGCCAGACAGACAGTAAGTCCCCCACCTTCCTGAGGGTAGAGGGGCTCAGATTTCTCCCCACAGTCCTGTGGTGGCAGGAGTTGGCCATTGGATATGACAGGGAGGCACTACGGAGCAGGTCCACATGGTTAAAGCCACCACACCACTATTTACCTGATCACAGGGAGAAGGAGGAGTATAAAACACAATTGCATGAAAACAAATACAAATAAAGGTTTTAAAATAAAATGTTCAGGGGATGCTGAACTGTCATCTGCTAAGAGAGGCAGAACATCTGATTTTCTTAGCAGTGAGCTTCCATGTAGTCTGAGCTCAGTCTTGGAGCTTCCCGCAACAGCAGTGCAACACCTCCACTTTCCACAGGTTGGACTATTGGCCCATTACTGGACAAGGAGAGAAGCTGTGCACCTGAACAGCAGAGCTGCCTCACCCCTCCTGGACAAGAGAGTCTCCTCAGGCCATCAATCTGCAAAACCAGCATTGCCTAGAGAGATCTGCTCACCATGGCAGCTTATGGATGGTGTAAGGGACATCAAAGTGCCTGGCTCCACCCCGGTGGATAAAGTCCACTGGCAGCAAACCAGCACCATTTGACTTCTAAGGAACCACTTGCCCCGTCTTCAAACACTGGTCACACTGCTTTCTGTTCCAGCTCTCTCTCAAGACGTCATTCATTAATTACAGCCATAACCTAGCGAGAATCAGATACAGCGCCTTGAGAGTATCAGTACGGGACCAAATCTTTCCACCACTTCCCCAGTCCTTTGAGCAGGGGTGGGCAAGAGGCAGCTCAGATCCAGCCCTCAGCTCCCTCACCAGCAAGCACCCTTACTACAGAGCAGCTGCAGACAGCAGACTGCTAATTTCTCTGCATGCTGGGCAGGGAGGAGAAAGCTTCAATCACTGTCTCCCCGCCCCCGCCAGCAGCCAGTTTCCAGCCAATAGGAGTTGCAAGAGCAGCAAATGAAGCCTCCTGACTCATTCACTCACTCCACCCCCCACCCCCCCCCGCCCGCCCCTCCCAGAGCAGAGCCTTGTGGATCCACTGCCCAACACACAGGTGTCGAGTCTGCCCAGCTAGAGCCTGCCTCTGGCACCCCGCCCCCTCTCTCCCCCAAACTACCTGCTGCAGGCCACCACCTAACCCCTCTATATCCCCTTTCCCCAGCTCCTCCAGGTCACAACTCCCTTTCAGACCCTGCACCCCCCCCCCCAAGCCAGAATCCTTTCTTGCACACAGACCCCTCCCTAACCCTGCACCCCATGCTCCTGCCCCATGTCACCACCCAAACCCCCTTGCACCCCCCCTTCTTCCAGGTCACAACTCCCGCCCAGATGCTGCACCCCATCCTGGACCCTGCACCCTGTCAAAGTCAGACACAGGACTCACAGATTTGTCCGACCGCTCTGTTTATTAGCAAAGCCGCTCTGCTAATACACCCAGAAAATGTCAGTACCATACACGGCTCAAACCCTTTAGATTTATACAGTCAAAAGAAAGCCAACTTAACAAGGTGGCAAAACTTCACATTAGTATGAGACTAGTCAAGTATCTTCATTTCCACATCAAGCACACAGCAATCTCCTGTTCATATCTCTCTGGCTAATGCAATTACTTTCTACCTAACAAACACCTAATGTTCCTTTTCCTGTTATCCCAGGCTCACTTGGCTTCATTCTGATCTGCATACCTACAAACATAATCCCTCTCTTTCCTGTTCAAAGACAAACAATATTCTTTCAACTTAGTAGAATTCATCTTTCTCTTACAATATCATTCTTTCTACTTTCACAACCCCGAGTCCCTGGCCCAGATCATAACCCCCCCCCCTCCTTCACTCAATCTCCTGCTCAGACCCCATACTCCCTCCTGCACCCCAGTCCTCCATCCCAGACCCATATCCCCTCCACAGCAGAGAGGCCCTTGACTACTTACCAAAATCTTGAAGTAGCTCCCCATTAAAATTATTGCCCACCCCCCACCGTTGGGCCACATGGCAGCCGCGGGAGGTGGACCAAGGGTCACCCCATAAACTGTCCAAAAGAATCAGATTCTATTTTGCAATGGTTATGAATTGGCAGGTGTTCAACTCCTTAGAAATGTCAACATATTCTCTGATTTAAGGTAACTTCCATGGCATGCTTTTATGCTGTCTTCATTGCAGAATGCTGCAGGCCTGCTTTCTCTAGCTCTATGCCAGTTTTTCAGGAGGCAACTGCTTTTGTTCACTTAGGGCTTGTCTAGATGGAACAGTAACGCACACTGGTCCCTATAGACCCTGCTGGTGTGAAGTAAAAGTTCCCTACTGTGCCGTACTGTACTGCTGCTAATAGGATCGCAGTAAAATGCACTTGAGCACAACAGAAGGCTCGGCCTGGGCCAGCTGCAACATGCTGGGGCACTTTAGAACATGTAGTGCGTATTGATGTTCCATGTGGATAAGCCAGGAAGGCTTCATTTAGGATTGCAAGAGCTGTGTCATTTTCAGTATACGCTTGATCTCAGAACTGATGTTCATTTTGGCAGTTTGGTAGGCTTCAGTTCTCCTTTGTGGGAGATGTGCTGCTTGCTAATCTCCCACAAGCCGAACATGTAGAGGCCACTGGAAGACAAAAAGGTTAATTATCGTTAAGTGATCTTAGCAGCCAGCCTCCTCCACCTATTCACACTCCCTGTTCAACTTCACTCCTTCCTGGGGGCCCAAATAACTGGAAAGAACTGAAGCACACGTAACTACTCCCTCTTTCATCTCCTCAGACTCCCACCATGACAGAAGAGGGATGAGTGGCCATTCTGGGAGCCAATGATAAGTCTGAAAAGATTCAAATGGCAAAATCAGCTTCACAGTCAAAGCTACCCCATTCTTTTCTCAACATTATCCTTGTTTTTGTAAAATACCCACTCTGACTTAGAAAGATTTCTTTCAATCTTTCTATATACTAACTATATTGTGAACTGTTCCTTCCATGATTCTGAGTAGTCGTGACAGACCTCCCTCCCCGTGCTTTTAGAAATGGACTCATGGACACGAATATATATAACTCAAAGGTGGTTTGAGCGAATTATTTCATGTAACCCATCAATGTAATGATTTGCTGGTTCTGTTTATCATGTGTGTGTAGAAAATCAGACACACGAAGTGGGGAATATTTGGTGAGTTTCAAATGTGTGACTGGGAGACATGGAGGGTGTTACCTGCAACTTCTAGATGAGCCAGTGTTAAACAATCTCTTGTCCTTAAGTCTGAGCAGTGGTTGGTAGGGAGAGGCCTCAACTCCTTAACAAAAGGAATAGGAAAGGAGAAGCCTGGGTCTTTTGGCGGTGGCTGCCCCAGAAGAAAGGAGCCTGAGACCCCAGGATGTGGAAGAAAGCCCTGGTTTGGAGGGGCAGCTGGAAAGGTGGTTTTAGAGTGAGTTTGATTACGTTTGTACTGAGATTTCAGTGTCGAATTAGCCAAGCAGTTTCTTTACTTTTCTCTGCCTACTTTCACTAATTACTACTTAAATCCTACAGTTTCAACTTAATAAAACCATTTATTTTCTATCAAACCCAGTGTAAGTGATTGTTACCTGGGGGGCAACCAGTGTGCACATTCCCCCTTTCATTGCTAAAGGGGGCTTACATGATTCTTTGGGCTTTGATGCCATCTGGGGAGTGCTCTCTCAGGAGGCCGGGCCTTAAACTGCACTCTCCTTGAACCTGAAGTGGTTCAGTGTCTGTACTGCTTCTTGGTGGGGACAGGGACCTTAGCTTGGGGCCTTGGCTGGGGGAGACCAGCAGAGCTGGCCTAGCAGGACCAGGCGGTGAGGAGTCCTAGAGAGCAGGAAGGTGAGTGGCAGTGGCCGTGTCAGCACCCCAGGCGGCACCCCGAAGGGGTCATCTGTGACTGCACCCCGTCACAGTCCTGATGTAAGACAAGTTCTTTCTCTTGACAGAAAATACTCTGTGCTTTCCACCGTCATAACTCTTTTTTCTCCTTTAAAATATCACAAACATTGCTGAACCTATTCCGAAAGCAGACACTCGAGTTCTGAAATCTGGAGTTACTTAGATTTTTTAAACAAACCTTGTTACACTTTCAGTTGTGGTAAAATAAGTGTTTGCTTTCATTTACATTTCATTTATGTACTTAATGTTTGTATGGCAACTGAACCTCCAATTACTCAACTCACATAAATCCTGTAAAAATCAAACCAAAAGTTGTAACCTACAAACAGCAAAGAATCAAAAAACAAAAGCCAAAAGCAAACCAACACAATTAGGCTATGTCTACACTTATAGCTTCTTGCGCAAGAATGGCCATTCTTGTGCAAGAATCCGCAGAGCGTGTACACTGCCCGCCCGCTCTTGCGCAAGGAAATTTACTGTATGGCGTGGGCTTCTTGCACAAGAGCTATGCTCCTTTTTAACTGGTGCAAAAGCACAGCTCGCACATGGCAGTGTGGACGTTTTCTTGTGCAAGACTTCTTGCACAAGAACCCTTGCGCAAGATGTTCTTGCGCAAGAAGCCGAGAGTGTAGACATAGCCTCAGTGTTTACAGCGTGTGTCCCATATTTCTCGAACTTGAGTCAATTTATCAGTATTTTAAGTTACCAAAATGTGAAATTTCTTACCTGGCAAGTATTTTTTGTGATCTGGAAATGCCAGTGTATGAGCCATCTTTCTCTCTCTCTCCGCCTCTCCCCCAGTGTCAGACAATTAGGGACTGAAAGGAACCAAAAATTAGTTGCTGTCCCTCCAATAATGTAAATATATTTAACATCCTTGTAGTGGGCATAAATGCCAAATAAACCTGTCAAAGCAGCATTTAAAGTGGAACTACACAAAAATGAGGAAACTAAATAAAAATGGATAGGAACAGTCATCAGGGTGAAATGCCTACAAACTTCATGGAGACTATTTAAAAACATCCAAGTAGAGGCTAAAACTAAAGATAAACCAGTAAGGGGTGGGGGAAAGGCCATCATGAGTAAACAAACAGTGTAGGTAGTGTTTAAGAGGCAAACAAGGCATCCTATACAAACTGCCAAATCCTAGTGAGAGTATAAACTCTGGCAAGTCATATACAAGGCGGCAGCCCACGAAAGAATTTGAAGAAGAAACAAGCTAAATAGCAAAATGCTGCTGCTACTTTTTGTTTTACGCTGGTACTTCATAAGCAAGAAGCTCGATAACAGTCATTGCGACCCCATTCGGCCCCTTTCCCCAAGTCCCTGCCCCAAGCAAGGCCAGGAGCCAGTGAGGCAAAGCGCAGTGGAGTGGAGCTGGGCTAGCAGCACTGCTGCGGCCCCTGTGCAACCCAGGCCTTGAATCCCCCTGAAGTGGAGGCAGGAAAAAGTGAAGTGGAGCTAGTTGCTCGGCTGCTGCCTCCTGTGCCGCAGGTGGAGTGGAGCAGGGATGGTAGCACTGCTGCTGGGCCCCATGCTGCCCAGGACCTGTATTCCCGAGACAGGGGAATGCAGAGAGGAGTAAGGTCCATCATGCTGCCACCAGTCCCCACATTGCCCAGGTCCCAGGTACTCTGAAGCAGGGGTGGGGTGGAGAGAGCGGGGCTGGTGGCACTATGCAGGCTCTTGCACCGCCCAGACCCCACATCCCCCCCAAAGCACAAGACCCAGGGGCAAGTGCCCTGAACCATCCTATGGACTGGATGGCTCTGCTTACGAGGGAAGACTTGAAAAAACTGTTTGTTTAGTCTGGAGAAGATTAAGGGGGCAATTTCAAGACATAAAAGGTTATTAGAAGGAAGAGAGTGAAAGTCTGTTCTCTATACCTCTAGGATAGGACAAAACCCAGTGGTCTTAAATTGTAGCAAGGGAGATTTAAGTCCCTTGGATGGTTGAGGTTGGTCACCCTGGCCCCCGTGGTTGGGGGATGGGGCCCTATGCACTCAGAGGGAAGCAGGTACCAGTAGCCAGCATCACTCAGGAGGGAAGGGGTCAGGTTTTGGGAAGGATGCAGAGCGGAGGTGAGGCCAGAATAGGGGCAAGTGGAGGTGGGGGCGGGGGCAGGGCCAAGAGAGGGGTGGGGCATTGTCTCAGCCCCTGCAACCTCCCAGAAGTCTCCAGCCCTGCTTAGTGAAGATTACATTCTATTCAAAATTAGAAAATTCGATACAGATTTCTGCCACGCTGCAGAAAGTCTAAAAGACTGCTTTAAAAGTGCCAACTGTGTGTGTTCATCTCAATGTGATGTTAACCCTGTATCCAAAGGCAGTGGTAGTCAACTTGTCCTATGTGGACCTGTGGGGAGTCTACAGACTATGTGTAAGCTTTCCCAAAGCTTTCTCCATTCCAAATTTTTTAGAGGTCTACAAATGAAAAAAAAAAACCCTGAAAATCACTGTTCTAACTCTTTCCCACTCTCACTAAGATAAGGACAGAAAGCAAGGATTATCATATAAAAACTGCGTAATCTACTTGATGGCATGACATTTTTCTTAACTGGGAGATGTTGATCTGTAAGCAGATCTTGGGAGAGTACCCTTCTCCCTCATTCCCCTTCAGTCTCTGTATTGTCACCAAATCACAGCTATGGCCCATCAACAAGGAGCTCATAGTATTTTCAGACAGCCTGGTATCATTCTGTGCTATATATCACAAAGTAAACTAATAGAGATCTGGCACTTGTACAAGACTTATGATAGCCTATTCACGAGACAAGATGTTAGGAGTGCCACTGTCCAGTCCACAGAGACTCTGAAAATATAAGCAGACCGTTTATTGCATTTTCCTCTCAATGTCATCTTCAGGAGACACAAACTTCAAGACAATCCAGATGACTTGGTACTTGAAGGTACCACAGGGTCAGTCTTAAGAGCAGACAGCAGGCCTCTTGCTGTCACATACACACTATCAGGGAAGAAGGATTCTAGAATCTGGGAGAGATCCATGCAGCTATTTTACTACAAAAGCCAGAACTGGAACGATCTTTTCAACAAAAGACTCTCCCAAGAAGACAGGTAGGATGATACATATGCTGCTCTCTTTTGGGCAGTGGCATTGGAACAACTTTTTTAGTGGGAATGTTGAAAGGCACTTAAAATTGTAAAACAGGAGTGGGGAACCTTTTTTCGATGAGAGGACATTGACCCACAGAAAAATCAGTTAAAGGCCACGCACAAGTTAAATAACAAAATAAACCCCTTCACTACTCATCTGCTCACAAGGTGGGAAGAAAAAAAACCCCAACCTTCACTCACATTTAACTACAGCCCCAAGGGGGATGTCACATTCAGGGCTTCCAGCCCATGATGTGGAAATTTGTTGCGGGCTGGATCAAAGTAAGCTGGGGATTGGATCTGACCCAGGGCCACTGGTTCCCCACCACTGTGATAAATCCTGTATATGGTGGAAACTACTTCAAGCTTAACACTCCTACTTCCACCACGCCTGCTTTGGGGTTACATTTCAAGGTACTAGCCATATGATTTATAAGGTACTATAATTCCAACATTTTGCAAAAACTTTTAAAAAGGTGCATTAACTATTTCTGTTACATCAGAAGAATAAGCTTCATCCACCTTAGTCTCCACTATGGTGGGTGAGAAGAGAGCAGCTATAAGCAGAAGTCCCATAAAAGACAGAGGGGAAGAGGTCATCTCTAGAGTCACTCAAGTTAGCTTTTTTATGAAAAGAGATCCAAGGATAGTAAATTTCTTAGCAACGCCACAACTCTATTCAGCTAGATGAAGGAATTTCGATCAACCCGGTCCCTGAAAATCGGGATGCAGGTGGCTGTCCAGATTCCCCACAGCTGATATGTCATTCTGCACGAGTGATGGGAGAGCCAATGAGCCCCAAATACGAGTCAAGAGATTCTGATAAAGAGTAATTTATGAACTCCTTACCAAATTGTTTCAACCATTTTAAAGAAGTGTTTCTGTGTTGTGCTGTATTTTTTTAAAATAAAAGACTTAAGCTTTACATTAAAATCTCTGAAAAAAAGTCTTTCAAATTTAAATATTTACAGGAATCCATGTAATAACTAGAAAAGGAAGGACAAAGTCATTTCAAATTTTTTCTTTAATGTCTTTAAAAGGTCACAACGTATTCAATCTTATTAATAAATTTTATTTGGACAAGTAGAGAACAACCTGTATCACAACATTTTTAAACAACATGATTAAAGACTGCACTCCCAAGAGTGGTCACAGATATGTACAATTATGAAGAAAAAGTTGCACCTCAGAGCTGACCATGATCAAGTTAAAAATACCTGACTTAAAGTACATGTGCTAATAAATTTTCTTCAGGTCATGACCAGCATGAAAATAATTAGGACACAGGTACTCAGCAAAGTTTTCTGCTAATGGGTACAGCAATATGCTGCATTTAAACATTAAAATCAGATTCTAGTTTAGTGTTACCACTGAGCCCTTAAGAGAAATCCAAATCTCTACTGTTCCCCATTTACACACATCAAAACTATTCACACTTAATAATGTGCCCCGCTGCACACAATCAGGTTCTTTGCATGGATAAAAACGTTTATAGCTAATACTGGAGGTCTTACACCTTGGTATAAATCTGCCTCTGTCTGTAAGAATTTCAACTATCGGTTGCTCAGGAAAAAAAACTTGCTAAGTTAACTCCTCAGGAGAAATAATGCAGGTCTCAGGAAATTACATCCCTTATACATTGAACATGCTCTGCCAATTCAAGTTTCATGTGTTCAGGAAGACAGAAGATTTAAGGCTTCAGTGGCAAATATAATCCTCTGAGCAATGTTTTTCTAAGTCAAGATGAGATAGGTAACGTTTACTTTTTCTTGACTCTTAAAATCCCTGGTATCAGGTTTAGATAACATCCACCCGTAGTTAAGTCTGGCAAGAGATCTCTCTTTCAGAAGAGTTTGTCCTAAACCATCCATTTCAGGAGCATTTGAGGATAGTTTGTGTTTTGTTTGTTTTTTATTAAAATTATAGTAACATTCAGGAACTTCTTTTAATAAGTCGATGAAGCAGTGCTCATGGCATCATCTGCAATTTTGGTACTGGCAGGGTGTATGCTTGCAAAATATTTGACATCACTGTCATCATCCATTTGAAGGGCCACAATTATTTGTTCCACAGCTTCTTGATGAGAGCTGGCAGAATTCAGAAAATATTCTGTAAATAACAGAGAACGCAGGATATATATATGAAAAATGAGGATAATAGATTTTTGTGCAAATCTCAGCTACTACGCTATAGCATTATATTAAAAACCATGCACGCATCTACACCAAGGACAAACAGAGTTCTGTTTTAATACGGAAAGGCTACTGATTAGACTGAAATTCTGTATTAACAAATCAGAGTTTCTGGGTACAGGCAGTCCCCGGGTTACATGGATCCGACTTACATCGGATCCCTACTTACAAACAGTGTGAGGCAACCCCGCACTAGCTGCTTCCCCCAGCAGACCAGGGAGACGCGGAGCAGCTTTTCTCAGCAGACACCTCAGCTTGAGAATAAAGGACTGAGGGAAGTGAGGTGTGGGAGAATAAAACTGAGCTGTGGAGAAATGTTTGGCTAGAGTTTCCCCTACAATATGTACCAGTTCCGACTTACATACAAATTCAACTTAAGAACAAACCTACAGTACCTATCTTGTATGTAACCCGGGGACTGCCTGTATTTTTAGTTTAGTTCTTATGCTATAGGAAGGTAAATGTTACTTCAATTCAATGACATGAAATATTAGGGCAACATCTACTCTAATTACCGTCACATGCAATCCTTGCAAGCAGACAAATAATATAGTCATTTAAATATAACCTCAAACTAACTTAAAATTTGTTCAAAGACTTAAGAATAATATAGTTGTGCTCATGGTGTTAGAATCCAAGACCCAATTCCTTCAATCTAATAACTGGCAGATAACATGTAGAAAGAGAAAAACTGCTGCTAAGAACATGAGTCCCCAAATCAATGTGTTTCTATTTCCAGTGGAAAGCTATACAAATAAAATGCCATATTATTCCATTCTACTGACAGATGCTACCACATAATAAAAATGGTAATACGAATAAACAGTATGCAAGAAACCCCAATGTGTCAGTTTAAAAAAAAATGATATAATTGTATAAAAAACCCTCCCTTTCTATATCAGTCTGTGAATATACTTTTTACTTTTTAAATCTAAATTTAATAATCCACCCATTGTTTCTCATTTTATACATCGATTAGAAGATCTGAGAGACGGGGACTGTTTCTGTTCTACATTTGTACAGTGTCAATGGGGATCCTCATGTCAATGAATGATAAAGCACCCTGTAAATATCGTTTTTGACTAAAGCAAGGCTCTCTGCCCCAAGAGTTTGAGTTCCACAGTTTAATTAAGTATTTTTAATGCCTTTTAGTTGATTTCATGTCTTCTTGTTCTTCTATTGATAAATGTTAAATAAGAATACTGAAACAGTCTCCTCTGTAGTGTTTATTATTTTATATAATTATGTCCTTTCCTAGCTGTCTTCTCTAGCTATCCTAGTATTTTCAATTTCCACATACTAAAATGTATACCTGCTTCTCCATCTACCTAAGGGCTCTTATTTCTGTTATATCTTTTCGAAATGAAGGTAACTAGAGCTGAACACAATATTCCAGGTGAGGGAATACCACTGATTTAGATAATGGCATAATATTTCCAGTATTATTTCCCATCCTATTCTTAACATCCTAACATCACTAGCTTTTCTCAACTGCTGTGCACTGGGATGCATTCCTTAAGGGAAGTCTACAGTTTGACAGTAGCAGTTCCCTTGCTGAAATGTTGGAAAGACTCTCCCCTCACTTCCAAAAGGAAAACTGAACAGCACTAATCACCTCTCCTCTCCCACAGAGGCGAGAGAGAGTTAGTTAGTCAAGGCTGTTTTATTGGTCCCCAGCCTTTATTACATAGAGCATCCGTTTTTAGACTTAATCAAGACCATGCCGAAGGGTCCCACACCAACTGCACCCCTTGGCAGAAGCTCTTCCCCCAAGTGACATGAGTCAGGGGAGTACTAGGGGGCTTGGCGTAGGGTGGTAGCAAGGGTTGGCCTCTCACACTTAACACAGCGGCAGGAGCTAGAATAACGCAACAGCCTACTCCGCTCTGCTGCCCATGTCCCAAGCTCTCTACACTCCACTTCAAGGCAGCAGAAAGCAGAGCTCAGCTGGCTGGAGGACAGGCACCAGAACAGGCTGCCGGGTCACTCCAGCTCCCACCATGAGTGTAAAAGGCCCTGACCCCTGCTGCCACCCCTTGTCGGACTCCCCAGGTAATCCTCCAGGCAGCCTTGGGCCCCTCAGGACCTGCCCACAGGACTCTTGAGGTGGTTGCCATGGACCCCCACAACAGCACAGGGCCTAGATCGGCCCCTCTAAACCATGCTATTGACAGGACGGCTGTGTACTCACACACAACACACCAGTATGCAGGGTGAGCAATCTGGGTCCTTAATTTCCTGAAACTTGCCCATTTAGGGAAAAATGATAAAGGAAAATGAGCTCAGAGTGAGGAAAAAAAGAATCCATCCATTTCTCCAACATTACAAAATAGTTTCTGAAGTTATGATGCTGTCAACAGGTTTGCAGATATTATCAGAGCCTCAAGGGTCAGTCCAGGCAGTCTTAACACCCCTAGCGGTAAGGTTCGGGAGAGTACAATGGCATAAGTGGCTACTCATTGGTGCTCCTTTCCCCACTTGGCTACAGCGAACTAACTCGCAAAGGAGACATGTTAAGCATTCCTTATAGGATCACAGAACTGGAAGACTCGAGAGGTCATCAAGTCTAGTCCCCTGCCCTCATGGCAGGACTTAGCACCATCAAGATCCTCCCTAACAGGTGTCTGTCTAACCTGCTCTTAAATATCTCCAGTGATGGAGATTCCACAAACTCCCTAGAAATCAATGCTTCATGTGCAGTTTGAGCACACAATCTCAGCCTGAGTACTGCTCTATAAGTACTGTGTGCTAACCAAATGTGCCACTGGAACCCTCAAAACCAGTGCGCCGGTACTCATTTCTTGAGGAAAATAAATTTGAAAAATGCCTCTCCCACCCTTCTTACTATATCATGTCAACATATTCATGCACATAAGTGAAAAGCAAATTTTTCATCTTGCTGTTCCCACAGGAGGAGTCAGTCAGGCTGGGGGCTGTGCGGGGGGAAAGCAACACGGCGTGAGTGCTCCCATAAAAAGGTGCCGGTACTTTGTACCGGTGCATACTGTCACAAAAGATGCACTGCTCACAACCATGTGCCCAGATAAATCCTAGGCACTCAGATTAATAGCCTGATGCTCTGCCAACTGAGCTAACCAGGTACCTGTTATATTTTACATTCATCACCTATTAAACAAGATATTCTGAACTTCAGTACCACCAACCTTTCTCTAACAGGTTTTGCCTTAATGTCTTTGCAAGAAGTACTCTAACATTTGGAACCCTATCGGATGCCAAGTGTAGTAAATGAGGCAGCAGGTGCATAGCAAATTGGTCCATTGGAAGGCAGTCATCTTCGATGATAGTCTGTCAAAGAGAATGAGGCAACTGCATTAGGTTTCTCTCCGTAAAGAGGGAACTAAAAACAAATACAGACAAAATGACAGTTCATGGATCCTACAATTCAGAAATAATCAACTAATAAAAATATTTAGCATTCATATAGCACTTTCCATCTACAGAGCATAAAATTATTTACATTGATACTGCTTTATAGGGCACTGTACTTCCCAGCAGGAGCTGAGGCCTTCTAAAGCAAAATACAGGTCTAAGGAAATTCAGGTTCAAAAAGAGAACATTAGAAATCAGTCAGAGTTACTTTACAGTAACGTTGGTAACTTTTTCATGTTTACTTACAGTAATAGAAGCATTTTGTAACTGAGTGGGTCTTCAAAATAATTTAAAAATTCTTATTAATTTAGACTGCTAGAATCAGATGCAGTGGTAAGAACAGGGTAATGTTATACTGCAGTTTTCCTTCTAAGGATTGCTTATTTCAAGCACCATATTTTAAAGACTTATCCAAATATGTAATCTCACCTCTACTGAACAACAAAAGCACAATATTTAGTCGAGTAAAACACAAAACAGTAGAGAATTAAGACCCAGGTGGTAGTCTCTCCTGGCAAAATTCACTGGGTAACCGGAGAGGGCCAATGAGATTCCATTGGGCTTGCCTCACAGAGATCTGCCAGCTTCAAATGACCTATGTTAGCTGGGCATGTAGGCAATGGCATCTATTTGTCCCTTCTGCCTGAATAGATCCATCAGTAAATGGTAAGCAGCTGCTAGCACCATATACTCACCACTAGAGGGTGTTCACTTCATACCAGTCCATGGAAAAACAAGTGGCAAAAGCCAGGGGGTCCTACCAGTTCTGAAGCAGTAGCCACTATAGAACTAGCCACACTCAACTGGCCAAATAGCCACATGTGGCTAGTGCCTAGCGTGTTGAACACCATGAGGCTAAAGGTTATTCCCACTCAGGTATCCTGTGTGTCAGACTAATTTTCTGCCTTTTGTTGTTGTTGTTGTTTTATACTCAACAACATACTTTGATTCTCTGAACAGACAATGCTTGTGTGCTGAGCATTAGCAGTATGCAACATGGGAATTTAGAAGCAAGAGTGACTGTGGAACTAAGTAATCTTCTGAACTCCCCTGGGTAGGGAAGAAAGCCCCATTTCTGTAACATCTCCTGATATCTCACCTACACAGCCGGTGCTGAACAGAAAGTCTTGAATTGTTGGCAAAACTCTTGTACTCCCCTCAATCAGAGGAAAGATTCTCTGCAATGATCTCTATGAGCTATTCAGAAGAATACAGATGAATTCCTTAAATTAGCTGCGCACTCTCTCCCAAACAAAAACATTAATAAAGGCTCTTACCTGGCAGATAAAGACAAATGTTTGCCGACCGGACCACTTTGGGCATTTACAGAATTTTTCAACAAGCTCAGTCATGAGGTCTACCACAAAAGTTGATGTTGAAGCCATATGCAGCTTCTTTATCATTTCACTAACCTATAAGAAATGTTAAGTTATCAATACATAAATACAAACAGAACAGCTCATGACCGTGAATTAGAAGTCTGAGATAGTGGATTAATTTAGATTATTTTACGTTAAAATTTCTTTCTTGGCTCATACCAGCTTGTAGGAAATCCATCGAACAGAGGAAACCTTATCTGCACAGAGGCTGAGGGCAATAGGTCGCAAATAGTCATAGACATCTCTGGCACTATATAGCTCTAGAAGCAAGATCAGCTGCCTAAAAAAAGAACAAATCATAACACAGCAGATCAAAAATGAAAAGGGTATCCATAACCTTGAAAATTAGTTTACACAACATCGTCTGCTATTTACATAACAGAAATCAAACTATATACACTGATAAGAAAAATTTTCCATTCTTCAGTCTCATTTCAATTGTTTTCGCTGATAACATTGAATAATCCCACTGCTGCAATTTACCATTTATTCAGTAACCATGATCCTAATTCTGCATGAGATCAATGAAAGTGCAAAAATAATATGAGACAAGAAAAAAATTAAAAGGCAAAAAAGTTGCATTTATTAGATCTCATATCTAATGACAGCATTGCAAGGTACATGAAAGCAAGAGTGTGACCCCGCTGCTTGTACAGTAAGATCGACTGCTATTCTGATTAACGCGAATACAGCAGATTTGATCAAACTACGTATAAGGCTTTCTGCACTCCTTTCCTCTTCTCCTTCCCCACTGAGTATACTAATTTAGTTATGGCTTGGACAATCTAAGTGCAAGTGCTCAACTCATTTTTTTCACTCTGTTAAAGGGGAATTAGAAAATAGTTGAAAAGAAAAAAATTATTTGTAGATAGCACAAGTTTATCACAGAAATGAGTAGTATGTGTTGTAGAAGTTAGAGAGCTCATGTTGATGAGCACATGAAAACATGTAAAAATGTGACTCAAATTGTTCTAGTGAATTTCATTGATTTATGAACTGAAACTTTAAAATCCACACAGCCAAAAAAATACCCAAATCCAAACCAAAACCCCATGAACAACATACTCTGCCAGCTCATATCGAAAACGCCAATTCCTGCTGTTATCGGTCACTAAGAATTCCTGGAGCTGATAAAGATATTCTCGTCTTTTGTCAAGATGAAGAAGCTGGAACAATAAATAAAAATGAGAGAAGTATAGACTACACGCACTTAATGTGAATGAATGGAATATGAACAAGGTATTTATCATAAAATACCTACTTTGATTCAACAATCACCCTTTGATATATAACAGTATAATGTTTGTATAACATTTTGGGTAAAATTTTGCTGTGACTTGCGAAGAAGTCAGGAGTTAAGGAGATATTAAAAGAGTTAAGGAGATATTATTAAACAAAATGTTATGCTGTATATATTTTAATAAAAAAGAGTAGGCATTTGGTTGGACTACCATAAGGAATTTTGAAATCTATGAGTACAGGTCTGCTCACGGAAAACAATTGGATGGTAGGCATATTATGGTCCAAAGTGAAATAAAAATAAATGTACCTTTAGAAAATCATGTAAGTGTTTAAGGACACCTATCCTGACTTCATCTAGGTCCTTTAAAAACCCGTTGAAGACTGGAACCAAGTCTCCAGCTGTGAGTTGGTCTCCCAAGATAACTGCAAGCTCATGTATAGAGAAAGCTAATGTCCTTCGAACTTTCCACTGCAAAAAAATACCAAAAATGCATTTATTAATCAAATATCCCAAAACAATAGTAGTTTTAACATTAGTTTTCTTGAGTTGTCCAACATTAATATTAGAATCCTCCCTACAACCACTTACTTCAATCCTTTGTTTCAATAAAAAAATTTTTTTTTGGCCTTTGAAAAAATTAAGATATAAATGGGATTGTTAAAGGATCATTTGTTCCATGTGCATATCCAGGAACTGAACAAATAAAAAAAAATTGTGTCTTTAATCAAGAGAAGCAAAACAAAAATGTTGGATAACATTTTTGCAGTCTTTTTGCTTCAATTTTTCTTATGCATATTGAAATTTATAGGTCTTGTTCTCTAACTTCTGTAACCTAAACCTTACAAAGCAGCTGAAGAAAGAAGATACTCTGCCATACTTTGATTAAAAAATGTAGTAACTCTCTGAGGTTTAGAGACTTTCCACTTAGGAAAGCCAACATCTGACATCTACCCACATTAACAAATATTTTGTTCCACCAAATGCCTTGACACAAGCATTGATCCAATTAAGATGCATTTTGTTTCTACGTTGTCTTATTTTGCAGGTGGGCAGAGTAGGAAACATGATACATTGTTCTAATGTAAATGCATTTTCAATTATGTAAAAAATAAGTATTGGTATTTAACCCTATCCTCCTTCTCTGACCAGCATTTTCCAACTACCAAATGATATCTTTGCACACGTAAACCTATTTTAGTCTTGCAGTTCTCTCACTCGTTAATCTTGTGGCATACTCTCAAAATAACAAAATATATAGAAAACTTAGCAGTGTTATTTTATTTTTTTTAGTTTCTTTACTGATCACTTATGTGCATCCTACCTTACTATAAAGCACTTAGACAAATGTAGTTTATTAAAAATCCTGTTATCCCAAATCCCTCCTTGTTCCCCAGCATGGCATACATGAACTCTACGCACTGTGACTGGGGACAAGGAAGGGATTTGGATGATATGGAGCTTTGGATAACAGAATTTTTAATAAACTTTACAGTAAGCGGGGGGACGGACAGACACGGATGGACGACGACAAGTGATCAGTAAAGAAACTAAAATAAGTTTGCTATGCATTTTAAAGTTATTTTGAGAGTCTGCCACAAAAATGTGAGAGAAAACTGCATGACTAAAATATGATTTTAGTTTGGGCAATAGAGCAGAGATCTGTCAGGACTATGAGCAGAATGACAAACCTCTAGCCACAGGGGAGGCTACCCCACTACTTAATGGCTCCAGACTTCTTGATTATTCAAATAATCAAGTATCCAAATACCACCCCATTCCCCCACCCCCATTATTTGGAAAATTAGAATACACTGTATAAATACAATGTGCATGTCAGTAAGTTTTTGCTCTGATACATCAGTGACTAACTTTATTAGGTGGATGAAGGAGGACTACTCAAAAAAGGGTGAGTGTCTTTGAAAAAGAACTTGGTTTCTTATCTACCATAAGGTGAAAAGCTCAGCAACATTTGTGCATTTATTCTAGCCACTTATATAGTACCCGTGACCATATCTGAGCACCTCACCACATGATGTCCAGGATTTGTTCTGGGACACTGCTCAAATTATTAATTGGACGAAGAGCATTACCTACTAAATAACCAACACCAGTGACAGGATATTTGAAAACTATTAATTAAAAATGCCCATTATACAGAAACAGTTAAAGTTTATATGAAATTTGTTTTCAAAGCTGCTTGAGTTTAAATGCTTTAACATACCTGCATGTCAGATGCTAGTGTCTCATAGGTATCTTTCAAACAGTGCCAGTTCTGTCTACCTAAGGTAAGTGCCACACCTGGAAGGCTATATGCACAATGTTTAGCAATCTCAGTATCAACCGTTTGTGCACGAGAAGGATCAGTCATGGATAAATACTGATCCAACAAGGCTTGAGGTACAACATCCTAGAGAGATAAGACTTAATTTGCCACGTTTTCAAGTAACTTCCATACTGTACAAAACTTAGTTACATATTAAGAGAATTCTCACATAATAAACAACAAAAAATACTTAAAGATTAAGCATATAAATAATTAATAAAAGTACCATATATAAAAATGAGATTAACTTCAGTAGTTTAAAGTTTGTATTTTAAGAAAATATTAATGTTATGTATTTATATTGCTTAAGTAAATTATAATTGAGAAGATATTATTAGTCTTTGTAAATACCCAGATTGAAGTAACAAGGATGAATGGGTGGATTAGTGTATGGTCTACACTGCTCACATTACATTGCTGCCACCACAACCCTCTTATATGGGAAGCATGGTCACATTTTATTGTTGGGGTAAAACTCTCGACAAAAAAAAAGCAAACAAACAAAAAAACAAAAACAAATGAGGAATATGAGGAATGCTCAAGCTTTCTTGCTGGGAGCATGACTCCCAGAGATAGGTGCTGTCTACAGTGGCACTTTTCAGCTCTAGATCTTTTGTCACTCTCTGGATATTTTTCACACCCCTGAATGACTGACTATGTGTTGAGCATTGAAAATGGCAGCGTAGACTAAGAATGTAATTGACTAGTCAACTATCCAATAAGCAAGTGCTAATCAGATAGTCAAACCTGACTAGTCGCTTCTCTTCCCCGTCCCCCAGCCCTTGTTGCCTCTGTCAGAGAGGGGCAGCAAGGGGAGGAGCCGTCTTAGAAGCTGGTTCTCCCCAGCACCACCTCCATGGGGAATGGGGGCAGGGATGCAGCAGGGAACTGGCTGTGCTTCCACCTTCTGAATATAGCAAGAGCAGGGCTCTTGTTACATTTCAAATGCAGAAGCTGCACAGGAGCAGGGGGCGAACAGGGGACTGAAGCCCGGAGAGGGCTCTTGTACATTTCAAAAGCAGGGAGTACAGGGCCAACCGGGGACTGCTTGAGACCCCACAGGACCTGTGCCCCCAGTGGTGCTTCCACCTTTGAAATGTAGCAAGAGCAGGGAAGGGCTCTTGCTACAAAGGCAGAGGTGCCTGTATTGACTAATTAAATACTCGATGCAAACTGCATCAACTATTCAATTAGTTCAATAATCTAAATTTAACATTCTTAGTGTAGACAGACTTAGACTTCTTAATACTGCTTAGCTCTTTCACAAACATTAAAGACTTAATATCCTGTGAGACTGGCAAACTTTATGCCTGTTTAACAAATACATAAAATACATAAAAGTGACTAGTGTTGGTCAGAACATGTTTTTCCCCCACCCCGCAGAAAATTTTTACCTTTTGGCAAAAAATGAAAACTAAATTGAAATGTTTCATTTTGGCTCAGTTCAGTATTAAATTGTGTCGGCCTGAGCTTTTGAAGTGCCTCAAAGGAATAGCAGTTTGGGTGCCACATTCTTCTCCCTTATGTACTAGGCTCCTTGGTTGGAACTACTTCTCCCAAGATACTCCACAGTGACCCTCTTGTTGAGCTGTTGCCATGCCTCATGGGACAGGAAGTCTGTCTGGGAGTGCCCAGCCCACAGAGAAGTATGAGCGAATGAGGTATCACAATACAACTCTCATCAGGCATCAAAGTGGCTCAGGAGGATATAGTTTAACATCAAATTAAGACCAAATAGTTCTATTTGGTATCAAATCTAAATCTGTTCCTCCCCCCCCCCCCGCTGAAGTCAAAGTTTTCAATGTACAACACGATTTTTGTGCAACATTCTGCTTAATAGAAAACCTCGGTTTTTGTTCAAAAACAATTTTAATGAAAAATGAAAATTTTCAACTGGCTCTGTAAATAAATCATTGAATGTTGCACAGCAAGTCAGTGGGAGAGGACAAAATAAAATAAATATCTTTGGAGCCTGACTAATAGCTGTACTGTCAAAACTACCCTACAAAGAATGAAATGGTCAATTACAGCAAAGCAAACTGCCAATGTAACCATCAAGGCTGGATTATACAGTGACCAACTACTGATGCTTTCAACATCTTCTGAAAATTACCAAAGGAGGGTGGGTCAATGGATTACATAACTAAAGGTGAATCTTCCATTCAATTTAATCAGAATTACAAGGGAAAATATTCTCATTTACCTGTACTTTGGACTTTCTTTCCTCTTCAGGGCTGAAACTACTATTGGTGCTCAAGTCTGAATCATTATGAATATAGCGGAGAGTGGAATCTATGTTCTGCACGTGGAGGGGGAAAGGTCACTTACAAAATGGGACATTCAAGGATTAAACAAACATACACATACAACTTAAATGCCATGAAAGGTTGCCTCACATTGTAGGTATTTTCTTTAAGATTCTTGACATGTATTTTTATTTACAACATATTTTTCCTATAGCTCAAGTTAACATAAAAAAATTAAATTTATCTTTGAGAATTCATGGGGAATGGGTGTGGTCCCAGGACTAGAGAAGGGTACAGGGGAACAAAGAGGATCCGAGGAAGTGTTCCCATGTGCAGAATGACTTTCATTATGTGCACCAACATGGAAGTGATATATCACATAACCAAAGTCATTTTGCACACCAACAATCTGTGGTGGGGTGGCACCGAGGGGTTGGGATGCAGGAGGGTGGGGTGCCTCAGGCCTCGGGCAGAAGATTGAGGTGCAGAGTGTGGGGGTGAGGAGGCTCAGGTTCTAGGCTATCCCAGGGCACGAGGACTCTCTCAGCACTCTCACAAGAGCAAGTTGGGGCCAGGTCTCTCCACAGCCCAGGGAGGGACCCTTGTCCCCCAGCCAGGGCAGGTCCAGGCTAGGCTGGGTGGGGACTAGGAAAGGGGTACCTGTACTCCTACAGATCTGGGACAGTTTCAGGTTTGGCACTGTGGCCAGAGGGAGAGGCGCACACTCCCCGAGACCCAGCACAGAGCTGCTATGGCTAGAGAGAGGCAGCACTCTGGGCAGTCTCCCTGAGCCCTTGCACTTGGGCTTGTTAGGCAGCTGCAGGACAGGTGGCCAAGCAGGTTAAAGGAAACTTAGCCAGGGAATTATAGACCACTCACTGTAATGCTGATAACAGGAAAGTCACTGGAAAAAACTATTAAACAATGTGTAAGCACCTAGATCATAATACAGCCGTAAGGTAACAACGTGCATGGATCTGTCATGAACAAATCATGCCAAACTAACCTAACTTCCTGCTTTGACAAGGTTATGGACCAAGTGGATGTGACACATCTTGTCTTAAAGAAGGCTTTTGACACAGTCCCATATGACATTCTCCTAAACAAGCTACAGAATTGTGGCAATAGATGAAATTACTCTAAAGTGGGTGAGACAGAGCACCCTTTGCAAAGGGGTCCCTTTGCTCTTAGCAATCACTCATGTCAGACCTGACAAACTCACCACACCAAACATGTCTTACAGGATATTTATCTATAAAGAGTAACATGTAAGTTGTCTTTTGCAGACATGACTTGTCAAGATTCATAATCATTAAGAGATGTATATATCGGTAATATTTAAGGACTAATATAGTTATATTTAAAAGTATGTTATATAGACTTGAAGTAGACATTAGTCACCAGGAAATCATGTGTTTTGGTGACGAAGGAGACAAGGAGAAATTGTCAACCCCACCCTGGCAGGCTGCGGATACAACGCCAGACTTATTAGGGAGGGGGAACCAAGGGGCTCCCATCCTGTCCTAGCTCCATCCATCAATTCCCAGGAAGAGCAGGCAAGCTTTCTTAACTTGCCCACTCATGGGGACACTAACCATTTCTTGCCCTTTTACGCTCATGGAGGATTATGTTTTCTTGGTACATAAACCTGAGTGGGTTTTCCTAGGTAAGGTTTATCAGGGCACCAATACCTACGGCAAGGGGCAGAGAACACCTGATGGCATTCCCCACCCCCAATATTTTGACAGGGGTACCATTTTTAGGCACTCTTCACAACATAACTTCATTTTACAAAGGTAAGAACTTGAATAAAAGCTTGTAAGATAGGTCAATAGCTAGGTCATGGTGGCATCTCTAAGATTTTGGAATGAGAGCAGTCTGCATATTTCCCATCAAACAATCCAAATTTTTTAAAAACGCAGATTTTACCAAAAAATCAAATACAAATATATGTAAGGTGCTTCTTAACACAGTGAACCATGTTAACTATAGCAGGTGAATGGCAACAGAGTATAATCTGAAAACTATTCATAGTGCAAACTGGCAAGCAACAATCCATGAAGGTTGCATCAAGATTTTATTCTTCTTCTATAGCACTAGACTTTCAAAGACCATCAGACTTGTGCCTTCAAGTGAAGTAGTCACAAGATTTCTGCCACAACACACAATGAAGAACATGACACCTGTACTAAACGCTGCTTTGACTGGATGGTGGTGGTGGTGGTGGTGGTGGTGGTGGTAAAATGGGATATTGAGTAGTACTATCCGCCCTCATTCTCTGGAGTCCAGATATTGCCAGAGGTCTAGTGCAACATATCCCGATTGTCTCCTGGTCAGAAAAGTGTGTTGCCTGCTACAGCAAAATGTTTCCACCATAAAGAGAATGCATCTCTCTCGCCAAGCAAAAAAAAAAAAAAAGAGTTAACTTATTTTAAAAAGGGCTTTGTTTCCAGTAAGGCTATTTCACTGCAGCAAAGCCAATGAAAGTGACAGTTAGGATTGAGGTTTAACTTCAAGTACTCAAATGATTCAGATCATTGGGAGAATAAACTTTACTTAATGCAACAGGCAGAAGTGCAAAAATCAGCAAACATTTCTGCCTGAAATGAGAACAGTTTAGCTATGTTTTCTCCAGAAGTGCAAAATACATATTACCGTAGCCCTGTATTGCAGAATTAAATAATGTGTATGCCAAACACAGCCACATCTCTTACCTCAACCGTGTCGCTAATTAAAGGCACAGTATCATCCTGAATTAGTTTATAATTTAGTTGGTCTTTGATGCTCGGTTCATTTTGTGAGTCTATTCCCTTGCCTGCCATCATCTCCTCCTGAGAGTCCAAACTGGAGGCTCGCAGTGCAGCAGACAACACCTCCACTTGTGCTGTATGCAAAGTGAAACACATGAATAAAATTGGAAAGTTACACAGCACAAAATTACTAATGGCAACTACTTTTGAAAAATATTTTTTAATTTAAGGAATACCTAAATAGGTAAAATGAACATTTCTTACTCAGATTATCAATGATTAGTAAGTCCTGCAATAGAAGAAACCAGTGAGGATGAAAGGTTTGGTAGTCCTCACACTGGCTGCCATTGCCTCAGAAATCCAGAACTAAGGGAGTAACTGTCTGAGAGGCAGGAAAACTAAGAGTGATAAGCTGCTTAGGAAACAGTATCTTTAAAGAATAATCTTTTACAAAAAATTGACAAACCACTTATGTTGAGGCTGGGTAAATAAACAGTTGTGCACAATCTTCCGCATCAGCTTACTGGCAACCATTGTTAAAAGAACACAGCAAGGAAAGGGTGGGAAAACGTTGGACTCTCGTTTTTTAAATACAATTGAAAACTGGACTTTTCAGTTTTTAAAGACCAGAAGAAAGTAATTTTAGGGACTGAATAAACAGGAGTTCCAAAAGTGCATTTAGCTGCATTCCTGTAAAGCCATGTGGAGAGCAGGGCTGCTAATTGTTCCAACAGAGAATATAAGATAGGTCTGGGATCCTGGAAAATACATTTTCAGATGCTCCCACGCTGCAAATTGCCAGAAGGTTGACTGGACCCATTATGCTGAACTAATTCTAAACAAAGCAACTCTTCTGGAAATGCAGACACAGCATATCAGAGAGTAGGTTACTCAGTGCAATTGCATGTCTCAGGACTTAGACATTTTTGATAATATCCTGAAAACAGATAAAAATGAAATCTGAGGTTCCACTCCACCTGGTCCTTCTTGCCACTCTTCTTTCCACCACAGATTAATAAATTCTGGCTCTCTCATACTTTCCCAATCTTGTTGTTAAATTCTGGCTCTCCTTCTCCTCTAAATGAAGCTAATTACAACTGCAAAGAAAACTACTGGGCCCTCTATTTCTTTGAACAGCCTCTCGAGGACTGTAAGACTCCTGGGTACACAGGAGGTGCTTGGCCTCACAGCAAAACTTTTCCATATTGTCATTTGGCTCCTCATTCCCCTTCTCTTGAAGTGAAGCCAGTACTATTTCGTATTTCCCTTCTTTTCTCCTTCCCTTCCTAAGAAAGTTGCAGCACCTGCCATTCTGCTTTCTGCCTATCACGGGCTAGGCAAGATGGGCTCTGGGGGCCAGATCCGGCCCACCTAACACTTTGACCCAGCCCGCGGACTGCATCTGGCCTCTTTCTATTTATATCCTGCCCTTACCACCAAACTTCCAGGCAATGGCTCAGGCAGCAGGATTCTATTTAAATGGCTCCCAGCTTCCAGTCGTGGTGCTATCCTGGCTGGCTGCCAGGCAATGCGGTAGCAGCAGGGCCAGGAGCCACAAGCTCTTTGCTGTGTTTTTAATTCAAAGCCTCCAGCCCTGGGACAACTCTGAGGTGAAGCTAGTGCCCAGCACCTTCCATGGAATTGGCCCATGACCACTTACCAAAATTCATTACATGGCCCTGCTGCAAAAATTATTGCTCGCACCCAGCTTATCACTTTCCCTTCCTGGAAAAAACAAGTGGCTCAGGGAGTGCTCTACTCTGCCTTCCACATCCACTTCCCAGAAGCGATTGGGTCGCTCTTTTCCTCCCTTCCAGGAAAGAAGCAAGTGGCTCTCTGGTCCAAATCAGCCTACCTGCATGAGTTAAAACTGTATTGAACCTTTTTTCAAGGCCTCTGCAATACTATAAAAACAAGGAATAATCCTGTGGCACCTCAGAGACTAACAAAATATATAGCACCTGGAGAAATGGGTTTTGTCTACAAAAGCTCAGATACTATATATTTGTTAGTCTCTAAGGGTATGTCTACACTTGCACCCTAGTTCGAACTAGGGATGCAAATGCAGGCATTTGAAATAGTCAATGAAGCGGGGATTTAAATATCCCGGGCTTCATTAGCATGATCTCACTGGCGCATTACTCCGATCAGCAGCTGTTCCAAAAGTGAAAGTGCACGCAGGGACGCGTTAGTTCGAGCCAACCCCCTTGGTCATTTTTTGAGGAGTAACGTTAGTTTGAACCAAGGGGTTTGGTTCGAACTAACACGTCCCGGCGTGCACTTTCGCTTTCGGAACAGCTGTTGGTCGGAGTAAAGCTCCGGTGAGATCATGCTAATGAAGCCTGGGATATTTAAATCCCCGCTTCACTGACTATTTCGAATGCCTGCATTTGCATCCCTAGTTCAAACTAGAGTGCAAGTGTAGACATACCCTAAGGAGACACAGGACTACTTGTTTTTAAAGTTACAGACTAACACACTACCCCTCAGACTTTTAAACATGCAAGGCTCTGCAATACTTCGTACACATTCTGAAATTAAACAATTGCATCTGTTTTTATCATCCACCTCACTCTACCTCCCATCCTGGATTGTTAATTGTCACCTTTATTCGTGCATATACATTTACTCATAAGGTCACCAGAGTTTATCAAAAGCCAGATTAATTTGTATAACACACCTAACTTTTCTTTTCTTTCAATTACTGTTACATAAAGCAGAATTACAACTCAACACAATATTAAACACTGTGTACAAAGTTAGACAACTGAAACACATACAATGGTGTTAGATGGGAAAGTAACACCAATTATGAAGGCCAAACATGAAATGCTGTCTTCTACCTCTGGGATGGCCTTTAGATGGGGGTAAGAACAGCTGGAGAATATGAAGAGAGATTTGGTTATTATGTAGCATGGCCAGTTCTGTAACTGACAAGCATCTAATAAAATACCTGAAAGAAAAGAGTTTAAAGTAGGATTGTAATAATCTATATTATCAGGGAAGTCTACTGCAAATTACTAAGTAAGCCAAAAAGTACTAATATTGTATCATGAAATGCATCAGGCTCAATAGAAACTATAAGTTGGTTTTAATACCATCTTTCATATAACACTATTAAATTCTCTTTAGTAAACTTTGTCAAAATCTCATTAATTTTACAATTAGAGACCCCACAGAAGCATTCAGCCGTTTCTTCTTTACTGAGAAGTGATGGAAAGACCCCCATTTTAAATACACAAATAATAGATACATGGACAAGCAAAATGAATTATTTGAGTTTTTGCTATAAATTAAAACAAGCAAGTGATGATTACCGCCTACCAGACTATTTGGGCATGAAATGTTATTCCAGATGTTCAGAAGAGTTAATTCTTATGAGGCTAAAAACCTGAACAATTCAACTGAACTTTATCCCAAAGCACAATTAGGAAAACTTATCTTTTCTCTTCTCCCTCCAAACACAAGCAAACATGGGCCTTTCATTTTCAGTTAAAATGAAAGATTAGGAGACTTTTTCTAAATAGACAATGTATACAGAAGCATGACACTTCAAATATGTGTGTATTCACAGAAAAATATATGAAAAACAGAAAAATAAGGTTCTGCACAGCAGCACATCTTTTCTTTTTATTTTCTGTAGTTTATTTTTTCTGCTTCCCTTATTTATACTCTTTAGTGCATTATTAGTAGGCAAAAAATGCTCTTTGATTGTTTTATGTGCTACAATGGTGCAAGTCTGTATTAGAAAAAAAAATCTATCCTGAAATACCTAGTAGAAACGTGAAGTTCCTTTGAGATTGCTCTAATGATAAAACACAAACAAGATTTCCGCCCCCAACTTTAACTAACTGATATTTATTTATTACAGATTGATATAGTACAGACAAACATACTTAATGATGACATATTTTCCATTATTAGCCCCTATATTCTGGTGCTTAGAGCGCTGCCAAATTATCTGCTGGGTGCTGAAATTTTCTTTGCCAGATATCAGCCTCAAAATGAAGTTCCTGGGTAAGTTTTAACTAAAATGGTTCAACTGATAGGATGGTTCCAGAGTTGCTCTCGAAGCTTTTAAAATGGTTCAATCATTTCTGAGAATAAGGTTATGAGAAAATGTTCTTTTGCCCATACTAAAAAACAATTCTGTCAACCATTTTCTTGATACATTCTAGTTCCGTGGTGTCCAACCAGTTCTGAAGCAGTTCCTACTATAGTGGCTACTGCTATAGCGAACTAGCCACACTCAACAAGCCAAATAGCTTGTGACTAGCATGTTGGAAACCATGGATTTAGCTCCTCCATGTTTTCGAGCAGGGACTTGAAATTTGGCAGAGTGACCGGTCTAGAGACAAGTATACACCTTTTTGTAGTCTAGGGATAGAAGTGACTAGTCGACTATCTGATAAGCAAAAACGTATCGTATAGTTGACTAGTCCCTCGACTAGTTGCTTCCCAAACCCTTGCTGCCTCTATCAGAAATTGAGCAATTGAGACAGCATTAGGAGGTACACAGATGCAGAGGGTGACAATGACAGGCTGGGGGTACAGAAACAGAATGGTCTACAACCACTATAAATGTTCCCCTATAAATGAATGGAATTGAAATCAGGTGTCCTACATTTTTATATTCCTCTGTTGTGAACAGGTGTTAAACCTACTGGCAAAGTGAATTTCTGAATTATTTTTTTAGAAAGCTTCATTCAAAAGGTTAAAAATTAAAACCTCCACAGCAAAACACAAAAACACTTCTAGATACTTGAAATACACAAATATCTTCACTATACCTTTAACATCAGGATCATCAATATGAGGTTCTAGATTTTCTATCATTTCTTCCAGCTCCTTCCTTGTGGCCATAGTAATGTTTGAAGAAGATGGCACGGTCACGTCTTTTGTTCCTTCCTGAATTTCTGAGTTGGGCATTATCTGATCAGTTTGCTGAAGCTCTAAATCAATGTCTATTTCAGGAAGTGGAGTCCTCCAGAAATGGAAAGAGTTGTATAATTCCTGTTCTGAGAGGGAGGTGTCCTGGGGCCTCAACCTAGACGCCTGAAGCGTTGCTATACTACAAAAGCTAGAACTTTGCTCATTCTCCTTAGCCATTTCCCCATAAGATTCTGAAGACAAAGTGCAACATAAAAACATCTCAGCCTGGTAATCAATTTCACTCTGAGATTTACGTGGCACAGAGTTATCCTCTTCTATGGTGTTTTCAAGTTTTATTGTAATACCACTAATATCAGTATCTGAAGGCGGCTTCTCTGTCCTGTTATGTAAATTCTCTGTTGTGACATCTTCTGTATCCCTCATCTTTTCACTGTTGGGTGTCAAAGAAAATGGGCATGAGTTTAAAAACAATCCAACATACCGGTTATAAACTTAGACAATTATGCAAGTACACGGTCATGTTCTTATTTTGATGTTCACAGAATTATTTGTATGTACTCTAAATAACTTATCTAAAGAGGGTTGGCCAATTTTCAGCAAAAGTTATGGTGTCTTCCCTACTTATGTGTGTAACCAAATTAAAAGAATAATAAAAGTTCCTTAAGCAGCAATTGATATGCAGGAAAAAATGAAAATTACAAAACCAAGAAAATCCATACCTATTTTCCTCTGCAGATTTATGATCTTCGGCATTCTTACTTTCTTCTTCTTTAAAAAAGTGGCCACTGCTGGATGGGTTAGCAAAAGTTGATATGAAAGGCCCCAGAGACTGAAAGGCAGCTTGGCGGACCTAGAGTAAATAATTGGCAGGTTTCAGAGAAAATAATTTAAATACAGCTGTTGTACAAATACACCACCAGCTGTCTGGAATGGGAAGAGTTGTAAGGGCCTTGGGAAAGCGACAGGGGAGTCTTGTATCTGGGAACAATGCCAACAAGCTGGATATGGGAAAGTGCCAAGCAAAGAGCCCTGTGTGGAGAAAGATTGGGGTGAGATGTGAAATACAGCAGGTAGGCATAGTGGTAGATTCACAGATAATTATATAAATCTTCATATCACCTTCCCTCTCCCACATAGTTTCAATATTTAAAGTGGGTAAATCTAAACACCAACCAAGTGGAGGACCCAAGTGATTGGAAAAAACTAATTTAGTGGAAACATTACCACTCAATTATTCATGGTCATGAATTTAAATTGAATAAATAAGAACCACAATCTTTAATTTCTTTGCCTTTCCCACTTATTTACATTTTATCCTTCCCTTGCTCCTACGGTGTCCATTTACTTCTGGTGAGCCTCTCTCCCCCATTTTTATTTCTTCTTTCATTGTACCCGATTATGGCTCACTTGCCTTCTCCGAGCCAAAGAGATGGTGCTCTTAGGCACTGAAGCTTCCTTTTGGCATGAGAAAGAATTCCTCTGTTGACAACCCTAACACAGGTTTGAAGGATGGATTTTCAAGATGGGGTAAAAATAAATGTGAAGCATGGAGAAAAAAATCTCAGTAAGTTACATTTAATTACATCTGCAATTTTCTCATGTGCCTGGTTATAAATAGACTTTTGACAACAGCAGGGAAGCCTGCAGCTCCACATGCTTTGTCTCAATGGAAGGGTTCAGTACCTTTTACGGGGATATGTAAAACTGCCTTCCTCCAGTCAGCAAAACCACTATTACAGGCAGTCCCCGAGTTACGCGGATCCGACTTATGTCGGATCCGCAGTTATGAACGGGGATTTTCTCGCCCCGGAGGACTGGAGGCGGGACGCCTGGTCCCGCCGCCCGCCTCCTCCGGGGCGAGAAAAGCTGCTCCCCGTCTCCTTGGTCTGCTGGGGAAGCCAGCAGACCAGGGAGACAGGGAGCAAAGCGGCGGAGGACCTGGGGCCGGACCCGCGGCCGCTTCCAGATCAGCTGGAAGCGCCGCAGGTCCGGCCGGGTCCCCCGCGGCTTTGCTCAGCGTCTCCCTGGTCTGCTGGCTCCCAGGTCCAGCTGCTGGTCCAGCTGATGTGGAAGCGGCCGCGGGTCCGGCCCTGGGTCCTCCGCCGCTTTGGTCAGTGTCTCCCTGGTCTGCTCGGGGGGGGGGGGGGGGGGGGGGGGGGGAACGCAGCTAGTGCCCCCCCCCCCCCCAGCAGACCAGGGAGACGTGGAGCAAAGCCCGGGGCCTGTGGTGGAGCAGGTGGGGCGCTGCCGGTTGGTCCCACAGCACCGCTCCTTGGTGCTACTGGACCAAGCTGGCAGCAGCCCAGCTGCTCTGCCCCAGGAGTCCTGATTCAGCCGCTGCTGATCAGTTTCAGCAGTGGCTGAATCAGGATGCCTGGGGCAGAGCAGCTGGGGTGCTGCTGGGTTGGTCCAGTAGCGCCCGAGGAGCGGCCGCACTACTGGACCAACCCAGCAGCACCCAAGCTGCTCTGCCCCAGGCGTCCCCAAGTTAGCCGCTGCTGAAACTGACCAGCGGCTGACTACAGGAAGCCCGAGGCAGAGTTGCTCTGCCCCGGGCTTCCTGGAATGAGCTGCTGATCAGTTTCAGCAGCAGCTGACTTGGGGATGCCTGGGGTTCTTAAGTTGAATCTGTATGTAAGTCAGAACTGGTGTCCAGATTCAGCCGCTGTTGAAACTGATCAATTTCAGCAGTGGCTGAATCTGGATGCCAGTTCCGACTTACATACAGATTCAACTTAAGAACAAACCTACAGTCCCTATTTTGTACTTAATCCAGGGACTGCCTGTATACACAGTTACTGGATACAGTCATTCACATGAAAGCTATTTATCTCTAAACAATTAACACAAGGTATCAAAAAAGTGAACAGAAAAATAGGCATTTAATAAATGAAACAAAACTCTTACCCATCGTGAAGGGTCACTGATTAGATTGATAAAAAGAGTTGACAGTTTTGTCCGCCGGACCTCCTGAGATGTTGCACATGAAACTGCCATAAAGCATTCGGCACAAGCCTTCCGAACTCCCCAAACATTATCAGAACAGAGCTGGAAAAATCTTGGTAGCTATATAAAACATGGTAAACAAATGTTTATGAAAACTTTAATAGGGATTATTTGTTCCAATTTATGTTCCTTTACCTTACTATTTCCCTTGTTATTCTTTGTCCTGATGCTCTCAGCAGGATCTGTTTATATTGGTTTTGCCAAGCATGCCCTTTTGACTATCCTATTAATTAGCTTCCCTCAAAAATGGGCATCAAAGCATGTGCACCTGGATGCAAAATACATTTTTGACATCCAAGATTTTCCTTTAACTCTCTTTTAATCACTGTTTTTCTCCTATATCCAAGTAACAGTCTGTCCATAAACTACAAAAAAAACAAAACAAAACAAAAAAAAAATCACAAGAGAACCTCCTCACTAGGTAAATTCGTTTGAAAGAGATAATAGTAAAGGGACACAATCATACTTGTGTCTCACAACTTTGTTTTCTATTGTCAGAAAACATTTAAGATTACAGGCAGTCCCCAGGTTACGTACAAGATAGGGACTGTAGGTTTGTTCTTAAGTTGAATTTGTATGTAAGTCGGAACTGGCATCCAGATTCACCCCAGCTGCTCTACCGCAGGCGTCCCCAAGTCAGCCGCTGCTGAAACTGACCAGGGGCTGACTACAGGAAGCCCGAGGCAGAGCAGCTCTAGCTCTAGCTGCGCCCCCCTCCCCCCAGCAAACCAGGGAGACGCGGGCAGCGGGACCACCGACAGACGCCGCTGTCCCGCCGCCCGCGTCCTCTGCGGATTTGCTCCACATCTCCCAGCAGACCAGGGAGACGCGGAGCGGCTTTTCTCTCCCGCATCCTTCGCGGCAAGAAAAGCCTGGTCTGGGGCACTAGCTGCGCCCCCCTGCAAGCAAACCAGGGAGACGTGGGCGGTGGGACAGCCGAGAGGCGCCGTGGTCCCGCCGCCTATGTCCTCCACGGCTTTGCTCCGCTTTCTCCCTGGTCTGCTGGGGGACCCCCCCCCAGCAGACCAGGGAGACGCAGAGGAGCTTTTCTCGTCGCACAGGACACGGGCGGTGGGGCCGTGGCGCATCTGGGCGGTCCCGCCACCCGCGTCCTCCGCGGCGAGAAAAGCCCCGTTCTTATGTAGGGATCCGACATAAGTCGGATCCATGTAACTCAGGGACTGCCTGTATAGCAATTGGAAAGAAGATTCCCAGCTAAAAGCAAATGATGAGTCTTCAGAAAATGAAGAATCTCTCTTTTTTTAATGCTATAAAACTCCAATTGCTAGCTCTCATAGACTGTAGACATCAACCTTTAAACCTGTCACTGCCCTATCAACAGAACACTGTCCATTCCTGGCTCTCAGGTGAAAAATTCTACATTTGGTGCCGGGAAAGAAGAGGTTATTCACCTCATGCAGCAACTGGAATTATTTAAAATGTATTTCCCTGTAAGTGCTCCATTCTGAAATGTGCCTCTGATCAGAAATTTCTGAGTGTGATGGAGCACAGCTAGGGAAACACCTCTTAACGAACTCGTTATTGCACAGTGTAAGTCACCATTTCTTCTTCGAGTAGTGTCCCTAACGGGTACTCTACTTTAGGTACTCCTGAGCAGTATCCTTTGGATCCAGCTCCAAAGCTTCCTCTTCCAACACAGAAAGGACTATTATGCCAACAGCAATGCCTGATCTAAAGGCATGCATCGAGATACAGTAAAACTCCAATAGTCCAGCATCCAATTGTCCAGCCTCAGAATGGCAAGAGCCTAGTGCAGGGGTGGCCAACCCGAGGCTTCTGACGGAAAAAAATTGCGCCTCCTGACGGAACCGGGATGGAACCTGGAACCACTCAGGTCAGCCACTTTCACGTCTGGGCTGCTGTGAGCCTCATGTGCGCTCACGGCCCCCAGTGCACTGCGTCACACCCTGCACGTGCATGTCGGGTTGCACACAGCGTCCCAGCCTGCACGTGCTAGCAGCCGGCCGCTGAGTGCAGGCAACTGATTTGGACCCTGACATAAGGTTGCGGGGGGAGAGATGCCTGGCTATGGAGAAGGGGAGGAGGATCAGGGGGAGGAAGGCAGTGCGCATGGCATCCTGGGTGTGGCACAGCAGTTCTGGCTCTGGAACCGAGCATAAGATTGGGGGCGGGGAGGGAGGATTGGGTTACAGCAGGGGGGGAAGTGCTGGCTCTGGGGAAGGCAAGGGGAAGGGAGGGGACTGGCTTGCGCATGGCGTGCCGGACAGCTGATGCTCAAAGCCGGCCTCTCAGCGCATGTGCCCCAGAGCCTGGAGGGAGACGTGGCTGTAGCGGCAGCTCTGGGAGCTGAGAATTAGGTTAGAGCAGGGGGAGGAGGATTGGGTTGGGAGTATGTCCCCTTATAGCACCTCCTGATAGTCCAGCATATCTGATCATCCGGCATCACCTAGGTCCCGAAGTCTACTGTACTGTGTTTGGATATTTCAGCAATTGATATATCCTTTTTTTATGAGTGCTATGGAGATAGTTTGGAATCTTGAACAGTGAGCTTCTATTCTCAAAAGGGGCTGAACATTAATAGCCTAGTAACAAACAAGAACACAACTGGAAACGCACACTGAAAATCTTTGGGTAGACTTGTGCATCCTTTAGAATTGTTTGAAGCTGAAAAACAGTCTCGGAGACTTTCTAAATGGTCTTAACTGTTCAAATAGAAGGCTAACTCCCTTTTAACATCCAAGATATATAGGGCAGCTCAATTTACATTGTTTCACTATAAGCCCAAGTTTTCTGGAATGTATCTTGGACTTACAGTGAGGATGATCTGTATTGCAGGACGTTTTAGAATGTGGGATTAAATGTACCTTATTCTTGATAAGAGTGGGGGGATGGAGAAATATCAGCCATCATTGCTCCCAATTGCCTGACTCTGGAAGCAGAAGTACTAAACTGCCATTTTCATAGGTAAGTTCAGCAAATAACATAGCTACTGGCTTAAAGGAAAGTTTGATAAGTCAATTAAGGTTCACATTCAAATTCCATGTAGGCTCTCTGATTTGGAGGAAAAGTTTAAGAAATCCTCTCATGAATCTTGCTGTTGTGGGATAAGCACAGACTGAGAATCTCTGGGGACTAAAAGGCTATAAAAGCTGACAAACTCCGATAGCACTCATTAGAAAAAACAGAGTTCAGTAAATCCAGTCAGTAATCAAGAACAGTGGAAAGGGCAGAATGAAGAGATGAAAAGTTGCTGGACAGACCATTGGTGACATTTTTTTCATTGTGGATCTCTAGAGATATCTTTCTGATGTTTAATAAGGCCTGTTTTACCTGTCAGTCAAACAGGAAATCTCTCTGAAAAACACTGAGGAATCAAACACTGAGTCAGAGGATGTCCAGATTGGGATCCAACCTGAGATCTAAATCAGCAGATGGAAATAGTTGGAACTTTAAATACTGTGCAGAAGCTAAAATGAATCAGGAAAATGTGCTAGACCTGTCTCAGACAAATTTCTGAAATGAGAATAACTGTCTTTGTCTTGTTAGATCTTGTTCAACACTCTTTGAATCAATTATGTCAAAAGATATACATAGAAAAAACCTCTCATGCAAGGAATGAGAAAGAAATCTCCAAGGACCAATAAGTCCGTCCTCTTGCACACAATTTTCTTGCACTTCCTCTAAGCAGAGGTCACAAATATGTCCACTTTCAGAAACCTGGGAAAAAACTGTTTGAGGATCTGGGAGTCCAGTTCCCACTCATAACCTTGAAAAAAAACATCTACAGAGATAATCAGCCATGGTGTTTTGCAATGCCTGGAAGGTAAGAGGCTGAAATGAGGACGTGATAGGCTATAAATCCATTCCACAGTTTTATTGCTTCACTACAATTGTCCCTCACCAATATTTATGTAAAACATACAGATTACATCAGTCATGACTTTGATGGACTGGCCCTTGATTAAGGACAGAAAGCAGATACAGATGTTCCAGACGGCATGTAACTCGAGGGGGTTAGTCTGTAGGAGATAGTCTTTTGGAGCATGTGCGTCCTCCTAAGTGTTCATCCCTTTGCATAAATGATCCATCTAAACTTATGGTGAGTCTAGCACCTAATAAAGGACAGACACCAACTTCACTGGTAGAGCTCTGTGTGGATACAAATACATGAATCCACATCTGGCAGGATCAACCTACAGTCTGACCTGTGACACAGTAGCTGTCTTCCCTCTACCCCCATTCACACAAACCAGCCGTCTGGAAGGGGAGAAGGGAGTGGAGATGAGCGAGTAGGGGTTGGGATGAGGGGAGAGTTTTGCAGGGAAGAGGCAGTGTGAAGGAAGTGACTGGGGGTTAGGGGCAGTATGAGTGCAGGGTCTCAAGAAGGGAAAGTGCAGAGAAGGGGCCAAGCCGCTGTATGACAAGTGGATGCTGGAAAGCCTTAACTCCAACCTGGCGTTCAATTCCAGCCATTGGCTGCTGGCCCTGGCTGCAATGCACCCTCTAGGCTGCCTGACAGGTGATGCAGCCCAGTCACTGCTGTTCAACATGTACCTGCAAGGTACAGGGCCTGCCACTCTGGGGCACAAGGGACCAGGACAGGGTACAGGAATGCCCCCCCCCCACCCCCCGCATGGGCTGCACAGGGCTTGACTCAGAACCCAGAAGCCTCCCTCCCTTCTCCTGCGTGCATGCACCTGTCCTCCCTGAAGGGACCAGCTTGGGGGAATAGGAATGGGCTCCCAGGTCTTCTCACCCACTCCTGCTTCTCCCTAGCTTGCTGACTTTCAATCCCTGTTTCCCCCAAACCATCAGCCAGAAATGGATCCGTGGACAGGGTGCAGTTGAAGCAATCACTGCATGGAACTTCGTCACATGATTATCACTATCCATGATAATGCAACAAGACTCGCAGTGGCTTCTATCAAGATAGTACAACAATTTTCATTGCATTAGTTGCTGAAGCAGTCTCCTTCTGGGTTGACATTTTCCAGACCAACCAAAGTGTTTTTTTTTTAAATAAAATTTCAGCCGACGTACTTCAGTAACAGCAGAATGACAAGAGGAGTGGGACACAAACATTTTTGTCATCGTGAAAAGAGATTCCTCACTCTTTTTCCTCCCTCTTTTTTTAAAGCAGCTCAGCAAGAAAATAATTATACCATGGAAAATGTAAGTGAATAGCGTAAATTATGGATCTAGAAACTCCTAGAGTTTAACCGTTAACTGCAACTGATTAAGCATCCACTGAGAGCAGTGGTCTCCAACCTTTTTACACCCAAGATCACTTTTTAAATCACAGAACAAGCCAAGATGACAGAACCGCCCCCCCCGCCCCCTTTCTATTCTCCTCCTCTCTATCACTTGCTATCCCCAACCCTTAACCTGCTGCTTTTTTACCAAATTCCTCTGTAGGAAGAGGTTTTTCCAACATTTGGCCTGTCTAGACTGGACCAAATGTCAGAAAAAACCCTTCTTTTGGAAGCCCCCTTATTCCTCGTGGAAAGAGGAATATAGGGGTGACCGAAAGATCATGTTTGCTCTTCCACTAAAAGAAGCGGAAGAAGAAATGCATCCCTGGATGCAGAAGTGTTTTTCTGGGCTATCTCCGGAATCCTGAAAAACTCCTGCAGTCTAGCCGTAACCTTGCTGGGCTGAGACAGGATGTGTAGGCTCTGGGGTGGGAATGAGGGATTTGGGTGTGGGAAGGGGTGAGAGGTGCAAGCTGTGGGAGGAAATCTGGATGCAGAAGAAGGTGAATAAGGGGACACTGGCTCAGGGAAGGGACGCCAGGCTGGGCAGTGTTGGGGTCAGATGTAGGATTAGGGTACTAAGGAGGCCACAGACTTCCGGATGTGAGGGTTCAGGAATTTGGGTTGGGGTATGTGAGGGGCTCGGGGCAGGGGGCTCTAGTATATGATAGGCTCAGATGTAGGGTCTGGGGGAAAAGGGAGTGCAGGAGTGTTATGATGCTGTGGCCAGATGGGGGCTTGGCCCCAATTTGGGGTTTGTTGGCCAGGCTTCATTTTTAAATAAAATACTGTGTCAGACAAAAAGTTTCTGCATTGTCTTTATTTATGAGAAGGGCAGGGAACCTGTTTTGAGTCAGGGGTCACTGACCCAAGAAAAGTCAGCTGGCAAAAAAACCCTCCACACACAAATGAGCTGCAAAAAAACCCTCCTCCAACCCCACCCCCTCCCCAAGCTTCACTAATGTGGCCCCAACTGTGTTGGTGGGAACAGGGGACATAGTACTGGGGAAGGATGCTAGTGGGTGCTTTGGCAGGGGATAGGGTGCCAGTGGGGACTGAGTTCTGTGGCTGGGGGCAGGGAAGAGGGAACAGGGTGCTGGGAGAGGCGAGGACAGGGTTCTGCAGCAGGGGACAGGGTGCCAGTGGGGACAGAGTTCTGTGGCTCAGGACAGGAGAGTGGGGACAGAGTTCTGTGGCTGGGAAGAGGGAACTGGGGAGTGAGGGCTGGGAACTGGGCAGTGGGGACAGGGTGCCAGCAGAGGCAGAGAGTCCCCTGCATCTGACTCCTCCCAGGATTCCCCGCCCTTCCCCCCCTCCCCCCGCAGGGAAGCCAGCATGTGCCTCCTCCAAGCCCGACTCCCCCCTCTCTCCATGGTGCAGGGAAACCCCACGCGTGCCTGCCCCGGAGCCAAAACACACACATACACACCCCCCCGCAGCACAGGGAAACCCCATACATGCCTGACCCGGGGCTGACTCACCCCTCCTGCTCCGGTGCAGGGAAGTTGCCATGCTCTTCCTCTGGGGCCAACACCCCCTCCCGCAGCACACCCGGCAGAGCAGCCAGTGTACTTCCGGAATCCCTGGAAGTGGTGCTAAGCTGCGGGACTTCCGTCCACCCGCAGGAAGCTGGCACTACCTCCACTTTCACTGGAGGTAGGTAATGGGGCTTCTCGGGGGTCGGGGGAAAATAAGGGGAGGGGGCCCGGACAACTCGTGATCGACTGGTCGAGGCCGTTGGTGACTACAAACTTAGAGGTTAACCTTTTACATCCCTGGTATGAATTAAGGGACTCTGTAAAAGTGCTCAAAATGGAGCCCCACTGTACATTCTTGTCTGCCTCTTAAATGAGACGTTAGCCACGATGTCTACCCTACTAGTTTTAAATTGTGAGATACAGGCAGTCCCCGGGTTACATACAAGATAGGGACTGTAGGTTTGTTCTTAAGTTGAATTTGTATGTAAGTCGGAACTGGTACATATTGTAGGGGAAACTCTAGCCAAACATTTCTCCAGAGCTCAGTTTTATTCTCCCACACCTCACTTCCCTCAGTCCTTTATTCTCAAACTGAGGTGTCTGCTGAGAAAAGCCGCTCCGCGTTTCCCTGGTCTGCTGGGGGGAAGCAGCTAGTGCGGGGTTGCCTCACCCCATTTGTAAGTAGGGATCCGATGTAAGTCGGATCCATGTAACCCGGGGACTGCCTGTACACACATGCTACTTAAATAAGTTAGGATCAATTTTCTTCACATGTATTGAACGTAAGATAAGTAATGGGCTTTATCAGTTCAAATGGACATTTAGGTTAGATATTAGGTACAATTTTGTAACTATTAAGCATGATTAAGCCCAGGAATAAGTTTCGAAGGGTGACTGTGGAATCCCACCCCTGCGTTTGACCAACACCTGTCAGAAACGGTCTCAGTTTACTTGGTCTCGCCTCAGTGCAGTAGGTTGGACTTGATAACATCTCAAGGTCCCGTCTAGCCCTACATTTCTACAACTCTATTAGTTCTTTCAGCTTGCAAAAAAGGCATCAGTCCTGCAGTTCCTTCTGTTTCTTTCTTGTCCTGCCACCATCTTTCTCCGTCTTTATTTATTTAAAAAAAACCTCATACTAACAGCAATATTAAATGCATATATAAGCTGTGCTTGCACTCAAAATTCAGGAAAAGTCTACACGGGCGAAATGCAGGCAACCTCTTCTCAACATACATATGCATAGGCCTGATCGCATTTAATGATCACATAGTATTTTTAAAACAACTCCACATCTTACACATGTATCCAAGCTTGCAAAGGTAAAAAAAAAAAAAAGAGTAAATTCTATAGAATCATTCACGTCAGATGGAACTGATGAAATACAAAAAGCTCAGAGAATGAGTGATGAAAGAGGCAGTGGTTCTGCATAAACAACATGTTACGTAATTGTGGAAATGTATTGCAATACAGTCTTTGAAAGAATAGAGATCAGGTGCATGTGCAAACCTAACTTTCTCATTTCTCAACTTCTGAGTTCTCTTCAGTAATTTTAAGGAAGGTGTTATTTGTGAGGGTGAGGAGACTATATATACCTAGAATCATAGCTCAACAAACTGACTTCTGTACAAAAGACTTACAAGCATTTCTTCAGTGGCTTGCTGTCCAACCACACTGCAGATATCTCCAAAATTGGCTGCACATACCTGTAGACAAAAACAGAGATAAGTAAACTAATAATAGGGATGTAAATAACCATTAAAATAGTAAACCAGTTAAACAATTAAAATTATACCATCTAACTGGTTAACTGTTGGCATGCTGGCGGACACTAGCTGGGGCCTGGTTCCCACCTGCCGAGTTGGAGCAGCCTGGGCTGGCATCCTAATGGCCAGCCTGCCCAAGTGCAGCCAGTGCCGAGGCCTCGCGGGACCACTCTGCCACTGCTGGGGCCTCACCTGCCAGCCCAGTGCAGTCCAGGCCAGGGACCTGCCAGGGCCACTTGTGAGGCTGTGGTCCTAGCTCCCACACTCTGCTATGGCCAGGTGCCCAAACAGGCAGACAGACAGACATAATAGGGGGCCCCATGGAGCTGCTCAGTAACCTAAGCAGTTCTGCTTATGCCTAGCACATCTTCTGTCCTGATATAACTTTTCTTCCCTCCCAGAGAGCTGTGGGGTCAGGCTGATGAATCTGTATCAGTTTACATTTGATTCATGTTTTCAATGTTACCGCCACAACCCTAAGAACTAGAAGCATAGTTTTCTCTTTAAATTAAAGATTGTAGACTACACTTCTGCAGAAATTTCCATAGCTCACTCATAGACTATGTGGGGACCTTTCATTTATAGTTATCATAGGTATTTCAGGTAAAAGCAACAGATAAAAATAATTTGAGACAAATGTGATTTTTACATTGGCCAGGATCCTTTAAATCTAAAGTAAATAACTGAATCAAACTAGACAAGAAAAAATGTATACCTTACGAACATGAAACATTCTGCAATCACAGCACATCTCACAAAACCTAGGAAGAATGAGTCTTTCTGTGATGTCTTTCCCCACCATGGAGGCCATTTTGCACATTATCTAATGAAAAGAAAATACTGATGAGGAATGCCTATACAACAGAGAAACTAGTTTAAAAAATAAGCTAAATACAGATGCACATGATCCTAAATTTTTCTGATATTTTAAATGTCATACTGAAAAGTGTGTGCATTATGTAGGCAGCTCAATTTTCTTCCCCTGTATCAAAGTGCAATAAGGTATGTAGGAATGTGTTCTTCCCAATATAAAAGCAACAAAATCAGAAAGTTATGGAAACAATCGACTGCAAAGCATTCTGGAAAGTTGGTAGGAATGAACTCGACAAATGAATGCATTTATCTCATAATACTGTGTATTATAAAACAGAGAAACAGCAAATGGATTAGTTTTAAAACAGTAAAATGAGGGACGTCATTTCTCATTTTCACTTTTTAAAACACCTCAACACTTAAAAGAAATTTTCTGAACACTTACTAAGTATTTGTGTTTCTGTTTCAAAGGTATTTACATCACATAAAAAAAAATCTAGAGTGAATAAAGTGGTTTACAATGCATTTGACAGATGGTAAGTATATTCACCACATTTAGTATTATACTATTATAAATTAACTCATTAAATGGTTTAGTTAAATTATTAATTTCGTCAGAGACATATAATCAAATGAGAACTATTTATTAAATTTGTACTCATTTAAACCACTGAGTTGCTCATCTTAGTCCATTCATTACTCTAAATTACATCTGATAAAATTCATTCACGTTTGTCTGAATGAGAATTACAGTCAGACATGGTGGTAGAAATAAAAGGGAGAACAAACCCCCAAAGTAAAGGTTAACACAATTCATCATGTACTAAGCTTTCTTTACTAAGGAACCCAGTACAAAAACAAGCAAGTGCCATCGGCCATAAAGGGAGGCTCCCAAAATACAAAACACTTTATCAGATAATACAATTAGTCTCCTGAGTTTCTTGTCCAGTTGGTCTTTCTTCTTTTAGGGAATATACTAGTATTTTATTTCAAACATGACTCTGCTTAGGTGCAAGACAGTGCAAAAAATGCTAAGGATAAATTTACTTATAGCCACTTCTGAGGCACCACATGGTTAAGTGCCTCAGAAAAACCTGAGTACCTTTAATAAAGCTAATAAATACACAAATTAAGGAAAGACTATCTGTACATCTGCATATTGTGCATAGATTATCCAAAAACATAACATACTTTAAAAAAAGTAATAAGATACATGTAGTACATAAATGGAAATAACCTAAATTTCAGTGAATAAATTTGATACAGTTTAGATACAGCAATCTAAACACTCAGGTACATCACTCATGTAGTTGGTTGTTGAAAGCAAATATATAGGAAAGAGTGTACATTACATCATCAAATGTTAACTCAAATCTTAGACCTTAAAAACTCAGTTTTATTGATTTACTCACAGCCACAGCCTCTGTCTTCACATCATCATTGCTGTCTGGTGCAGTCAGTTCTATAAGAACAGGGCAAACTTTGGTCTCTACATCATATCTCTCAATAAGTTCTTGCTCTAACAGAACCAGCAATGCTGCCTGGCTTGTTTTTCTCACCTATCATAGAAAAAAAAAGTAGAAACAAGAGTTTACATGAGCTGGTTTTTAAATATACGCTGGAAGATATGTTGACATGCCCTCATCACCCTTGTTGTTGTAAAGGGCATATGCTCTTAAGTCCTTCTGCAACTGAATGAAAAGTCATCACAGGAACATGTATATAGAGTAAATTATTGCAGTATTACAAATACTGCAAGAGCATCCCCTTACATTTCGAAAAAGACAAAAAGGTGATGCAAAACAGGTACAATCGCAGAAAGGCTGATATTGGACACTATTAGTAAAGAATTAAAGGAGAGAATAATTAATGCCAATCTAACAGTCTTCTGAAAAATATCTGTCAAACAAATTCCATTTTTTGAAAGGATTAAAGTTTGGTTGATAAAAGTAACTATGTTGGCATAATATACTTAGACATCTGTAAGACATCTGACTTAATCCCTTATAACCTTCTTGATAAGAAAAACTCAGTACTATTCTAAAAATCAATTACACCCATTAAAATGGGTAACTGACAAATTTTAAAAAATAAATGTAAACAAGAAATCATCATCCAATAGACTTGATTCTAATTAGATTCTACAGGGATGTGTTCTTGGAAGAGTGTTATTCAATATCTGTATTAATGATCTGGAAGCACTACTGGTAAAACTGGCAGATGATAAAAAGCTGAAGGAGTGATAAATCACAGGAAATGTTAACTACACTGATCTGGACTGCTTGGTAAATTGGTTTTATTGAACAGCACGCACTTTAATGAAGAACAAAGAATATAGGTAACAATAAAAAACATAGGTAAAGAATATAGGTAAAAATACAGGGGGACTATATCATGTCTTATAGTGACATGGAAAAGAATTCGGAGTTCATGTAGATCGGGGTGGGGAACTTCAAGCCTGGGAGCCAGATGTGGCTCTCAGCTTGCCTGGATCCTGCTCCTGAGGCTCAGGTCCTCCCCCCAGCATTGGAGAGCCCATGCGGGCACTCTAGTCCCACTCTGCACACACTACCATGGGACTGGAGCACACAAAATCTACTAAGCTGGGCTCCCCCAAGGCTCTGGTGTGGGAGGGGAACGTAGGGAGTGTCTTTCATAACAATCGGTCAGGGGCCATGTCAGTGATAGTTTATTTTTTTTGTTTCTCACTTGTGTGCAGCCCCCGACAGATTTTTCTGTGGGTCACCAGCCCTCCATCTAAAAAAGGTTCCCTACACTGATGTAACTAGTCAATTAATGATGAGCTCCCAGTGCACACCCTGTAAGAAGGGTAACAATCTTTGGGTATATAAGCAGAAGAATATCAAGCAGTAGGGAGGTGATATTATCTTTGTATATGGCATTAGTGAACTATAACTAGAATACTATGTCTAGTTCTAGTATTTATATAACAAAAGTGCACTACAAATGGGAAAGAGTTCAAAAGGATCTACAAGAATGATTTGAGGTCTGGATAACATGCCTTAGAGCAGGGGTCTGCAACCTCTGGCTCAATATGGAACCATATATAACTCTTTTGTCATTCCCAAAATACACACAACTTTTTTAAATTAAAACGAAAAATTCGAGATTTTAAAAACACGTAATTACTCATGTCAAGAAGGTTTTTTTTGGCTATTTCATCTTTAACTGTTCATTTTAACATCCACCCATCCTCTCCACTCATTGATAGTTGTGCATATTCTCTTTTTATTTGATCAAGAAATATTTCCATCATCGTATATGATGGTGAATTTTGTAACCCCCTAACAGTAAAAATGACAAAGAGGAAGAGAGATGACGAGTACCAAAATTTCCAAAAGAAGGGGACAAACTTGTATGCATTTGTGGATAGATCTGGATCTCCACATTGTCTCATCTGTAGTGAGAGTTCTCACACAACAAAACCCCCCACAAATTTCATGACAAAAGAGGCAGCTTTTGCTACAATACATCCCCAGGGTGACACACGAAAAAGCCTGCGAGGAGCTGCAACAACAAAAAAAAATGAACATTGGACAAAATAGCCTGCTGACGTGGTCAAAAAAGGTGGGAGCTTACACTCTGCAAGTTTTGTGAGCTCATACAGCATTATTTGAGAGGGGAAGTTTCTACTGACAGGGATTACTTGAAGAGATGTATACTAAAAATGGTCATGAACTATTTGACGAGTTTCACAACAAGGACAAAATCTTACAGAAAATTCAAGACAAAAACAGCTCATGACAGAGCTATGAAAATGGCCCATCAAATCAACAAGGAACAAATGCAAAATTTGAGTTCAGCTACTTATTTTTCATTTGCTTTGGACAAGACAGTTGACATGTGACATGAATCAGTTGGGTATTCTGGGGCAATATATTTGTGGAAATGCTTGAGAAATTACCAATGAAAAATCAAACAAGGGTAAAGACAGCCTTAAAACTGTGATGAACTTTGTAAACGAGAAAGAAATACAGTGGGATAATCTTGTGGCTGTTTGTACGGCTGGTGCACACAGCATGGTCAGCAAATACAAGGGATTCCTTACTCTTGTCAGAACAGCTGAACTGCCCACTTTTCATTGCATTGTACATCAGGAGGCACTGTGTGTGCAATCTTGTGGAACTTAACTCAGATATGTAATGCGACTGGTCGTTTGCATTGTCAACTGGATTCTTGCCTGAGACCTTAATCACCATCAATTTCAGTCACTGCTCGAGGAAATAAATTCTGAATACCCCGATCTACTAATGCACAATGTTCGCTAGTTATTTAATGAAAAAGCTTTGTCTTGTTTTGCCGCCTACATTAACGAGATTAAGCCTCTTTTTATATGAAGGGTATCAAACACAGAGCTTTCAGACTGCGACTTGTTGCTCAAGTTTTACAATCTTGTCAACATTACAGGTCATTTGAATGAGTTGAACCTTAAGCTACAAGGGCAAGGAAATACATTCCTGACTCTGCAGCAGTCAGTGCTTGGATTTGAGTCAAAACTGACTGTCTTCACCAAAGATATCGAGACGGGCAGACTGGCACATTTTGAAAGATTATGAAGGTCTTGTGATTCGTATGAGAGAGAGAATTCAAAGAGCAGCCTTGATTTGCAGCACCTTGCGGGGTTTGTTTCTGAGCTTCTGATGGTATTCAAGTCTCATTTTGTTGACAATTGTAAACACAGTGCTCTGTTTAAGTTTATGATTCATCCACATAAAGCATCTGTTGAAGAACTGGATTTGACAGTCATTCCAGGCATCTCAATCAGCGATTTGGAAATGAAAACGGAAACAGCAGATTTCAAGGAGTTGGATATTGGGGTGGCAAAATTCGTCAAACTGAATTCTGATTTAGAATGCCTTGTTCGACAATGTGCAGAACTGGCAAAACTGCACGCATAGGCTGACATGAAAAAATTGGAGTACGGTGATTCTGCAAACTTGGAAAGAACTTCCTGTCACATACAACACCATGCACAATGTAAGCTTGGCTTTACTTTCAATGTTTGGCTCCACCTATCTGTGTGAGCAAGCTCTCCCTCATTTGAATCACATCAAAGGTAATTTGCATTCAAGATTGACAGAAGCCAGCCTGAATGCATGCATGAAGCTGAATTTGACCAGTTATGATGTAAATTTCAAATAAATGTGTGAAAAGGTGCCAGAACTCCCATTAAATAAAGTCCATGAGTACAATGTTTCATTTATGCTATTATTAATCATCATGTCAATTATTAGTACTATTAAGTTATATATTTTCAGTCATGCAAACAGGCATTCTTATACTGGTTCTTTATTGACCACATATTCTGAATTTTGATGTAGTTTGGCTTTTTGGTTTGAAAAGGTTGCTGACCCCTGCCTTAGATTGACAAACTATAAGAAACTAGACTGAGCTTCTTCAAAGAAGGTGAAAAGATGGTTTGATCACAGTCTCCAAGTAAATACACAAGAGAAGAGATCAAGCAGAAAAGGGCATAATAAAGTTAAATGATGGGAAGATGGAACTTGACAAATTTAGACTAGAAAAAATGCCTTTATTTTTAAACACTGAGAGTAATTATCCACTAGAATAATTTAATTAAGAACATGGTGGATGCACCAACACTTGAAATCTTTACATCTAGGCTAAAAGTTATGCTATAGCTCAAACAAAAGCTATGGGATTAAGACAGAAATAACTGAGTGAGGTTTTCAGCCTGTTATGCAGGAAATCAAAGAAGATTATAATAGGTCCCAATGATCTTAAAATCTATAAATTATATTTTAAAATGGTTTTATTTCTTCATTGCTTCAAATAAATTTACAATATAAAAGCCTACATAAGGACAGTGTTTTGTTTTGGTAGCGGTGCTTTAGCACTACATAAAGGAAGTCACAGATTGCTAAAACCAGTCAGATCATATTTCAAAAAATATAAACTTTTTCATGTAAGTTCAGCGTTCACTTTATTTCTTCTTCCTCTAAATCTTATTTACATAGTGTAAAACAGTGTTTCTTAAACTGTTCTGTGGCACACTAGTGTCTCATGAGGCAGTCAGAGGTGTGCCATGGAGAACAACAAAGTTCAAAAAGGCTGCCCTTAAAGTGGCAGGTGACTCCCCCCGGACCTTTTGGGGCGGGGAGTAGAGAGGGGGGCTCAACAAAAAAATCCTGTGTGTTCCTCATAAAAAAAATTATTGTTTGGTGTTCCTCGGTCTTAAAAAGATTAAGAAACACTGGTGTAAAATGTTTGTATTATCCTATTTGAGAAGATGTACAAGCCATTCAATTTTAGATCTTAACAGTTTACAAACAGCTCTTACCTGGTTATTCTGGTCTGCGAGGTATCTTACCACAATAGGCAATAAGTATTTGGAAAAAGCATATGGTATTGAAGGCCTGTTTTCTTGACAAAATATAGCGATATGAGGCACCTGTTCCATCAGTTCTGCTCGCACAGTTGGCTCTACAAGAATGTCAAAATAAAAATAAAATAAAATAAATGCGCATTGTATATATAATTATATTAAGCGCTTTTTACAATGCTGCCCAGATGAATCACATCATAATATATTTATGCTAAAAAACATTTTGAGAGCATAACATCCTTCTACAAGCCAGGATGCAGATTTTTTTTGCATCACTGAACCTACTGACAGTCTGGGTTCACGTTTTTACAGCAAGGTGGCAAGAGAAAAAGAGAAAAGGGAGCCTTCAAGCCCCAACGGTCTCCCTCTAAAGGTACGTCTACATTGCGGGGTTTTCCGGGATACAAGAGGTATCCCAGAAAAACACTGCCATGTCCAAGGAATGCATCTGCTCTTGTGCTTTTTTTTGCAGATGAGCAGACACGCTGTTTCGTGAAGCCCTGTATTCCTAGTTTCATCTACCCAGGGCCAAATATCGGAAAAGCCTCTTCTGAAAAACCAATCGGAAAAAGCGACACAAATTGTGGAGTCTTTTACTGTAAACAGCCGACTTTTTCATTTATAGTATATTTTCATAACATTTGTAACCATTTCATAAATATGAGGTTACTCACCTTCCTGTAACTGATGTTCTTCGAGATGAGCGTCCCTGGGAGTGCTCCACAGCATCTAGAGATGCTGGGACACATCAACACCCACTGTGGAGCACCCCCAGGGACAAGCCACTGTGGAGCATCCCAAGGATGCCTCTCGAAGAAGAATAATTATTTTCTGTGGAGGAAGTGGGACACTACTTGAGTTAATCTGCATATCTTCATATACTGAATTCACATCTCTCTGAAGATATACAGACCAAATTCAAATTGGGTATTTTGCACATCCTCAATTTTAATAGACAGTGGGACATCACTGACTGCCAGTACTCCATCTGCCCAGAAAACAACCTATTTCAGACCTAACCGCTGACTAAATCTGCCTCTCCAGAATTTGTATACCTTTGTAGTTGCTATTAGAGGATAGATTTGCAACAACTATACATAAAGACAAGTCAATACCTTCAAACTACAGCAATTTTAATGATTAAAAGAGTTTATGTAACATTCCTTCACAGGGGTATATTTTACTATTTGCTCCTTACTGGACATTCACACATGAACTGTTCAAGTAAAGTCTATATGGTACTTTTTCATTTTGTTGAATACATTCATTGTAAACCTTAGTACATTAACAAACTAATCATCAAAAAAAGCAGTCTTTATTTTAAGGAGGGGACATAATTTATATTTATTTATATGTCATAGTTATTGCATGCTGCAAACAAATTTTGCTATTTGTGCTACAATATCCAGTGGCTGATGGAGCAAATCTAATACTGCATAGCATCTAAATTAGAAGCAAGGGTTTTGACTGAGTGGTAAAGTTATCAGATTTCTGTAGAAATTTCATTTCTTCATACCACACATTTAAAATATATTTAAGAGAGTCAGGAAGAATTCACAACTATATTTTCTAATAATTTTTTTCCCTAAAGCTGCTAAGAAAGTCCTAAAATTATCAAGTTGGTTGGCTGTTCTGATTATTGGGCAATGAAAACAGACAAATGGAAATGAACAGTTTTGGGCTGCTTAGTTTCTCTTCATATGACATTTTTAAGCACTTGTATAATAAAAATATAAAATGTATTTAAAATAAAGATGTTCTCGATACATATAAATGATGTGTAAGTATAAATTGAAAATCTATTACAATCAAACGTCTAAAAATAAGACCTTAAAAATTCAATTTATTAAATCTGAATTGTAATCAGAATTGAGTACGGCCTGGTCTACACTAGGAACTTAGTCCAAAATGAGCCCTCCATGGTCAATTTTGTAAGAAATATGTCCATACTACCAAGCCCATTATTATGGAATAAGGGGCCACGGAATTTGAACTCTGAAGTCCTGCTTTTCATGAGGAATAATGCTATTCCCAAGCATGTAAGTCCAAAATAAAGTTAGCATGGACACTCCAGTGCCACCAATTCAAACTAATTGGCCTCCGAGTGGTCTCCTGCAGCTCCCCAGAGCGCTTCCTGGGGCTCTGAGTCTGAGGTAGCGCGTCCACATTAACGGAGCCTGCCTTGGGCTACATTTGATTCTTCTCTGTAGTGAGGTCACAGAACTTCGAATATGTAAAACTGGGTGCCCAGAAGTCAAACTTAGAACATTTGAAATAATCTCCTAGGGTAGACATGGCCTTACATTAACCGGTTAAAAAAAGCTTAGACTCCAGTTTACCGATTGAGTGCACATTTTTGGCAGTACAGACAAATAATTCATTGGAAGAAAGCCTGAGGAGGAAGAGAGACTATCCATTTTAATACATTATATTATACACAAAAATGTATAAATAACTTAAAATGTATAATTCAAAATGCAGCATATGCAAATAGTAAAGTCCAGAGTCCCATGCTTTAGGGTAGGGAGTTCATATTTGGCAGAGGAAGGGCCTTTTGCCATCCCTGTGAAAATCCATGCTCATTTATGAGCCTTTGAGAATTCTCAGTTTGCATAAGCTCGGTACAGACATCTGAGATTTATAGCTGCTAAAATTCAAAGATTGTGATTTCACTGGGCATGCTCATTGCCTCTCTCAGCTCCTATCACTGAACAGACTGTGACTAAACATGTCCCAGCCTACTGCTGATCAGGCTGTACTTGCACAATCTCTATGGAGCAACTCACCATGTTTCTTCCCAAGACTATCAGGGAATAGTCACACTTTCCCTGTAATAGCTACTCTGAGCCAGAATAGAGCCAGCCACCAGAACCGAGAGCAGATACCCTGTTGTCCTTGTGCTTTCCCTGTTAGCACCCATGCAGCATGGATGTCAAAGCTGTAGGATTCAAATGCAAGACAAAAGCCAGAATAACAGAGAGGGAAGGACTTAGGGACTAGGAGTCTGCTGAAACTGGGACTCGGGAGGTATGGGGAGCTGTGCCTTGGAGTTGGGAGGGTGGAATTGCCTGGTTAAAGAGACAGGGAGCTGGGTGGAGGAGGGGAGGCTGAGACTGGAAACTGATGGATATTGATATTTGGAAGAAAAGCTTGGGTGGAGAGAGGGAGGAAGATTAAACTGGCTGGACAAGGAGTTTTGGAACAAGAACCAATTGATGTGGGGGGATGGTGATGGAAATTTTTTTTAAAGGACCACAGACTAATGCAGTGCACATGGAGGACCTGCTCTGGAGAAGAATCAGAGATATGTAGTAAAGAACACTTCTTTGTAGGATCCCCGCAGAGATCTCTGTATCAGAGGCAGCAGTACAGGGTGGCAGCAGCAGCCTCTGTCCATGGAGGGCCCGAGCTCCACATGGACAGGGGCTGATCCAGCATCCTGCCTGCCCCCTCCCCCACGCTGCTGCCTCTTTTAAGCCACCTTCCCACAGGCACCGGCTCCTGCTTTCCTTGCGTGCTGCCACATCAGCAAGGGGGTGGGGAGGAGTACGTGTAGTCTTTCAGATTAACCAGGAAACCCAGGTTTATTAATTGTTTACACAACTATATGTTAACATCCCTAGTAATAAAAAGATTATGAAGGCTCTGGTTAAGCTTATTACTTAGACTGTAAGGTCTTCAGGATAGGAACCATATCTGTGTTTTATGTTTGCACACGGTTTAGTTTAACAGGCCCAGGCCTCTATGTACTAACAAAATGCAAATAAATAAAAAAGTTGGGTTGAATCAATACTTCAATCAGGGCTAAATAATGCTATTTCTAAACTTTAATGATTGTACTCTAAACACCACAATACATCTTCAGAGGACTATTACATTTTCCATAAGTTTGTCTGAAAAAATAATTTTCTACCTTTGTTGGAGAAACATTAAAATGCTCCCTTTATGAATGTTGTCATCTGAAAGCAGTGGTTCTCAAACAATGATCAGAACCCCAAAGCGGGTTGTGATCCCGTTTTAATGGTATTGCCAGTGATGGCATTAGACCTGCTAACGTATGGAGTTAAAGCCAAAGTCTGAGCACCACTGCCCAGGGCTGATGCCAAAACAGTCCCCGCCAGCAGGGCTGAGGTTTCGTCCCACTCACCTGGGGAGGTGAAGCTCAGGCTTTGGTCCCTTTTCCAGGGTCGTATAATTTTTGTTGTGAGAAGAGAGTGCAAAGAAGTTTGAGAAATCTTGCCTAAAAGTGTATCTTTGTGTCTTCTTATAGCAAATTATCAGAGACAAATGTGTAACTTCTCAAACATATACTTTCTCCTGATATCTGAAAGACTGGCTACTTTTCAAGCTTTACACCCAAGTTTCTTGTGTTTGTTTATTTCATTTGTTAAAACTCAATGTAGCTCCACCAAGGACTCACATGACTAAGCAGCTGCAGAACACATAACTGTGCTCCACAATTTAAGGGTTTTTCTCTTTTCAAAATTTTGTTTTTAATTCTCCTGGATGTGAACTTGAAAAAATGATTCAAGGGTAAATTGATACAGTTTTGCTCTTCCCAATTGGCAAACCACCCGGTAAGATTTACAGCAGAACTTCATTATGAACAGGCCAGTCAACCACAAGTCTCATTTGGAATTGGCAGTATGCAATCAGGCAGAAGAAAAATAAGTAAATAATGTACAGTACTGTGTTAAATGTAAACTACTAAAAATAATAAAGAGAACTCAGCATTTTTCTTCTGCATAGAAAAGTTTAAAAACTATTAAATAAAATCAATGTTCAGCTGTAAACTTTTCAAAGAACTACAAGTCCCCTGCTGGCCCTGTGCTCCCCGCAGCGTATCGAAGTGGCAGTACTGCATGGAACCCAGGGTCAGCTGGAGAACTGTCCCTGGGCTTTACACAGCGCTGCTCTTTGAAACGCCACGTGCAGCCCAGGACAAGCAGGGGACTTCCTCCCGGCGTTTCAAAGAGGCAGACCTTGGGCTCCACGCAGCACTGCTGCTTTGCAGCACCCCTTCCTCTTTCCCCGCCCCTTGCTATCTCTATTAGAAAGAGGCAACAAGGGGACGGAGGGAGAGTGACTAATCGACTAGTGTGTCAACTATCCAATAAACACTGAGAATCACAATGGCAACTTACCAAGAGCCTGAGGGCAGAATCTAATTTGCATATATATTTATATAGTTTACATGAACTTGTCAATTTGTCCTCTTGTGATAGTTAGAACAAACAGTAATACATTACCAACTCTTAAAGCTTTATTCCCTTCTCTCCTTCCATCTAATATATACTATTTTCCATATACCATTTTCTTCCTTTGTTACCCTCTCTCCTCTTCCTTCCAATTCTCTTCCATTATGCTTTTTAATCCTCACCCTACCACTTCATCACTCACTCACTTCACCCTCCCTTTCACCTCTTCCTCCATCCAACACAGACTTTGCTAATTGCATTCAACAAAAAACTGGACTGATACACAGACAAGACTACAGTCTGTTTCTATAGGCTGCCCACTATGATGCTTTGCTCTTTCGATATGCCTTGCTAACCACACAGGAGTAAATCAATCTAGGGATTAATGGTTCAAGGAGAGAATGTCTGCTTGAAAAACTGTCAAGTTAGAGAAAAGACAGTTACCTGTTCTCATAACTAGTGTTCTTCAAGATGTGTTGTTCACATCCATTCCAATCAGGTGTACACACACCACATGCACAAGCATTGGAAACTCTTTTCCTAACAGCTCCTGTAGGCTCGGCTGCGGAAACCCCTAGAGTGGCGCTGCTATAACAGTGCATATATACACCACTGCTGATCCTACCCTCCCCCTCAGTTTCTTCTTGCCAGCTACTCCGACAGTGGAGAAGGAGGATGGGTATTGGAACGGACGTGAACAACACATCTCGAAGAACACCAGTTATGAGAACAAGTAACTGTCTTTTTTTCTTCAAGTGCTTATTCACGGTGATTCCAATTGGGTGACTCCTAAGCTGCTACCCCATGGAGGTGAGGTCAGAGTTTGGAATGACTGATGGCAGCACTGCCCTACCAACAGCTGCATCTTCCCTGGAGAATTTATCGCTTGCATAGTGGGCCGTGAACATATGAATCAAAGACCATGTGGCCACCCTACAGATCTCCTGTATGAGAAGCTGTGCCACAAAAGCCATTGACAAGGCTTGTGCTCTAGTCGAATGTCCTGTGACCAGTGGGGGAGGGACTCCTGCTAGGTCATAACAGGTGAATATGCACCACACTATCCAGGGAGATATACACTGCATAGAAACCGGGTCACCTTTCATACATTCTGCCAACGCCACAAATAGCTGCATGGACTTTCTAAATGGCCTAGTGCGATCTATGTAAAAAGCTAATACCCGTCTCATATCCAGCGTGTGAAGCACTCTCTGCCTAGCACTAGTGTGTGGCCTGGGATAGAAAACTGGAAGGAAGATCTCTTGGGTCAGATGGAATTAGGAGACCACTTTTGGTAAGAAAGATTAATGCAGCCTGAGCTGCACTTTATCCTTGTGGAAGACTGTGTACGGTAGTTCTGATGATAGGGTCCTCAACTCAGACACTCTCCTTTCTGAGGAGACAGACACCAGGAAGGCTACTTTCACAGAGAGATGAAGCAATGAACACTCAGCCATTGGTTCAAAGGGAGGTTCCATGAGTTAATGAGCATTAGGTACATGTCCCAAGCGGGTACAAGTGGACGATAATACAGATATAATCTGTCTAACTCCTTCCTAAAACATGTCACCATGGGGTGGCCAAACAGGGAATGCTGGGAGTAACCTGGGTAAAAGGCAGATACCACCACCAAGTGAACTTTGACTAAAGAGGGCGCTAGTCCCTCCGACCGTTGGTGCAACAGGTACTGCAGCACCACAGAATAGGTGCCCACCCAGGAGAAACATCCCGCTCCACACACCAACTGGAGAACCTTTTCCATTTGGCCAAGTACACTGCCATGGTAGAGAGCTTTCTGTTGCCCAAGATGACCTCTTGTACCTTGGCCAAGCACAGAAGCTCTTGCGAATTGAACCAGCCTGTTTCCACTCTGTTAGATGGAGTGAGCGCAAATCCGGGTGTCTGTGATGCCCCTGATGCTGCATCAGGAGGTCTGGGTACAGAGGAAGGGCTATCAGGGCTTCCAGCGACAAGTTGAGCAGAGTGGAGAACCAATGTTGGCACAGCCACGCCAGTGCTACCAAAATTAGATAGGCCCTGTTCCTCTGGGCTTTTAGTGGGACCCGATGTCCCAAGGGAATTGTGGGAAAATGCACACAGGAGGGACATTCCCCGCTAGTGCAGAGTGAATGTGTCTCCCATGGAATCCTGATAGTGATTCTGGAATGAACAAAAAAGTCAAGGCACTTTTTGTTCTGTGGGGCAGCTAACAGATCTAGATGGGGAGTCCCCTACCTGTGGAAGATTGATCGTATCACATCTTCCCAGACTGATCACTTTTGAACTATAAAGGTCCCACTGAGGACATCCATCAGAATATTCTGTAGCCCTGGTAGATACTGGGCTTCCAAGTAGATTTTGTGCTTTATGGCAGTGGTTCCCAACCTGTGGTCCACAGACCCCTGGGGATCTGTAAGGGCACTGCAGAGGATCCGTGGAAAGTTTTTAAAAGTAAGTATTGGACCCACCACCTGGAGCATGGGGTGAGGTCAGCAGCTGTGCATGCCGGGATGTGGCTTGCTTTTGATCCTGTTCTCTGAAAGCTAAGGAAGCGTGGGGAAAGTGCTTGTACGCGACGTATGCCTCTCAGTAGGGACCTGAACGACTAGTCAACTATCCGATAAGCAAAGGCTAGTCAACTAGTCGCTTCCTCTCCTCCCCTCTTACTGCCTCTATCAGAAAGATCCATCAGAAAGAGGCAGCAAGGGAGAGGAGGGAAAGAAGGGGTGCTTCAAAGCAGCAGGGCTGTGTGGAGCCTGGGGCCAGACACTGGGCTCCACGTGGCACTGCTGCTTTGAAATGCTGCATGCAGGCCAGGGCCAGCTGACCCAGGCTGCACGCAGCATTTCAAAGAGTCAGCACAGTGTGGAGCCTGGAGTCAACAGGAGAGTCCCCATGTAGTCCTAGACTGCACACCCTTAGTGTCTGGGGAACGGGATCAAAAGCAAGCTGCGTCCTGGTGCACATGGCTGCTTGTCCCTCACCCACTCTGTTCCGCCCTTGCCCCCTATCCTTCTGCCTTTGCCCCCTACCCTCCCAAAGTTCTGCCCTTGAGATGCTGGCAGCTCCAGAGCTCCCTTTGGCCACGAGAGCCCCTTCGCTCAGTGGATGGGCAGGGGATGGAGAGGACAGGAGCTGAGGAAGCAGCGAGGCAAACAGCAGCCAGTGGGACTTAAGAAGCTCCATACCCTGCAGTCTGCACGTCCCTCAGCCCATGCTGAAACTGACAAGCTGTGACTATACCCTGGAGTTGGCTTATAAAAGGGTCAGTCACTTTTTTACAATTTTTTTCTCTTTTTTTGAATACGTCACCCTGCTCTAACCATTCAAAAGCCATTAGAGTGGCAGGTGGGGCCCAATAATAAAAAGGTTTATTATGTTACTACGTTTTTATAGTACCTTAAAGACACAGTACCTGCCTTACAGATGCTATAACTGAAGGGGGACCAGTATTACAGACGCTGCAAAACTAACATGTTGAATGAGAATCAAAGATTAACTTCAAAAGGGAGTTAATGGCACCATCAGCCTACAAGTCTGATTAAACAAACATGGATACAGGTTGGACCTCTCTGGTTCAGCACCCTCAGGGCCTGACTGGTCCCAGATAAGACATTTTGCTGAATCAGAAGAGGTCATTTCTGGTCCCCCTTCCCTGCTGCCCCACTGGGCTTCCCAGCTAGATAGCAAGCCAGACTTCTTGACCCCCTCTAACTCCTCCCAGTCCAGCTAGGCCACACATCAGCCTTTCTGGCTCCACCTCCTCCCAGTCAGGTTGCATGTGCTGGGCCTCCACCCCCTTACCCCCACAGTCTAGCTGGGCCACACATTGGCCTTCCCAGCTGTCTCCACCACCCCCCACCCAGCCGAGTAGCGCGCTTGTCTCCCATGCCCCTCCCCCATCGCCAGGCTACCCAACCTATGCAGTGCACCAGGACACACTGATCCTGGAACTAGACCAGAGAGCCATAAGAACATAAGAATGGCTGTACTGGGTAAGACCAAAGGTCCATCTAGCCCAGTAGCCTGTCTGCCGACAGCGGCCAACACCAGGTGCCCCAGAGGGGATGAACCGAAGACAATGATCAAGTGATTTGTCTCCTGCCCTCCTTCTCCAGCCTCTGACAAACAGAGGCCAGGGATACCATTTTCTATCCCCTGGCTAATAGCCTTTTATGGACCTAACCTCCATGAAATTATCTAGCTTCTCTTTAAACTCTGTTATAATCCTAGCCTTCACAGCCTCCTCTGGCAAGGAGTTCCACAGGTTGACTACACGCTGTGTGAAGAACTTTCTTTTATTAGTTTTAAACCTGCGACCCATTAACTTCATTTGGTGTCCTCTAGTTCTTCTATTATGGGAACTAATAAATAACTTTTTTTATTCACCCTCTCCACACCACTCATGATTTTATATACCTCTATCATATCCCCCCTCACTCTCCTCTTTTTTAAACTGAAAAGCCTTAGTCGCTTTAACCTCTCTTCATATGGGACCCGTTCCAAACCCCTAATCATTTTAGTTACCCTTTTCTGAACCCTTTCTAACGCCAAAATATCTTTTTTGAGGTGAGGAGACCACATCTGTACACAGTATTCAAGATGTGGGCGTGCCATAGTTTTATACAGGGGCAGTAAGATGTTCTGTGTCTTATTTTCTATCCCTTTCTTAATAATTCCTAACATCCTATTTGCCTTTTTGACCACCGCTGCACACTGTGTGGAAGTTTTCAGAGAACTATCCACGATAACGCCAAGATCTCTTTCCTGATTTGTCGTAGCCAAATTAGCCCCCACCATACTGTACGTATACTTGAGGTTATTTTTCCTGATGTGCATTACTTTACACTTATCCACATTAAATTTCATTTGCCATTTTGTTGCCCAATCACTCAGTTTGGTGAGATCTTTTTGAAGTTCTTCACAGTCTGCTTCTGTCTTGACTATCTTAAACAGTTTAGTATCATCCGCAAACTTTACCGCCTCACTGCTTACCCCTTTCTCCAGATCATTTATGAATAAGTTGAACAGGATTGGTCCCAGGACTGACCCTCAGGGGACACCACTAGTTACCCCTCTCCATTCTGAAAATGGATGAATGCCATCCGGTCCCGGTGATTTGTTAACATTAAGTTTTCTTATTTGTTCCAAAACCTCCTCTAATGACACTTCAATCCAGGACAGCTCCTCAGATTCACCACCCACAAAGGATGGTGCAGATTTGGGAATCTTCCTAACATCCTCAGCCGTGAAGACTGAAGCAAAGAAATCATTTAGTTTCTCTGCAATGGCTTTATCGTCCTTGATTGCTCCTTTTATATCTCGATCGTCTAGGGGACCTACTTTATAGAGGTGCAACTTGTACTACGAAATCAAATGAGGACAAATTATCACGATTATTGATAGGTAGAGAAGTACAATTAACCCCATTTTATAAATGGCAAAAGGAGACACAAGTAACATGTCCATGCTCACAAAAGAGACTGTGGCAAAGCTGGAAAGTGACCCCTCAATCCCAATTCCATGTGTTCACTGCAAGACAAGCTTTCACAAGGGTGAATACATTATAGGTCACAAGAGCGTTGGAAGGACAAGTCAATTAACGGTTGTAAGGCATTCAGATTCTATGGTGATGGACTTCATACAAGTACACAAGGGAGATCTGTTTGTACATTAACCACCATTCATGCTTTTTATGTAAGAACTAGGTGGTTAATAAAATTGAAAGAAATTCAGAAGAGGAAATATTTTTCCCATACAAAATATAATCTCTCAGTCTGTGGAACTCTCTTTACCACAAATTTTCAGGGAAGTCAAGGGCTTGGTAGAATTCAAAAAAATGCTTGTAAGTAACGATACCCTCCTCCCAGAGTATAGTAGTCTGTCTGTCTCTCATTCATATATATCTATATCTCTCTATATTATCATCATCATCAACCATGGGCTCAACACCCATTGGTGTCCGATGCCTCGCTCACTATTTCCTTCCATTTTTCTCTGTCCAGTGCGGAGTGGCTTAGTTTCTGTAGATTAGCTCTGCGTCAATATACTATATCATCTACCCATTCTCTGTGGGGTCTGCCTCTCCTATTCGGACCATCCATTATGCCGAATACCAGGGTCTTAACTTTTCACTCGTTGTTCTTTCTGCAGATATGCCCGAATAGCTGTAACTTCCATTGTATAACCTTCTGCAGTAAGTTCTCTTTCGGCTGTATCTTCCCATATAATTCCTCGCTGGTAACCTTCTGCATCCATCCTATTCTCAGGATCTATATATAACAACTCCTCTTGAACGCCAATATCCTTCTTTTCGAATCATTCATTATCACCCATGTCTCACAGCCCGGACAACATGCTGCTAAATACATACGTTTTTCAAGACACTCAGCTTCATTCCTAAGCTAATTGCTTTACTTTTCCAGATCTTATCCATCGCCTTCAAACTCACTCTTGCACTATTCTAGTCGCTATTTCCTTCTTACAGTCTAGATCATACGTCATGTTGCTCCACAAATACATGAACTTCTTTCTCTACATTCTCTAGTTTGAGGCCATCTACACTGATCTAACTTCCTATTTCCTTATCTCCAAATACCACTGTCTTTGTTTTATTGATATATATAATCAGTCCATACCGCTTCCCTTCCTCATTTATAGGGCTCGCCAAGCAGCGGCGAGCCCTGTTCGCCAGCCGTGCGGTTCTGCGCGCTGTGCAGATCGCTCTGCGCTGGCTCTTCCAGGTTGTAATCTACTCACCATGGGAGAATAGATTACATTATTTGTTAAGCCCTGCTCATTTAGCACCTGAACCCTTCTTGCTAGCTTCTCTTCATTTTCCTCGATTATAACTGTATCATCCGTGAGCCACAAGTTGTTAATTCTCATCTCGTGCACCGATATCCCTTCTACCTCTTCCTTAATCTTGTCCATCGCTCTCTCTAGGTGCATGATGAAGATACTCAGAGATATCGGATCTCCTTATCTTGTACCTCTACTCATTCTAAACCAACTTCACAACTCTCCGCACATGTGTGTGTGTGTCTGTATATGTATACATATATGTATAAAATTCCTGCAGGATGGCAGAGTGCCATCATCACATCATTCTGCATCCCACCAACTGCTTCCACCTATCCTCAGCTCGGGGGAGTGTGTGTGTGTGTGGGGGGGGGGAGGAAGAGAGACAGGGCTTGTACAGCCTCAGTCTACCTTCCTTGGGAGCCGGGGGGGGGGAGGGGAGAGTGAAGGCTGTTGTGGCCTTGGCAAGTGCAGTGGGCACAGTCCTCTAGTAAATATTTAAAAAAAAAAAACATTTAGAAGGAATAGAAAGCTTCAAACTTTGTGGCAGACACCAATATCTAATTTACTGGGGGTTAGGAGGAAACCTTCCTTAGACAGTTGCGGATTAATCTGCCTACTATTATTTTTCTTCATCTAGAACTGACTTTATTCTAAAGCAACAACCATTTTGGGTAAGGGTATTGGACCAGACAGATCACTGGTATGATATGTATGGCAATTTCTGTGTTATCAGAATAAGATTTTTTATAATAAAAACATCTTTTACTCGTTATTCTTCTATTCAAACGCAGATGCAACTGAACCATTTTTGGTCAAACTTAATAAAGAGTAGAGACCATGACTACAAGATTTCAACCCAATAATGGATTTTATACTGAGTGACTGAAGATATGGGTTTGCAATAGAAGTTCTTATACAACCTTAATACAATATAGGTGTTTCCAGCACTCCAGCTATAATAGCTATATTTGATTACGAATACCACTAGTGGACTCTCATTCAAAGCAAGTCCTTTCACTCTCATTTGTTTCTGCCTTCAAACTTAATTATACAACATACCTAAAATAAAAAGAGCTACCTCAGTTTCTCATTTGAGCCAGCTGACATATGGTGAAAATCAGAAGAAAACCCAATAATAGTTCAAGTGTAACGGTGGAAATCAGCTGTCAAAAAATGAGAAAGCCTCTACATTAGGTTAGTCTGATCTTCCAGCAGTTCACATGCTAATGAGATTTTCTTGATACCTGAGCTTGGTTCTGATATCATTCTAACAATGAAGCCAGAGTACCACCATACAAAGATCTGAGTCAAACTAAGCAAGTTCAAAGCACAAATAGTTTAACATTTTCAATTGTTTAAAAGTTTTACAAAGCAAGCAAAATAATCTATGTCTCAAAAATACCACTTCTTACCTAGGGATGTAAGCAACTAGTTGACCATCCCTAGTGATGCAACTAGTTGCTTCTTTCCCCTTGCTGCCTGTATTAGAGAGAGGCAGCAAGGGCAGGGAGCAGATGCTGGAGGGAACCAGCTTAAAAGCCAGTTCCCCCCCAGCACTGTCTCCACGGGGGGCAGGGGAGGTATAGGCACAGTGGGAAATGGCACAAGCGGCACAACTTCTGCTGCAATTCTGCCCTGAAGGGCTCTTGTACATTTCAAAAGCAGAAGCCCTTCAGTAAGTGTGAGGCCAGTAGGTTACTGTCCCACTGGCCCCAGGGCCCCATGCTGGGCTTCTTTTTTGAAATGTACAAGAGCTCTGTTGAGGCTCTTGTACATTTCAAAGGCTCAGGAGCTGCAGGGAATGTGGGACCAGTCCCCTGCTGGACCCATACTCCCTGCAGGGCTTCCACTTTTGAACTGTAGCAATAGCCCAGTAGGCAGAAATCCCATCAACTATTCAATTAGTTAATTAATCTAAATTTAACATCCCTGTTCTTACTATACATTAGTACTATTATTTTACGAGGAAGAGTAGACTAAAGAGATAGATTTAAACTCTCATTTACCTGCTTCAACAGATCTATTTCCATTTTTCATTTAAGAGGCACAATGAATGTTCAAATTGACTGCCATAAAAAAAACAGGCCTGATGCATCTGTACCATACATGAAACTCACAATGACATTAATGACATGATCACTCATGAAGCAGCTGCAGAATCAAACCCACATCATGTCAAAACTGGAATTCTAAAGTGCACAAAAAGCTGCTGCTTTTGCTGAGTAAGCAAATAGCAGTCCTATCCAAAAACTTTTGCTAAGGGAAACAAGGCAGATTACAGCTCAGGTCTCAGTATTCAGTCTTTCTTCTACAAATAGATATGACAAATTGATATTAGTTATGTATGAAAGCTTTAGGCAGCAAACTTGCTCATTCGGTTTCGTCTTCACTACAGAAATAAAGACGGCTGATATTATTGCACCAAAACATACATAGCTCTGCATGCAGCTATTTTTATCTCAGACACATCTGTCCTATTTCAAGATGTGCTGAGAACCCAAAACTAACTGGAGGCCCTGGGAGATGCTAGAGCTCAGCACAGCTACAAAACAAAAATAGGCAGGCTGATGCTTAGAAACATAGTTTCAGAAGTAAAACCTAAGCCAGAAAGTGTCCTAGAAACAATGATTTACCACTATTTTTAGATCTTAAAATGCATATTTTAAAATAACGTATTTGTTTTGTTAAGAATAGTCATTTAGGCCCTCAAAATTATGCAGTGCCCACACTGAGCTACTTACTAGAGATGTGAAAAAGCAGTGATACCCAACATTTTTAAGCACAAGATCACTTTTTTGAATTTAAGTGCAATCCAGGAACTACCTCAAACCCATATACCCTTGCCTCACCTCCTTTTTGCCCCTTCTTCAAGGCCCCAGCCCTGTTTACTGCATCTTCTCTCCCTTTCATCAGGCGGGGCAGAGGGTTGGGGTTCAGGCTTTGGTCTTGGGTTAAGGGATTCAGAGTGTGAGGGGCTCTGAGCTGAGCCTGGGGCAGGAAGTTGGGGTGCAGGAAGGTATTCAGGGAACAGGCTCTGAAAGGGAGTTTGAGTCTGGGGGGTGGGCTCAGGGCTAGGTCAGGGGCTTGCAGTGCAGGAGGGGGTTTATGACTGGAGCAGGGGTTCAGAATGCAGGCTCCAGCTAGACACTGCTTACCGCAGGTGGTGCAGTGGAGCTAAGGCAGGCTCACCCCTGCCCTGGCCCTGCATCACTCTCAAAAGCTGCCAGCAAACTCCCTCCATCCCAAGCCCTGTTGTGTCCCTCTCCATCCTGTGGAGACAGAATACAGGGGGGGAGGGGGACACCCTGACTTCAGTGTCCCCCTCCTCTCCCTTCCCTTCCCTTCCCTGCCCTGCACAGCAAGTGTGTGTGTCGGGGGGAGGAGGGGACAGCTCCAAGGCAAAGGGCAGGAGATGTGCAGCAGTGGGGGAAAGAGGCAGTTGAAGTACCGGCATTTGATAGCTTCTTGGCCAAATCAGTTAAGATCACCTGTCAGAGGCTCCAAGATCTACCGGTAGAATTTACTGGTTGGGGACCACTGTGAAAAAGTAACCATTTACATGGTTAACTGATGAGCATGGGCTCATCGGTTAACATGCATGGTTACACACACCCTCCTCCCAGTGCTGCTGCCCCTGATGAGAAGCCGGCTCCATGTACCAGCTCCCACAGAGCCACCTGCTTCTCCCTCTGATGGTGCTGCCTCTGATGCAGCACAATATACATACAGCATAACGTATATAATTTTACTGCACCTATTTCCCTAGTTTCTTTTCTCTATGTTCAGTACTATTCCCTAATCTCTCCCCAGTCCTCTGACCTCACTTTTCCATTCTGGTCCTTCTACTCTTGACTTCACATCTCAAACATCCATAAGTTTCAGAATGTTCCATCAGCAAAGCCCTCCCTCAACCTTTGAATTCCTCCTAAAAACCCTACTACAACAACAAAATCCTTCCACCTCATCACCAGTTCTCACGTCCTCCTTTACCTCAGCAATTTGTGTTATCAGGTGATTGATTTGATCAATGTAGGGCCTGAATACTCTGCATGTGAAACTCCTACTGAACCCAATGGAAGTTTTGCAGAGGGCTTATGCCAGGGAAGGGGAACCTGTGACCTGCAGCTTGCCTTGATCCATCCCACAAGGCTCGGGGCCTCCCTGCCTTCCCTACAGCAAGGCAAGTGAGCACTGGTACTCCAGCCACAGGGACAAGGGGACCACAAATGTGTGACTTGGCACCCCCACGTTGCTGGAATACAAGCACTGGCTCTCCAGCACAAGGAGGGGGAGCCTGGAGCCTCACAGGCGGGATCGAGCCAAGCCACAGGCCTCATGCAAACTCTGCCTGGCAGCAGGAGGGAAACCACTTTGTGCAATGCCATTGCCCTTCCCCCAAAGCTAGGCGAATGGCAGCACAAGGAATCTCTGTTCTGCATTCAGTTGCAGGCTCCTCTCTAGTCCCTTTCATTGGACAGGAATCATGGCCAATGGTATCTGTGGGAGGGGATGGTATCTGCAAGCACAAGGTAGCACAGAGCCACTTGTCCCTCTCCGCTGCACCAGGTAGTCGCCACAATCCTCCCAGATCTCTCACCTCCAGCCAACTCCTGCACTAGGGATGTAAGCTACTAGCTGAGTAGTTGCTTCCCCTCCCTGTTGCCTCTATCAGAGAGAGGCAGCAAGGGGGTGGGGGAGCAGAATTTGGTGCTGGGGGGAGCTGGCTTAAAAGCCAGTTCCTCCCAGCACCGTCTCTGTGGGAAGAAGGGGCAGGGAATGTGGAGAACTGGTGGGGCTTACACTTTTGAATTGCATCAAGAGCAGGGCTCTTGCTACATTTCAAAAGCACAAGCACTGCAGGAAGCCTGGGGCGAGCTGTGGACTCAAACAGTCCCCTGTTGGCCCCATACTCCATGATCCCTACTTTTAAAATGTACAAGAGCCCCAGATGTCCAAAGGAGGGAGCACGCGGTGCTTCTGCCTTTGAAATGCAGCAAGAGCTGGCAAAGCTCTTGCTACATTTCAAAGGCAGAGGCGCCCTTATTGACTAATCGAATAGTCAATACAAATTACATCAACTATTTGATTTGTTGATTAATCTAAATTTAACATCTTTATCCTGCACTCCACCTCCAAACCAGATACCACACAGCCCCATGCACTCCTGCCCCAACAGCTCCCTCCTGCACACTGAACATCTTATTTTGGGTCCACTCCAAAACAAAAGGGGCCTCACAAAATTTACTAGCTCCGGTCCTGCAGAAGAGTTAGTCCAGCCCTGGGAGGAATCCCTAAGCCTCACCAGTCTCTGCATGCCCTCCTCCCCTCTCCTGTGGGGCTGGAGTGTGAGGGGAACGAAGTGGGCTTTTTCTCCCTTTTGCTTCTCAGTTGGGAGCAATGTCTCTAAGGGCTTTTTTCCTCCTTAGCTGGAAACCAGGTTAAGAATTGGTTTGGGGGGTTCTTTTTTTTTTTTTTGGCTTCTCAACTGTGTGGATTTGCTGAATTATTTTTCTGTAGGTTAGTGGCCTCTGACCACAAAAAAGTTTCCCTATCCCTAGCTTACAGGATTAATAACTTCAGAAGGGTAGACGAGTTAATCATCTGAAGAAGTGGGTTGTGCCCACGAAAGCTCATGATACCATCTACTGTTTTGTTATTCTTTAAGGTGCTACCAGACTATTTACTGTTTTTTAAAGTTTTTACAGAATTAAGCACCCTTTAATTGTCAACTCTTTAGGGCAGAGAATGTGTACCATGTAAGTTTGGGATGTGTAGTCAAGGGGTGTGGCCTCCCTCAGAGAATGAAGCCGTTCCCTGGTGAGAGGAACCCAGAATGCCTAGGCTGCCATGATGGAAGCAGAAGGGTGGGAAAGAAACCAGAAATATAACAGGCAGGCCATGTTGCTCAGGGAAGGAGACAGATGCTTCTTGCCCTTTACTGGAATTGGAAGTGGCAGAAGACTTCTGCTGTCCTCAGGATACCTCCAAGGTACCAGGACTACCACTGGGACACAGAGGACAACCCCAGGGTTCACGTACACCTGGAGGAGAAGGGAGGAAGGAGTCCAGAATTACCCCTTCAGTCAGTCTGCAGTCAGCTATCTTAAATGCTGTCAGCATATCATGGTGGAATTCCTCACTGATCCAGTGGCAAACAACTCTGCCACTGTTAGGACCTTAGGCTGGGACAAAGTGGAGTCGCATGAATATGGGTCCCCCTACCCATGTGGTGGCAATATTCCCCTTCCCAAGGCCAAGAGGCCCATGCTTGTCTGTCGCCCACCAGAGGCATAACGACAGACTGGGGGTGTGTCTAGACTACAGGGTTTTGTTGACAAAAGTGGACTTTTGTCGACAAAACTATACCTGCGTCCACGCTACTGCTGAGTTCTGTCGACATAACGTCGACAGGACTCAGCAGTTTTGTCGACGCTGGTAAACCTCATTTCACGAGGCATAACGCTTTCTGTCGACAGAGTTCTGTCGACAGAAAGCATTATTGCATGTAAACTGTCCTTGCGTCTACACTGCCGTGTCGACAAAGCAGCTTGCTTTGTCGACAGAACTGAATGTAGTGTAGACGCTCTTTGTCGACAGAAGCTTTGTCGACAGTATCTGTCGACAAAACTTCTGTCGACAAAACCCTGTAGTCTAGACGTACCCTGGGTGTCTAACTACTGGTGTTCCACCTAGACCATTTGCTGGGTGCCGCACCCTAGCCAAGTGTCTGGGCCCAGAATAACTCGCTGCTACCTAAGGGCTATGTGGTGCCCCGCCCTCGTTGAGGGCCTGGGCTCCTGAACTAGTTGCTGTTTCTACCCTGCCCAAGAACTGGAGCTGGCTAACTTCCTCCTTTATTTAGACTGTGATTTCAGTAGAATCAGCAAAAGGGTTTGGCATCCCTCAGAGACTGACAGCAAGTGGGAGCCACACCCATCTACATGCTTCCAGGGCACATGATTACATAATACAAACATTCATTGCCATCTATTCATCAAAAGCACTAGAAATTAATCAAGTATTATTAGCTGTCTTGAGAAAAGCAGCAGAGGAGGGGAAGAAAATCTCCTTTAAAAAAAAAAAGAGAATATTATGGAATTCTGATAGCCTATTTTAAATAAGGAAGAGGAGCAAGAATATACTCAACTCATGTTTAACGTTTTGATCTTCCTCCATTAATTCATTATGATCTTTCATACTACATACCTGAATCATCAGCTAATCTGCTGATTCTTTCCAGCACAGCAATACAATCTCTCTCATCATCGCTGACTTCCTTCAAAGTGTCCAGCAAACTTCGCGCCACCATTTGCCTAGTTCATAAGAGAATAAATATCATACAATTTTTGGAAGCAATAAACAGAACGTTTCTGATTACTCAATATTTCTTTGAGGGTGAAGGAGTTTTTTTAACCACACTATAAAAAAAAAAGGATCTAAATAATTTTAAGCTAATAACTTCAATTAAAATAATCTTAAGAAAACTAAGACGTTAAAGAACTATGCTATACATCAGAACTATTAACATTAAATGTGCAGTCTCCCTTCAATTTACAAGAATAAGGAACTTAGAAGCAATGTCAACATCCTGGAATTATTCCCCATCTTCAGGGCAGATGAATATCGAGTGTGTCAAATTTTCATCCTCAACAATGAATTCTCTTACTTGACAGAGACAGGCGAAACTCTTGCTTTTAGAACAGCTTTTTGATTGAAAGCATGAGCACTCAGTAGAGACTAACTACAGCCAAACTAAAAGATAACTTACCAATGCTGCACTTTGTCTAAAGCCTAAACAAAGTCATGTACATACATCATGAAAATAAACAGAACCACAAGTACAATTCTGTTTATGCTTGGGACATACATGAAGAATAATAGAAATGCAGCATTCATGTAAATAAGAACCACCTAATTCACTATTTTTAACTAATTAAATTTTTATAATTAACCCAAAACATCTCAATATTGACACTAAAGTCTAGACTACAAATGTAAACAACAAGACTAATTTGTAAACTAAAACTGTAATTTGTTAGTGATATGGATTGCCCTAAATGAAATGTGTTCAGGTAGCATGGTTACTACCTGGTTAGTAACCATCACCACTATCAACATTTTGCCTTGTAAGCGACCAACACAGAGCATGTGGTTTTCTTTGCACTTTTTGGCCACACAGATGAGATACTCACAACTGTCATCAGTTTGGATGGTCCTTTAGCTCTCTTTACAGTAAGAAAACCAAAACTGAGTACATTGCCCCCACAAGCTGCAGGCTCTTTGTGCACGTCCTTCAAACAATCTATTCCATTCCTGAGGCAGTTAAAGGATAACTGCCTAAATAGTCTCAGAATGAACAGATACTAACACAGTGACGTAGGTGTGGACGCACAGTCTGTTAACAAATGGGAGAGCCATGGAAAAATTCAGCTGTGCAGACAAAGATCAAACACATTAATTAAAACTGGATCACATAAGAGAGTCACAGGCTGGGTTACCAATACATGTTTGGATTTCTCACATAAGCAGGGCTTTAGGAACTTTGCAATTCATTTAAATAGAGCCAGGAAAATACAGGTGATTACCATGAATGTAAAGCCTCAACACTAACCATCATTTAAACTTTTCTAGAATTAAAATGAGTATTTTTTCCAATCTCAAAAGTAATCCAGCCATATTACACACTAGCCACCAGCAAAACTGTTTTAAACAAACAAAAAAGTAAGCACTCTTGTTTTTCTTTAAAAATACAACAGAGACTCTTCACTTTTTCCAAGCCTGCTCTTGAAATAGGATCACCCATGCCAAGTTTCAACCTGTAAAGTGGTACATATTTCTAAATAGAGAAACAGCTAATAAAAACATGCTCATTGACTAAACTGGAACAGAACAAATTCTAGTTTGATAAATGTTTATGCTTCATTCAAATGTTTTGTAATCAATTGACCAAAAAGTATCCATGTAGTGTTCGTGGAGAGAGAAGGTGACCAGACTAAGGATGTTAAAATGTGATTATTTGGCTAACCGTATAGTCAATATAATTTGTATCTACTATACAATTAGTCAATAAGCGCCTCTGCAGAGCTTCAGCAGGAGTTGCTCCAGAGGAGCCGACTTGAGCCGGGACTGAGCAGTCCTGACTTGTGCCGGCTCCAGAGCTACCCGTGCTGTGGCTCTGCATTTTAAATGTAGTAAGAGCAGCTGGGCTCTTACTACATTTAAAATACAGAGATGTAGTGATCAACACAAGCTGGGACTGCTCAATCCTGGCTTACTCATTGTCCAGTAGCCTGTTTGCGGTGGACAGGGGCTGGTGCCGGAGCAGTCTCTATTCACGGCGGCCAGCCCTGGCGATGGCAAACAGGCTGCTCTGGCACCAGCCCCTGTTCGTGGCCATCAGGGCAGAAGCCCCTCAGGGAGTACAGGACCAGTGGGAGAAGCTGGCTCCAAGCTTCCTGTGGGGCTTCCTTTTGAAATGTACATTTCAAAGGCTCAGGTGCTGCAGGGAGTGAGGGGTCCGTCCTCTCCTGGAACCATGCTCCATGTGGGGCTTCCGCTTTTGAACTGCAGCAAAAGCCCAGAAATCCCACTGACTATTCAATTAGTTAACTGATCTAAATTTAACATCCCTAATTTAGATTGAATTGGGATGCTTACATGGAGAATTTCTTCCATTCCAAAGAGCATATCTTTCCTGCATGTGGCTGTCTACTCTGTATGAGAATTTCCTTAATTGCTGGAAGCTCCATCAGCTAACATTCAAGTCAACAAATGCAAAGATAGTGGGTCTGGGTGCAGAATCTAATTGCAATTTTGTGATAGCATATCTGGGCAGGCTGGGAAATGGATACCTGCAATAGGTCTGTAAACCAAAACTGCTTTGGCCAGTAAAGATCTCTGAGAATCAATGTAGCCCCTTCTGACCTTGGCCATCAATCTGGTGAATGGTGAGAAAATTGGTGGAAATGCATTCATGACTTGAGTCTATTGTTGGAGGAAGCAGACTGGCAAAACAACAGGGTATGTTACTCTTCTGGAACAAAAAAAATTTGGGCATTTGGCACTATTCTGTCAGTGAAAAGATCAACTGTGGAAATCCCATACTGACCAAATACCAGTTCTGTAATGGATTTTCACAGAAACTACCCACTTCTGACTACTGCAGGTCTACTCAAAAAGTCTGCTAGGTTGTTGCTGATTCCTGGAAGAGAACAAGCCAATGGAATTATCCCATGTTGGGCAATGTGTCACAGCTTGATGACTTCCTAACAGAGAGGTGATGAACCAGCCCCTCTATTTATATTGCATATTGGCCATCAAGAGCCGTATCCTGGAGTTCCATAGGAGGGTATCATAGAATCATAGGACTGGAAGGGACCTCAAGAGGTCATCGAGTCCAGCCCCCCACCCTCAAGGCAGGACCAAGCTCCATCTACACCATCCCTGACAGATGTCTATCTAACCTGTTCTTAAATATCTCCAGAGAGGGAGATTCCACCACCTCCTTTGGCAATTTATTCCAGTGTTTGACCACCCTGACAGTTAGGAATTTTTTCCTAATGTCCAATCTAAACCTCCCCTGCTGCACTTTAAGCCCATTACTCCTTGTCCTGTCCTCAGAAACCAAGAGGAACAAATTTTCTCCTTCCTCCTTGTGACACCCTTTTAGATATTTGAAAACCGCTACCATGTCCCCCCTTAATCTTCTTTTTTCCAAACTAAACAAGCCCAGTTCATGAAGCCTGGCTTCATAGGTCATGTTCTCTAGGCCTTTAATCATTCTTGTCGCTCTTCTCTGTACCCTTTCCAATTTCTCAACATCTTTCTTGAAATGTGGCGCCCAGAACAGGACACAGTACTCCAGCTGAGGCCTAACTAGTGCAGGTATAAAATGCCATATTAGCCAGTCTTACAGTCATGAACTCCAGGATGTTTATGTTTCAAGTCATCTTGATGCCATGTTCCCTAGACCTACAATTTGTTTAGCTAGGCTCCCTATCCTGCTCCTAATGTGTCTGTAATGAGTGTCATTGTCAAAGGGAGCAGAATACGGAGCATCCTTTTTCCTGCTCTTGGGATCTAATCACTACCAGAGGTCTCTCAGGACTTAGAGTTGGACCTTTGGTCATGTAGTAGACAGACAAGGAGTACACTCTCCTCGGCCAAATTCGTAGGAGCCACAGATGAAGTTTGGCACATGATGTCAGTTATGTGCCCACCTGGCAGCCAACTAGAACTTGGCAAGTCTATGCTGTCATAGTTGGACTTGACTTTAGGTTGTTTATTATTGATCAGAAAATGTAGAACCAGGCCTCTGGAGATAGACTTTCACCAACAGAGAGTTGATTGTATGAACTCTATCATTTGTGATGGAATGAAACAAGAGTTAGTCTCCTTCTGTGATCTGCCTCTGATCAACCAATTGTCTAAGTACAGGAAGACATGAATATCCAGTCTCCTTAAACATACTGCCATCACCGCTAGGCAATTTGTGAAGATCATCAATCCTACGGAGAATCCAAATGGCACTACCCTGTATTGGCAATGGTTGGGCACCCTGTGCATCACAGGTACTTCCTGAGGGCTGTATGGATGACTATATGGAAACACATCCTATAAGTCAAGCCACTAATCAGCTTTGAGCTTTAAGAGATGGAATAAGAGAGGCAAGTTTTAACATCCTGAACCGAAGGCAAGGTATGTATATGTGGAGTCTCCTCAGATCTACCAAAGCATGAAGACTAGGGATGTTAAAATGCATGTAATTAATTAACCTTGTAATCACTGAAAATTTCAATGATTACACACAAAGCGGCAGTCGTCTCCCCAGGAACCGGTGTGTAAAGGCCAGCTTTTAAGACAGCTCTTTGCACATACTGGCTCCTGCCTCCTCCCCCCACCACCATGCTGCTGCTTCTGATACAGAAGCAGCAGTGTAGGGTGGCAAGTGGCTTTTAAGCTAGCTCTCCACACATATCAGCTCCTGCCTGCAGCCCCACACTGTTGCCTTTGATACAGAAGCAGCAGCACAGGGCAGCAGGCGGCTTCTAAGGAGCAGGTGCAGACTAGAAGCCAGCTCTCTCTATGCCAGGGGTGTCCAAACTTTTTTCAAAGAGGGCCAGATTTGATGAAGTGAATATGCGTGAGGGCCGACCATTTTGCCTGACATTCTTTGAACCATTAAAATTAAATGCAAATTAACTATTTTATGCAAAGTTTATTGCAAACGGCATACTTTTCATTTCGTCACATGGATGACCAATCTAAACAGGTGTTAAATCACTCTGCCTTTCATATCTGAAGGCCAGATGAAAAAAAAATCCAGGAAGCTGAAATATATGTCAGGAACATTGTAAAGTACATTACATATTATTGGTAATAAAGGTTGTCTGTCAACTTTTAAGTTCAAAAAATATGAACAGGAACATAACACCAAGTATACATGTTGTGTCCAAATATATTTATAACTGATTTAGACCAACTGACATTAACTGAGATTTTACAATGTATTCATCTCAATACATATGGATTCGTTGGGGGCCATAAAAGATAGATATTGCCAAATTACCTGTGGGGCCGTATTAAACCGGAACACGGGCCGCAATTGGCCCGCGGGCCGGACTTTGGACATGCCTGCTCTATGCATACCAGCTCCTGTCTGCCACCCCACGCTGCTGCTTCTGAGGCAGCAGTGCAGGGCAGCAAGCAGCTCCTGTACAGGGAGGTAGGTGTAGCCATGTTAACCATTAACCATGAACATGGTTACACTTTCACATCCCTAATGAAGGCCTACTTTCTTCAGAAAGAGAAAATAAAGAAAAAAGAAGCCTCTTTCCCTGTATTCAGGTACCACTGCCTTTGGCTCATAGACAAAGAAATTAAACCACCTGCAGTAGGTACTTATGAGAGAAGTGCCTGAAAAGGGAGGGAAATGAGGTGAAGGGAGAATAAGGAATGAAATTTCAGAGAGACCACTGCCAAAGGCTATTCTGGCATCCCTTTTCTCTGGTGTCAGGTGGCTTCCAAAAATTGTGATCACTGAAATAACCCTGATATGGCCCCAACAGTCCCATCAAATATGCTGAGGTGCCACCAGTGCATGATGTGTCACTAAGAAGTAAAAGAATGGCATCTCCCAGTATAGCTGGGCTTTTTCCTGGGTGGATAACTGGGCTCTCTGGTACAAAACCACAGGCTCTTCTGTTTCATCTGAGGTGTGTAACAGAAAGGTTTTTGATAAGGAGACAGTGCATAAATTCTAAAGGACTGCAAAGTAGCCTTCAAATCTCTCAAAGAATGCAAAACATTGTGTGATCACTGAGCAACTCCATCCCTTCATAGGACAGGTCCTTTTTAGTAGCCTACAGAAACTTCAGAATCCTTGATTCCTGAAGCCATGAGGTTCTTCATATAGTGATGTCGGTACTTTTATATACATATAATCACTCTTGCCTTGTGTGTACAAAAAAAAAAAATACATGCCTATAGTTGGATCTACAGTTATATATACTTGAAGAACCATAGATAACTTTTCTCGGGCACACCAAGCTCCTTTTTAGCACTTACTGATTTGGAACCAGCACTGAGACATCTTCACAGAGCACATATACAAACATTTTACACCTTTCTGCCATTAATTTCTATCACGGGGTCTAAGAGGTGGAAGACTCTTTTACTAGAGCTTTGCATACGACATTTCTAAACATGTGCTTGTAGGGTGAAAAAATAAAAGGAAAGTTAGAAAAAATTCCATTTGGTTTCTAACACAATGTGGAAGATTTTTCAAGTTTACAAGAAAAACAGGACTTGATTTGAGAAATTGTACTATTAGTAATTAAAATATTTGTCAAGCAAGGAAACAAACCTAAGATTTTCAGAAACTATTCCCAGTTTTACACTGACCTGCAACGTACCACTATGAATGGAAAGATTAATACCCATCCCTTACCCCTTGGACTTGGCAAACATCAGAAGTTATTATAAAGTAGACTAAGACCCCTAACACCGGCTTGAGAGCAATGGTAAATCTATAACTCCAACATCTGTTGACATCATTTCAACACACCTTCCTTATTTAAACTCTGTGAGCCTGTGTTTTGGAAAGTATACTTTAACAGGCTCTCCTTAGAAACAGAATAATATTCATTTGAAATGTATGCACTTTAGAACAGTAAGTGCAGTTATAAGAACATGCATGCATCAATTCATAATTGGGTCATGAGAAGAGAGAAATAAATCCATGATACTTGTTTAGGAAAGAGGGCAATTGGAAGGAAAAAGAAAAAAAGAAAAGAATTTTAGTAAGTGGAGCTGAAAACATTTCAAGGATGCATGTGGGGAAAGTTATTCCTGTTAAGTTTGAACCTCATAGGCTTCACATTTACAAAAGTTTTGTTTTCCTCGCTAATTAGTTATTACATACCACAATAAACTACCATAGGCCTTACTTAGAACATTTATTTAAAAAAAAACACTACTTTGGTGATCTGTTGATTCAACCCTCAATAGCAAAACTATGAGGAAATGTTGGATGTTGAGGATTTCCCCCACAGTAATTAACCTAAATTTACACCAAGAACTATTAAATGCGAGATACCTGAAGAGGAAGAAAATTTTTCACAGCTGTTATATGCTAAACTTTACTAAATTAGAACATTTAAAAACTTCAGGTAAGCCTGAAAAATGAAGGACCAATCTGGTAAATTGAGGGCATGTCACAACTTTTAACGGACTATTTACATATATACTTAAGCATATGTAAATCTTTACAGGACTGGGGCCCTAAATACCAAAATTAACAAGCTACTCTGCAATGTGTCTGAAAAAGTATATGAAAAACAAGACCAAAAATTAAGAATGGCACAAACACACATTATTAAAGATAGTTTATACCTAAAATATAAGCAATATTAAAACACCAAGAAACTTTTTATACAGGTTTGTTCTTAAGTTGAATTTGTATGTAAGTCGGAACTGGCTCCAGATTCAGCTGCTGCCACTGAAACTGACCAGGGGCTGACTACAGGAAGCCGGAGGCAGAGTTGCTCTGCCCCCAGCTTCCTGGAATCAGCCTGATCAGTTTCAACAGCTGCTGAATCTGGAGCCTGGGACAGAACAGCTGGGGCGCTGCCCGGTAGGTTCCCACAGGACCAACCCGGCAGCACCCCAGCTGCTCTACCCGAGGCGTCCCGCAACAAAAGCCTGGTCTGCTGGGGGGGGGGGGGGGGGGGGGGGGCGCACTAGCTGCGCCCCCTCCCCCCCAGCAGACCAGGGAGACCCGAGCAAAGCCGCCCAGGCGGTGGGACCCGGTATGGATGTTACAGGGCCAGCAGTAAGGATCCCTGTGGGGCCGGCAAGGCAATGGGCTGCCCACAGGGAGCTGACAGTGGGGTTGCCCAGCGTGTGGCAGCAGGACTGCCCAGCAGGTTGTGAGACCTGGTATGTGGCTATCCAGCGGGTCTGGGAGCTCCAGCACATGTGTGGCTGCCCAAGGAGCCCCAGTGTGGCGTGCACAGATAGCTGGAGCCTCAGAATGCAGTGCACATGGCTGCCTAGAGCCCCAGCACCAGGCTGACTGGCAGAACCACAGCAACAATGGCTGCCCAGGTGTTCAGCAGGGACAGGTGTCTGGGGTCCAAAAATGACATCCTCTGCTCTGGCAAAATCCCTCATCTGGGACCAGTCAGGTCCCCAGGGTGCTAAACCAGGGAGATCCAACTTGTATTACTTTTGCACATAAGTCATGACAGCCTTGCACATGCACTGCCACGTGATTGTTTATGGGAGGGGAAACATCCATAGGAACCTATTCGGATATGGTCCATTTTATGTAAAGTACTGAGCATCTCTGAGAATTATGGTCACTTAAATAGGTAAGAAATACTTGTTGGGTTTTGGCAGGAGGAGATCAATGTATGCATTTTAACCTAACAATGTATTTTATAAAGAAATTAAATCACTTATGTGTCACACTGGTTAACTGTAGTCAGAGACCTAAATCAGATTAGTTTACAATATGCATCTTGTTCTGTAACAGAAACGGAACATTTAAAAAGCGTACCTGTTAAATATGTTCTCACTTGCAGCGTACTTGTCCAGTCTTCCCAAAGGCGTCAACATTTCATCTTGTGAGACAAAGTCCAGGGCTGAAGGTATAATAATCACATCAGACTCTGAGCTGTAGTCATCCACACCAACTATCAGAGACATCAGAAATATTCCTTATAATCGCAGTACTTCAATACTAAAATTATGCCCTTTGTTGGTCTGATGACAAGCAAGTCCAGGCAAGAATCTGTCTCAGGTAAGTATATACTGCATCACATTTTTAAAATACCCTCATTTTCCTTTATTGTTGTTTTCCCTTCTATGAAGCCTTCTTTACATAGGTCAGTTTTTAATCTCAGAAACTGTTTGCTTCCACTTGCATGCCATTTGCTTCAATTCCCCAAGTCTGAAATGTCACAAAATGTTTAAAGCTGCAGGAGTTACACAATATTTCCATTAGCATAGATCAAATGACTCTTGACTAACCCACTGACTCTTCATTTGACTCAACTTTTTAAAAACATCTAGATTAATATCTCAGTAAAATAAAAATCCATAATTGACAGATGTAGTTTTTGCAGACAGTGTGCATCTGGACTAATATGAAATTAAAGCACAAAACAAAAATAAAAATGTGCAGAAATGAAAGCTCAGAACATAAATAAACTTCCAATACTTGCTGTAACATTTATAATCCAAGATCAAATTTAGAAAATATTTCCCAATGCACCTACATCTATGTAGAAAATACACCTCTGAAACATAATTACACATACATGCATACTTCAATCTGAGAATCAGCTCTATGCAGGCACATACTTGCATCCACGTGCAGCCTCAGTGAAGTCAGTGGTGCTGTACATGGGATGTTCTGTATGGAGCTGTGAGAAGGATGGAAGCTTTTACTAAGGCCAGGTTTACACTATACCCAGAAAGTTGGCTTAAAGTACACAACTACAACAACATAGTTGGTGTTACCTCCAAAACACGAGGTCGATGAGAGAAACACTTCCACCAGTACCAGCACCAACCAGGGCACTCTCCGTGTTCAATTTAGCGGGTGTGTATTAAACTTGCTAAATCAAACTCCAGAAGATCAATCACCAGAGCATTGATCCTCCAATAAGTAGACACGTGGCCTACGTCTCTGAGTATGTATAACTCCTCTAAGTTAATTAAAGATTCAGTAAAACAGATCAAAGATCCAAGCCTGTAATCTTTACATATGCGAATATTTCCACTGAGCTCAAATGAGACTACTTTTCTACCTAAAAACCGCAGGAATCCCAGGTCACAAGGGGTACATCTAGACTACAGGCTTCTGTCGACAGAGAGCGTCTAGACTACATTGAGTTCTGTCGACAAAGCAAGCTGCTTTGTCGACATGGTAGTGTAGACGCAAAGAAACTCTGTCGACAGAAGGCGTTATGCCTCGTAAAATGAGGTTTACCAGCGTCGACAAAACTGCTGAATTCTGTCGACAGAACTCAGCGGTAGTGTGGAGGCAGGTATAGTTTTGTCGACAAAAGTCCACTTTTGTCAACAAAACCCTGTAGTCTAGACACACCCAAGGTTACCACTGTAGGCCTGAAGCCACAGCACTGTATAACTACTTCTGGCTATTTCAGTTCTGCCATCTAACATTTTCAAGGCTGACAACTTAATACATCAGCCTAGAACTATATTTTTAAAATATAGCAATTACAAACTTTTGGTTGGCCAGTGACAGCTGACTTGGGCTCATGGAACACAGTCTAAAGCAGTGTATCTCAATCTTTTTTTTATTTTATTTTTTTAAGTACCCCCTTTAAAAAAAAAACTGTAAATACCCCCAGTACCTACAGGTTTCCAGATGCACACAATTTTTTTCTACTATTGCAACACATTTGTTTAAACAACTTAAACGTAGCCGGGCAGGAGATTAAATTTTTGGGTGTAAAAAGTACAAAAATAATAAAGTGCTGTAAAACTTAAAACAAAAATTCAGTTTTCTCCAAGTTTCAGTTGTGTTGCCATATCCCACAGATTTCTCTCAAGTACCCCTAAGGGTACTCACACCAATGGTTGAGAAACACTGGTGAAAAGGGCTGTTTAACTGCTGTGTAGACAATCAGACTAGGGAGGATCCTGCACTCTAGGACACTGCAAGATGGGAACATCTCAGAACTCTGGGTGCAACCCAAGCCTGAATGTCTACACCACAAGTAAACAACCTCTTATTCTGAGCCCCACAAGCCCGAGTCAGCTGGCATCTGGGTGTTTAATTGCAATGCGGGCATTCCTTACAAGTTCTGACACTGTTTCAGACATAAAATTGCTTTTCAATATTCCACATGCATGCATGTATGTATGTTTTTCTGAATTGAATCTTTACATATTTTCGTTTTCAAAATGTACCTTCTTTAAATACCACACTATTATATACTATAAGATGACAGTGTTATCTCAAGGGAGTGATATTAGCAACTCATATTAATATGTTGCTTTTAGGGATGTGAAAGGTCAACTGGTTAAATAGTGAGGACTAGAGCCAGCTCCCTGCCTCGTCGCAGGCAGGGGCTGCTCCAGCCCAGCCCATTTGCAGCTGGCCCAGGCATATCACAGGCAGTGGCTGCCCTGGCCATCTGAAGCATCCCCTACCTGCAGGGGGGAGGCACGCTCCAGCTCAGCTGCACTGGGGCCTTTACAGCCCCACTTGGACTGGAGTGCCCCCACCTCCCCGCTTGTCTCCCTTTTATCAGTTAACTGGGTAAACATCACGTATAACTGGTTAATCAATTAAACAGGATTTTTCAACCCTAATTGCTTTATATCTAAAGTTCTGTATCCATTCTCTAATAAACTGCCATTCTGTAATTGCCACGGGAAATGACTACAAAATACACATATAAGTTGAAGGGTGAGCTGCAAATATCCTGAAAAAAAAATGGCCAAATTCTACAGTAGCTGGGAGTCAGTTGTATGAGTATTTTAAGGGAAACCTGGGAAAAGGAAGGAGAGTAAGATTTAGGAAGAGAGGCAGCAGGGAACCAGTGGGGTAGGGGAGATGTAGTGCAGTAGCAGCTGAGAAGCCTGGAGGGTAAGGTGGTGACAGAACTGCAGTAGAAGGAGAACAGAAGACAGGTCTCTGCAAACATGAAGTCACACTGGGTGGAGTGTTACTGAACTACTCATGAGGAGGGTTCAGCGAAAGATCAGTTACATAAACAAATAATTGCAGCACAAAGGGAAATCACTTAGCAACCCTCTGTTTGGGCAACTAAAAAGGCAACTGGGGAGGGCAGAGGTGATTGAAACAGGGTTTCTGATGGAACAGCTCCTATCCCCCAATGAAGAAAAGGACTTGTCCTGCTAACAGGTGAAAACTACAAACTGCCTTGCCTTTGTCATTATTTTCCTAGCGTTAAAGTAGGAATAAGAGATCCTCCGGAATAGGGCTTTATTCCGGAGGCTCGCGCCAGTCTGGACGCTCTTTTCCGGCTTTTCCCCAAGCCGGAAAAAAAGCGGCGGACATGTTTATTTAAATCCCACAGGGGATATTTAAATCCCCCGTGCATTTCCCTATTCCAAAGTTCTAAATTAGCATGGCTATTCCGAAGAAGGGGCCAGTGTAGACACAGCCTATATGTGCACAAACTCTATAAATGCTGTGCTCCAGGAAAATCACCTTGAGAAGTGTAATACTTTTGGCACTAGAGCTACAGCACTGCTAGTGTGGATGCCCTGTGTATTACAGTGCTGTGACTGCCCTCTGGTCCTGTCCCATATTCCTGTTCTCGCTCTGCAGACTTCTACCACTGCCCTCAACTCACATCCCCATCCATCCAGTGTAGTCCAAACAGCCAGGCTGTATATGATACCTGGGCATATACAAGTCTGTAAACTCACCTGTTCCCTTCCTCCATCCCACAAAGTACAAATGTATTAAGCAGTTGGCCTGTGACAGAATACATCAGTGTGTCTCTGTACTACTGTTATTTTTTAATAAATTAATTTTTGTGGTTTGCAAGCAATCTTTATTCCTTTAAATGGAAGCAAGTATAGCCAACCAAAGCAACAGACACTTTTTAATCAGTGCATTGTACAGAGCAATCCCAGTCCCCTACTAATGTTGTTCCTCCCTTAACCGGGACTCTGTGATCCAGCAACATCCATGGTCCAGCACAACCATGGACATTCCTGGACCACTGAGCCCAGGAACAGGGAGGTCTGGAGGCAGGACAGGAGTGCGGTAGGTGGTACCGGCGACTCAGCTATAAGCCCAGTGTGGGGAGGTGGGCAGCATGGCAGGGAGTTCTAGCCCCAGTGGCAGCTGTGGAGCTTTAGCCACAGCCAGGGAGCTGTGACCCCAGCAGCAGCTGTGGAGTTCTGGCTGTGTTCCAGGAGCTATGACCCCAGACACACTTGGGGCCACAGAGCCCTCACCGTGGAGCCAACTGGTTGCAGAGCTCCAGTCCCAGCTATGGAGCCAAGAAGCTCCAGAGTGCTGGCTGTGCCACTCCCTGGCAGCAGCGGTGCCGGTGGCAGCTAGAAAGCCACAGGGGGCTCGGGGAAACAGTGGGGCAAGGCTGGAGCCCTAGTCTGGTGGGGTCCCGAGGATGCCAGATGAGAAGGTCCAACCTGTAGCACAACCCTTGCATTTCCGTGCATGGCAACAGATACTACTGGCTTTCAGCATCAAATTGCTGCCTCAAGGCATCCCTGATCTTTATAGCACCAGGCTGTGCTATCCCGATAGACCTGGTCTTTGGCTGTTCAAATTCAGTCCCTGGGTGCTGAGCTTCAGCAGCCCAACCTTATGTGAAGCTTTCACTCTTCCCTTCACAAATATTATGGAGGGTACAGCATGAAACTATAAGCATGGGAATGGTGTCCAGCTTCCCATACAGACATCACCAGTGGGCCTTTAAACAGCCAAAAGCACACCCAATAGTCAATCTGCACTTGCTCCGCCTGTTGTTGAGCTGCTCCCTGCTGCTATCAGGGCACCCCATGTATGGTTCATTAGCCGTGGCATTAAGGGGTAGGCAAGGTCTCCCAGGATCACAATGGACATTTAAGCCTCCCCTATAGTGATCCTCTGGGTCCAGGAAGAAAGTCCTGACTTGCAGCTTTCTGAAAAGACCTGTGTTCCAAAAGATGCTCGTGTCATGCACCTTTCCAGATCAGTCTATGTTAATGTCTGTGAAACATCCATGGTGATCCACAAGTGCCTGCAGAACCATGGAGAAATAGCCCTTCCGATTAATATTCTTGGAGGCTAGGTGATCTGGTGCCATCTACTGCCTCTTTGCAGTTAGGGAAGCCCTTTTTTGCAAAGCCATCCACATCACACACATTGCCCAGAGTCACAATCCTTTGGAGTAAGATGTGATTAATAACCCTGCACACTTCCATCGACAAGTCCAATAGTCAACTTTCCCACCCCAAACTGACTGGTGACTGATCAGTAGCTGTCTGGAGTAGTCAGTTTCTACACTGCAATTGCCACATGCTTCACCATTGGCATTGCAGATCTCATTCTCTTATCCTTGCACTGCATGGTGGGGGCGAGCTCATTTCCCAGTCCCAACTTGTATGATAATGTGATCCTACCTCTCAGTGCTTGTGGTTAGCACTTCTGGGAATACCACAAGCAATCTTGTGTTGTAGTCATTATGGGTGGCAAGATCAATGTCAGACCCCTTTTCTTCACTTCATACTTTAAAGAATAACTTGACTGCCTTGACTTGACTTTGTGATATGTTAGTGAGACCTATCTGCATTTTCTTCAACAGTTCCGGATCCATTCTTGCAGACCAAGAAGGCAGAGAGCACATCACAAAAGCCATTGAAAGATGTCACCAAAAACAGACAAGAAGCACAGAGATTACCGGGATATGAAGCATCACAGGGCACTGAGACAGGACTCAGGATGCCCCACACCACCCTCCTTTACCTTTCTACAAGCCTCAGTGTCAGAAGGGGAAAGAGATGCTCTGTGGGCTAGCTGTCCAGAGTACCTCTCTCCAAACGCCACTGCAAGTGTGTTTATGCTTTTACACTGGCAGCTAAGAGTATGAACACACAACAGTGGTTTTCCTGCAGACCTCTGTGAGCAGTGCTGCAACTGTCAGAGCTTTATATCTGCCAGTGTAGACATACCCTCAGATCTAGACAACCAGAAAATAAGATACATACCAGAATAACTGTGTCCACATTACAGATTCAACTAAATTTGAATCTAAAGCAATCTCGCTTCCTGGGGATATCCGTACAAAGCAGGTGGGTAGACAAGCTCTTACTGACTGGCTGTTTAAGTTAGGAGACAGTTGCTAATCTTTTATATTATACTTTATATTTTTAACAGATGCTTGGATGCCCAGATAGTGGGATCTGGGTATTTTTTCTTAACTGAAATAAAAAAATAAATAAAACTATCAGAATGCCCCAATGACATGGAAAGATATGGCTGAAGGGATTAAGTTGAATTCTTCTGAATTTGATTAATGATGGATTTTGAGGCTACAAATGAGCAATGACAAGTGATCTTCGGACAAGTTAAACACCACAAAAAGCCTCTGACAGGTAAATTTTTTGCAATACACTTGGAAAACCTTAGTGAAACAACCTAAACTATCTTCAGAATAGGGATGAAAAATCCCATTTAATTGGATAACTGGTTAAACATTATCTAACTGTTTAACCAAGTAAAGGGGCATGAGCAGAGGGAAGGGAAGAGACCGTTAAGGGTGATGCTTACCAGTTAACCTTTCACATCCCTACTTCAGAATCCATTGTATTAAATTGAAATGTTATGCCTTGTAATCATAGGATAATCAAAAGACTATACTGAACACCAGCACATATAAGAATGGCTTTTTGGAACAATATGTGTGAAGTTGATTTCCTGGGAAATATGTAAGGGGATGTGAATGCATATTCCCCACCTCCAGTTATGTAAAAACTCAGCCTTTTGTAGCAATGATCTGAGGAGTAGGCCTTCATCTGCTGACCGCCTTCCACATGAGGCCAAGATCGAAGGCCCAAGTTGTTTAGAGAAAAGTCTGAACTATTCATGGTTGCACTAGTTCTGAGCTGTTTTGAACTTCTAATTACAGAAAACAACTTAGTGGGCTTTGAAGAGTTGTGTGAAGACTTGGAACTGCTAGGAATTAGTTATTACAGCCTTTGAAAAGAAATCAAAGAGCAGATGCTAGCCACTTGAGGCAGTCTGGCTTCCTGGGGTAATCACAGTGTAGCTTGGGAACTGTGCAATCTGGGGGGAGGGGAGGAGAGGAGAGGAGTCAGGAGAAAGGTAGACTGCTCACAAAAATTAATGGCTAAGCAGCCAGGAGTTTAGAGATGGTACCTTGCCTTTACCATGGAGGGGGAATATAGGTGCAGTTACCCTGAACTGCTTGACTGAAATGTGGGTCTCCAGTTTTGGAACCATACAGCTGAAAAAGCTGAGTCTTTGTAATTCCCAAACTGCCTCAAACAGATGCTCCATTCTACAGTGTAAAAGACATTTCAATATATAATACTTTTTCCTTTTTGTTTTGTTTTTAAGATTTTTAATTTGCCACAAATACTGGGGACTTTGCCAAGAATGGTTGGCTGATTTCACCAACTGCAATACTGTACCTGTTTCCAGCTTCTCACAAACTAGGGCATCAGCAGCTTGGATAAGTCCCTACTATTTTGTCCTCCTTGCAGGAAGTAAAAGGATAATCTACATATAGTACTGTAGCACATCTGGTTAAGATGCTATATACTGATGGCAGAAAACTCTCGTTTGCAAAATAAAACCACCTCTATGAGAGACAACAGTTATATCAGTGCTGTCCACATTGGTGTAACTTACCTCACTCAGAGGAGTGGTTTATAAACACCCCTGAGCAACATAAATTGCGTGGACCTATGCTGTAGTGTAGACATAGCCAAAAGAGGCACTTTTATGATGTGATTATTTGTACCCAAAGTTGTCTTAAATATGTTTCCAGTACAGCTGGCCAAATCACAGGAAATCTAGTTTTTAAAGTAAGATTTCATCACCATTCAGAACAAAACATCTGCTCCCTAGGATCCCCTAAAGCCGCTTAATGAAATTTATATTTGTTTCAATTTCCCCTCAACAGCAGCACTGACGCTCTTGTCAATTTCAATCTCATTCAGCAGCTATTGAGGCTCTCGTGATCTGAGAGGTGAGGTGGTGCGAACTGATGGAAGAGTTTGGAAAGCCTGGAGTGCCTGACCTGAGGCAGTTCATATGGGGGAGTTGGCCAGATGCTGCAGAGCTTGGGAGCCCATTCCAGGCTCAGACCCCTGTAGCAACTGGCCTGGATGTCTTAGAAGGGTAGCACTGTCCTGGAGACACAAACCCTGAATGACTGGGGTCCCCAGCCTCAGGCAACCCAATGCATGGTGTCTGACTGTCCCTCCAGCTCCTCTGGAGCAAGGAGATAGAGTACACCCAGGGCTCCATGTCTGGAAACTTCTACAAGTTTTTGTCGGTTTCACTGGCAGAAGATGAAATTATCAAGAGCCATCATTTCAATTTTCCCAACATAAAAACATCAACTTTATTTGAAAAAAAAACTAAATTTTCTTGTGGAATAAAAAATGGCTTTACAAAAAGGGTATTTTTCATGAGAAAAATCCAGCTGCGGAAAAATTTTCAAACTAGCTCTAGCTCCCAGTTCTGCTTTTAAGAACCAACAAGTCATTTATAGTTTCACCAAGAATGACCTGTTGCAAAGATGTCTTCTAGAAATAATGGAGACAAGTGAAGTGCATTATGGTAGGCTCAACAAAGGAGAATACAGCTGGCACTATATATCCATTTATTCCATACCCCCAAACTCCGCACTGCCTCCCCACTCATCTAGCATCCCTCTGTACATATTCACATCTCAAGAACATCTTAACCTTACCATCCTGTACTCCTGTTAAAAGTCTACCTGGTTAACACCATCCTCAAGCTAAATTCCCTCAGTTGTCTATTAAGTGCTGCAGGGAACTCAGGGCTGTGGCAGATAGCAACATCTCTCTCTACAAGCTCCAGCCCTGCTGCAGCACTCCCTCCCACCCCAGCTGGGGGAGAGGCTGGGGTCTTGACCCTGACCCAGCCTGGACTTACTGCAGCCAGGGGACAATGTGCCTTTCTCCCTCCCTTCCCATGACCAAGCCTTGCCGGAGCTTCCACAGCTAGGAAGAGGGACCCCACTTCTGGCCTCAAGCTACTGCAGAGAGATATGGCTCGGAGGACTTCTCTCTCCCCACCACAGCCCCAAGGCACCCTGCATCCCAAAGGCCCCAGTCCTACCCCAAAGCATCCACTCCTGCCAGAGCCTTCCCCATTCCATCCCTCTGCTCTTGCCCTGAGCCCCTCAGCCCTACTTTTGTGCCACACCATCAATGTGCAGAATTAATGTTATGTGCACAAATATGGAGGGGATGTGTCACACAGCCAACTTAGGCCACCTTATACTACTCAGAAGTATTAATTTTTCACACCTCTGAGCATATAGATATGACTTATTTTTTAGTGTAGACCAAACCTTACTATTCCAAACTCAAGAACACCAAATTAATTTATATCTCTGTACATCCACATCACACTTAAATCATAGTTACGATAAAGTGAGACTTTGCCCAAAGGCTTGACACCAATTGAGTGTTTCTTGTAACTGACAATAACATCAGTATTTAAATGATTTCAAGCAACAGCTAATCAAGGTGAATGGTGAGTGCAAAAGGTATGAGAAAATAATGTTTGAGAAGCAGTTAAGATCCATCATGTTAAAAAGCTAAATCCTTAGCAGTACCTACAAAGAAAAGGTGGTTTGAATTAGTGTCAATTCATAAACTAAAATGTAAGCATTAGCATATTAAGGACCTGTCATAACTGTCAGTTTAAAAAGTACCAAGAAAAGTTCATACTTATTCTGAAAGGAGAGCCAAATTCTATTTTTAATTATAGTCCACCAGCCAGGTTAGAGATTCAGAGTTACATTATATACTCAATTTATGGCACAACTCCAGATTATAGCTATTTATTAAGTAGACCCTACTGGTACACTCAGCATCAACAACAGGAAAACATGCTTAGCATTTGTATTGCCAGTTATCCTGAATTTCCATTCATACCTATGCATGTACAAACATGCCTTTTTTTCCTCTGCATTTCCTGTTACAATGGCTGACAATTCCTACCCTCTAGGAGTACAACTTCACAACAAACGAACGTGTAATCGTAACGTAGGAAAGCACTCTCACCAACTTTAATCTAGTTAGCTCAGATAACATTGGTAGCGAAGATGTCGCTGTATGGGCTTCAGCGTGGGCTAAGGGCCCTAATACAAGCTCACCAAGGAACCTGCGTACAGACTTGGGGGTGCCTACGTTGAACCAAGCATCTTCACTCCTCAGCCCCTGCACTGGCTAGAATAAAACTTTAACAGATATAACTACCCTTACTATGGTCAAACCTTCATTTGCTGTTATTCAATTCCACTCCCTTTCACACTAGTGTGATAAACATTGGTTTTATAAAAGGGAAATCATGCTTCAATCTATTAGAATTCTTTCAAGGGAATCAACAGGCATGCAAACAAGACTCAGGGTGATCCAGTGGATATAACGTACTTAGATTTTTAAAAAGCCTTTGACAGGGTACCTCACCAAAGGCTCTTAAGTTAAGTAAACTGTTATGGAATAAGAGGGAAGGTCCTCTCCTAAAACACTAACTGGTTAAAAGACAGAAAAAGCTACCCATGTTGGGAATCTATATTGCTTCAATGTAAATCCATAATATGCCCACATCTGGTCAGTTTCAGCAGCGGCTGACTTGGGCATGCCGGGGGCAGAGCAGCTGGGGCGCTGCCAGATTGGTCCGGTAGCGTTGATTCTCGGCGCTTCTGGACCAACCCAGCAGCACCCCAGCTGCTCTGCCTCAGGCATCCCCAAGTAAGCCGCTGCTAAAACTGACCAGCGGCTAACTTGAGGAAGCCGGGGGCAGAGCAGCTCCAATGGTCTGGCTGCCCGGAGCACTTCCGGGTTCCTGATGGTGCCGGACCATCAGGAGTGCCGGACCATCAGATGCCGGACCAATGGAGTTTTACTGTATCGGGACTCCTGACAATGTGATTTGAGCCTAATCTTTATATCTGTCATTTTCCATTATATACCCAATAATACTCTCATGGTCTACTGTGCACTTACTGCAATTCCCACAGACACATCCAATAAGAAGTAGTCATTTTTATTCAATTACTGTAGAGAAACTTGCTATATTTGTCTTAAACTCCTATGTACATTTGTTCTGGTTACAGGCTGCAACAAAGTACCTGAGCAACAAAATTACACAAGTAATATTTTATTTAATTGTACTATTAGAATGATTTACATGATTTTACATTAGAAAAACAAATCACATTATAAAACTTCCAAATGACATGACAGAGCCAAAAATCAGAAGACTGATCCAAGGAAAACTGAAAAGTATGGTCTCTAAGCACTGAAAACCAAATAAAATACCAAATGAGCATAACATTCCTATAAAGCATTAGCTAGAACCACAGCAGTATCTTGATACTAACTCAAAGTACTACCACAGAGATGCTTTACACAGCAATACTACTAGCACAAACTAGAGATGTAGAATTGTGGTTAATCAGTAAACTTGTTAAACAAAATGTTTAACACAGCTTGCCTGGATCTGGCCCTTGAGACTTGGAGCTCGGCCTCAGAATTGGTATAGAAGGGTACAGCTTGCTCAGGAAGGACAGGCAGGGAAAAAAGGGAGGAGGTGTTGCTTTACATATTAAAAATTAATACGCTTGGACTGAGGTGGAGATGGACACAGAAGACAGATTTGTTGAGAGTCTCTGGGTTAGGTTAAAAGGGGTAAAAAACAAAGGTGATGTCATGCTATGGGTCTACTACAGACCACCTATCCAGGCAGAAGAGGTGGGTGAGGCTTTTTTAAAAAACAGCGAACAAAATCATCCATAGCGCATGATTTGGTCGTGATGGGGGACTTCAACTACCCAGACATCTGTTGAGAAACCAACACAGCAGGGCACAGATTATCCAAAACATTCTCGGACTGCATGGAGACAATTTTTTATTTCAGAAGATGGAGAAAGCTACAAGGGGGAAAGCTGTTCTTGATCTGACTTTAACAAATAGGGAGGAACTGGTTGAAATTTGAAGTGGAAGGCAGCTTGGGCAAAAGTGACCATGGAATCATAGGCTAGGTCTACACTGGTAGCTTCTTGTGCAAAAACTCTTCCACAAGAGAGCGTCTACACAGGCATGTGCTTTTGCATAAGAGATGTGTTTTTGCGCAAGAGCATCCATGGCAGTGTAGACGCTCTCTTGCGCAAGAAAGCTCTGATGGCCATTTTAACCATAGGGGCTTCTTGCGCAAGAAATTCATGTTACCTGTCTACACTGGCCTCTTCTGGAAGAGCTCTTGCACAAGAAGGCTTATTCCTTGTGGGGAGAGGAACAACTCTTCCAGAAGAAGCCAGGTTTACAACGCTGTACTGTAAATGTACTTCTGGAAAAACGCTCGTGCAGTGTAGATAGCTGGCAAGTTTTGCAGAGGTACGGCTGTTCTTCCGCAAGAAGCTGCCAGTGTAGACGTAGCCATAGAGTTCATGATTCTAAGGAATGGTAAAAGGAAGAACAGCAAAATAGAGACAACGGATTTCAGGAAGGCAGATTTTGGTAAAAACTCAAGAGAGCTGGTAGGTAAGGTCCCATGGGAAGCAAGACTAAGAAGAAAATTAACTGAAGAGAGTTGGCAGTTTTTTCAAGGGTGTGATGGGCCAGCAGCGGCCTGCACTGGAACGGGGGCAGGCAGCAGCTCCAGCCCCGGCAGAAAGCCCGGGAGGGGCTGCCCCACTAGCGCGTGGCTGGGACGCTACGTCCGCCGAGCACCAGGCAGTTAGTCCGGACTTGTAAAGTTAAAAAATGGCGACCGGCCGGGAAGATGCAAATCAAGTGAGGGATATTTAAATCCCGGGCTTGATTTGCAACTTTGAATGCCTACATTAGCCTCCCTAGTTCAAACTACGGGGCTAGTGTAGACATACTCATAGTGAATGCTAGTGGAAATGGGGTAGGTTTAGAAGTTAAAATTAAAAAAGAACAAGTTAAAAATTACTTAGAAAAAGTCAGATGTCTGCTAGTCAACAGGGCCTGATGAAATACATCCTAGAATACTCAAAGAGCTAATAGAGGACGTATCTGAGCCTTTTGCTATCATCTTCGAAAAATTATGGAAGTTGGGAGAGATTCCAGAAGACTGGAAATGGGCAAATATAGTGCCCATCAATAAAAAGGGAAATAAGAACAACCCAGGAAACTACAGACAAGCAGTTTAACTTCTGTACCAGGGAAGATAATGGAGCAAGTAATTAAGGAATCCATCTGCGAACATCTGGAAGATAATAAGGAAATAGGTAGCAGTCAGCATAGATTTGTAAAGAACAAATCATGTCAAACCAATCTAATAGCTTTCTTTCATAGGGTATCAAGCCTTGTGGATAAGGGAGAAGCAGTGGTTAGTGCAGGAGTGGGAAACCTTTTTTGGACCAGAGGGCCTCTGACCCACAGAAAAAAAATCAGTCAGGGGCTACTTACAACTGAGAAGCCACTGGCTGACAATGAGAAAAATAATTCCCACATTTCCCTTGCACACCAGAGCCTGGGAGGCGGGGAAGGGGGGCAGGCTAGCAGATTTTGTGCACTCCAGCCCTGTGGGTGGTTGTCGGGGGGCTGGAGCGCCAACATGGGCTCCCCAATGCTGAGCCTTGGGGGCCAGTTCCAGGCAAGCCATGGCCTGGAGGTTCTCCACTATTGAATTAGAGCTACATGTCCAGTGGCAAGTAAAACAATTGAGTCCTACCTGTAGTGAAATTAAACTAAAAAAATAAATTTCCTGGTCTTTGCACACAAACAGCTGCTAAAAGTACCACAGGACTCAAGGATTCCTCGTTAACTCTTCCCCTGCAGTGAAACTAATATAGAAAAGCAAAGAGGCCTCAGTGCAAGCAAGTCCTACTGATACCATGTATACCAAAAAGGGAGTAGGTAAGGGTGAACTCCAATGACTTACCGACATTCGGTGCTTGTATCATGCCAGTTTGTAGTACATGTGTGGTAGCAATGTGACAGCAGTGCTGAAAGCTGATATCACATTGTTATTATGATTTCACACTCAGGATTCTAATTATACATCTTTTCAGAACACACGCATCACGGGCATAGCAATGAACCAGAAAAAGATGGCATGACCATTTTGATTACAGCTTCTTGGATGTGTGCATTGGAAAAAACTGCTTAAGTATGATCTTACAGGGCTTTTTAGCTACTGAGAGGAATAGTTAAATTTATTTCAGTTTACTTATTTAAGCTATTTACTTGCTTTTCAGTACTCTCCTTAGTTCCATTGTCCAAACTAGTCTCTAGATTTCCAAAAACACAAGGCAAATGTTAATTTACATTAAAAAGACACATTATTTATACTGAACTTTGTTTTCCATGACTGTACCAGATGCTGGCTTGAAAACCAAAGAGATGGCAACACTCTACTTATCTAATAGACACACGCAATACAAGTTGCACTACAGGTTGTACCCCCCTTAACCAGGACTCTGTAGTCCAGCAGGACCACAGACATTCCTGGACATGGATTCCAGCTATAAGGAGGTTGGGCCACAGGGCAGGAGCAGAGGGGGATGGGAGAGGTGTGACTCAGCCAGGAGCCCCATGTTGAGAGACGGAGTTCTGGCCTCTGCTGCTGGGCACTAGTGGGGGGCTGGCAGTGGCCACAGAGTCCTAGGAGCCTCAGCAGCCCCAGAGACTCCAGGGCTTGGCTGGAGTCCTAGGCAGGTGCAACACAGGCTGTGTTAGGAGGGTCTTCCCTCATTCAGCAAATCCCTTTGTTCAGGACCTGCCAGGTCCCAAAGGGGCAGGACAAGGGAGGTACAACCTGTAGTGAGAACAAGCCCCTCCAATATACCACCAACTGATGCACAGTTGCCAATTGACTTGATATAGGACTCTTCACAAGATCACAGTCAAACAGGAATTTGACAAGTTCACAAAACAAACACTGTTTCTGCTATCACAAGCTAAAAACCATGATTTACCTGGTCTACACATCGCAAACTGTTTTAAAAATCAAATGTGGACAAAGCTCAAAGATGCCAGTTAGTCCAAGCTGTGATGTGGACACCTATCTACTTTAAACAAAGCTCAGAAGTAACAACTTAGGGTATGTCTAAATTTAAACTACCACTGTGTGTAGTTGCAGCTGTGCTCCTGTAGCACTTCAGCATAGGCACTACTTACAGAGATCAGAGGGGCTCTCCCATCAGCATAAATAATTCAACTCCCAGAAAGATGTAAATAAGACAATGGGTTAATTCTTCCATTGATATAGCACCTTTTTACATGGCATAGCTATGTTTCTCAGGTGTGGATTTTTCACACCCTTGAGATACATAGCTATGTCCCATGGTGCAGGACCAATCCTTATTTTATATAATAGCCAGATGGTAAAACTTTTAGTCATTACTGAGGCTTGATTCAAAACTGGTAACTCAGGAGTGAATGACTCCATTATCTCATTACTAGTATCTTGAGACACTTCCCTTTCATCTAATTATTATTAAAAAACAGACATGCAGACATTAGAATCACATTAGATCTTTTGAAAGGCACCGCCCCATGGCTATTAGCCATACTCTAATCCAGTGTTTCTCAATGATCAGTCAATGGAATGGCATATCTCCCTGAAATTTCATTGACAAAATATAGGAAAGCAGCAAGCCAGTCCTCGGTATCAAAGAAGTTGAGAAACACTGCTCTAAACTTACATCATAGACAAACTATTTGTCCATATATTTTTTAATCAAATGTGCTCTTTGAAGACTACTTTCCCTCTGATATTTTGAATAAGAGTCTGTATTTTTCCCTACATCTATAAGCAATCAGCACTACATCCATTAATCCTAAAGTAACTTTGCTAGTCTCTTTTCGTACTAGAAACATTTCATTTGATTTATATGTCCATTAATGAACTCCCGCAGCAGTCAATTTTCAGTGACAAATCAAAACCAGAATACTTTTAATATCTGATGTGCAGATGTGATGACATAGGGAATATACTAGCTACTTATTGAAATGCAAGATTTTATTTAAGTGGACATATTTTTAAATATTTTAATTCAAGGATTAAAAACATACCTATAAGAAGCTTCAATAAAGACCACAGCATAAATCCTCTACCAAACTATTACCTTAAAGATATTCTGATTTTGATTTACTGTATCTGACAGTGCTTTAACACTGTGGAATCTGATGTACACTAACCTCCACCCTTTCTTCTGCTGTTTCTAACATGACCAACAACAGGTGTGCCAATCATCTTAAATATATCTATTTTTAATTCCATAATCAACTTATGTATCCATATTCAGTGAAATATTACCGTATTATTAATAAAGGTTTCCCAGTTTGGAATAATAATATTTCACACTTGCAGCACATTCTTCTTGAAAGGGCAAAATTAGAGCAACTAATGAGCTATGTGATGTTTAACTGGTCACCTCCTAATTTACACATGTTCCATCATCACGTATGTTCATGTCTCTAAAATCCAACTGAGTTCTTTATAACCTCAAGCACTCTTCATTGCATACTTGCCGCCTTAATAAACTTTTTTTATTGCTCTAATATCAAAGATTTTCAAAAAGTACAGCAGTTTTGTATCCCGGTGACCCAGTCTGAGCTCATTTCAAACAGATATTTATTACACACTGCTACAGCCTTCTATGAAAAACTGTGAACTATAAATTATGCCAGTTTCCTACAAAGATAATAAATTATATTAATATTTTGTCTCACTTATCCTTGCAACAATTGAGCATGTCTAAAAACAAGATTTTTTTTGAAAAACGATATGGCTGCATTCATGTAATAGGCTTCTTAGGACCAAGAAGGTAGGAGTGCATTCTGGGTCTTCCGAAACATGTCTCAGAACCAGTTAGCCTGTTGCTAGAAAAAGGGGCGTTGGAGTATTTTAAATATGAGAACCATGTACAGTATCATAGAGTTAAGACAACTCCAACATATATACAGTTGAACTGGGACAACTTTTACAATCAAAGCTTTCTGTCCTGTTTTGGGTAAACCATTGCAGATTCCAGTTTACGCATACCAGACCATAAGACCTCATCCCCAACGTTACAATTAATTCATAAAAAAGTTTTGTAAATTAACTGGAACAGCTGTTGCTTGCAGCTGTGTTACAAAGCACTACGGGCTCGTCTACACTGGCCCCTTTTCCGGAAGGGGCATGTTAATTTCACCTATCGTAGTAGGGAAATCCGCGGGGGATTTAAATATCCCCCGCGGCATTTAAATAAAAATGTCCGCCGCTTTTTTCCGGCTTTTAAAAAAGCCGGAAAAGAGCGTCTACACTGGCCCCGATCCTCCGGAAAAAGCGCCCTTTGAAGTAGGAATAAGAGCCTCCAGAAAAGGGCGCTTTTTCCGGAGGATCGGGGCCAGTGTAGACGCTCTTTTCCGGCTTTTTTAAAAGCCGGAAAAAAGCGGCGGACATTTTTATTTAAATGCCGCGGGGGATATTTAAATCCCCCGCGGATTTCCCTACTACGATAGGTGAAATTAACATGCCCCTTCCGGAAAAGGGGCCAGTGTAGACGTAGCCTACAAGTTCAAAGAATTGCAATCTACGGTTATCTACAATGCCTTTTAACCAAATGTACACAGTGCAGAGTGCCTGTGTTTTTCCAGGATGCCTCTGGTTAATATCAAGGATAACCCCACTATTCAAGTCAAAGTTACAACTACTGAAACCTACAGAAGTTAGAACTGTAAACGAATTTTAAAATAATCTAATCTAGTCCCCTTGACCATGCACAATTTTTTCCTACATTACATTGTATAGTCTGGTTTCATCAATGGATGTTAAATTGCATTTAATCAGCTAATCGAATAGTTGATGGAATTTACATCAACTACTCAATTAATCAATAAGGGGGGAAACTGCTGAGCCACAGCAGGATTAGCTCCCAGTCCCAAAAACTAACCTCACTGCAGCTCTGCCTTTTAAATGTACTAAGAGCCGCCAGCTGATTTCCAGCTCCCCTTCCCTCCCCACCCCCTGCTACCAGTCCCCCACCCTGCCTCTACGACCCCTGCCCCCTTGCAGAGACGGTACCGGGGAGGGGGAGAACCATTTTTTAAGCCAGCTCCTGCTCTCCCTCTCGGCTGCCTTTCTCTGATATAGGCAGCAAGGGGTTGGGGGAGCCACTAGGCAAGTCACTACTCAACTACCCAATAAGCATACCCTTATAGGGCAGTTGACTAGTCACTTATGTCCCTAGTTTCATCCAGTTTCTTGGTTATTCTCTAACACTGATCCATTGATCTCTACATCAGAACCTCCCTCTTGCTCAGTAAGATCTTGAATATTTTTATTAATTGTCTGAATCTTCCTTCAGAATTCTAAGACAGCTCTTGTCTGATCTTTGAGTCTTCTTTTTAAAGTCAAATCTATAATTTTTTATCTATCTTTGAAAGTATCAGAGAAAAGATTTAAAATGTGTGGCGTAGTTAAGTATATAAATATTCTTCTCTAGCTACCTCTTAAGAGACCTACAATGTCTTATTTAATCTTTGTCCTTTGCAATCAAGAAGGTTGCATTTTTTTTAAAGGGAAAAGAAAATAGCTTAAAACATTTATTAACTATTCACAAGAATATCCCACATTGATTGATATTCCTTTTATACTATCCGAAATCTAGTATTTTAAACTTAATAGTTTGTAATAATTGTTAAGCATTACAAGAGAGACTCTCTCTTGAAAAGTAGTTTAAAATGAAAGAAAAGAAACCAGAACAAAATGCTTAAATGTTGTTACACAAATACTCTACAGCGATTGTAAAACTGCAATTCTACATGAAAGATGAAAAAAAAAACAGAAAAATTTCTACTAACATTTCCATTTCTTAAAAGCTTATTTCCAACCATCTAGGAACCCAATCCTGAAAGCTGATTCTTGTGGGCAGACTCCTGTGACAGTATGGACTCTAAGTCCATGGGTCTCTGCAAAGGGCCATGGGTTTGCCAACAAAGGTTACAGGATTAAAGCCTAAATCTGAAGGATTCTTTTATCCCCACCTTGGAGTTAGCTTGGTTTTAATACTCCCAGCTCTACACTTTAACCAGAGAGTTTTCTAATAGTCATGTACATACTATTTTACTGTTGGTTACGTTTTACATTCCATAACTCACATGTGCAAAAGTCACAGCTGTTCTCATAGCCTTCAAGTCACTGCATTTATTGTTGTTTTAAACAAAAAGGAGCATACAATCCATTATTAATGCTAAATTGCACACTGAGGCTTCTTTTATAGAACTATAACACAAGATTAATTCTCTCTCAGATACTATTATCTTTACCAACACTACCATGGAGGAAAAAGATTTAAGAAAGAAATACATGCAAGTCAGCTCATTTTCCATGTCTCTGGTGCAATGTCACCACCACAAGAAAGTAACACTGCCCTTTGTGTATCTCCTAGGCCCTTTAAAGAGCTTCAGTTTCTACACAGCATCAGTCCTGAAAAATTCTATTCCCACAGCTACCGACCATCACATAAAAGTACCCTAAAACTTTATGCATTGAACACAAAAGCCTAAGAAGCTTAAAAATTTAGCCATCCAATTTGTGGCATATCCAACCAGCAGCTGCAGACATAGCATGACAAACAACCACGCGGCCTTAAAACAAGTGCAACACACAACCTGCCTGCAAATATTGTCCTAAGATAACGCGCCTTTGAGTTTAAAGCGCAACAGGCCAAGAAAGCTCAGGCAGCAGCAGCAGCAACTGTCTCTCCCCACAAGTCATCAGCCCAGCTCCCGCTTGTCCCCGTTCCCCCTTTTCGCCGCCTCCACGCAGACGTGGGCACAGGAAAAGTTTGCCGAGCCCCCCCCCCACACACACACACACACACACACGTGTGGGGAAGGAGCAGCTGAGCATGGCCGCCGCCTCCGCCTCCTCCCACAATGCAACGTGGGCTTTCGCCAATTTCCTCACGGGATCGAGCCCAAGAAGACACCACCCCGCAAAAAAAAAAAGCCCCGCCAACCCCAGCCGGCCCGCCCGCGGGCGCGATGCCACCCGCCCCTGCCCACCGAGGCAGACACCCGCCTCCTTCCCCTCTGCTGCACCCCGGCTTCGGACAAGGCCCCGACACGCCCGGAGCTTCCGGCTGCGGCCAGGGTGATGGCACCGCCCCTGGGCTCGCCACCCCTCAGCCCAGCCCCAGTGGGGGGACCGGCGGCGGCGGCGGCAGCGCTACTCACACGCGTCGAGCTCCTCCGACAGGTCCTCCTGCAGCAGCGACAGATCTAGGGAGAGACACAATGAGCCGCGCCCGCAGCCTCGCCGCGCCCCCGGCCCCTTCCCCGCGCAGGGGCGGGGGCCCGCGCGTCGCCCCACAGCCGCCCCCCCCTCCCCACACGCACGGGGGCCGCGCCCGCAGCAGGGCGCGGGCGGAACAGGGGGCGCTGCCCCGGCCCATGCACAGCTGGGGGAGGGGGGCGCGGGAAGGCGGTTGGTACCTACCCGCCATCTTGCCGACGCCGCCCCCCCCCCCCCCCAAGTGTTGAGGGGAAGCCCCGTGCGGTGCGGGCCCGCTGGCGGCGTCTCCGGTGTCCCCGAGAGAGACTGGCAGGCAGGCGGCGAGCGAGGGAGGGGTCTGAGCCGGACACGCCGCTCCCGCCTCCGCCGGGGAGTCGCACGAGAGCGGCCCTCCCCGCCCCTCGCTCGCTGGCGCTGACTCACTTCGCGGAGCCGCCTCCAGGGCAGCGGCCGGGGCCCGCCCGGCCCTACAGGGGGCAGCCGGGGCGCGGTCCCCGTCCCTGCCCGCTTGGCCTGGCTCCGCGCTCCTTCCCCGCCTGGGCCGGGCACTGCGCCCCGTGCCTCCCCTCTTCCCCCTGCATGCTCGGCCTGGCTGTGTGCCCCTTTCTCCTGCACACTTCCCCCCACAGACACGCACGCTGCACCCTGACGTTTCTTCTCTCTCACCCTGCACACTGGGCCCTGGCACTGTCTTTCCCCCTCCGTGCCTGCTGGGCCTTGGCACATCCTAACCCCATGCACTGGGCCCTGGCACTTTACCTCCTTCCCCTCCCCACATGCACCCTGCACTTCCTCACACCCTGAAAACTGGGCCCTTGGTACTGCCCTCTCAGCCCCACATGCTGGGCCCTGGCATTTCCTTCTCCCAACCCCCCTGCTGCAGCCTGGCTCTTCACCTACTTTCTTCAACCTTTACCCTTGGCTTGCAGCTGCACCTCTTTCCCACAACCCCGTGTGCTCTGTGTCCTCTGCTCCAGCCCCAGACATTAGGCCCTGGTGCAGTGCCCCCTCTCCTGAATCCTGCATGAATCCGGCTTTATCACTGCACTCCCCCCTCAACCCCCACCAAAGCACACTTGGCACTGTATTATTTGGCTCTGACATGAATTTCCCCTAAATTGGCACTGCAGTGTCACTCCCTCTCCACATACTTGGCATTGACGTCTTTTCCACTTGCTTGGCATTGTTACTGCCTCTTTCACCTTCCATGTACATTTGGCACTGGTTTTATTTCTCTGTTGTTTGGCTTTGATACCACTGCCCAGTGGCACTGGCACCACTCCTGTCTTACTTGGCACTCTCTGCTTATACAGAAGCCCCCTCCCTATCAATCTAAACATTTTTCTGGACCTTCACTGTGTCTGCCAATGTCATAATGGTAAAAAAAGGATAATCTAAACTAAGCTCCATATTCCCCAAATGAGCTATGGGTAAACAGAATGCACCTTCATCTACACTACGGCTGCGTCTAGATTGGCATGATTTTCCGGAAATGCTTTTAACGGAAAAGTTTTCTATTAAAAGCATTTTCGGAACAGAGCATCTACATTGGCATGGATGTTTTTCCGCAAAAGCAATTTTTGCAGAAAAGCGTCCGTGCCAATCTAGATGCGCTTTTGCGCAAAAAAGCCCCGATCGCCATTTTAGCCATCAGGGCTTTTTTGCGGAAAACAAATCTGAACTGTCTACACTGGCCCTTTTGCGCAAAAGTTTTGCGCAAAAGGGACTTTTGCCTGAACGGGAGCAGCATAGTATTTCCGCAAGAAGCACTGATTTCTTACAGTAGGAAGTCAGTGCTTTTGCGGAAATTCAAGCGGCCAGTCTAAACAGCTGGCAAGTTTTTCCGGAAAAGCGGTGTATTTTCCAGAAAAACTGGCCAGTCTAGACACAGCCTACTTGTGCCTGCCAAGTGTTGTTTGAAATGAGGAAATCAAAAGTGAATGCTCTAAGCAGAGGTTGCACCATTAGTTTTTAGAATACCAAAGGATGCCCTAGAGGCTGACACAAAAATGCCAGAATTGGGCTCTGTGATGTCATTCCACAAAGAAGCATCTTCCAGAAGTGTGTCAGTGCAGCAAAGAGAGGTTTTGCCGAATCATTCATTCATTCTTTAATCAATGATCTATAGTATTTGGTACACTTTGAGATCATCAATGCTCTTACACTTGGGATCATAGTTAAGGCATCCCAATGTCTTCACTAGGAAATAGATATCTTGTCATTGCAGAAGAGAAACCTCCAATTTAAAAATCTTGTGAAACACTCCATAGGAGTGCTATTTATTGCTATTGTTAGTTTTTCATGAAAAAATACATTTTAAAGTTAAACAAAAGCAATAATTCTTCATTAGTCTGTAACCATTGAGTATAAAGTATGGTTCAGTCCACTAGGATGTAAAATCCCATTTAATTGATTAACCGGTTAACTGTAGTGTTAAACACTACAGTTGACCAAGTAAGGGGGGGGGGGGGGCTGGAGCTTTCCCCTCCCAGCTGCAAGCTACCTGCCCTCCTCCACATTATTTTTAGACCAGTTGTCCAAACAAGGGACCTTTGACAAGATCCCACACCAAGGCTCTTATGCAAAGTAAGCAGTCAAGGAACATCTCATGAATCAGTGAGAGCACCACTAACCAGGCCATTGACTGTATGGTTGGTGGCACTGTGCAGCAGGGTTGGCAGGATCCCTACTGGCTTCTGCACCGTGCAGCTCCTGGAGAGCAGCTGGCATGTCCCATCTCCAGCTCTTATGCCTCAGGGCAGCCAAAGGACTCTGCATGCTGTCTCTGCCCCAACCACCGCCCTCGCAGCTCCCATTGGCCAGGAACCATGGCCAATGGGAGCTGTAGGAGTGGCACTTATGGACAGGTCAGCAAACACTGCAGAGCCACTTGGCAGCACCTTCCACATAGGAGCTGGAGGAGGGACATGTCACTGCTTCCAGGAGCTGTTTGAGGTAAGTTCTGCCTGGAGCCTTCACTCCTGATCCCCAGCCCTCTGCCCCAGCCATAGCCCTGATCCCCCTCTCAGTTGCATATCTTAAGTTGAAATATCTTATTTCAGCTTTTGGCGCTGTCTTCACAGCAGGAAATCCGAGGTAGAGCACTATTTCTCGGACTTCTGTTACTCCTTGTACAATAAGGGTTACAGGAGTCAGAGTAAGAAGTCCTCCAGCTCAACATTATTTCGACATTCTATCAAAATAACTGCTTGTAGTGGAGATACAGACTTTGTTATTTTGGAATAGCTTATTCCAAAATAACGCTGCTGTGTAGATATAGTCATATTGATCTGTCTTTACTTGCAAACACCAGAAAATGCAAGCTCTTAGAAATAGCTAAATTTGAGTCTGGTCTCTAACTTGGGCAGCAAGTATCATGGGCAGGGGAAGGTGCAGCCTTCCCAAATTGCCTCACCTGGCATTGCCCTTGTTCCACTGTACTTTCCCAGGCTCCCTTCCCCAGCCTGCTCTTGAGGTGGCAGAGGCTAGGGAAGGCATGCTGGGGGCTGTACCACACCACCTGTCCTTCAAGCACTGGGACTGGTGGCTTGACCGGAGGTAGGGGGCCTTTCTGTAGGAGTCCATTAGGCACTGCCTCTGGAGCTCTGGGGCCTCATTATCCTCGGCTGGGGGTCAGTGGCCCAACTGAAGGTGGGGTACTAGACTTAGGCAAGCAGTGGCCACACTGGGGGTGGGCCTTGTGCAAAAGGAGTGGGGCTGAGGGATTTACCCACTACTCATGGTCTCTGAGAAACTAAATCTCAGGAAATCTATAAAACCCTAAAACAAAGGCTCTGAATGGAAAGACTCAAATGGAAGACTTCTAGTATATTTCACACATGATGAAAATACATATATGGTACCTGCAATTATAATATGGATTAAATACATAAAATCCCAGAACAATAATAAGAGATTAGGTGAATACTGTAAAGTACTCTATCGATCTATTCATAACTACAAAAATTAACAAATCAAATAATATTTAATTAACATCAACTTCAGTGTTTTCCCAAATCAAGATATGTTTTGCTGGGATATGGAATCAATCTATTCAATATTGTGGCAGCTATAAAGCATTAGGCATAGGGAAAACTTGGGGCCCAAATGGCTTCCACATGAAAGGACTACTCGGTAAATTTGCAAGACATCTCTCTTTCACTGTTGAGATGTCGACTCCAACCTCTGATTGACGAGTTAAATGTAACCATTTGTTAAATTTTCAGACAAGCATTTTGGTGCTTTTTCTCATGGTGTCCTTCACCGAAAATGATTACAAAGCTACCTTATTATCCTTCTTCAAAATGTGAAGAGTTAGACAACTAGCGTGCTGAGAGTTCTTTCTATCATTCTGACAAATACTGTTTCGTTGTTTCTTGTACTCCCCCATCTGTTTGTCTCCATCTATTGTCTCTTAGCTTATATTGCAATGTCTTTGGGGCAGAGACAATCATTTAGTTGTACAGCATCTAGCACAAGGAGGTCCTGGTGTATTATTATTATTATTTATTTAAAGTATAGGTGGACTATTGCACCTATTTTGAGCCCCAATGGGATGCTAAATTTAATAGATCATCGGTCTATTTTGGTATGGCAATTCCTATACCCCTATATTGATAACCTACATGGAGATTTTTAGCTGAAAGGTTTATTTTAATGTTGCTGAAGACTGTGTTAAATGTACAAGAGAGGTTTTCAGTGTTGGGAATTTACAGGGATAAAAAATATAACCAGGGCTTCACATGGGCACAGCAGTCTACCCATGCAATGCCAATGCAGGATTGATCCCTGGGAGGGGAGGGAGAGGAGAATTAAAATTCTGTCTCTAACTGCTCATAGTGAGATGGGACCACCATTTTCTATGTGTAGTGATACTCCTTGCTTTATATTATACAGGGAAAGAATTGAATCCTGAAACAGTAGAGACCAAACTAAAAAGAGAAGAGTGCCTTCAGTTTTTTAAATAAATTATGATATTAGGAAATTATACATATTATGATAATATAAAAATCCCCTGAGGAACAAATTAAAGCTCAAACTGAAAATTGATATTGTGTTAATATAGTGATTGAGAGAATTTTCTGAGTCTTGTTTATTTGTTTGTTTGTTTGTTTGTTTAGAAGGAATTAATAAAAACTGGACATTGTTAGGAAGAACTATGTAACTAATAAAAGAAACCACCAATAATAGCTAGCCCAAATAAAGAAGTTAATTTAATTGTAATTCCATGAAATATGCTCATTTTTATTAAGAACCTTGAACCTATAAAACCAAGACAGACTCTAATGGATAATACGTTTTAACATAAGTTAATAAACAAAAATTAGAGGAAACAATAAGGAGTCCTGTGGCACTTTCAGGACTAAGATTTATGTGAGCATAAGCTTTTGTGAGTAAAAACCACTTAATCAAAAAATTAGCTGCTGATAGATACAGTAGATGCTTTTATAATCACTGATATAGTAGGAATTGCAATAAGAATGATGAAATCTGGGAGATGTCCAAGGCCAGATAGCTTTATCATACAAAGTTTTAAAAGATTTATAGATCTTTTAACTCCATAACTGTTCTTTTTCCATGGATTTATACAAGATGTTAAAGTGTGTTTATATGCGTTTTTGTGTTTGTTGTTTGAATAATTTCCAGGTCAAATTTGCTTAGCTTACAAGGAAAAGGATGAATTTCATTCAAGCTGCTAGAACTACAAACTCAACCTGGGACCCAGAGCAGCCAGCAACCATATATTTTTGGAGTGGTCACAAAAATAATCCCTCACCACCTGCACGCTAACTGTAATTGATTCCTTTCTACAGCCTGAGTATTTTGGGTAGTTAACTAACTAGTTGATTCTTTGGGACATTCCTCACATTTAACTCACTACTTGGGGCACAGTATAAAAAGAAGGAGAAGCAAACTAAAAAGGAATAAAAGGAGAAAGTGTGTTTTCTTTGCTCCTGAGTCACAAGGCCTATCCCTTGCCTTCTTTCAATGGGTCAATTGAATAGCAGATGGTACTTGATGGGCCATCAAGAAGGCTAGGCAGTGCATTACCAAACTGCCTGTGGATGTCAGCCAGAAGCATAGCACAAATTTTGTGATAATACATACATACATGCATACATACATATATATCCTTAACCCCAAATCCAAAGGTGATACAAACATATAACTGAAATGATCATATTTAGCACATTTTAACATGTTTGCAGATATCTTACATGGCATATCTGGCATAACTCATTGCCATTCTACAATATCGACATTCATAATAGTATCTCCCAGACTCCATAAAGCATCACACATGGGTCTCCCACCTCTCAGGAAAGTACTCTTGCCACTGAGATATGGGTATTCTCATGTGAGACTTTCTGAGGCTTCATCTACACTCGGTGTAAAGTGCTGCCTCAGCAGTGCTTTAAACTGAAAAGCTGTGTCTACATTGGCATGATTTTGCGCAAAAATATACTGCCTGTCTACACTGGCGGGGAGTTCTTGCGCAAGAACACTGACGTTCTAATGTATGAAATCAGTGCTTCTTGCGCAAGAACTATGATGCTCCCGCTCAGGAATAAGCCCTCTTATGCAATTGTTCTTGCGCAAGAGGCCAGTGTAGACAGGCAACATTAATTTCTTGCGCAAGAAACCACTATGACTAAAATGGCCATCGGCGCTTTCCTGTGCAAGAGAGCGTCTAAACTGGCACAGATGCTCTTGCACAAAAGCACGTCTCTTGTGCAAAGGCACATGCCAGTGTAGATGCTCTCTTGCGCAAATACTTTAATGCAAGAACTCTTGCATTAAAGTATTTGCGCAAAATCATGCCAATGTAGACGTAGCCAAAGTGTAGTCATGGCATGACTGCTAGGAGATCGCTCTCCCAGTGCACTGTGTAAATCACCTCTACAAGGGCTTTCAGCACTACAGCCTGGTTCACACTGGTGCTTTACAGCACTGTAACTTGCTGTGCTGGGTGTGTCTCTGTGTGGGGGAGGAGGTTTCACACCCCCGAGCCAAAAAATTACAGTGCTGTAAGGTGCCAGTGTAGACTTGACCTCAGTCTCCCATTAGGCACCTAAGCCATCTTGACTTATTCGTGGATTGCTAAGCAGTGATAGGTGCTTAGCAGCCTAGAAGCAGGCAGATTTTCATATACCCTGTTTCTTAGCCTCTTCTTTGTATAGAATAGATGATTTGGCTTCCTGCTTAGCATGCTGGCTTTTGCAAATGGCATTGTAAGGCACCTATCTCTCCCCATCCATTGTATATAGAAAGCCTAGGCACCATATCTTGGGTTTGTTGATAACAGTGTTGTTACTGTGGTTTTCTAAGTGCCTGACATTAGGTGCCATGATGCTCAGTATTGCAGTCCCCAGGTACCTTCATGGATCAGACCCTTAGATCCCAGAGAGAACTTTTCAGATGAGTCAAAGTGAGACAAACTTCCAAAAGAAGCCATAGTGATGCAATAGTTATAAAAAAAGCCACGTTAGGAAGGGAGTAGCCATTAATGTGATTCTGGGATGCATTAACAGGAGTGTTGTTAGCAAGACACGAGAAGTCATTTTTCCATTCTAAACTGCCCTGATTAGGCTTCAAGTGGAGCATTGTGTCCAGTTCTGGGTACCACATTTCAAGAAAGATGTGGAAAAACTGCGGAGGTCCAGAGAAGAGCAACAAAAATGATTAAATGTCTAGAAAACATGACTTATGAGGGAAGACTGAAAGAACTGGGCTTGTTTAATTTAGAAAAGAGAAGACTGAGAGGGGACATAATAATAGTTTTCAAGTATCTAAAAAAGGGTGTTACAAGTAGGAGGGAGAAAAATTGTTCTTCTTGGCCTCTGAGGATAGGACAAGAAGCAATGGGCTTAAATTGCAGCAAGGGAGATTTATGTTGGACAATAAAAAAAATTCCTTACTGTCAGGATGGTTAAATACTGGAATAAATTGCGTAGATGGGTTGTAGAATTTCCATCACTGGAGATATTTAAGAACAGGTTAGACAGACACCTGTCAGGGATGATCTAGACCAGTGTTTCCCAATTTTATTTGGCCGAGGAACCTTTTTCAGCTTTTCAGAATTTCAAGGAACCCCTAGGCTTATCAAGCAAAAAAAAAAAAGGTAGGAGGCGGGGGAGGAAAGAGGGACCCACCAATTCATGAAAATCACATTCCTTCCCCAAGACACACCCCCATCTTCCTTCTGTGAGGCCTCATCCGCTCTGTTCCCTCCTCTCCATCACTTGCTATCCCCAGCCCTTATACCTGTCTCAACCTAGTGAGAGTGCGGTGTGGGGTGGGAATGAAGGATTTGGGTGTGGGAAGGGGTGAGAAGTACAAGCTCTGGGAGGGAATTTGGATGCAGGAGAAGGGGCTGTTGGCTCAGGGAGGGGGCTCTAGGCCGGGGAGTGTTGGGTTCAGGTGGAAGGTTGGGGTGCTGAGCAAGCCAGGGCTTGTGGATGTGAGGGTGCAGGAGTTTGGGCTGGATATGTGAGGGGCTCAGGGCAAGGAGGCTGTGAGTATGATGGGCTCAGAACACCGATTTGTGATGTGTGGATGGTGGAGGAATGTTGTGGCAGAAGACTGAGGATGTGGGGATGCAGGAGTTTGGAGATGTAAGAGGCTCAGGACAGGGGGGTTCCAGTGTATGATAGGCTCAGATTTGGGGTCAGGTGGTGCAGGAGTGTTATGATGCTGCAGTGAAATGGGAGTTTGGTCCCAATTGGGGGTTTGTTGGCCAGGCTTCATTTTTAAATAAAGTATTATGTCAAACTCAAAAGGTTTTAGCATTGTCTTTATATATGAGAGGGGTGAGGAACCTGTTTTGGGTCAAAGGTCACTGACCCACAGAAAAGTCAGTTGGGGCCACACAAGTGAGATGCAAAAAAACCAAAAAAAAGCTCCTCCAAAAACCCCAAAGCCTCACTCATGTGGTCCCAAATGTGCTGGTGGGGGTAGGGGACAGAGTGCTAGTGGGTGCTGGGGCTGGGGAGAGGGTGCTGCTGGGTGGAAGGATGCTGGCTCAGGTGGCAGGGTGCTGGGACAGGCAGGTGGCAGGGTGCTGGGGTCAGGGACATGGTCCTGCTGGGCACTAGGGTGACTGGCAGGGTGCTGGGACAAGACACAGGGTGCTGCTGGGTGCTAGCATGGATGGCAGGGTGCTGGGGCCGGAGCCAGGACCGGGGCGGTGCTGAGTCCTGGGGTGTGAGGCAAGGTGCTGGGGCCAGAGCGGTGCTAGGGTGGATGGCAGGGCTGCCAAGGAGCGGGATAGGGATGGGGTGCAGGATCTGGGAGGGATCTGGGGGGCGGAAGGGGACAAGGTCTGGGTAGGGTGCAGACCAGATAGGTAGGGTGCATAAACAGGCTGGATGTAGGGTGTCTGGCTACGAGGGAGGGTGCGAGGGAGGGGACTTGGGTAGGAGTTGGACCTCCCTGATCTGGTACCCTCTAGACCTGACTGGTCCCAGATGAGGAATTTTTGGACCAGGGGAGGTCATTTCAGGGCTCCTGGTCCCCCCTCCCCCCCCCCTTCTCCACTAGGCTTCTTTGCACCTCTATCCCTTGCAACCGAACTAAGCTGCCCACCCCTGCTGGTTCCCTGCACCTCCCCCAAAACCATCCCTCACAATCCAAGGGAGTGCAACACCACTTCCCTGCAGCCCCTCACAGCCCAGCTGAGCTGCCTGTCTGTTCTGTATGCCCTCCCCCATCCACCTCAGCCCAGCTGAGCCCTGCACTGGTTCCCTGCATGCCTCCCCCACAGCACGGCTGAGCCCCGTTTCCCTGCACCTCCTCCAAGCCTCACAAAACTGCTGAGCCAAGAGCCGATTCCCTGTCCCTCCCTCCCCTGGAGTCTAGCCCCGGTTCCCAGCACCTCCCTCCTCCTGCAGCCAAACTGAGCTCTGAGCTCCACACACACAAACCCCACCCCACAGCCCAGCCCAGCCCCCCAGACCTCCCCACTCTGCAACCCATCTGAGATCAGTTTCCTGCACCTTCCCCCAAACCATGTAGACATGCTGAGCCAGTGCTGATTCCCTGCCCCTGCCTTCCTCCCTCCCCTTGGCTGTGTCTACACTGGCACGATCTAGCACCAAAGCAGCCGTTCTTGCACAAAAATTTGCTGCCTGTCTACACTGGCCGTGTGTTCTTGCGCAAGTACACTAACGTTCTCATGTACGAAATCAAGGCTTCTTCTGCAAGAACTACGATGTTCCCACTCTGGAATAAGCCCTTTTGAGCAACTATTCTTGCGCAAGAAGCCAGTGTAGACAGGCAACATGAATTTCTTGAGCAAGAAAGCCCTATGGCTAAAATGGCCATCGGCACTTTCTTGGGCAAGAGAGTGTCCACACTGCCATAGATGCTCTTGTGCAAAAGCACATCTCGCACATGGAAGAGTGGATGTGTTCTTGCACAAGAAACAACCAGTGTAGACATAGCCTAAGAGTTTCCTCACATGAGCAAAATGAATTTTGTGTTGTTCACCAGTGTTGAGTTCATATGGCTTGTTTGGATGTGCCACCCAAGTTATTAATACATATTTTTAAACCTCTACCTTTTTCCTCTGCTGCCACGTCAGCTCCCCTGGTGCCTGCTGCCCCCCCACTCCTCACCCTCCTCTGCTGTCCTGACTCCTGCTCTTCTCACTGTCCTCAGCCCTCCTGCAACCTGCCCCCCTCCACCAGCCCTTCTCTCCTCCCTGTACCCACTTCTCCAGTAGCTCCACTCTGATTATGTGAGCTACCCCTCCTCATCCCATCTTCTAACATCTCCCTCTACAAACCTGCCTTGCGTCTCTCCTCTGATGGTGGTCCCTCCACTGCAGGTGTCTGACCTTCTGCTTCACCCCCAGAATCCCCTGGCACCTGCACGTTCCCTTAGCCCTGTACCCTCCTGGTGCCTCCCCCTTCCCTCACTTCCCCTGCCCCCTTTGCTCCATTTTTCCCTGATGCCCACCCCTCACCACCCTCTGCCCCCATTCCCCTCATGCCCCTGTGCCCTCTCACATGACTTGCTCCATCCCAGCCTTCCTCATGCCCACCCCTTCTTTCAAGCCTTCTCCCAGCACCTCCCCTCACCCTTCTAGCCCCCAATGCCCTTACTCTCTCCCCTCCTAGCATCACCCTGTCCCCCTTCCACTGACACCTCCCCTCCTGCCCTTTTCCTCATTGTCTGCACTTGGCCCCCTGCCATTTCTCTCCTCCACCCCTGTCCCTTTGGTGCCTCCCCCTTCCCCTCCACCTCCGCACAAGCACCTTCCTCTCCCAGCCCTTCCCCTTTCCCTCTGTACAAGCCCCGCCCCTTCCCTTCCCTTTCCCTCTCTCTTTCCCTCTCCCTCTCCCATACCTTCTGCCTTCCACTTTGTGGGGCCAGAATCTGTGCTCTGTCCCCAGACTCCAAACCCGCAACTCAGCCATGCGGCGCATCACAGTGCCCAGCAAGTTTAAAATCCTGGGCTGTGACATTATGGCACGTCCGGGCGTCTCCCCACCCGCTGGTTTGAGCGTGCTGCGCAGGACAGCAGCAGTCAGCGACGGAGAGCTCAGGGAAGGTCGTGCATGGCGGGGACGGGGACAGGGGAGAGACACTCTGGGGCTGGGCTGGGAGGACACACGCGCGGGGGGTGGGATCGGGACCCGCTCCAGCTCCAAATATTGCTGGAGCTTGGGCACCACAAAACTCGCTGCCCACGCCTCTGCTGGCTAGCCGGCTCTCTCGCTCTCTCTTTTTCAGAGGGGGCGGGGGAGCGCCGGCTGCACCAGTTGGGAGCACCAATTGGGAAACACTGATCTAGACAGTGCTTGGTGCTGCCGTGAGGGCAAGGGACTGGACTTGATGACCTCTCGAGGTCCCTTCCAGTTCTAGTGTTCTATGATTCTATGATTTAAGTGCCAGGTTGTCTATGGCTACTGTGCTGTGACGTGGTGGGAGTGTAAAAGACTGAGTACATCCTGCAACATTCTGAGTAAACCTCATTGAATTAAGATAAACTTCACTGAATTAAGTAATATCTTAATGAGTTAGGTTTGATCCATTACAGATCCATTGTATTAAAAATCAGGTTGTGTACGTATTATTGAGAAATTGTACGTAACTCCTCTATGAGCAGAGAGATACTAATGTAATTCCCTAGTTATCGCCCCTTTGAAATCATCCCATGGTTAAATCTGCACAGACTAGTTCAGATTGGACTCTTCAGGAACTCACAGACAAAAAAGGGATTTTTAGTTAAATAGCTTGGTTTTGAACAGGCCTTCATCCAGCATATGGACAGTAACTTTTGTCCATGGAGCCCAATCCTTAGGGAAGGTTTGCAAGGACTTGGCCTACTGTGGTCCCCAAGACCATGAAGGCAGGGAACAGGGAGAAGAAAACAAAGCCAAAGATTGAAGCTAGAAAGATCTGAGAAGGAAAGATTATCCAGAGAGGTTGGGAGCAGAGTAGGACTAAATTATTTCCCATGTGTAGGGAAAATTGGAAACCAGGAAAAAGTGAAGGTTCATAGGCCCAGAAAGATAAAGAGTTTGAACCTGGAAGCTCTAGAGGAACTATGAGGACTTAACAATTACACTTAGAAACATTAACTGTTATTTTTAAAACCCTGACTATGGGTGAGTTATGGCTTATGGGCTATAGAGCAGTGTCATGCTGAACCACAAGGTGGCATGCTCTGGGATTTCACCCAAAAACGTGGCTCATAAAAGATGGATTGAATGAAATTTAATCTTGTCTTCTTTAACTTGATCATTTAAATAGTTAATCCCTTGCTATCGTCACTACTCTTATATGTATCATATCTTCATATATTTGAACTGCTGTCTTTCTAACGTGGTTTCTCTTTCATGTGCAGTGTGAACACAATGGTGTGGAGGACCTAGAATTAGTCCCCAAATACCTGAAAGATATAAATACAAAGGATGGAAAGGATTTATTTACAGAGACAAAAGAGGAGTTTAACTAGGAGCAAAGAGATTAAATCGAGAGGCAACTTTTAGCTTACATATCAGGGGAAACTTTTTGACAACAAAGACCATGGGAATAGTTTATCAAGGGAAATAGTGAAAGCCTGTTGCTCAGGACATATGATATACAATAAAACTCCAATTATCCGGCATCCAGTGGTCCGGCACTCCTGATAGTCCAGCACCAACTGGAACCCGGAAGTGCTCCGGCCAGCCGGACAATTGGAGCTGCGCTGCCTCCGGCTTCCCCAAGTCTGCTGCTGGTCAGTTTCGGCAGCAGTGGACTTGGGGAAGCCCTGGGGCAGAGCACCCCAGCTGCTCTGCACCCGGCTTCCTCAAGTCCGCTGCTGCTGAAACTGACCAGGGGCTGACTTGGGGAAGCCGGGAGCAGAGCAGCTGGAGTGCTGCCGGGTTGGTCAGCCAAGTCAGCCGCTGGTCAGTTTCAGCAGCAACGGACTTGGGGAAGCCGGGGGCAGAGCAGCTGGGGTTCTGCCGGGTTGGTCCCGCAGCACCGCCCTCTCCCATACTGCGCAGTTCCCCGCCGACCGCCCCCCCTAGGCCCTTTATAGCCCCCCTTCCAGTACTCTGGCATATTTGATAATCCGGCACCCCCTGGGTCCTAAAGGTGCCGGATTATCAGAAGTTTACTGTAGGCTGAAAAAAACGTTGCATATGTAAAGTGTGAAACAACTCTCTGTGACTGGTAAGGGATGGATGGCATAGCTTAAAGTCTTTGATGGTGGGATTACATTTGAAGAGTTGGGTGGAGGGCTTGGTGGGAGAATGTCCTGTAGCCCTCTTCAGGAGAGATCAAGAGAATGATAAACATTTTGGAAGCAGAACATGTCTATCTCAACCTTTATTCCACAAGGATTCAGACTGTACCTCCTTTTTTGAAGGAAACCCTGATGAAGGGACAGTGGAAAAGAAAACTCAGTGAAGAGAAACCTTACAAATATTTGGACTTAGCAGTGAGGTTTGTCCATTTACCTCCCTGGTCCTAAAAGAAGCAGAGCTGTGGACTGAGGTCCCTGAACTAGGTGGTAAGGGGCTGTCGATGTAGCAGATTCCCCCTGTCATGTAGCCAGTGACAGATCCAGGTTTACTGGATTTCCTTCCAGTGTGTGGGATTGTGGTATGTAGCATATTTACTAGAGCTGTCAATTGATGTGCGTTAACGTCTGTGATTAAAAGAGACAAGATTAATGTGTTAATCACAGCATTAATGCTGCGTTGCCCCTTTGAAGTGCTGGGGCGGTGCTTCAAAGGGGCAGTGCAACACAGAGCTGGGAGTCAGCTGGGCACGCGGTGCTGCCCCTTGGAAACGCCGGGGCAGCCTTTCCAAGGGGAAGAACTTCTTGGAGTCGGGGTCAGCTGAGGACTCCACCTGATCCCAGGCATCCGCAGCGCTGCCCCTTTGAAACGCTGCCACAGCGTTTCAAAGGGGCAGCGCACACGATTAATTGGCGATTAATCGCAATTCAATTTTGTAATCACTTCACAGCCCTAATATTTACTAGATGCTTACAGGTATGCTTCCGCAAAAGGGGACAGAGTAGATGTGAAATATGTGTGATGAATGTAGTGAGTGTTTGCAAATTTGTGGTTCCTAATGTATTTGTATTCATGTGATTTCCTCAGCATTTGCAACAAAATGTGCCTAGGTATGGGGCAACTATGAGGAGCTAACATGTTTACATGTGGAGTATATCTACACTTTCGCTGGGAGAAGGCCTCACAGACCAGATACCCAGATGTGTGCTAGCTCTGCTTGAGCTAATGGGCTAAAAATAGTGGTGTGGAGCTTGCAGTATGGTTATTAGCAAGGGCTAGGCACCAAATACAGAACCAGGAGATCAGGCAGGCTTGTACTTAGGCAGCTAGACCTTGCCTCCGCATCAACACTGCTATTTGTAGCACATTACCTCAGGCAACGCTAGTGCATGTCTGCCTATTCAGGATGGGAGGCAAACTCCCAGCTGCAGAGTAGACATACCCACCTAATGTGGTTTCTCTTTTATATGAAATGTGGACACAGTTGAGTGAAGGACCTAGAATTAATCAACAAATACTTGAAAGAAAGAATACAAAGGATAGAAAGGATTTAGTGAGAGTCACAAAAGAATATAACTAGGAGCAAAGGAATTAAATTGAGAGACAAATTTTAGCTTAAATATCAGGCTGCTAGTCTGGTTCAACTTTATGTCACTGGTTCAATCAGAGTAAAGAAGGAATAATGTTGTCAATCAATAGAATTACACTAATATAAATCCAGTGGTAAACCAAAATGTGAATAAGGTGCTTAGTCTGTCTGACAGCACACTAGTAGCTGCAACACTGTTACACAGTAGTTTTTAATGCAGCTTCACAGTGTTGTCAATGACTGTGCAGCTAAACTTTCTAGAAAATGTATGAGTGCTTCAAGGTCAGATTTCAGTGTGTGTGTGTGTGTGTGTGTGTGTGTGTGTGTGTGTGTGTGTGTGTGTGTGTGTGTGTGTGTGTGTGTGTGTGTGTGTGTGTGTGTGTCAAAACTAGCAGTGATTGTCTCACTGAATTTTAGCCATTAAGAAAATCTGTAGTTTTAAAGTTCAGTTAATTTTGAGTCACTGATGTGCAAGAATAAGAATTCTGGTGTTTAAAAAATCTGTTCTTCTCTAACATCTTCTATCTGACTATCTCTAAGTGCTTATTAGGGTTATTTATTTTGTACGTGGAGTTTGCGTGGGGATATGCAAAACCATAAAAAAGAGTAAAATGTCAATGTTTGATCAAATAAGTTTTCCCATCCTGTTTGAACCTGTATATGAATCATAGTGTTATTCTAAGTTATTTGTGAATATAATGAATTGTAAGTACATCCCTTTACTCACATATTGACACAGAATTTAGATCAAATACACAAAAACTTTAGTTTGTGTGACTCAGTAAGCATGGGAGAAATCAGAATTTTTTGTTTGTTGTAATTTCAGTTGCTTAATGTTTGGACATGCAAAATTAGTTTACATAGTTCTCTGAGCTATCACTCAATAGGATTTCTGGAGATTTAATTCCATGTGCATGACTGCAGAACTTCCTCTTTGAATGAGCTTCTTCTTGCCAAAAGGACAGCTCACACACACATCAGCTATAATAATTTGTGATTTATTTTAAACATACACTCTCAGTAATGCATGGAGACTGTGGAAATTTGGCTAATTTTAAATAAAACTTTAAAGTCCACTTTGTTCCTCAGATCATGAATACAGTTCTCATTGATAACAGTGGGATCTGGATACATAGATAAAAAGTAAGATATGCTTAAAATTTACTCATCATTAGGGCTGTCTCCTCTATTCATCCTTGCCACTTACACATGTTCTTTAGCTGCCACCAAAAAATGCACACATTAGCTGTGTACTAGACTAATTCCTGAGATTTGCCTTTTATTGTTGGCTTAAATAACAGCAACAATATAAATCTCAGCCTGAACTTGGCTGTTCTAAAGGATTTCCCTTGAGATTCTACTTCCCTCTGCTCCACAGAGACAGTCAAACTCTTTTATATAACTGTGTGTCATTAAGATAAGACTGCATCCCAACGTAAGTATCTAGAACAGGGCTATTCAACTTTGGAAGCTCTGGGGTCCACAATGATACTCACAGCACATGCTGATGGCCACAACTTAAGTGTGGTTGCATATACATGCAAATATATGCAAATAGCTTCTTTCACACTGATGGGCATGAATACAAAAATTAATGCAAGACAACACAACATGCAGGCCCCAATTAAGTCAGTTCTGCTGATATTAATAAAATGCAATATTTACCTGATTTCCACCCATATGACAACACTTTTAATGAGCAATGACAGTCCAGGAATTTAACTACTAAAACGTATGTCAACAGAAGACCAGTACATTGGCTTGCCATTGTGGAGCGTGATCCCAGTGGAGGCCATGTTCAAAGGATCCCAACTGAGGGCTGCATGTTGAGCCCCGCGTAAACCCAAAATTCCCCAAGGGCCCCTAACAAATGGGCCATGGGCTGCACGTGGCCTGGAGGCCACATGTTAAGTCACCCTGTTCTAGAATATAGAGCTGTGTAAATAAGTTCCTTTGCGCCAAACGTGAGCTCTCCTTGTTTTTCCCTCCTCTGCAACTCATTCTGAACCCAGTTCCCAAAGTCAGAGTTGCTGTCAGAACCACTTTCTGTGGCTCTTGGTCTCTGGCCACCGGGAAGTGCTATGAGGTCTTAATACCACCTGGAGCCTAAATGGGGGAAAAAGTGCTCCTGCCCTAAGACCACTGGCCAAGGTAATGAATGGGATAGTTCCACCCAGTCTCAGTCCATATGATCCTTTACTTCTATGGGGACTACAGGTATGCCCTGGAGTTCCAATGGACACAGGTGATCTGAATGGATTCAGTGCTTGAAATGGCTCAGTTCGAACTAACCCCTTTCCACATTAATATTTGGGCACACAACTTACTGCCCAGTGGACAGATATACACTTCATACTAGCTGAATGGAGTAGCTGTGGGGGGATTTGACTTCAAAAGGACCAAATTCACGTTCTATCTAAGCACAGGATTTTTTCATATGCCCCTGTCCACCATGATTGAACCCAATGACATAAGGGGCTTTTGGATTCCTGCTAAATTTGAGTGAATGTACATGTTCTGTTCTGTTTGTACAGTGCATAGACCAGTGGGGTCCTTAGGCATAACTGGACTCCTCGGTGAAAACCAACAAGCTTTACCTTGTGTCAGAGTAAAAAATCTTGGGAATCCATGTTTCATATAGTGACCAATGAGAACTTCTGACTGATGGATAGACTGCAGTCAGGGATCTCTTTTAGTCAACCTCCTTATTTGCCATCTAGTTTATCAAAAAATTCAGTTTTGCTTCCATGTCATGAAAGGTCACATGAATCAGATATTTTCTGGTGACAGTGAAGAAGGGAAGATTAATGTACAGTAAAACCTATGTTATCCGTCACGCTCGGAGATTAGGGCATTCTGCTTATCTGAGGGTCCCCATCAACCTATGAAAAAACAATGGACAATAATAATAAAACTCAAGTTTTTAATATTGGTAGTTTTGTAGTGTGAGGCAGTTGGTCTCATATTTCTATTTTGAGTTAAAGATGATTAGTACTTCTTAAAGAAAAAATTGTTAAGTCAATCATGGTAAACCAAGCCAGGCCTTTGCGCCTGAAGATGTGACAGCATTGTGGCTGGGGGCAATGCAGGTTAACAAAGTTTTCTGGTTAACAGAGTGCCGGATAACAAAGGTTTCACTGTATTTTGCTTAATCAGGCTCAAAAGTCTAAATAAAGAAGTATGAAGATGAGTTGGTAGGTGTTGGGTCTTTGCACTGCTGCTCTGTCTGTTCCTTTGGCAACAGTAGAGTTGTATGCAACTCAGATTCTTCACAGTTGCTACAACTGGTGCAGTTCCAGCAGAGCAGGTAGAAGGAAGGGCAGTGCTAATAGAGAGTGGCAGCGCTGGCATTGGCTGAACCTGAATGAATGTTTCAATTTAGCCAGCACTGACTACCATTTTACTTGAAATGTATTTGGAAGCTCCTTTTTAAAAGTGAGTGTGGAGAAATTTCTCATTCACATGCTTCTACAGAAAACCATACATAAATATGCATTTACTGACTAAGCACCTCTAAACCACTTTGAAACTAAAACTCTGCTTAGCTGGTAGTACTCAAATTGGGCATTTTTAAACAAATCTCATATCTACTAGGTAGTACCCAAATTGCCTATTATCTCTTCTTGTCAATACACACAATAGAAAACCCTCTGGCTATGTCTATACTTGTGGCTTCTTGCATGATAAATATGCAAATGAGGCTAAACGTGGAATATCGCCAAGCCTCATTTGCATACCTAATGAGCTGCCATTTTTGTAGAAGAGGCTCTTGCGCCAGAAGGAGCTGTCTACACTGCCCCTTCTTGCGCAAGAAAAACCCTCTTGCGCAATTCCCTTATTCCTGAAAATAATCAGCGTAGTGGCATTCTTGTGCAAGAAGGGGTAGTGTAGACAGCTCCTTCTGGTGCAAGAGCCTCTTCTACAAAATGGCGGCTCATTAGGTATGCAAACGAGGCTCGGCGATAGTCCACGCTTAGCCTCATTTGCATATTTCTCGTGCAAGAAGCTGCAAGTGTAGACATAGCCTTTGAGAATAAAACTTTGAGAATAAACTTAATTTTACGCCATTTTCATATTTTACATTGTTTCATTAAAAGTAGGAACAATGGCTGCTCTCCTTTCACTTGGCAAGAAACATGGATTTCTCCATTGAAAATAAAATTCTTGGTGTGAGCTGGCTTCTCAGTTACAACTACTTTAGTAGTATCCTGAGAAATTTACTTCTAGAAAGTTACTGAGATGCTGTTCAGTGGAATCATTTGTAGTTTGCTACTCTAGGATTTTCACTGGGCTGCTTTTTGGGAAGAGTGAAAGGCAGGAGATGTTATTGTTTTATCACCGCTGCAAAGGTTCACATACTGCTTGCTTAAAACTGTGTCTCCCTCACCACCCCAATCCCATGGCCTGGAGTCTGCAGATGTGGTATAGTGCATTCCCCCCCGCTCCATTCTAACACTGCCTTGCAGAATAGTATGCTAGAAAAGTAGCTACATCCTAAGTCAGGGAGAAAAAAAGCATGCCAGCCATGCCAGAGAGTAAGCCATCCACATAAGCTTGATGGAATCTCTTGAGATAATCATTCATGTGACATTTCAAACAGAGCTCAATAAAAGTAGGCTAAGAATTGCTTTCAAAGGAAAAATAGCAACTGAGAAATGTGGGTCTGCAACCTTAAATGCTTACTTTTAATGAGACCCCTGATTTGAAATATGGCTACATTAAATCTCAGCAACTTATCTGCTTGTTTTGCCTCTCACATTATAAGCATGTATGCACCCATGCACTTTGTATTGAGTGTAACTTGAGAAAATATTTTTATTTAGATGCAGCAAAGAGGATTGATGATTGGATACTGAGCCTGTCATCACAAGGGTATTGTTTTGAATTCAGCCCACATCAATAACAGACTGAAATAACAATGGATGTTTGATGAACTAAGTGAAATTAGGTGTTGGTGTCAGTCCAGTTTCTAACAGCCCTAGGGCTATACTCATTCACTGACTTGATTGGAGTACATCAGCTCTGATTGTGGCCAAGTTGCTCAAGACAGAGAAATCTACACAATACTCAGTGTTAATTGGCACACAAGACTGTAGAGACCAAGGACCGCACTATCTCTGCAGCATTAAGAGTAGTTCTTGCCCTTTGGGGTGGAGGTACATTGATGGGGGAACAAAAAACAGGACTATGTAGCACTTTAAAGACTAACAAGAAGGTATATTAGGTGATGAACTTTCGTGGGCCAGACCCACTTCCTCAGATCAAATGATGTGGAAGTGGGTCTGGCCCATGAAAGTTCATCACCTAATATACCATCTCGTTAGTCTTTAAAGTGCTACATAGTCCTGTTTTTTGTTTCAGCTACACCAGACTAACACGGCTACATTTCTATCACTATTGATGGGGGAGAGAGAGAAGGTTTCACAGCTGGTATCTATAATCCTGTATTACCTGTCCAGTGGCTTAACAGAGGGCAACAGTCTTTCATTTGGGACTTTTCACAAGCACAACATTTACAAAGGCTGCTCTGAAAACTGCACGAAACTTTTAGGAAGTAGCATGAAGCATCTTTGTTAGATTTTATTTTAAAAAAATCCCAACAACTGGATTTTCTGCAATATCACTGCTTTGCCTAAGAATGTCTTCTCACACTTAAGGGGGAGCTGCCCAGCAGGTTTGGGGGTCTCAGGACAATACAAAATAACAGAAGGAGTGGAGAAATGTCTATGACCCTGGCTATGCCCTTCCTGCCATGCATACATGCTCATGGAGAGGTGAATAAAAGACAGATCCTTTGAAGGTCACATTCCCTTTCCCCTGAAGAATGGTGGCAGATGCTTCCTCCTCTAGGCTATGTCTACACTCGCGGCTTCTTGCGTGAGAAATATGCAAATGAGGCTAAGCGTGGAATATCGCTGAGCCTCATTTGCATACCTAATGAGCCGCCATTTTTTTTGGAGAGGCTCTTGCATCAGAAGGAGCTGTCTACACTGCCCCTTCTTTTGCAAGGAAAACCCTCTTGCGCAATGTGGTTATTCCTGAAAATAATTGGCGTAAAGGCATTGCGCAAGAGGGTTTTCCTTGCAAAAGAATGGGCAGTGTAGACAGCTCCTTCTGACGCAAGAGCCTCTCCTACAAAAATGGCGGCTCATTAGGTATGCAAATGAGGCTCGGCGATATTCCATGCTTAGCCTCATTTGCATATTTCTCACTTATATTTCTTCAAAGTCTGTGCTGTGTTTCTTTAGTACAGGAGGTTTGGGACATGGGATGAGGACAATCTGTTTCTAATTTGCAGGAAAATATAAAAATGTAAAAGAAAACGCCTCAAGGTTATAAACTGTAGTTCAACCACTGGATTTTGAATAGGCTGTACAGTCTGAACCACAAGCTGCTCTTATTACCCTTTTCTGCTGACCTGAGCTGCTTGCTTTATTGCTGCTGTTCTCTATTTACTAGGTTTGTTTGTTTTTTGAGGAGGAGGCACATCTCTAATATTTATAGCAAAATCATTATATTGTGCATTTGAGTATTTTATTTCTCCTTTGAAATACAGATTAAAAACAACAACAACTTCTTACTGCAAGCAATGAGTTTACTTGCCTCCTGTTCTATGCATTAGGGACAAGAGCTGGGGGGAAGGCAGCATAAAACATGATGATATGGAAGTTTAACTCACTAGTGAGGAGGAGGGAAAACTTTTTTGTGTCAGAAGGACACTTGCCAGGGACCAGGAACAAAAGTAGCAGTAGAATAGAGAAGATAACTCCATCAATGGGATGGATCATCTTAGTTTAGGGAGCTGAATGGACATAAGGCCAGGTCTATGTCTGCATCTGTCACCCACAAAAGAAAGAAATCAGGGTGTCTTACAAGTATCAAGTCATTCTAACACCATCCCTGTGAGTTAGGAAAATATCATTATTCCTATTTTAAAGATTGGGAAACTGAGGCATGGGGCAGATAAGTGATTTGACCAAGGTCACAGAGCAAGTCTGTGGTAGAGTTGGGGAAAGAATCCAGATTTCTTGACTCTCAGTCATGTCCCTAATTACAACACTATCCTCTCTCCCTTCTGTGGTGCTTGCTGCTGTTAATCAGTGCTATCCTCCCCCAATTGAATACAGAGACAAGAGATTGATCTGAATTAACCTTCCAAATCCAGATATTCCCTCATGCCCTCATATCTGAAGCCAGATCAAAACCTTGTGGCTTAAATCAAACTCCAAGGGCTTAGTTCTCACACGTGTAAATTGGGAATTCCTCAGATTAAATTAGTGGAGTTATACTGGTGTAAAACCAAATAAATGAGAGGAGAATTGGAACTGACTAGTCAACAGAAACTGAAGTAAAGGATTCCAGAAGGAGAAAGCAGATTATTTGAGATGCTTAACTATTTCTGAAAAATGGTGCTGCTTATTTATGGTATAGTATAAGCAAAATACAGTAGGGTATAAAGAAGCAAGGCAAGACATTGTAACACACTGGAAAGCTTGTAATTATTAATCACAGTAAGCTGCCACAAAAGAAAAAAGAAAACCGTTACATTGTAAGACTTGTTTTCCTTCAGCTTCAGACTGTACATTTAAAAACACTGAAACATGACAAATTCCTCAAAAATGTTTCCCTGACCACATCTCCTTGCATGTGGACAAACATTGAGGTTATGCCAGTTCCTGGAAGAGGGAATGTCATTAGCTGTTCTTAATCCTTAAGCATGTGTCTTTGTGTTGTTCTCTCTCTCCCTCTTTGTTCCTAAGCATGATTGGCCTGATTTTGATATATTTTAATTTAATCGTTAGTGTTGATTACTATCAAATAAGCAGCTACATATTATCAGGGCTCTGTGAAAGTGATGACATTGTTTTTAAATCTGAATATGTTCACTATTTTTTAGCAAGTGAAATTCAGAGGTTTAAACTGCTTTGTGTGTCCACACAGATTTAACTAAACCAATTTAAAAAGCAATATAAGTTACGTGGTGCAGCTTCTGCAGATAGACCAGCCAACACTGTGTAGAATTAAGCACATATGTCATTCTTTGCAGGGTGGGAGGGACTCTCACCGATTATTACTCTCATAGCAGTAAATATTTATACAATATCTCTGGGGTTATTCCTGTTCTAATAAAAGTAGATTACTGTTTCTTAGAAACAGTTTATGCTAAAAGAGCCACTTTAGAAAAGGAGAGGATATGACAGAGGTCTATAAAATCATGACTGGTGGGAGAAAGTAAATAAGGAAGTGTTATTTATTCCTTCTTATACAAGAAGTAGGAATCATCAAATAAAATTAATAAACAGAAGGTTTAAAACAAACAAAATAAAGTATTTCTTCACATAGCACATAGTCAACCCATGGAACTCTTTGCCAGAGGGTGTTGCAGGGATGAGGCATGGGGATGGGGGGGCAGGCATGTGCACCCAAATACTGTGGGTGGGAGAGGCAAGGGGCCAGCATCTGGGGGGGAGGGGGAGAGCCTCCGGGCAGCCCAGGGGAGTAGCAGGGGTGGGGGAGGCTTGGGGTTGCCTCCCCCCCCGTCACTGTAACCAGCAGTGGTGGGTAAAAGCACAGTGACTCAGCCCTAGCCTAGTCTGCTTCCCCAGCTCCTGGCCATACTACTCAAGGGAAGAGGCTGGGATCACCCCCTGCTCTCATGTACAGCGGGGAGGAGGGGGAAAGGGAAGGGGGGCAGGAGAGTGGAGCAACATGGCCCTAGCCTACTCCTAGCTCCTGACTGTGTCACTCAGGGGAGGCCGCAGGATTGCCCTCCACACTCACTGGCAAGAGGAAGTGGGTAGACACAGCCAGGAGCTGGGGGAGTGAAGTAGGCTTCTCTGCTTTCTCCTGCCGCTGCTGGTGATGCCAGGGGTAGGGGCCTGATCCTTGCTGCCACCCTGTGCCAGATCCCCATTAGTCCACTGGGGCTGCATTGCTTGGGGGATGGGGGGAAGAGGCAGGGCAGAGAAGAGACGGGGAGGAGGTTGAGCAGGGGCAGAAGCAGCAGGCTGGAAGAGGGGTAGGGCTTGGAACAGCGGCAGGGGTTGCTTTTGCCTTCCCCTGGCATAGGGGTGACACAGAGGAGTCACATGGCAGGAATGATCCTGTGCCCGTGTGCCCCCTTCCCCTTGTGTCCCTCCTCAGTAGTCACCCCTGGAATATTGTAAACACCAAGATTATGACAGGGTTCAAAGAGAACTAGATACATTCATGGAGGTTAGGTCCATCAATGGCTATTAGCCAGAATGGGCAGGAATGGTGTCCCTAGCCCGTTTGTCAAAAGCTGGGAATGGGGTGACGGAATGAATCACTTGATTATTCCCAGTTCTGTTCATTCCCTCTGGGGCACCTGGCATTGGCCAATGTCAGAAGACAGGATACTGGGCTAGATGGACCTTTGGTCTGACCCAGTATAGCTATGATGTTCTTTACAAAAGATTTGTTATACAAAAATCACACAGACACACACACACACACACACACCCCTTTTCCTTCCAGTGATTTGAAAAACATTTTGTTCTTAGACCAGGCCCACTCTTGTTGGCTCAAATCTGAATGCCTATTTTGTTAGTCTCTAAAGGCTCTACAGGAACACTTGTTTTCCAAGGGTGTTATTTATTTATTTTGTGTCATCTGCAGATCTGCCAGCCAAGCCTCTGCGACTGAGGAGAAGATTCCTCCTGTGTTTGGGATTCTTCACTCGGGCACTTTTTGAAGCCTCGCATTGCTGCGCAGACCGACTTTGCTGCCTGCCTTTGTCATCTCCCCGCTCATTTTTGCACCTCCCGGGCAGAGTTCACCTGGCACTTGGGGACGGCGCGGGCGGGTGGAGCCCGCGCGGCGCACAGTGGCTGGGGCGGAGGCGAGGCAATTCCTGGCCCGGGTAACTGAGCGCTCGGGCGGCCAGCGCCAGGCAGCAGCCGCGGGGCAGCAGAGATTTGCGCGCGCTGGGCTCAGGGGGGAGGAAAGCACCAAAGCGGGCGAGGAGGAGCCGGGACTGCGCTCATGTGACCGGTGGCGGCTCAGCCTGCGGGGGCAGCCCAGAGGAAAAAAAGTGCCGCCGCTGCTTTTCCGTTCCCTGCCGGGGAGAGCCGGCCAGTGACTCCGCCGGAGGATGCGAAGCGGCTTCCCCCCAAGCAGATGATGGCGATACGAGAACTGAAAGTGTGTCTGCTTGGAGTGAGTACAGCGCCGCGGCCCGCCGCTCGGGCACAAGCTGGCACCGCTTGCCAAAGGGCGCCCGCCGGCCTGCCGCAGCCCCCCGGCACTGGAGCCCCCCGGCACCGGCTGGCGGGAGGCATGAGGGTGCCAGCCCCTGACTCGGCTCCCCGGGAAGTTTGCCCCGAGTTGCTTTTGCGGACGGACTTTCTTTGTCCCTGGCTCTTCCTTGTGCCTGACTTGGCTGAGCCCGCGATAAAGGGGACTGCCTGGGACCCCTCGCTTCCCCTCTTGGGATATACTCCGGAGAAAGGCATTTGCGGGGAGGGGGGTTGTTGTGCTAAGCCCTAAGGGTGTGGGCAGCTGGGCATTTTTCCCCTCCAGTCCAGATTGTCTCTGGTCTCCCTCCACTGCCCTCCCTTCAGTTCCCTTCTTCGCCAGGTGGGGGACTGAATGTGCTTTTTCCTGGAAGACACCATTTCCAGTTGGGACAAGGGCCCGCTGCACATCCCGAACCTCTGGACCGCTGCATGGTCCTTTGTCCTCCTCTGCCCCGCCCAAGCGTCTCTCCAAACATGGAGTGGGGGGCTGTGTTTATCATGGAACATACCATGCTCCAGAACGGTTGCTACATGCTGAACTAATTGTGCATAGACAAAGTCAAAGGAAGCTTCGCGGTACACAGAGACCGTACCAGCTAAATAATAGAGGCCACTCAGCTGAAAAAATGCTTATTTCTCCCTTTTTGAGGGTTTTATTACATGCTTGTGGTAAATTCCTTCAGACTGAAACTTGCATACAACATGCCAGGATCCAGGGTGGGATATTTTCTTTCCAAAACAAGATAAACTTGGCTGTTGAAATGGGATGCTATTTACAGAGCCATGGACATTAATCACAAATTTTCATAGTTCATTTCAAGTTAAACAGTTTCACTGCTTGTGTTTACCTTTTGTTTTTCACTTAGCTTGGTCCATGGTAATTTTTGTTTCTAGTGAATTTCACTTCTTGGTTCTTAACTAACCAGTGTTTGGTCAGTAAACAATAAAGGGGGTTTTTAAATTTAAACTATTATTTCCATTGAATTTTTAAAAGTGAATCTGAGATCTCTCATATATATGAGCAAAACCTAACATTTTGCTTTAACCTGTTACTGTTGACAATGTTCCTTTAAACCTCTTAATTATCCAGTCCTTAATACTTGCCATATACTGCCTACCTAATCTAAAGTTTCTTGTGTGGCGTGGAGCACATCACAACATCAGTTTTACTTTCACAACATCAGATTTAATTTCACTACTGGGATGCCCTTAGAGCTTTTCTTTGCCACCGACTAGGATAGATAAAGAATTCTTACTGAAGAATGCCTCTTTCACCTTAAAAAAACAACACAGTCTAATTCCTTACACTAGAGAAGCTTTTGACAAATGGCCTGTCACTGAATCAATGTTAACAAGGGTTAACAGATCTCCCTAGTGAAGATAAGATATTATTGTTTCCTCATGTCACTGTTTCAAATATCCCTAAACAAGTTTTTCAGTGGTGATTGCTATGCTGCTGTGTGCATTGTATATTGACTTCAGTGGAGTTACCAACACTACTTGGTCCAATGAACTCATAGCAGAAGTTTTGTTCTGCACAATAGTGATTTCTTTTTCCTTCTTTTTCTGTTTGAGCATGTACTGCATTTGAAACAATAATGTGCTATGATGAAATTGCTCAATGAATATTCCTACTTTCAGGAATAAGAGATCGTCCGGAAAAGGGCTTTATTCCGGAGGATCGCACCAGTCTAGACGCTCTTTTCCGGCTTTTCCCCAAGCCGGAAAAAAAGCGGCGGACATGTTTATTTAAATCCCGCGGGGGATATTTAAATCCCCCGCGGATTTCCCTATTCTGACTTGCCTGCTTTGCATGCCTCTTCCGGAGAAGGGGCCAGTCTAGACGTAGCCAATATGTTATATATATGGATACAAAGATTTTAGATCATATGCCCATGAAACCAAAACTAGCTTTATAAAATTTTAAAAAACACACACTGCTAAATTATGCATAGCGCTGGTGTTGGCATTTACACCAATGCAAAGTAGGCACGGACGACTTTGACCCAAAGTAGTTGACAATAAATATTCCTCCCTCCTCAATAAAAATCTCTGCATTCATCTTTAAAATTGTATAGATGCAAAAGTAAATGCAGTTAGCTGAAATTTGAGAAGTCTGTGTTAGAACAAGTAGATGCTTCTTTTTTCCCACAAACAGCAAATCCTGTAATCTTGGTGTTTATAGAGACAGAGGCTGATGCAGTCTTACGAAATGACATTCCTCCTGCAGTAAAATTTTTGCTGTTTTGTCATATTAAATATAAGAGTTCTGTATGTTTTTGTTCTAGTTTTGTTTCTTCTGAGGCATAGAAAAGAGCATACAGAACAGCTACATGTACTGTGAATTCAAAACTATTCAATACATTCACAAAAAAACTTAGGGTAGCACAGGAAACATTTAGGAAAACATGAAGAACTACAGACACATAGGCCTAATAGTTACTGAGAGGAGGGTCTCTTCTGAGTCTTAATACACTTTAATTCTACAAAATCATTCACTGCTGATCATATTCATCTCACTTACCATGGAGGCTGGCAGTCAATTTTTTCAAGACTTCAAAAGCGTTCATCTGACAGATCCTCTGACTAACTGCAGAGACAGATTTCCAGAATTGAGTGCCTGCCAGCGAGAACAAGTTCACTCATTAATCTTTTGGTCTACTTAAAAGAGCTCTCTGCAAGATGCCAGCCTAGAATTGGGCCTTCAGATCTACCAAAGGGAACCTTAGAGTTATCTTTTTTTAAAAATCACGGAAGCCTGAGACCTGCCTGTGACTTTTACTAAAAATACTCATGACAAATTGGGGTCCCCGTACCCTCCACAGCAAGTATGCAGTTATGGGGGTCTGCTTGGAGCTCTGGGGTTCTCCAGCTGCCCTATGCCACTCACAATGGTTTAGAGCGCAGGGAGACTTTTCCGACATTTGTAAAAAAAATCGTAGCCTTAATCATGATGATGGGAGTCTGGATAGGCCAAATTTGAATGAGAGGCACTGTAACCCCATGAGCCTGGTCACAATTCCACTCAGACAAATTTGGTCCATGCAAGGGGGCAAAGCCAAACCTGAGTAGTGATGCAATCCTGGAGGTTGCAACACCCAAAGCCAAAAGCTGAGCTCAAAGTGCTCCACCGCGTAGTAGCTGCAGGAGCTACCACTGTGGGGTGAGTGCTGGACAGGAACCAACCCTTCTTCACCCCCAGGGACAGGACCCAATTCAAACCACCTCGGAGCATCCCTCCATCCCCCAGACTATTTTTTGGGTTGTGACAGGCTATAAACTAGGGATGTTAAATTTCATGTAATCAGCTAATCAAGTAGTTGATGGAATTTCCACTGGCTACTTGATTAGTTGATAAGGGGAAGTGGGGCCCTCGCTATCCCGGCTGCACCTCTGCCTGATAAATGCAATAAGAGTCACCCACGGCTCTTACTACATTAAAAAGGCAGAAGAGCAGTGGGGAACACGGCATGAGCGGGGACTCAAGCAGGCCCCGCTTGCCTTGTGTTCCAACTGCTGCATTTCTGCCTTTGAAATGTAGCAAGAGCTCCGTGGGGACCCGCTTCAGTCCCCGGTCATGCACCTCTGCCTCCCCTGCCCTCCTGCGGAGATGGTATTGGGGGGAACTGGCTCTTAAGATAGCTCCTCCCAACACTGGCTCCTACTGCCCCACACTTGCTGCTTTTCTCCGACAGAGGCAATACGGGGTGGGGGGAAGTGACTAGTCGAGTCACTACTCGACTACCCAGTAAGCATATGCGTATTGGGTAGTTGACTAGTCGCTTACATCTGTGCCATAAATATTTACAAATGGGTCCTGATCCCAAAAATGTTGAGAATGGAGTTGTGCCTAGTGGAGTGAGAAATATGAGACATGAACAGAAGAGTGAACTGCAGAGCAAACCTGCCTTAATCTAACCCAATCTTATACACAGGTTAATTTTAGGACAAGGCTCTGAGCTGTTGGTATCCTTCTTTGCTGAGCATAGATTCATAGATTCCTGGACAGAGGGGACCATTATGATCACCTAATCTGACCAGCATAGCACAGGCCATAGAACTCTCAAAATAATCCCTGCAGCATATCTTTTAGAGAAACGTCAGGTCTTGGTTTTAAAATTGCCAGGGGTAGAGAGTCCACCATGATAACAGGTAAATTATTCCAGTGGTTAATTACTTGTTAAAAATATATGCTTTATTTCCAGTCTGAATTTCTCTAGCCTCCACTTCTAGCCATTGGGTGGGGCTTTGTTACTCATGATTCATCAAGAAGAAGCTCCCTGCCCCCGCCCTGCCAGGAACACTTGGCACTTTTAGAGAGAATTACCAGTTGTTTTGAACAGCTGGCAGTTCCCTTTATGCACTGCGCACCCCTGGCAGTAGTAGGAGACTTTGTGCGCTCCCCTGTCCCTAGGTCTCGATTGGCCTGGGGGCAAGGGAGTGGCAGGTCGGCCATGGATCAGATCAATCGGATTGGTGGGCCGGATCTGGCCCTCGGAAGCTGTCTTGTCCACCCCTGCTGTAGGATTAAGTTATAGCTTCTTCTCAAGTTCTAACATAACTGTTGTGTAGCAACTAGTAATAAGATTTCCAACTCTTGGATTGAGGCTGGGCTCTTTGACTTTAGTTACATTTTAGGGAAACTGTTGTTTTGCCCTAGTGAAGCTTCAGGAGGTTTGCTTATTTTCATCTTTATTTACCAAGATTTTATGTTGTTTCTGGGCATGTGGTGCATGTACTGTACAGGTGTATCAACTTGCAATGTAAACATAGACAGACTATAGAAAAGTAGTCAGAATTCTTTGATAATGTAGGTAACCTGGAATATATTGTTAATGTTAGTAAAGATAAAATCTCTCTGGTATTCCAGTTGTGATGACATGATAAACTAAGGGAAAAAATAGGACCTATTAGGACTGTTCAGGAAGAACAGGCAGGGGAGAAAAGGAGGAGGAGTTGCACTATATGTAAGAGAGCACTACGATTGCTCTGAACTCCAGTATAAAGAGGGAGAAAAACCTGTTGAAAGTCTATGGGTTAGGTTTAAAGGAACAAACAAAAGCAGTGATGTTGTGGTTGGTGTCTGTTACAGGCCAGGGCTTTGTCAAGCCGAGACTTAAACACCTCTAGGGATGGAGACTCCACTACTTCACTAGGTAACCCATTCCAGTGCTTCACTACCCTCCTAGTGAAATAGTTTTTCCTAATATCCAACCTGGACCTCTCACACCACAACTTAAGACCATTGCTCCTTGTTCTGCCATCTGTCATGACTGTGAACAGCCTCTCTCCATCCTCTTTGGAACCTCACTTCAGGAAGTTGAAGGCTGCTATCAAATCCCCCCTCACTCTTCGCTTCTGCAGACTAAACAGACCCAAGTCCCTCAGCCTCTCCTCATAAGTCATATGCTCCAGCCCCCTAATCATTTTGGTTGCCCTCCGCTGGACCCTCTCTAATGCATCCACATCCTTTTTGTAGTGGGGGGCCCAGAACTGGACACAGTACTCCAGATGTGGCCTCACCAAAGCTGAATAAAGGGGAATAATGACATCTCTGGATCTGCTGGCAATGCTCCTCTTAATGCAATCTAATATGCTACTAGGGCACACTGTTGACTCATATCCAGCTTCTCATCCACTGTAACCCCCAGGTGCTTTTCTGCAGAACTACTACTTAACTGGTTTGTCCCCAGCTTGTAACTATGCTTGGGATTCTTCCGTCCCAAGTGCAGGACTCTACACTTGTCCTTGCTGAACCTCATAAGATTTTTTGTGGCCCAATCCTCCAATTTGTCTAAGTCATTCTGGACCCTATCTCTGCCCAGCACTCGAAACTGGCCAGGCCCACTGCACTGCAATTAACTGATTAAACACTTTGTTTAACGTGTTAACTTCATAACTAGGATTTTATATCCCTACTGCACGGTGCAGAAAGGCAGCTAACACCTCCAAGCTGCTGCTGGTCACCAACATAACCCAGCTGCCTCCTGTCCCTGGCTACAGCTTGGGCAGGATGGGGTTAACCCCTAAGGGAACCTGATTGCTCGGGCACTGACACCAGCAGTATGCCCACAGCACAAGATTTCATTCTGAGCTTCCACCAGCCCAGTTAGTCCTTGCAGGGTCACCCCAACAACCCTCCCAGTCTTGAGTCTCCACTGAAGTATCCAGTCCTTTCTACTGCACCCTGACAGAGGTAACACCACGTTTGCCACCACCAAAGAGCCAGTACGCACAACACTTTGTTAGCTCCTCTGGGGCGATACAGGCCACCCTACTATGCAGCACTGGGGGTGGTTTGCAATAAAACTTGGGATAAATTTATTAGAAAAGAACATAAATTGAAATTATTTCAAACAAGAATGAAAGATACGAAAGAGTTGCAAACAAAAATAACATGCTTTCCAGTGACTAAAATTTAATTCTAGCAAGCTATAGCTTTACCTAACATAGTTTCTTACACCAAGTTGTCAGCATTCTCCAGCCTTTTGTAGCAGGAGGACCCATCTTTCATAGATACAAAACGCAGGCGTCTTTGGTCTCTCAGCTGATGGATTCCCCAGTCTTTCAGAAGTTCCTTATATCTCCAGAGTTTATCTTTGGCTTCAAAGTCAGGAAGCCCTGTTGGCGTTCAGTTTTCTGGGTCCATCAGGGAGTCAATACAATGTTAATTTTGCAGACTCCTGTGATTTTGCAATGCAAATGATCTTGCAATCTCCAAGCAAATGAATAGCTCATAGTCCCTTTTCCTGCTCACACCTGGCTCAATTTACAGTTCGCTTTCCCCTCTGCCTGGAAAATGGTTTTGCATTATTTGTCTGTTTCCAGACTCCAAAATATAATATCAGAGGCTACGTCTATACTACAGGGTTTTGAAAAACTTCGCCGTGTCCAGGGAACGCCGCTACTCTTTTCCTTTTTTGTGTATGGAAGAGCAAATGTGCTTTTTCGGAAGCCCTGTCTTCCTCCTTCCATGAGGAAGAAGGGCTCTTCCGAAAGAAGAGGCTTTTCCAAAATTTGGCCCAGTGTAGACAGGCCAAATTTCAGAAAATCCTCTTCTGAAAAAACTATCAGAAAAAGGTATGCAAATTGCAGAGCACAATTTGTGTACCTTTTCCCAATAGATCAGTGTAGCCTAGACATAGCCAGAGAGTGGCTGTAATTTTACACATTGTTGTTATATACATTTCATGGTGACATGGTGATTAGTGCAGTGAAACCACTTTGAGAAACCTGCTAACTGGCTGCTCTCGTGTGTTTACTCACAGGTTCGCGGCTCCCATTGGCTCCAGTTTGCTGTTTGCAGCCAAGGGTTTCACGTACCACTTAGATAAACACTGGATTAGCGTGCTGTTAGCTATCATATGATATATTACAAGCTATCTGTTAAATAAATATAATCACAACAGTGCATGAGGTATATTGAGTTGGTCAGGCCAGCTGAGACTGACTGTTACAGTCCAGGGATGTAAAATTCCATTTAATCAGTTAACTTAAATGGGATCCTGTGTGTGGGAAGCCACTCGAGGCCAGCAAGAATGGTCCCAGCCTGCAGCATGGTACAGTGGGCCCGGCTGGGTTGGAGTAGCCCACATCTCACGTGTGGAGGAGGCTGCTCCAGCTGCCAGGACTGCCAGTGAACTGGTAACTGGTAATCATTGCCAGTAACTGTTAACTGCTGACATTCCTACCAGGGAGCCCGTAACGACTTGGCATTGGGTTCTCCTAGGGACCCCTGTTTGCTATGGTCTGATGTGAGGGTTTGTCCAATCATACTATAGGATTTGGGACTTTCCCCATATGAGTCTATGGGTATGTCTACACTACAGCACTAATTCAAACTAACTTAATTCGAATTAGTTAATTCGAACTAAGCTAATTTGAACCAGTGCATCTAGACCTAAAAACTAGTTTGAATTAGCATTTTGCTAATTCGAACTAGCATGTCCACATTGAGTGGACCCTGAACCGAGGTTAAGGCTGGCCAGAAGCAGTGCCGGCAGGGCATCAGATTAGGACTTAGAGCGTGGAGCTGCTGTCTCAGGCTAGCCGAGGGCTGTGCTTAAAGGGACCTGACCCCCACCCCGGACAGACTGTTCTCAGGGGCTCCCCGCTCGCTTGTCTAACTCGATGAGGGACAGCAAAGCAGTCCTGACTTAGAGTGTCCTGAATGCCCACACTCGGCACATCACAGCACTTGGCCATCAGCCCGGCTGCACTTGCTGCAGGCTGCCATCCGGGGGGGGGGGGAGAAGGGAATCAATTGGGGGGCTGCAGGAGAGCTTCCACCTCGAGGAGCCCACAGAGCCACCCCAGTCCTCCCCATCGGGGGCTCATACCCCATTCCTCCCTCACCTCCTTCCACTTACCCCTCCCTAGCCCCCCTTCCTGATGTACAAAATAAAGGACACGTGTGTTCAAAAATAGAAACTCTCTTTATTGAACAAAACTCGGGGAGACTGGGAAAAGGAGGTGGGAGAGGAAAAGAGGGCAACTAAAATGATCAGGGGTTTGGAACAGGTCCCATATGAAGAGAGGCTAAAGAGACTGGGACTTCTCAGCTTAGAAAAGAGGAGACTGAGGGGGGATATGATAGAGGTCTATAAAAGCACGAGTGGTGTGGAGAGGGTGCATAAAGAAAAGTTCTTCATTAGTTCCCATAATAGAAGGACTAGAGGACACCAAATGAAATGAATGGGTAGCAGGCTTCAAACTAATAACAGAAAGTTCTTCTTCACAAAGCAAATAGTCAACCTGTGGAACTCCTTGCTGCAGGAGGCTGTGAAGGCTAGAACTAGAACAGAGTTTAAAGAGAAGTTAGATAAATTCATGGAGGCTGGGTCCATGGAGTGGTATTAGCCAGGGGATAGAAATGGTGTCCCTGGCCTCTGTTTTGGAAGGCTGGAGACGGATGGCAGGAGACAAATGGCTTGGGCATTGTCTTCGGTCCATCCCCTCCGGGGTAGCTGGTGTTTGCTGCTGTCAGCAGACAGGCTACTGGGCTAGATGGACCTTTGGTCTGAGCCAGTATGGCCGTTCTAAGCTCAGGGCTCAGGGTCGGGGGTCTCACTGGACCACCTTGATTTTCATGCAAACCTGCTCCTGGGTGGCCAGGCTGGCAGCTCTCCTGCCCTAGACGGCCACTTTCCTGTGCCTAGTGCAGAGGTCATGAATGAGGTCCACGATCTCTGCACTAGACCAGGCGGGCGCCCACCTCTTGTGGCCCCGGGCAGGCTCCTGGGAGCCGCCAACCTGGTCCCGGGAAGAGGCGGAGGGCTGGGTGGCAGCCGGTGGCTGGCTCGTGCCGTGCCAGGTGCAGGGTCTGCTGGCTGGATGCTGGCGGGCTTGCACCTGGCACGGGCACCGTAGCCAGACCGTGCCCCTTTAAGGGCTTCAGGGCCGGGAGGGGGGCAGAAGAGTTTCCCTGGTGGTGCCCAGAGTGGCCACCAGGGAAAGCTGGGGAGGGCTAGCCTCCCACTAGTTCGAATTAAGTGGCTAAACAGCCCTTAATTCGAACTACTTAATTCGAACTAGGCGTTAGTCCGCGTAGAATGAGTTTACCTTGTTCGAATTAAGCGCTCCGCTAGTTCGAATTAACTTTGTAGTGTAGACATACCCTATGATAGTGAGGATATAAACCACTTAACCTTACCGTTGTGCTCATAGGAATAATATTCTTCTCTATCGGACTGACCTTTAAAGGGAATGATTTAATTTCATCAGTATAATTTCAAGGAGATTTGCAATTAATAGTCTTAAGATATGTTAGTAAAACTCCACTCATTGTAATTACTTCTTGGTATTTGAATGATTTAGCATCAACTGGTCTCCCTTTTCTGTTCTGTATGATCCTCTCATCCCCAAAGTATTCAACAGCTTTTTATCTGTGCGTGAAATGTGCTACACAAGTGCAAAAAATCCTTTTTGAAAAGGATATACACTGTAGGATCTGAATTATAATAAATGCAATGAGAATTCCTGCTAAACTTCCTCTAAGATATATATATATAGAGAGAGAGAGAGCACAACTGTAATATGTCAGATGACATATTTTTGTTAAACAAATTTGATTAAGTGTTCCAACAAGCTTGAATTTGCTCTCTTATCTAAGGTCTTTTCTGCACTAACCTTAAGTTCATGGCAAACTGGGATGTAGTCTGCCATGTCTGTGCGGACCCTGCTGACCCCCTCTAGCACTAGAGTACTTTGATTTAGTTGCTTTTCAGAGTGATATAGATCAAAGTGTGATGAGGAATGGGTAGTGCTCGTCAGTAGCATCACATAGAGCAGTGGTTTGCAAACTAGGGGTTGTGACCCAGTACTGGGTTGCGGAATGTCAGGCAGTGGGTCTCGTTGATGCAGGGTGATCAGTGGGGGTACAGAGGCAGACTTTCTGCCTTTCCTGGCACCGTAGACTGTGCTGCGCTCCAGAACTGGCCAGCAGCAGGCCCCACTCCTGGGGGAGAACGGCAGGGGGAAAAGAAGGAGGAGGGAGTGCATAGGGCTCCACACATTGCCCACCCCAAGCACTAGTTCCTCACTCCCAGTAGCTGGGAACCTGCTGCTGGCTGCTTCTGGGGCGCAGCATGTTCTACGTTGCCAAGAGAGGCAGGAAGCCTGCCTTAGCACCCCCACTGCATTGCTGACAGAGAGCCACTCAAGAGGTGAGCCCCTCCTGCCCCAGCTCTGACTCCCCTTCCTCAAAGCCAGAGCCTGCTCCTACAGCCCAAAGGTCTCCTCAGCCCCATCCTAGAGCCCACACTTTAATCAAATCATGTTGGGTTGCAGGCATCAACAATTTTCTTTAACTGGGTCATGAGAAAAAAAGTTTGAAAACCCCTGACATAGACAATTAGTGTGTGAGAGCCTAGTGCAGAGTAGATTTGTACCGAATTTGCTGCAAACTGAATGTTCATGTAGAGAAGCCTTTGGGCACTTTTGGGGCTATGAAAATGGAATTTAACCATTTTTTGTTAAACTTGTTAGCACCTCAAGCCCATTATAATGCAGGTGAAGTCCACTCTGCATGGATGTGGCTGAGTGAGATGTGTAATAACTAGGTTTATATTTACTGAATAAGAACCCGATTTATTCTAGTCTTTGAAATTTAGCATTGTGATTGAAAAGACAGGATTGATTTCATTTGTTGACAGGAGACAGTCTAATTTTTAAGATGAGAAAGATTGGAGCAATTATGTGTGCTATATTCAATATGCAAAACATGAATTTTCAGGGCATTGACTTCCATGGGGCTGGATTTTCACTGTCAGGCTAGATGATTTAGTTTAGATTTAGGAAGACAACAGATGACCACTATAACATCTCCAGGAGACAGAAAGGAGAATAGTACGTATGTTTTACTGAACAAGCTCCTCCATTACTAGGGTTGCCAGGTATCCAGTTTTGAACTGGACAGTCCAGTATTTGAGCTTTCTGTTCGGAAAACAAATTGAGAAAATGTAAATGAGAAAATATAAATGTCCGGTATTTTCTAAATAAGATGTAATGTAGATTGTGATGTAATGTCAAGTGTGTCTGGTATTTTTGTTGAAACCATCTGGCAACCCTCTGACCATTACATATCATTTCACAGCACAATGCATAATAAAATGATTGTCCTATGCACAGGTCTCCAAGAACAAGCAAGAGTATGAGGGTACTGAGCTGGGAGCAGGGTGGAGTCACATGGGGGATCATGTAACCCCTATCTGGTGTGCCCTCCCCTCCTGTCCGGGTTAGGATTGTATTTACTTGCATCACAGGGTCTAATTCTTCATTGCCCAGCACATTGTCAAGGCTGGAGCTCTCATGTTCACTACTACAGTGACTTTACATGCAGTGTAAAGGCAGCGTATAGTGGGTATACATGTGCTTTCTCCCTCTTTAAAATTAATTTAGGCTGCTTTAGCCATGTAAAAGGCTTCAATGTAGATGAGACTAATGCCATACCATTTTGATACAGTAGCATTTTACACCCACTTTGCATGGTGTAAATAATTGAGCAAGGTACATGGCAATAAAAAAGTAGATCCAATCAGTGCTGTTTTTTCCTCCTTTCCCCCCAATCTCTTAATTTATAACTGCAGAGAGAGATTTCTAAGGCTTCTACTGTAGAAACATTTTATAATCTCTCCCATATTGTGCCTTAACCAATTTTGAACATCAAAAGAAAATATTGATTTTGTGTAAGGAGGCAGTTGGTGAAATTGGATAACAGGCCAGTCCATCACTTGCCGTGATATAAGCAAATTGTCTAAATCTACAATCACAAGGCTCGTGGAAAGGCTGAAGCCACCAGCAATAGTTACACCACAGTAAGCTGCACACTGATCAGTTGAACAAATGTCTCTGATTTTGTCATAGCTATTTTTAAATGTAAGTGCAAGACTGTGGGGCTTTTTTATTTTTTAGAGGGCGTGATGTACTTTGTAGTATTTTACTGCTTCTCTTTGGGCTGCAAAATTGTTTACTAGTGGAGCACATGGAAGTAAATATTAAATCTATGTTGATGCTGGCTATCAAACGAGTTGTGTTCCAAAGTTTGTTTTTTTTCTTTGTCAACGGGATGATAAGTGCTGGTGTCACTGTGGGTATGTCTAGACTACATGCCTCTGCCAACAGAGGCATGTAAATTAGACTACCCAACATAGTCAATGAAGCGGGGATTTAAATATCCCCAACGTCATTAAAATAAAGATAGCTGCCGCGCTGTGCCAGCTCAGCTGATCGTCGGCACAGCGTGGCAGTCAGGACGCGGATCGGTCGACAGGGAATGCCTTTGTCGACCGCTTCCTTATGCCTTGTGAAACGAGGTTTATAGGAACAGTCGACAAAAGCGTTCCCTGTCGACCGATCCGCGTCTTGACTGCCACGCTGTGCCGATGATCAGCTGAGCCGGCACAGCACAGCGGCTATTTTTATTTTAATGAAGCGGGGGATATTTAAATCCCCGCTTCATTGACTATGTCGGGTAGTCTAATTTACATGCCTCTGTCGGCAGAGGCATGTAGTCTAGACATACCCATAGTGTCTCAGCAGGCCTGGACATTTTTTGCCATCCACTCTACAGCTGATTATCAAAGTCATTTGCGGACAATGGCTCAGGATAAAACATCTGCCTTTGGTATGATTGCACATATAGCTAAGAACACTATGGTCTGATTCTCATTCACACAAAGGCCAGATATTATCAGATCTATGTAAAAGGGCCCTAAAGTAGATGTCATATTGAATACTTTATAATGCATCCCCTCTTAAATTTATGTTTGCTATAGAATTAAACAGATATAATTCAGATATAATGGCATGGATACCAAGTTATAGTCCCAGCTAGAGTAGATGCCAGGTTATAGTCCCAGCTATAATCACAGTATGGCTATGTCTAGACTGCAGGCTTCTGTCGAAGAAACTTTTCTGGAAGAGATCTTTCAGAAAAAGTTCTTCTGAAAGAGAGCGTCCACACTGCAAAAGCGCTATCTCGCATTTCAGCTGTGATTACTATGGACGGAGTGCCCACCAGGGCACCTGGGCTTTTCCTCTTTCCTCTTCTTTCGAAAGAACTCCTTCTTCCCCGTCAACACAGGCCTTTTTCCGAAAGAGCTCTTTCGGAAAAAGGCTTCTTCCTTGTAGAAAGAGGATTACCGCTTTTGGAAAAACCCCTCTGTTCTTTCGATATTTTTTTTGAAAGAACGTGATTGTAGTGTGGATGTAATTGAAGTTTTGTCAGAATAACAGTCGTTTTTCTGAAAAAAAACTCTGTAGTGTAGACATACCCTATGTTTATCATACTGAGATCCTATTCTGTACCAAATCAACCCCCAGCATAAAGAAGAGCAGCTTTAAGAGTTCTCTGTTATACTGGCCTGGATGCAAGGAACAATTGTAGCCACAAAGGATTGCCTGGTGTAGATTCCTTAGATATGCCTACTCCCTGCTCCTAGGGTTGGCATAGGAACTGCTGCAGTATTTCTGTGCTACCTGAGCAGGGATGTCAACGTGTAGAAGACTACACAATTAACGGATAAGCCTGGGTTTATGTCGACTACCGCATTTATCCTAACCCCTGTATCATGGACAGAAAGGGGAGAGGTGGGATTCAGTGCCTGTGGGGAGCCATCTGCCCCCTGCCCTGCTGCTGCCTTTATCAGGGGCAGCTATGGGGGGAGGCAGGGGAGGATGTCGCAGAGCAGCCTCTGTCTGCAGTAGGAGTCCCTGTCTGTTGGGGGTCTGCAGGGACCTTGGGTCCCCCATGGACAGAGGCATCTGCTGCCCCACACTTCTGCCTCTGTATCAGAGGCAGCAGTGTGGGGGAGCAAGCAGGAGCCAGTCCATGCAGGGAGCAGGTTTTTAAACCAGCTCCCCTTGTGGACCAGCTCCCACCTGCCACAGAGGCAGCAGAGTGCAGTGGCAGGGAGCTCCCTAGGAGTGGGGCCGGGAGTGCACTGGCTGCCGGCCCTGTCCCTGGGAACTATTGAATAGTTGTGTAACCGCTAAAATTTTATGTGGTTATATGACTATTCAATTACATACTATCTAACATCCCTATATCTGAGCATTCCGGTATACAGCAGAAGTCCTCAGATGGCAGGTTATGCTCCTATGTGCCATTGGAGCAATAAAAAGCAGCCATTTCCCTGGGGCAGGATTATACTCAAGAGTGGGGTCAAATTCATCCTGGATGTATCTCTTTTGACTCACATGGAGTTATACCAAGGATGACTTTGGCTTTTGGTACTCAATGGCTGTGTCTAGACTGCATCCCTTTTTCATAAAAGGGATGCAAATTAGACATATCGCAATTGCAAATGAAGCGGGGATTTAAATCTCCCCCGCTTCATTAGCATAAAAATGGCTGCCGCTTTTTTCCGGCTCGGAGTTTTGCTGGAAAAAAGCGCCTGTCTAGACGCGGATCTTTCGGAAAACAAAGCCTTTTCCGAAAGATCCCTTATCCCTCTTAAAATAAGGGATAAGGGATCTTTCGGAAAAGGCTTTGTTTTCCGAAAGATCCGCGTCTAGACAGGCGCTTTTTTCCAGCAAAACTCCGAGCCGGAAAAAAGCGGCAGCTATTTTTATGCTAATGAAGCGGGGGAGATTTAAATCCCCGCTTTATTTGCAATTGCGATATGTCTAATTTGCATCCCTTTTACAAAAAAGGGATGCAGTCTAGACATAGCCTATATGTCTTAAATATTTGATTTAGAAAAATGTTCTCTGCCTTGTTTTCAGTCTAGCTATGTTGATCTTCCTGCTGTCTGTGAGGTTCACTGTTAGGGAAGAAGCTGGCCTTTTTATTCCCTTGTTTGTGGAAAGCAGTTTATGATCTAGTTTTAAAGTAGGAATATGGGAGGTGTTTATATATGCCAAGTGAGGGTCCTATTCTGAAACAGCCTCTGCAGTCCAGAGAAGTAACTGTTGTGGTAATCTTTGCATGAAATACGCCTCTGTTAATTTCAGAAAACTGTTGTCTGTTGATGTGAACCACTTACAATGCACCAGGGCACAGCGCCAGACTGTGGCTTGGTAGAGATGGTGTACTGCATACATCTGCAGGGAATCTGGGAATGAGAAAAGGAGAGGAGACTGTCCAGAAAGAACTAAATCCCCTCATTAAACAAGTAGCCCATTTTTAAAAAGTACACAGTGTCCATCATGATGTTTTGAAAGGGCGATAAAATCATTTGGGATATATTTCAGTAAGTCTGCTGTGCCCATGAAACCTCCCACTGTCCTGCTTTAATTTAAGCAATCAGCTCTTAGCTGGCTAAAATCCCCTTTGCAACATTTATGCCGATTATCCTTCATTTAAGGATAAAGAGTTCTTCAACATACTATGAACAGTATTTTCCTTCCTATTACACATAAGTCAGCTTTTTCCATTCTCCCCACCCTCATATGAACACAGTCATTGGGGCCACAACAAGGAAAATCCTCCTCTTGGGCAGTGCTTGGTTCTGGTGGTTCTGACATTTTATTGACTGCTTGGTAAATGTTTTATTTATCCATATTTACTTATGAGTAAGTAAAATAAATCTTAAGCTGCAATCTAACCCTATTATGCAGCAAGTCTGGCATGGGAAAAAAAAGTGAGAAAGAACATCATAGAATCATAGAACTGGGAGGAACCTTAAGAAGTCAAGTCCAGTCCCCTGTATTCGTGGCAGAACCAGCCACCATCTAGACCATGCCTGATGGGTGTTTGGCTAACCTGCTCTTAAAAATTTCCAATGATGGAGTTTCCACACATCCCTAGGGCTATGTCTACACTACAGAGAAAATCGAAGCTGCCGCAGTTGATCTTCCAGAGTTTGAATTAACAGGTCTAGTCAATACACGCTAATTCAAACTGAGAGGGCGCTCCTGTCGGCGCCAGTAGTCCTGCTCCTATGAGGAGTATGGGAAGGTGAAGGGAGAGTGTGCTCCTGTCGACCTCCCTCAGTGTGAACAGTGCCAAAATTCAACTCAAGCTACGCAATCAATGTATCTGGAGTTGCATATTTTTATTCAAACTTATCCCCTAGTGTAGACCTACCTTAGGTGATTTTTTCTAGTGCTTAACCACCTTGACAGGAAGTTTTTCCTAATGTCCAGACTAAACCTCTCTTGCTGCAATTTAAGCCCTTTGCTTCTTGTCCTATCATCAGAGGTTAAGGAGGATAGTTTTTCTCTCCTCCTTGTAACAACCTTTTAGGTACTGGAAAACTGTTCTGTCCCCTCTCAGTGTGTTCTTCTCCAGACTAAACAAACCCAGTTTTTTCAATCTTCCCTCATAGGTCATGTTTTTTAGATCTTTAATCATTTTTGTTGCTCTTCTCTGGACTTTTTCCAATTTGTCCTCATCTTTTCCTGAAATGTGGCACCTAGTATACCAGTTGAGGCCTAATCAGCACCGAGGTAGATCAGAAGAATTATTTCTTGTATTTTGCTTATAGCAGTTCTCCTAATACATTCCAGAATGGTTTTTGCGTTTTTTGTAACTGTTTCACACTGTTGATTCATGTTTGGCTTGTGATTCACTATGCCCCAAAATCTCTTTCCTTAGTACTCTTCCTAGATAGTAATTTCCCATTGGCTACGTCTAGACTGGCATGATTTTCCGGAAATACTTTTAACGGAAAAGTTTTCCATTAAAAGCATTTTCGGAACAGAGCGTCTAGATTGGCACGGATGCTTTTCCGCAAAAGCACTTTTTGCGGAAAAGCGTCCATGCCAATCTAGACACGCTTTTCCACAAAAAAGCCCCGATCGCCATTTTTGCGATCGGGGCTTTTTTGCGGAAAACAAATCTGGGCTGTCTACACTGGCCCTTTTGTGCAAAAATTTTGCGCAAAAGGACTTTTGCCTGAATGGGAGCAGCATAGTATTTCCGCAAAAAGCACTGATTTCTTACAGTAGGAAGTCAGTGCTTTTGCGGAAATTCAAGTGGCCAGTGTAGACAGCTGGCAAGTTTTTCCGGAAAAGCGGCTGATTTTCCGGAAAAACTGGCCAGTCTAGACACAGCCATTTTGTATGTGTGCAGCTGATTGTTCATTCCTAAGTGGAGTACTTTGCATTTGTCCTTATTGAACTTCATCCTATTTGCCTCAGCCCAGAAATATTCTCAAGTTTCTCCAGAACATTCTGAATGATAATCCTGTCCACCAAAGCACTTGCAGCTTCTCCCAGCTTGGTATCATCTTCAAACTTTATAAGTGTACTCTACATTAGAAGTATGTATACTTGCCTACATTTGTTGCTTATTAATAATAATACTATACTACTACTAAATGTTTGACATTCTCAGATGAAAATTTCTGTGTAAGTGAAAAGAATTACTATCTTGGAGTTTGGTTCTCATATGGCACAGCTACACAGCAGGGCTAAAGCTGAAATAAGCTACGCAACTTGAGCTACGTCAATTGCGTAGCTTAAGTGGCTCTGGGAGGCAAAAAGGGACACTCTTGCTCTAGCTGGAGACCTGGCTGCAAAAGAAGCTGGGGGCTTCCTGGGACAGGGCAGTGCTGGGAAAAGGCAGGCAGGACTTGGCAGCTCTGGCCTGGACTCCCTCTGAGGCTGCATGGGCCTGAAGCAAGGCCTCAGGGTGCTAAGGCTGTGGGGAGGTGGCCAGGATAGGCAAAAGCAGCAGGACTGCTGCTTGCCAGTGATGAATGGCCATTTCAGACTGTAGTTTGCCCCTGAGATAAGGGTCTAGAGATGAAGACTGGCAGTGGGTCACTGAGGCAAAGTGGATATAAGGGAATTGGGGGTTCCCTGGTAGGGTAAGATCTCAGAGTACAGAGACGGATAAACACCCCCCCAGAAGGGGGTCAAGAGTCCCTGGAGTGGGCACTGTCGGAGATGGAGTAAGAAGTCCTCCAGCTTGACGTTATTTTGACATTCTGTCAAAATAACTGCTTGTCGTGTAGTCGTGGATTATGTTATTTCAAAATAACGTCAGTTATTCAGAAATAACGCTGCTGTGTAGACGTACCCATATAGAGTCTGTAAGGTACTGAGTGTTGTTAACACTTTCAAAATGAAGTTGAGAATATATTAAAAGTTGCAGGGTTTGCTCTGTTGTTTGTTGGCTCAGCGGGCCATCCTCTGATTGGGTTGCAGGGCCATCTGGAGACCTATTAAGATGCTTGCTTTGCCTGATCTGGTCTCAGACCATGGGAAGTGTGGTGAAATCTAAGTTCTCCATCTATTGCTCTGTCCCCAGAGCCACCTAAACAGGAAAATTTATTCCCCTCGCCTCTGTGAGAATAGAAGAATTGTGTGACCCTCTGTAGGCTCATAAAGAGGGGAAGGAGAGAAGAAATGGAAGCCGAGGCCTTGATCACACTGCACAATTAAGTCAACCTATGTTAAATCAACATACAGCCACCACAGTAATTACTGTTTTTTTATGTCCATGCTTGCATCCTTCTGTCAATGGTGCGTGTCCTCACTAGGATCGCTTGCACTGACTTGAGTGGGACAGTGCTGGGCAATGGGGTCCCAGCTGGGAGCTTGACACGGAGCTGACAGTGTAAGCCCTGAGCACTGGGCAGCCGGGAACCCAGCCAGGAGTTCCATGCAGTACTGACTGGTGATGTAAGTAGCACAATGTCTACACAGACACTGTGTGGCCCTAAGTACATCAACCTATGCTCTACATCTCTTGTGGAGCTGGAGTAATTAGATTGTTGTAGTGGAGGACTTACATCTGTGGGAGCAATGTAGTGCAGACACTTAGCCCTGGTCTACACTAGGGCATTATTTTTAAATAAGCCCCCTTAGGTCGAATTTATAAGTGGAGCATCCAACTACCAAGCCTGTTATTTCCTCTTATTTCAATATCTATACTCCTGCTTTCCTCGGGGAATAATGTTAATTTCAAAATAGATATTTCAAAATAGTGTGACTGTGGACGCTGCAGTGCCGCTATTTTGAAAGTGTTTCCTGAGGCTCGAAGTCAAGATAGCACATCCACATTAATGGAGCCTGCCTCGGACTAATTTCGAGGCTCTCCTATAGTGGGGACAAACTATTTCGATTTTGTAAAAGTGGGAGTTATTAAGTCAACTTTAGTTATTTCGAAATAATTTCCTAGTGTAGACATGGCCTTACAGAATTAAGTTGACATAAACAGCCTTATGTTGACCTAACCCTGTAGTGTAGATCTGGCCTGAGTGACTGGGCCTACAGTTCAGCAACCTTGCTACGGTGGTCTGAGTTGAGAAATGGGTGGCAGGAAATTGAGTGCAATGGCACCATAAGCAGAAAATGAGGATCGTTACAGGGGCAAAATGAAAAAGAATCATGGGAAAAGGAAAAAGTTACCAGAGGCAGAATGTGGAGGTGTGGGGGCATTGTGGGGTTGAGCAAGGAAGAGAAGAGAAAGAGAAAGAGCAAGAGATTGGGGGGACTCGGGAGGAGAGATGTTTAGAAAAGTTGAGTGCCTGGAGAAAAAATGTGAAAGAATAGAACAAAAGGAGAGGAAAAACATCACAAGGCCAAGTATTAGAACAGTAGATTGGAGGTAGGATTATTAAGGAAAAATAAGTCACAGGAAATATAAGGAATAAACAAAGACACTCTGGAGTGAAACAAGAACAAAGGGAAATGAATAAAATCACGGGAGACTGGGTAAGTTAACTTTATTGTACTGAACTCTAAAAAGCTTCACAGTAATTAACCATTCACAAACAGTGTTTTATAGTGCATTAAAATCAAGCTGCATCTTTTGAGCAGCCAAAAATATTTTGACTGCAGAACACACAGATTTGATAGAGATTTGTCCTTCTGTTTTGACATCTGGAAGGCTTTAAAATGGCCTTTCAGGTAAAGCTGATCAGAAATGTTCCAACAAAATGAGATTCAACAAAATGTTCCAACAAAATGAGATTGTAAACTACGGTTCCCTCAAGCCCAAAATTGTTCCCAAAAGCATGTGATGAACTTTTGCTTAATCACAGAAACCTGATTAGTTCCATCTTAGCTCACTTGACGGGCTCTGGGGCACTGCAGTCTTCCCTGGGGATCTAGAGGCTCAAAGATCTACAGCCCCGGAACAGTCCCACCATGCAGATTGCCCTGGGCTGGAAACTTCAGGGCTCTGCTGCATGGAGCCTGGCACTTGGGTTTGGCTTCTGACTCTGTAGCTCTAAGCCCTGGAAGCACAGTCTCAGCCATGGCTCCCAGAGTTTATGGCTCAGGCATAGCAGCTTCATGTCAGTTTTAGTGAGCAACTGCCAGAGGTGGGGAACCACAATTTGTTTTGGTAATGAACAGTTTTGGAATTCCTTGGTTTTTTAAGAAATTTAGAAATGTTGTAGTTCCGTTGCACTAGCTCTCTGCCAGCTCTCTGCCAGTTCATGTCTAGCCCTTGGCAAGTAGCTTCCATTTCTGTGTACGCATGTAAGTCAAAAAGTCACCCTTCACTTTGAAGTTAAGATACAGTGACAATCTGCTTGGATCAGGGAGCAGAGCTGGAAACAGTTTTCCTGTTCCACTAAACTAAACTTGTTGAGATTTCAGAATGTTTCCCCTTTCATTTCAAGAGGAAACCAAGATCCTTTAAACAGTTTTGTGAAAAATGAGAGAACACATGCCTCTCCCCAGGGCCCTCTGTAGAATGTTAGAGGTCCAAGTTCAAGTTGCTAGTCCACCTGATTTAGACCAGGGACTTGAAGCTACATCTTTTATAACCCAGATGAGTAATTTAACCACTGGGCTATTGGATATTCGGGAGCTGGTCTCTCTCTTTTTGACCAAAAATTTCCCCACTGGATCTGAGAAACCTTTACCAACAATACGGCTGCCCCTTTGAAATACGGAGGCGGTGTTTCAAAGGGGCAGCCGCTGCACAGCTGATCCCCGGCTCAGCTGTCCTCAGCTGACCCGCTTTCTGAGTGGCATTTCCCCAGAACCCGGGGTCAGCTGGGGAGTCTCTAGATGACCCCGGGCTCCACGATTCTGTTTTAAAGGGGCAGTGCTGCACAGCTGAGCCACGGATCAGCTGTGCAGCAGCTGCCCCTTTGAAACGCCACCTTGGGGCTTCAAAGCGGCAGCGCCATACAGCTGATCCCTGGCTCAGCTGTGTGGCGCTGCTGCTTTGAAGTATTCCTCTCGCCCCCCCCCCCCCCCCCCCGCCTCATTGCTGCCTCTATCTCAAATGCTTATCAGATAGTTGACTAGTCCTTAACATCCTGAATCCGGACTTCCCTTGTTCGGCAACACCCCTGGTCCAGCATCATTGGGTGACCCCCTGTGAGAGCAATCAAGGAGATAAGTCATTGGGCTGGTGCCAGGAGCATTGCCATACTAGGGGGCCAAGATAGAGCACCAAGGGCAGCAGAGTCACTGGGAGGAATGCAGAGCCCCTGGTCCCTGGGGGAGGGCGGGAGCGTGGCTCCGTGTCACATTTGAGGGCAGCAGCTCAGCTGTAGGAGGGGAGCGCGGGGCTCTAGATGGCAGCAACTTTTTTCCCCCGCTATGTTCTGTGTTTTTCGTGAAACTATCCGGCAAGCCTAGTCTCTGGCCACTGCAGGGAGAGCAGAGCCCCAGCATGAGTGGAGCCCCGAGCGGCAACTAAGCCTCAGGGGGAAAAGTAGAGCTCCCTCCCCTGGCACTGTAGGGAGAGCAGAGCCCTAGGTGGCAGTGGAGCTGCCTGCGGAAAAGCAGAGCCCCTTGGAGGCCCCAACTGTGCCCAGGCTGCACGTGGCTTTTCAAAGCAGCAATGCCGCAGGGAGCCTGGGGTCAATTGGGGACTCTGCTGACCCTGGGCTCCCTGCAGTGCTGCTGCTTTTAAACGCCGTACAGAACACGGGGGCCAGTGCAGGACTGCTTGAGTCCCCCGTTGGCCCCATGTTTCCCCCCAGCGCTTTCACCTTTGAAGTGTAGCAACAGACCTGGGGCTGTTACACTTCAAAGGCGGAGGTGCCCTTATCAGCTAATTGAATAGTCGATGCAAATTGCATCGATTGTTCGATTAGTTAATCAAAATTTTACATCCCTAATCCCGAGGGTGCTGGATCAGGGTGGTACAACCTGTATATGGATATAAAATGCCTAGATACTAGATTATATCCCTTTCCTCCCACCATTTTTATGTCATTAATTTTTTAATTTCTTAGGGTACGTCTACACTACAGCGCTAATTCGAACTAATTTAGTTCGAATTAGTTAATTCGAACTAAGCTAATTCGAACTAACGCGTCTAGAACTAAAAACTAGTTCGAATTAGCATTTTGCTAATTCGAACTAGCAAGTCCACATTGAGTGGACCCTGAACAGGGCTTAAGGATGGCCGGAAGCAGTGCTGGCAGGGCATCAGAGGAGGACTTAGAGCGTGGAGATGCTGTCTCAGGCTAGCCGAGGGCTGCGCTTAAAGGGTCCCGACCCCCACCCCGGACAGACAGTTCTAAGGGGTGCCCCGCTTGCAAAGCAGTCCTGGCTTGGATTGCCCGGAGTACCCACACTGGGCACATCACACCACTCGGCCATCAGACCGGCTGCACTTGCCGCAGGCTGCGATCTGGGGAGAGGGGGCAATCGGGGGGCTGCAGGAGAGCTTCCACCCCCAGAAGCCCGCAGAGCCAGCCCAGTCCTCCCCATCGGGGGCTCGTACCCCATTCCTCCCTCACCTCCTTCCACTTGCCCCTCCCTAGCCCCCCTTCCTGATGTACAAAATAAAGGACACGTGTGTTCAAAAATAGAAACTCTCTTTATTGAACAAAACTCGGGGAGACTGGGAAAAGGAGGTGGGAGAGGAAAAGAGGGCAACTAAAATGATCAGGGGTTTGGAACAGGTCCCATATGAAGAGAGGCTAAAGAGACTGGGACTTCTCAGCTTAGAAAAGAGGAGACTGAGGGGGGATATGATAGAGGTCTATAAAAGCACGAGTGGTGTGGAGAGGGTGCATAAAGAAAAGTTCTTCATTAGTTCCCATAATAGAAGGACTAGAGGACACCAAATGAAATGAATGGGTATCAGGCTTCAAACTAATAACAGAAAGTTCTTCTTCACAAAGCAAATAGTCAACCTGTGGAACTCCTTGCTGCAGGAGGCTGTGAAGGCTACAACTAGAACAGAGTTTAAAGGGAAGTGAGATCAAGTCATGGAGGTTGGGTCCATGGAGTAGTCTTAGCCAGGGGGTAGGAGTGGTGTCCCTGCCCAAAGTTTGTGGAAGGCTGGAGAGGGATGTCACGAGACAAATGGCTTGGTCAATGTCTTCGGTCCATCCCCTCCAGGGTCCCTAGGGTTGGCCGCTGTCGGCAGACAGGCTACTGGGCTAGATGGACCTTTGGTCTGACCCAGGACGGCCATTGTAAGCTCAGGGCTCAGGGTCGGAGGTCTCAGTGGACCCCCTTGATTTTCATGCACACCTGCTCCTGGGTGGCCAGGCTGGCAGCTATCCTGCCCTAGCCGGCCACTTTCCTGTGCCTAGTGCGGAGATCGTGGACGAGGTCCACGATGTCTGCACTAGCCCAGGAAGGTGCCCGCCTCTTGCGGTCCCGGGCAAGCTCCCGGGAGCCGCCAACCTGGTCCCGGGAAGAGGGGGTGGGCTGGGGGACATTGGGTGTGTGGCTCTGTGCCGTGTCAGGTGCAGGGTCTGCTGGCTGGGTGCTGGCAGGCTTGCACCTGGCACGGGCACCGTAGCCAGCCCATGCCCCTTTAAGGGGTCCGGGGCCGGGAGGGGGGCAATAGAGTTTCCCTGGTGTTGGCCAGAGTGGCCACCAGGGAAACCTGGGGAGGGCTAGCCTCCCACTAGTTCGAATTAAGGGGCTACACACCCCTTAATTCGAACTAGTAAGTTCGAACTAGGCTTAGTCCTCGTAAAATGAGGTTTTCCTAGTTCGAACTAAGCGCTCCGCTAGTTCGATTTAAATTCGAACTAGCGGAGCACTAGTGTAGCACCTATGAATGTTAGTTCGAACTAACGTCTGTTAGTTCGAACTAACATTGTAGTGTAGACATACCCTTAGTGTCTCTTCATATTTGCTAATACAGTTCCTCATGCAATGGGGCCCCAAGCATGCTTGAGGCCTCTGGGGATTACTTTAATATATAACAATGAGATGATGATAAATAACATGACCATATTTCCAGGAAGATGGAAAGATTATTTTTCCTTATGGGAAAGCAAAAGACACACGGAAGTATTAAGGAATGACATACTTGAAGTTTTTGTCCTTCAAGAGATTCCCGGACTAGAAAAAGGATACAGTGATGGGAAGATATGTAAGCATTTACTGAGAAATTATTAAACTTACAAAAAAAGCAACACAAACCTGTAACAGCAGAACAGACAAAATTACCCAGACTTGTTCTAAGTAAACACAGTCAAGAAACCATGCATGCATGAGCTTACTCGCACAGTGGGATGTGTAGTTTGTACGTGAAAGGAAACCACATGTTGAATAATCACACAAGGAAGAAGGTGCCAAAACTTTGTAACAGATGTCCAGCCTAAATGGCTTTGTGAGCTTTCCAGAGGTGGACATGCAGACAGACAGTATCCAGCACTCAGAGAAAAATGCCTGATTTGCCCTAAATGTAACCATTATGCTAACCAATGAAAGTAAAAGAAAAACAAACACAGCCAAGGAAGCCAACATGCATTGAATCCATAGCCCAACTGCACCAGCAGTGAAAGGCTAGTTTATTTCAAATGAACACCAGTTCTTACAAAATGGCCTTTGATGCTGAATCCAGAAAACCAGCTGAGCACTTTACTATTCTTAGTAAACTCTAGTCTCACAGCATCCATTATAATCCTCATTTAACACATAGGCTATGTCTACACTACAAAGATAAATCGGAAAAAGAAACACAATTTGCGGTATGCACATTGCGTATCTTTTTCTGATTTACTTCTGAAAGAGGCTTTTCTGAAATTTGGCACGTCTATATGGGGCCAAATTTTGGAAAAAAACCCTCTTTTGGAACATCCCTTCTTCCTTGGAAAACGAGGTTCTCAGGGATGCCAAAAAAATGCATCCGCTTTTCTGACATTTTTTTCAGAAAAGTGGATGCATGCCTTGGACATGGCAGAGCTTTTCCAGAAAAGCTCTGCAGTCTAGACATAGCCATAGAGAACTGAAATACAGGAGAGGTTAAAAGCATAGTCATACAGAAACTCCATAGCTGAATCAAGAATTGAACTTCTGTCTTTCAAGTCCCAAGCCACTGACTTAACCACAAGAGCATCCTCCCTACGTGTAGCACAGCTGGATAGATGATGAAGTAGACAAATGTGCTTGAAATCAAGACTTGCTATTTCTATAGGGAAAAGATGTCATCTCACTCTGCAACACGCGAGAGGAGTGAGCTTGGCTTTCTAGCTATTACAGGATACAGAACACCTATCTTAGGCCTGGAATCAGGCCAGCAATTGAAAATGATATATATGTGATTTTACTGTGGAAGAATTGACTTGATCCTTCACAACTTTATTGAATACAGACATAATAGAAGGATTGGGAATGTTATATTATACACTAAAAGACTGTAAACAAAGACGTACAACATATCATGCATGCAGCTGGGAATGTATGCATGGTGCTGATGGATAGACTACAGAAAAAACTGCAGTATTTCTTATTAGGAGTAGGGATATAATAGTATAGTTGATTAACCAATTAACTGATAAGCAAAAGCTTATAGGTTAATGCTATAGACTACGTGCATTTCCCTCCCCCACCCTTGTCAGTAAATTTTTTAGCAGGCTGGCTAGTAGCCCAGCTCAGTTCTGGCTTGCACCAGGTCCAGAACCTACTCTTGCTACGGCTCTGCAATTAAAGTGTATTAGGAGCCAGGCAGGCTGGCTAAGTTCTGGTTCATGCTGGGTCCAGGAGCTCAGACCCACCTTAAACAGGGTTGCTGCCACCCTGTTCTGATGCCTCTTTATCAGAGGCAGCAACACTGGGAAACAGACAGCTAATTCACAAGGGGAGCTGGTTTTTAAACTGGCTCCCCTTGTGGACCAGCTCCAGCCTGATACCCTGCACTGCTGCCTCTGATACAGCAAGGCGTATTATGGAATAGTTGACTGACTGATAAAAATTCATGAGGTTACCTGACTATTCAATTAACCAATATTTAACATCCTTAATCAGGAGATGTTATTGAAAAGGTGAAAGATCCTGCAGAATAAGAACACTGTTGCTGACACAAAATAAAATCTTGATGGCTATGTTTGTACTTTGACCCCAAGGAATTGAATGCCAACATTAAAAGGGAGCATTTTCACATACCAGCTAAACATGAAATCATGGGAGGGAAGGCAGATGCCAAATTTTTCATCATTTTTGTTGTATCAAATGGCTTTTGGCAAATCTCTCTTACATCGGAGAGTACACAACTGTGCATTTAACCGGTCATTAAGCAGGCACTGTTTCCCCTGCCTAGCTTGCAGCCAACTGTGTCAGAGAGCTATGCACCAACTCTTGCACAGCATTGATGGTGTAACACCGTGCCTAATCTCATGCAGTGCTCTAGTTAGCAAGAATATAATGCCAGGCATGTACACGTGCCAGGGATAGCGAATAAAGTGCCAATTCCAGAAGAAGGGACTTTTATTTGGAAGAAATTCTGTCAAAGATGGTTGTTTTTTATAGAGAGGCAAGGACATGCTGAGCAGTTACAGTTTTATGTGAGCTTGTGAGAGATGGCTGTAGAGATAGAGACCCATCCTCCACTGTGGAATGTTGAGATTGCCCTTCTCTCAGGGTATGTCTACACAGCAGCGTTATTTTGGAATAACACCAGTTATTCTGAAATAACGTAGTGTGCATCTACATAGCAAGTCCTTTATTTTGAAATAAATTCGAAATAACGAGCTTCTTATTCCGACTTCTGTAAACCTCATTGTCTGAGGAGTAAGGGAAGTCTGAAGAAGAGTGCCGTGTTTTGAAATATGTGCTGTGTAGATGTGCCCATATTCAAAATAAACTATTTCGACTTAAGCTACGTAATTAGCATAGCTCAAGTTGCGTAGCTTATTTTGAGTTTAGCCCTGCTATGTAGACGTGCCCTCAAAATCAGAGAGAGGAGGTGCTGCTCAGTGAGTAGATGATTCGTGTCTGTTTCACTCAAGACACTCAGAAATCAAATAACCTTCTCTGGAAAGAGCACCACATATACCCCGTCAATGATGTCCTTTGCATCCAGCCTGACCCAGATGGGGAAAAAAGAACGTTTACAAAATAATCCCCTCGCTTTGAAATATATATTCTTTTGACTGTGGAAGCAAAGAGTTTGAGCACCTGAGCATAGGTTCTCCTTATGATGGTTTGCCCAGCTTAAGGGCATAGACTGCTCTTGCCTTCATGAGTCAGAAGTGAAAGTCATCGTAAACTGCTCTTGGATTTTCACCTGCCCATTTAATATGTAGTGGAATTTGCTGATTTGGCACATTGCAGATGGAGACACTTTAAATCCAGCACAAGCTATTTTTAATGCTCACTAAGCACTGCTGCTAATGACCACAGTCTCTCTGAGATGGTTCCACAACACACACGAATTGGTCTCTTGGAGGGTGGTAGATCGTGCCTCCAGCAGAACTTTCAGACCAGCCTGTAAAACAAAATTGCTTGTGGACAGACAGAGGCTGTGTCTAAGGCTAGCACAAGTTTACTGGGCAGGATCGTTCTTGGATTAAAAAATTGTGGTCAGGAGTCTATAGTGCCTAACTCTTTGGCTATGTCTAGACTGGCATGATTTTCCGGAAATGCTTTTAATGGAAAAGTTTTCCGTTAAAAGCATTTTCGGAAAAGCGTGTCTAGATTGGCAGGACTCTTTTCCGGAAAAGCACTTTTTGCGGAAAAGCTTCCGTGGCCAATCTAGACGCGCTTTTCCGCAAAAAAACCCCGATCGTCATTTTCGCGATCGGGGCTTTTTTGCGGAAAACACTACTGTGCTGTCTACACTGGCCCTTTTCCGGAACAGTTTTCCAGAAAAAGACTTTTGCCCGAACGGGAGCAGCATAGTTTTTCTGGAAAAGCACTGATGATTTTACATTAGATCGTCAGTGCTTTTCCAGAAATTCAAGCGGCCAGTGTAGACAGCTGGCAAGTTTTTCCGGAAAAGCTGCTGATTTTCTGGAATAACTTGCCAGTGTAGACACAGCCTTTATGTATCTTTACACAACTGATAAACATCCTCTGTCAGGTTCAAATGCTCTTCAAGCTGCCCACCAGAGCCTTTCAAAATGGCTGCAGGAGCACAAGTGGATTAGTACAACTTGGAAAAAATGGCAGTGCTTGCCCGCTCATCTGGGTAACAATTAACATTACGGCTAATGTCAGGTGCAGAGTGCTAGGACAGGCAGAAAATGGAAAGGCTTTATTATCATTTGGGAATGGGAGTCAGACAGTACAGCAGCAGCTGCATGAGCGAACAGGTAGCAGTGTTCCCGACACTCTCCTCAGCTGCTGTTTGAGATGGATGGGCATCTTTGCAAACAGGAATCAGAGTGAGTGGCTCAAGGCTGCTATGTGCCAGACACTGGATAGGAAACTGTGTTCCATATGGAACCAGCCCTGACCAGAGCTTAAAATGTGTTTCTGGAAAAGTCAGCTAACTCTTTCTGATGCAGTATAGCAATTTGCTTCATTGTAGCTAATAAGCTGCTAATCAGCCACCAATATGAGTGTGATTGCACTCTACATAGTTACATCTAGTGTGAATTTTTATATGCCAGGGGCCATTAAAATGCTGCCAAGAGCTAATGGGAATGGCTTAGGGGTTATAATAGAAGCTATAAATCACAGGCTAAAGTACAGCCAAATTCCACAGTGGAAAGAGCAGATATTTTGATGTGCAAAAGCTCAACTGCCAAGTCTGGTCTAGATGTATTATGCAACAGCATCTGGTAGGGCAGCTAGAATGAAAGGCCTTTTTGCATTTCCATTTTTTAAAAAACTAACCAATTATTTTTTCAGAAGGTTAAATTCTGTCCTTCCAGATTGTAAGCTTGGCATATGGGTTGCCTGTCCAGAGGCAGATTTTGTTCCCATTTAAAAATCATTTAAATTGTTTTGAAATTATGGGTGACAAAAAAGAGATTTTTTCTTCTGACAGTTTCAGATTTTTTAATATTTGCTACATGTAAGTAAAGTCTTACATAAACTGATGAAATTTTACCACTTAAAAAAAGAGAGGGCCAACACTCCATTTCTGTCATATTGATAAATGGAGCTCAACTGATGTGACAGAGAATTTGGCTCAAGCAATTTATAGCAGGAGTGGCCAACCCACTACAGTTGAAAAGCCAAAATAGTGGTGAAACAGCGCAAAGAGCTGAGGGAAAAAAGTTGTTGAGAAAAAAAAAAAGCCCCGGATGCTGCATTTGGTCAAGCAAAAAAACCCAAACCAAAACAGAAACAGGTTGCCCCTTTCAGAGTTGCAGGTGCGGGAGCCGCAATTTTTTCTTTGAAGAGCCGCAGTAGCCTGTGGATGAACCTGCCCACCCCATTACCAAGGGGCCTCAGAGGGCGATGTGCTGGCCGCTTCTGGGAGCAGCATGAGGCCAAGGCGGGCAGGGAACTTGCCTTAGCGTTGATGTGCTGCCACCCAGGAGCTGCCTGAGGTAAGCACTGCATGGCTGGAATCCGCACCCCTCATTCCCTCCTGCATCCTAACTCTGTGCCACCGCCCTGAGCCCCCTCCTACACCCAAACTCACACCCAGAGCCCTAATCCCTTCCATATCCCAAACCCTTGCCCCTTCCCAGTGAAAGTGTATGAAGGTGGGGAGAGAAATGACAGACGGAGAGGGGATGGAGTAATTGGGGGTGGGGCTTCAGAAAAGAGTAGGGCAGGAGTGGGACAAAGGGATTTGGATTTGGGTGATTAGATAGTTGGCAACCCTAGAGTCAACTCTTGCTTAGACTACAACTTTAGGATGTAGAAAGTGCATTTACAATGGGCGATGGACAGTGTTCCCTTTAAGCTGTGGGGCAGCAAAGCTTCACAAGTGATTAATCAGCCCCGCCCAGTCATTCAGCTCCCAGTGGGCCCTGTGGTCCAGCCCCCATCTGGCTGCAGAAAGGGCTGGTGGCTGCCCCCCTCCTGCTATGGCACAAGTAGGTGGAGAGGCCACGATCTGGTGGACAGAGGAGAGCTGGCGAGTGTAGCGAGCAGGGGGCAGAGCCCCCTAGTTTTGTATAAAATTAAAACTGGCCTGTCTCATCAGAGTTCCAGACCCATTTTACTGAGGGAGATTAGGATAAAAATCTGAACTCTGGGTTCTTTTCCCTTTGAACATGTAGAGAGGTTCACTTGATGCTATGGACTGTCTTCCTTCTCCTGTTTGCTGAGCTTTGTACATCTCAGGTTGTACCGATATGGATGTGTTTATCCTGAGTTGACTAGTGATGACTAAGTATTGTGAAAAAGAACAAGGTGGAAAGCAAAACATATCACTAGTCCCATTAGCTATATCTACTTGCTAAAGCATAACTTGGTTAAAATGAGAGTATATAAATTTGTGCATACACCCCAGGCATGCGTAAAATATCCCTTTAATCTGAACTGACTTTATGTATTGGATCCCTTGTCATATGGAGTTATATATATTATTTGTGATTATTTTAAAGAAAAAAATTCCTCCCCTTCATCGCTCCTCTATTTGTACAAGGATGATGACTTTTGGGTAATTAGACTACATTCCTTAGAGTGCAGCTTGATTCCTGCTATCAGATGCTCAGCTGCTGTAAATTGTCCTAGCTTCATCCAAGTCAATCGAGGTATGGCTGCTTACACCAGCTGAGGATCTGCCATCTGGCATGTGTGGTATGTTGAATATGTATATCAGCACAGTCTAACTAAAACAAAAGACCAGATTTTATGAGATACAAATTGGTCAAGCGCAGAGCTTGGGATTCAAAAATAACTAGATAAATTCATGGAGGTCAGGTCCAGCAATACTTACAAATCAGGATGGGTAGGAATGGTGTCCCTAGGCTCTGTTTGTCAGAGGCTGGAAATGCATGACAGAAGAGGGATCACTTCGTAATTACCTGTTCTGTTCACTCCTTCTGGGGCATCTGGCATTGGCCACTGTCAGAGGACAGGATACTGGACTGGATGGACCTTTGGTTTGACCCAGTGTGGCCGTTCTTGTATACTTATGTTCAGTGAACTGAAGATTAAGGTTGTTGGACGCTGGTGTTACCAGCCTGAACAAATCCGGTCTTTCCCTGGTGGCAAGACAAGGAACTTCATCAGATTTGAGGGAACAAGGCTTATGGACAGCCGAGAATACAGCAGAGCAAAATACTAAAGCAGATGGTAGCAAAAGTATTTTCTGCAGCTCTAGTATTTAGGCTATTTTAATGGAATGCACATATTGCTAGCCAGTAAGCTGCAGATGCCATCACAAACTGTTGCTCCTTCCACCTGCTTCGTTGCAACTGTCCTCTCTCCTGTGGCCTCGGCAAGCTTTGTCTGAAAGGGATGGTACTTGGTCCTTCTGTGAAGACAGGGGACTGGACTGGATGACCTTTCAAGGTCCCTTCCAGTTCTAGGAGATAGGCAATCTCCATTAATTTAAAGGCAATAGCTACTCTGTTTAGTAAACTTTGACTCTGTTTTGCAATAAACTATTTCTACTGTTTTCCTAAGCATTGTATGGAAAGTTCACACATCCCAATCTGCTTCCAAGTTGCAACAGAGTGGGAGGGTGACCCGTTTGACAGGTACATGAGAATATATTAAAATTGTCCAAATAGTTTTAAAACTAACTATGGAATGATGATCAGCATTTTATTCCCTTCTCCCACAAATGCTGCTCTAAATATATTCTGAGGGCTAGTCGAAGCAGTCACATGGGTACAGACTGAGAGCGAGTGCCTTTAAGCTGGAGGCTACTTAATTGCAGGCTGGGTGGCTGGCACATATCTAAGTTTAGCTGCAATTGCTGTGAAGGATGTAAGAGAAATAGAAACCACTAAAGCTTAGTTATTGTAAATGTCTGAGGAGGGGGAAAAAATCTAAAAGTTTAAAGTTGATAAAGATTTTGTATTTTCTAGAAAAATGAGGTGAGCTCCAAACTCAGCTTGTACATTCCCCAGTCCTGCCAAAGACCAAACCCCTCTTTTTTGGTGAGCTGTAATTGCACTTGCCACTGGCCTATAAAGGCAGCTGGAAATAAATACGTATGGCACTGGGGTGGCATCAGGTCCCTGAGATCATGTCTAATTTTAACCTCTGGAGAGGAAACAACTTAGCCACGAAAGGGAAATGTAATTCTTCCGAGCTTGTTTTGCTTTTCTAAATCACAGTTAAAATCTGGAATAATAATTTTATTATTCAGTGTTACCTCAGAGGACTTCTTAAAATGGGTTGCACTATCCTGGGTTTGATGACTATGCACGAACATCAGATGGAATTGATAAAGAAGGTGAATTTTGGGAATAGTAGCAGTGGTTGTTGAGGCTATTGATTGGAATTTGCTAGGCTGGTTTTCAATACTGTTGCTCTCTTTTGAACTTTGTGTATCGATTGCACATTGCAGATAAACAACCAGCTGCACTGAGTTATTGTACTTGGAAGCAGACCAAGTAAGGACAGCCTGGAATTAGAGATGAGAGTATAAATTATGGTTTTCCAATATGCAAAGTTGGAAACTTTATTAGTATAGTTTTATTTAAACAAGAGGGAGGGAATCTAAATACTTGGATTTTTTTTCCATCTTTGAAAAAGAAGATAAAGGTTGGCAAAAATGATTACAGAAAAAAACAGGCAAAGTTTTGCATAATTATTTGTATGGTACCATTAGTATTGCCCTGGCTCAGTTTGAAAACCTGTCAATTATAAAATACTAGTGTGTGAGGCTGACGGTTGATCAGGCAAAGTCATTCTAGATGTGTAGATTACACTTATAAGAAGGTTCAAGAAATTAAATATATGTAATATCATTTTTTATTAATGTGCTTGCAAAAGGGACGTAAAAGAAATGTTTTAAATTTGTAGGATTTCAACTTCAAACATTATTAATTTTATTGAATAATTACTATTGATTGTAAATTTGAATCAGAAACTCATAAAGCTTCCATTACTCTTTCCATAACTAATTTGAATTATTTTGTGATTTGTAAGAGTAAAAATTTTCTTTTTACTAAAATGACAGTTGAGTAGGCGACTTGATTTTAATTTTGTTAGCAAATATTTTATTAACTCTAATTATAATAGGCATGACTTTTTTCTAAGGAAAACAGAAATAATTATTTAAAACTTTCAGCATATTCCAGTGTAAAAAATAGTGCATTCAACTAATTTAAGTGGCAGTATTGTTTATGCAAAATCTGGTATCTGTTAGTTAATTGCGAAGCATGACTTTATTTTGCACAAACAAATCCACAAACAAAAAAACTCTTCAAAATATATAATAGATATAAAATGGTTTTAGAAATCTGGACACAAATTTTTATTGATCATGAGATTGATTCATTTCCAGTGCAATCAGCGGGAGTCTTCCCACAGACATTTAATTAGTTGGATTGGGCCTTCACTCTCATTGTTAATGTCCGTTTATTAAAAAGATAATTGATATCTTTCCAACCTCTAGAAGCGGCCCTGTACAGTTCTACTGGATCTTAATGAACCCCCACTATTGAACCACTCTGTGGAGTGGTCAAGAAGTATTGGAAAATGCAATTTTGGCAGGAAGAATTGCTGTGGTATAATGCAAGGAACTTCTTTCCTTCCCTGTTTTATCCACAGGTTCTGAATATGCTGTGTATGCAGTACTCCTAGTACAGGTTGAAACTCTCTAAACTGGGACTCTCTGGTCTAGCCCCTGGTGGAAGTCTGACGGCTTGGAGCCCTATGGCCAGCAGAGCAGCAGGCTGTTGGCAGCAAGCTGCCCTGCGGGGCTGGGAAGTCCGGTGAGGCTGGCAGGGCAGTGGTGCTGGTGGCAGGGTGGGGGACCTAGCCGAGGGGCCAGTGGTTGGGCCTGGGCTGGTGGGACCACTGGCAGGGAGGCCAAAAATTACCTTCCCTGGTCTAGCAAAATCCCTCATCTGGGACCGGTAAGGTCCCGAGGGTGCTGGACCAGGGAGGTTCAACCTGTATTTATTGCTACTGACTGGTAAGAATGAGACTAGTACCAGTAAAGAAAACAGGCAGTGCACTTGTCCTTCTGTTTTTTATAAATACATTGTTTCATAGATTCCATAACGCATCCTACCAGTGTATTTCTAGAGGATTATTTCATATATTGGGTGGTTAAAGTCACTCAGTTCTTGGCATCATATACCATGAACGCTGAGAAAGGCACTTATTCGTTTCATAATAAAAAGATTTTATGTTAGCTATTTATTTTGGAAACATATGTACTTGGGCAATAACAAACTCCCAAAAAACTAATTGGCTGAAAGTTGGTTTTGCTCAGCAAAGTAACTATGGATTTTAACATGCAGGTTTTTTATTTTATTTTGAATAAGTAAATAGTTATATTTAAACTTTCATAATCAGTGACATATTATGAATGGTAATGTAATACCCCCTCCAAAAGAGTTGTGAAGTTGTAAAAGGATGGAATTTTAGAAAGGCAGAAGAGTTAAATGAATAACACCAGTTATGACAGTGACACAAAAATAATGAATGAACTGTTTTCTTTTTTAACACTTAACCTGCTCCACTTGCCTGGAGATTAAGTTTGTACTTTTTTGTTGAAAAAATAGACTCATAATTCATATTCATAATTCATAACTCATCCGATCAATGAATTTTTCTACTGAAGTTTAGGTATTTATACCTTGTGAATATATTCTTGGTTTTTCATTGCAGGATACTGGGGTTGGGAAATCGAGTATAGTTTGTCGTTTCGTCCAGGATCATTTTGATCACAATATCAGCCCTACTATTGGGTAAGTACCCTGTATAATCTTTTTTTTAAGTGCTTCACTGCTACCAAAATCATCTTATTATTTCTACCACAAGGGTCTTCTCTCCCCCATATTCAAGACTGCGAAACTCACCCACATTTTCCCCTCACTTCTTTGATGCCCTGTTCTGCTCTTCATATTCCAAGTAAACAAGTAAACTTCTCTTTCTCTTTTTTTCATTTTCTCATCTCACTCTCTGTTCATGTCATTGTTTCCATTTATAATGACCTCTCAATTAATATTCACCATGCTTCTTTCTTCCCAACAGCTAATCAGTCTCTTGGTTTGTGAAGCTGTCATAAACACTCAGCACGACTCTGTGTTTTGTATTGTACAGACTCATAACTCTAGACTGGAGGCTCTTTACCCTCTAAGCTCCGACTACAATTATGGCATAATATAAACAGTGCTAGCTTTAAGTCTGCTTGCTGGGTGATGATGACAGGCCACTAAATGTCCCTTTCAGTGTGCTAAGTGGCCAGGAAACCTGAGTAAGTCAGGACCAGATTATGCAGTTCTCATGGAAAGCAGGATGGGATTTAAGGCCAAATTCTCTTTTTATAACTAAACTAGAAGGCTTACCCAGCATTGTTCAGGTCCTTCAGGACAGGGGACTGGAGGTGTGGGGAGTGCAGGAGTCAGGGCAGGAGCTCGGGGATTTTGGGAGCTCAGGGCAGAGGGCTGGAGATGTGCTGAGTGCAGGAGTCAGGGCTAGGGGGTGAAGAAGGGCTCAGGGCAGAGTTCTGGGGATGTGAGGGCTGCTGGAGTCAGGGTTCGGGGATGAGGATGGGCTTAGGGTGGGGATCTTGGGGTGTAGTGGAGTGCAGGACTCAGGGTTGGGGAGTGAGGAGAGGATTGGAGTGTGAGAGGATGCAGGAGCCAGCAAAGGCCATGCTGGTCAGGTGGCAGCCCCCTGGGACTGGCCGCAGCAGAAGCCATGCTGCCCAGGCAGATACTCCCCAGGACTGGCTGTGGCAAGAGCTGTGCTGGCTGGAGGGCAGGTGGGTAGTTTACCTCTACTCCTGCCACCTGCTGCCCCAATGGAATTATAGCTGTCTTGGTTCTTGTCTCTGACCCCTTGTTGCACCCTGTGGTCATTACACAGTATAACTATCCCTTCTAGTGGCCCCCTCCCTTTCCATTTATGAGAAACAGTTGCATTCCAGGGATGTCCCATTCTCTTGGCACAACCAAACCCTGTACCTAGCTTTAAGTTATGATAAGAGGAAGTTGCATACCAAATTTGGCGGTCCGAGCTCTTACTGTTTAGGGGGAGTTCTTGAACAAACAGATGGACAGACAGACTTGTTCAGAAACAATCTCAAATATATAGTAGCTTTTGCACTTACATAAATGAACAGAACCTGAGCCATTGTTTCCTATTCTAGGAGCCATGGACCCAATAAATTCATATAAATTAGTTTCTCTTGTGGTAAGTAATCCTCTTCTTCATGGTGGTGTCTATCCCCTCACTAATAGCCTCTTAGTTCCCTCTACTGAACTGTGTAAGTTTCCTTTTTACCTCTCAAGAGTTTCTAGTTTTAAATGAGGTCTTGGACTATGCAGTATTGATGTAAGTCTCAAAATATAGGACTAAATTCTGCCTGGACATAAATGTGTTCAGTTTCCATTGAAGTCCATAGGATTTGTGCTTACTTAACTCCAGGACTGAATCTGAACTTTTGAATTAAGAAACCATGATCTATTCTAAATGAAGTTCGCCAACACATATACAACAAAGGAATGGAATTAAGAATTTAACTTGTGAAGGATTCCACAGAGTTCCAAGGCCTGGTCTACTCTAAAAGGGGACATTGAAGCAAGATACACAATTCCAACTACATTAATTAGGTAGCTGGAGTCGACGTACCTTGTTTCACATTTCCCCACCATCCCCACAGCAGGAGACCAATGGGAGCAAATGCTCCTGTTGGCTTCCCTTACTCCCTGCACAAGCAGGAGTACCTGCAGCTGGCGGGTGTGCCCTCTGAGTTCAATTTAGTGAGGCTTAACTGGACTTGCTAAATCAAACTCTGAAAGAGGGATTGTAGTAGTGGCAATTTTCCATTTAGTATGGAAAAAATTTTCCACTTAGGTATAGGTACTGCTAGACAAGGTATAAGTATTAAAGTGCCTGTTTCCACATGCAGCAAAGCTTTTTTTATGCTTGAGGGAATTCTGCACCAAAAAATTTAAAATTTGGTGCACAGTATTTTAAAATTCTGCAAATGTTTATCAATAAATAATCATGGAGGCCCCAACATGGCAGTGGGGAGCACAGGCCACAGGCTGCTTGAAGGTGGGAGATCACCCTGCAACCACGCTCTCCTGAGAAATGGACTTGGCGGTGAGACTGCTCCCAACCTGACAGGCCACAAGGGCCATTCCAGGGCCCTGCCCCTCAGCATCAGGCATGCTAGGTGTGCTAGGTGTGAGCAGGCAGCTCAGCCCAGCAGGATCCAAGTATAGAGGGGTCAGTGTGGGAGGATACAGGTGTGGCATGGGAGGGCTCTGTGTGGGGCAACCTGAGCGCAGACAACTCATTCGGTGGGGCAAGGTGTGTGTCTGTGTGGGGATCTTGATGCAGAGGGGTACACTGAGGGGTTCCAGATGCCAGAACAATGGGACTCTGCAGGGGGAATCAGGTGCAGATGGCTGGGGCTCAGCAGAGGGATCTGGTTGTGAGAGAAGGGCTTAGCTGAGGGGGGCTCAGTAGGAGGGTTCAGGTGCAGCTGGGTGGTGCTCAGTGGGGTGTGGGTCTAGGTGTGGGGAGTTAATGGAGTGATCCAGGTGCAAAGGAGGTGGGGCTGATTGGGTTAGGGGTTTAAATCTGGGGGAGGGGGAGTATGGTCTGGGTGAAGAGGGTAAGGCTCCAGGCATGGTGGTTCAGCTGCAGTGTATTTGGGAGGAAAAGTTCTGGGTGCAGGGAAGAGGGCTGAGGCTTGGCAGGGTGTCTGGATGCACAGGGATTTGGTGGATGTGAGATCAGCTCCCCATCGGGTGACCAGTGTTCCCTCTACTTTTTCCCACTCCTGAGTAGAATGAATAAGTAGGAATAAGAGATCCTCCGGAAAAGGGCTTTATTCCGGAGGATCGCGCCAGTCTAGACGCTTTTTTCCGGCTTTTCCCCAAGCCGGAATAAAAGCGGCGGACATGTTTATTTAAATCCGCGGGGGATATTTAAATCCCCCGCGGATTTCCCTATCCTGACTTACCTGCTTTGCATGACTATTCCGTTTTATGGGGCCAGTGTAGACGTAGCCATAGTGTTGAAATTAATGGGAACATGAATAATCTTTTGGTTCTAAACCATTATCAGTACTTTATCAGAGTAAAGACATCCCACCCATATGAAAAGAAAATATAATTTTTCATAACTATCGTGTTGAGGGGAAACAGACTTTATATATATAATTTTTAAAAGATACACTTTGGCATAGTGGGTTAAATATTCCTAATATGTATTGTTACTTCATGTTTTCTGAGTAGGACAACTATGACGTAGATAATGTTTTTTTGCCAGATGAACTAATGTTCTTCTTTGAGAGATGTCCCCAGAAGTGCTCCACTTTAGATTGGTGCACTGCCACTGAGTCTTCAACTGGAGTCTTCAGAGCAGTGTCCCTGTCCACAGTCGTGTGCTCCCAGTTTGCAGGTGTTGTGCATGTATGAACCCCCCAAGTTTCTTCTCTACCACTTCTGGCCAGAGATGGCACTTGGAAGTGTTTCTTACCTCATTCCATGTTTTAGATAAGTAATTCCCCTTTCAACCTGTTTTTATTCCCCAGTTAGTTAGTTGCTTAGCAGTTCACGGTTTATAGTTATTTTTTCTTTAAAAACCCCCAACAAAACAGACATCCCCTCCCCCTAGTTTTTCTCACAGTTAATCCCTTCCTTTGGTTTAGCTAGATAGCTGGTGTCATGCCTGGCTCACTGGGTTTTAAGCGCTGCTTCACATTCAGAGACCTCATTCTGATGTCTGATGGACACACACAATGTGTCCGATGCCTCAGCAAGGCACATGTTTCTCAAAAGTGCCCTCATTGTGCGATGTTAAAATCCAGAGCTCGGCAAGACAGAGATTTGCGGCTCAAACTCATTCTCCTTGAGAAATCATTAAGACAACCACAGCAATACATGCAACATAGAGACCTCTTGGTTTCCTCTACTTTTAACTTACCCTTTCTCAATACCGACAGTTCTCCTGGTACACTGGCACCACAATCAACTATGTTACCTGTGCAGTAACTGACGTTCTTCGAGATGCGTGTCCTCTTAGGCAGGGCTCGACAAATCCGTGTATCTACTTGCCCATGGCGAGTAGATTTCAGCTGGTCTCCCCTTTTTGTGGCGGCGCGCGCATGCGCACTGCGGGTCTGGCGCATGCGCGGTGCGGGGCTGGCAAGTGGATTTCGCCGTGTTTTGTTGAGCCCTGCTCATAGGTGCTCCGTGACCCTCCCTTTCTTTCCTCTGCTTCAGAATTCTGGCCTCCTTAAGGGGTCTCGTTCTGGGTCAGAGAAGGAACTGGGGGGGAAGGGGTTACACATGCACGATGCCTGGAAACTAGGAGCGCGCATATGCGGATGCGCACATGCGCGGCCCCAGGGACACTATTCTGAAGACTCCGATTGAAGGCTTGGCGGTGGCACACCAACCTAATGTGGAGCACCCACAGGGACACTCATCTCGAAGAACATCAGTTACTGCACAGGTGAGTAACCTCCTCTTTTAAGTTCATATTTCTAATATCCTGTAGTTGCTGGTGTTCTGAACTTCCTGTTTTCAAAGCTGTGAAGTGTTGCATAATATGGAGAGCAAAAGAATGATAGCTGGACATATACTCCCTCAAAATAACCAAAGAAAATACTGCTCTTCCTGTGTTACTTAATCTTTTTGTATCCTGTGCAACACAGTTTGAATTGAGCAATTTACAGATGACTATCCAGGGAACCTTCGTGTAGCTTTCCCAGAAAATGTTTTGAAAACACACGCCATGTGGTGTAATCCAGTGTATTTCTAATGCAAAACACATTCTCTCTTGTGCTTCTTTATACGTCAGGGATGAAAGTTATTTTTGCAGGAATGGTTCAGTCGTGTCTAGAAAGAAACACAGTTCTACCAAAGCCTGGGCAATCTCCTTCAGACTTCCTTAACTTCAAGCTCTGTTGTACAGAGCAAACCTATAAATGTCTAGCATTCTTTTGGAAAGGGATACAGTTTTGAAAATCCACTACAGTTTTGAAAAAATCACATTTCCCTCTGAAAAAATTTGTACCTTTTATTTTTACAAGTAAAAACTAAGATGACTATGTCCAAGATTGGGGTTGGGTGGGAACTTTTTAATTTGTCTACTTTCTACTTTTGGCAACACCTATTCTGCTGTCTTGTTTCTAGTCACTTACATTTCCCGTCTCCTACACCAGCATGATGAAATCACTCATTCATTGCTTGGTGGGGTGATAACATGTACATTCATCCTATTCCTTGCATGAGGATGTTCATCAGGATCAGCAACAAGAACAAAAAACCTGAAGTGCCAGCTGCCCAGTGGTCAAGCATGTGCACAGCGAAGAAAGGAGGTATGGGCCCTGGATGTGTTTGGTACTGGTACTCTTGAGCCTAACCAGAAGGATCCCGCCAAACTTCATTAGAGGAACAGAGCAATCCTAATTTGAATAAATATAAATAAATTTAAGGGATGCTGTTGAATGGCTGCTCTCCCAGAAAATGACTTTCTCCCCTTAAATGGCATAACTAAACAAACCCGCTCAAAATCTAGCATTGATCTGTTTAGAATATTGGTCCTGTGAATTTTATTTGTTAACCTTGTAACAAACAATTGGTGTTTTTCACTTTCAGTGCATCTTTCATGACTAAAACTGTGCCTTGTGGGAATGAGCTTCATAAATTTCTGATCTGGGATACAGCAGGTCAGGAGCGGGTGAGTGTCACTCTGTGATATGTTCTGTTACAATAATATTTAATACTTACATGCCACTTTTCATCCTCACAAACACGTTTAATGAATTCTCACACCACCTTGTGAAGCAGGTTTCAGTTACTAAATATTACAATTCCCATTTTACAGATGGGAAAACAGAAGCAGACAGGTTAAGTGACTTGCCTAAAAGCAGAGAACACATCATCAAGTACAAACTCCCAGCCCTCTTCTACAGGCCCTGTGGAAGGCTGTTTCTTCTTGTATATTGATTGTAGAGGCTGATTCTGATCTCTTACTCTAGAGCAGCGGTTCCCAACCTTTTCCAGATGGAGACCCATTTTGACAATTCAGGAAGACTTGGTGACCCAAGGCAACTCAAAAACAGGGGGAGAGGGGAGGGCAGAGCCACCTGGGGAGACACTTTGCGACCCTTTTGAAATGTAATGGTGACCCATATTTGGGTCCCGACCCACAGGTTGGGAAACCCTGTTCTAGAGGATCACATACTTCCTGCAGCTTCCCTTGGCTGGAATTGATGAATTGGAGCCAATGGGAGCTGCGAGGCTCTGTGGCTACAGATCCTTTGAGAAATACTGGTCTAGTGTTTTATGAACCCCCAAATATTCCTCAGGCAAATGGCTATGGGCCACATCTAACACAGCCTTTCTGTGCTCATGGGGTAGAAGCTGATCCAATTCTTGCTCCCTTAGCTGGACCATTCTATAATAGACCTTGTTTATAACAAAGTCTGGTCCTGGACATTTGGTTTTCCCCACTTCTGGAGCCCCATTTAACTCGAAAATTTCTTTTCTAATATTTCACTCCTCTGGTTGGTTCCCAGATAGTGAGGAGGAGGAAGCGATCTGACTCAAATACAGAGGGACAAAAACTGGACTAGGGCTGGGGGCTTATGGAATAGATTGGTACAAAGAGCATGAGGGAAGGTATGTGTGGAAAGACTGGGATTAGGAGATTTGGGAGGGAACAGGAGATGGTGGAAACTTGGAGACAATGGACAGGGGAAAGGCAAACTGATATTGGATGAGGAAACTGGGTGTGGAGGGAGATGGAAGAAGATAGGGATTCACTGGGCAAGGAAACTGGGACTGAGAGACAGGGTGAGGGGAAGATGAGGTGTTGTTGGGAGACTGGGATGGGGCAGAAGGAGTCAGGTTAGAGAGAAAGAGAGGCAGAAAGGTATGGCTAATGCAGAACACTCCCCTACAGAGAAAAACACAGGATTCCTGAGTCTCCCTATTCTTGTGCTATTAACAACTATCTGTGAAACCCACTGGCAATATGCATAGCTCATACCCTTGGTCCACATAGAGGATAACAGCATATTACTGCTACCTGCTACTCCTTTAGCTCTGGTGGCAGAGATCTGTGTAGTGGATTTAAAGGTTCTAACTCTCCTGATAAATCAGGTGGGTTTGAATAGGGTTCCACATGATGAAATTTTTTCTTCCACTTAGGTTTTTGTATATACTTGATTAGTTAAAAAAACACATTAAAAGACTATTAAGGTTGCTAAGTCAAACACTGAGAATTTAGGAAGTGCCAGAATTAAGCTTGTCTGTGCAATCAGCAAGATTTAGTGTTGATATCCAACTATTTTTTGCGTGTGGTGGGCTTTGTGTGTGTGTGTGTGTGTGTGTGTATCCACACTCACATATATATGGTATTTTAGTGACCTTAGATATCAAAGATTTGGTTTTGCTCTCCCAGATTTGTATTTTCTTGTTTACCCACAAGAATTCTCTTTTCTTCTTGTTTATTGCCAAACAAAACTTAATTCTCAGGCATATAACTTATGTACCTCTTGACCACTAATCCTTTCTCCCAGTAAAATACTACACTTCCATGTCCCTTCTACCTGAGAATCTCAAAGCATTCTGTGAACATTATCATGCTATGTCTTACAAACAGTCTTGTGAGACAGATAACTATTAACTAATCTTATTTTACGAAGGCAAAGAGATTGAGTGATTTGACCATGAAATCTGCAGGAAGTCTGTGACAGAACTTTGAGACTCAAATGTGTGCAATAGCCACAATACAACTGTTCCTCACTAAGTTGTTTTCTCTTTTTAGTATGGCATTACCACAAGTATGCATTGATAGCCATCATCTTTGTTTCTTTTTTGGGGATATCATGATAAACAATTACCAAACTTTGGTTAGACTGCTGAAAACTGACTGCTGCTTAGTAGTAGGGATATAAATATGCAGTAAAAAAGTTAACTGGTTAAATGATTTAATGGTAATCCTTTAACTGGTTAACCGTGTGACTGACACTCCTGACACTCCTACCCAGCCCTCCACAGGCAGGGAGGCTGCTCTGGCTGGCAGGGGGACTCCGTGCTGTGGGCGGGGGGCTGCTCCAGCTGGCCAGGGGCTGCTGTGCTGAGTGGGGGCAGGGACTGCTCTGGCCCACCTAGGGTTCCTGGCATGCCATGCAGTGGTAGGCGGGCTGCTCCCCCTGCCCTGGCCCTCTGGTTAACCAGTAAGCATACTGGTAAGGCTAATGCTTACTGGGTAACTGGGTAACCTTTTACATCCCTACTCAATAGTTAAAGAAGCACATGTTTAGAAATTCATCCACTACTGTGTTTCCTCTCTTATCACAATTATTCTCAAGAAAGCTGTCTCATATAACACCCAAAAACACACCCTGTAGTCTCTTTGGAAAATTCAGATCTTTTTGTTCTGTTTGTATAGCTTCTGCCACACTGGGCTTCTGGTGTATGATTGGTGCTCCTAGGTGAGTGCTATAGTGGTGATGGGAGTCTACTATATATTTGAGAGTTTGTCTGTCTGTCTGTCTGTCTGTTCAATACTCCTCCTAAACTATAAGGGTACGTCTAGACTACAGGGTTTTGTCGACGGAAGTTTTGTCGACAGATACTGTCGACAAAACTTCTGTCGACATAGAGCGTCTAGACACATTCAGTTCTGTCGACAAAGCAAGCTGCTTTGTCGACAAAACCCTGTAGTCTAGACGCAACCCTACAGGCAATAACACCTTCTGTCGACAGAACTCTGTCGACAGAAGGTGTTATGCCTCGTAAAATGAGGTTTACCAGCGTCGACAAAACTGCTGAGTTCTGTCGACGTTATGTCGACAGAACTCAGCGGTAGTGTAGACACAGGTATAGTTTTGTCAACAACAGTCCACTTTTGTCGACAAAACTCAGTAGTCTAGACACACCCTAAGAGTTAGGGCCACCAAATTCACAGCTGCCTCTTATCATAACTTAAAGTATGGTCAGGGTTTGATTGTGCCAGGAAAATGGTATGTGCCTGGAATGCGATTGCTTCTCAGAAAACCCTACAGAAAAGAGAATCACCAGGCAGGTGAAAAAAGGGTGGCCTTTGCTCCCCCACCAGGACTGCTGTAAACCTGAGCCTCTTGCCCCCTAGGTGCCCTTCGGGGGGGAGGGGCTGAAGTTCTTCCCCCTCTCCCCAGATTCATATGGGGACATTGCTGGCTGTTCCCTTTCATCACAAAGTTTGCTACATTCCTCACTCTTGCTGGGGAGTTCAGGGGGCCGATGAACCTGCACCTGCCCCAAGCAAGGGACATGCATCCCTCTTCTGGCTGAACCCACTGGAGCTGCAGCAGCCACAGACAGGAGCTTCTCACCTGGCCCAATTTGCTGTGGTGAGAGAGAGCTGGGTTAGTCGTCTCTCCTGGGGACAGCTCTCATACTGAACCCCTCATTCCCAACCCCACACTAGAGCAATGATCCAATGAAGCATGTACGTTTTCATTTTATTTTTCAAAAGACAAAAATTAGTTGAGTTAAGGACTAGGGATATGATAATATAATCGATTAAACAATTAACCGATAAGTGGGTGCTTATTGGTTAACGCTATCGGCTACATGTAACCGTGCTCCCTCCACCCCCATCAACCCTCGCTGCAGCTCTTCATTAATACTATTAATACTATTATTGCAGAGCCGCAGCGGGGGTTGATGCCGGGATCCGGCAGGATTCAGGACTGAGCAACCTGCCTGTGCACCACCTCCTGAATTGCTTCTACTGCAGAGCCGCGGTGGGGGACAAATTTTGTTGACTGCACAATTAACAAATTACATGCTTCTTAACATCCCTATTAAGGACCTGAGCAACGCTGGAAAAAAATCTAGTAATTAATAATAATAATAATAATAATAATAATAGTGCTAATTCAGAGAGGTGTAGGAGGAGCAGCTCAGCACCTCACACTGTTCCATGCAGTCTTCTCCCTTGGAATGCCCATGCTTGTAGCCAAATATTAGAATTCTCACTGGCTTGTTCATATTGCGTGCCTTTTGGATTTTGATTACCACATCCTCATCACCTTTCTCCTCCCTTTCTTATTCTCTTCTGAGCCACAGTAATCTGCCAAGGTCTCCAATGTTCTTTTCAATCCATTCTTTCAGTTTATCGTTACTCTTCCCATTCCACTTGTCGGCATCTTCCAAACCATGCATGTACCTCGCTAATCAGGTTTTGTCATTTTTCCTTTCTTCTCTATTTTCATTACATCTGCATGATCAGTGATGGGACAGAAGTTTAGAGCACTTTTCCTTTTACACTGTATATAACTGTGTTCAGACTCACTTCCTAACATCCGCAACAAACAAAATTACTTACATCTTTTTCTCAGCAGTGTTTTGGTTTGGCTTAATTCTTCTAAAAGTAAATCAAAATGTGGCAACTATCTATCTATCTATCTATCTATCTATCTATCTATCTATCTATCTATCTATCTATCTATCTATCTATCTATCTATCTATCTATCTATCTATCTATCTATCTATGCGTGTGCATGCATGCTGCAATTCCACAGCTTCCCAAATGACTGCCTTGTCTGCACCCTGGTACAGAAAGCTCCTCTGCTGCTTTTCAGCTCCCCACTTCTTCTTCAAAAAAAGACAAAGCAACGGTCCTTTGGGGGTCAGCACTTGGGTCACTCTTATCAGAGATCTGCTCATCCTGCCTGTCACTCCACTCCACCCAGCCCCCAAAGTCTCCATGCCTTGTCCCATGCAGACATATTAATAGGGAAAGGGGCACAAGAAAATGGACTGTCCCCACATCCGCCTTCAGATTCATGGCAAGAGAGGAATAGAAGCAGACACACACACCTCTCCTCCTCCTAGCAGAGCAAATAATAGGAAGAGGGGAGGAGGACACCCCCAATCCTTCTAACAGACAGAAGGATTGAGTTCCTTCCGCCCACCCCTCCAGTCTGTGCAATAAGAAATGTGTATGTCTGCAGAACAAAGCCCTGCTGGAGCATTCAGGTAAAGTGACAATTAAGTCCTACAGGCAATAGTTCTGTCACGAACTAATAATAACAACCTTACTTGCTGTTCCTCATCCATCCATCTCAATGCTCTTACAATGAGGCATAAGTAACATCTGCATTAAGAGATGGAGAAACTGGTACAGAGAGCTCCAAATGAAAAAAATTTCAAAACATGGGCAGACTCAAATACTCATATAGGCACTCCATCGGGGCTCACATCTGTGGGGCTAATCAGAGCTAATATTTGGCTATGCCCAATTTGTCTGAGCACTAGCCCTGGCTGCATTAGGCCACAGAAAAGCCTGAAAGAAAAGAATGACTAGAACATAAATTCATTTGCTTCCTTAGAGTTTACAGAAAATGTAGAATGTCTTAAAGAGGCAAATAGCAGGCCCATTCTTCCAAAACATCTTCAGGGGCAGTTCCCTGTTCATGTCCTTCTGTACCCCTAACTTCTTTCTCACTGACCCATCTCTGCCTTTGCTCCTCCAGTGACATAGATGTTTGGGCTTCCTGTTGTAGGATGACCTGATGCCCCAATTTTATAGAAACAGTCCCATAATTTGGGGGTTTGTTTTTTACATGTGACTATTGTCTCTGTCCCAATTTTTCACACTTGCTATCTGGTCACTCTGTTCTCTTATCTCCTCATCCTCTTCCATCTTCCTCCTATCATAATCTAATAAGCATTTAGACTGCTCATCACTATATGTCCAGACCTCATTAGCAGATGCAAAATGGTATCACATATGACAAAATTGCATCTGCTAGTAATTTCCAATAAGTTCTGAGCAGCCGGGATGCTTGTATGGAAGCTTTAGGAAATGGTGCTGAGCATTGGAACCTCAGGCCACTTGAATGTGGTGAAAACCAGCTTGAACATCTTGGGTACCCAGCACTAGATGGACATCTCATTTGTACCTGCCCAAACTTTTGGAAACATTGTTCATTGTGTGTATGAAAAGCTGGCCTGTTAGTAGAAGCAGTTCAGCATAGTCACCCTACAGGCACACCAGCCAGCGCATGGTCGCAGAAAACAGATTACTGAAAAAGTCAAGACATAACCAAAACTATTTCCCGAACCACACTCACAGCTACTACTATATATGAGTCAGAATTGCCTTTTATCGGGAAATTCTACAATTTCAAAACTTGTTTTTGTTCTAAATCAGAACAAAACGCCAAATTTCAAAATTTCCCACAAAAATGTTCATTTTGGGTCAATTGAAATATTACCTTTCTAAGTTGAAATGTTTCATTACAATTGTAATCTTTTAAAAAATTATATTATTTTACAGCATAAATTATCATATACTATATTTTTCAAAAGAAAAAAGGCATTTCAACATGAAAAATTAAAGTACATCATTCCAGTAAGGTCTAACCTAATCAAAATGCTTCATCTAATTTTTTTTCCAAAACAAAAATGTCATCTAAATAAACACATTCCTGTGGCAAGTTTTGAAGTGGACAAAAGGGCATTTTTGATGGAAAATTTTAACAAACTACTTGCAGCCTTTGCCCAGACATCTCTCCCTTCCTATTCCTGAATCAGTTACTTTTAGAGCCCCACCCTGAAGTGCGTATGGGGGCCTGAGTTACTATTAACTCCTCATTTGATTGGAGTGCCAAGTGACTGCTTCACAGTGCACGTCTGCACCATTCTAGCATAACCTATGAAAAGCTGCTTTAGTTTCCCCTTTTTCCAGAACTACTGACCAATCAAAGCAGCTGCCTAAGAGGAAAAAAGGTTTATCTCTGCAGTTTCTTCTTCCTCCTTCAGCTGGGGATGGGGTGGAGAGAAGGCTGTACTAAGAACAAAGCAACTTAGAAAAAAAAGATGGAAAAGCAAAAGATGAATTTCCATGCCTAGCATATATAGGGCTTGGACTGAGTACTGACACAGTTCTGCCCCTAAATAATTTATCAGTTTAAAAAAAATAAAAATAAAAAGAGCATAAGAAACAATAGATGGAAAATGCTTGGGGAAAATGCTTAAATTGGCATTTTTAATACACAATATTAAATAAAAGCCCACAGTAAATTTTTGCATTTTAGAAAATGTGGTTCAGAAGCAGGTTTCCTGCCTTGACATGGGTGAGAGTGACTGTTCAGTTTTTTGTTCAATGGCGGCTCTGAGCCCCCAGGGAGACTCCTGGTAGAGCTGCAAGACGTACCACTTATTGTGGGGAGTATAGGTTGTTCTTTTGTCAGAGAAAACGAGAGCTACTGAGCCTTACTAGTGAGGACTTGAAACCTCAGCAGCACATTTAAAAACACCCCTCTGCTTCTCCTGTTTGTGTCAATCTCTGATGTCCTAGTTTCTTTGTGATCACTTGTCAAATCAGCCCACTTACTCCACTTTCCAAAGTGTCCCTTTTCCTCCATCTTGCCTCTACCTTTTCCTTAGTGCTATTCATCAAACTTACACTGCTGTCCTGAACTGCATAGCTAAAATCCATGACAGTTATATTGTTGTGAGCAAAGGTTGTCCCTCTACAAGCAGTCTCCACACAAATTAGCTAAGGATGTTTTTATTAGTGTGTATATTCAATGATGCCATAAGTAGCTTCTAATTACAACGCTTTTGTCAGTATGCCTGGGGCTGCTGCCAATTTTCCATTTTGCCAGCCCTGATGAATATTGTGGCAAATATTAAGGCAGCCAGAAGGCTATGTTTCCAAGGCAGAGAAACATTTTGCTATTCTTTCTTCGTAAAAGGGCACCTAGGTGTTTAAGCCCAGCTGGAACTCATGCTCAGAGGGTTTTCATCATTCCATATGCAGTAACTTCATAAGTGGCTAAAAAGACCAATTCAAATGGATATAGCTTTTATTCATCCCTCACTTGGAGGAACTTCTTCTCCAGTCTCTCCCCCATCCATAAGTCACCATTTATACTGAGTGCATAGATTCCAAGGCCAGAAAAGACCATTGTTTTAGTCTGACCTCCTATATAAGCTGAGAGAGAGAACTTCTCCCAAATAATTCCTAGATCATCTCTTTTAAAATTTGCCAGTGATGGAGAATACACCAGTATCTCTGGTAAATTATTCCAGGGGTTAATTAAGCTCACTGTTAAAAATGTACATTTTATTTCCAGTTTGAATTTATCTACCTTCAACTTCTTCGTGCAATGAGGAGTAACAGTTAATTCGAGGAAAGGGTTTTGGATCGGACTACCGCGTCTACACACGGCGAGTTAATTCGGGCTACCGGCTTTTTAAAATGGCGACCGGCTGCGAATATGCTAATCAAGCGTGGGATATTTAAATCCCATGCTTCATTAGCAACTTCGGTATGCTTCATTTGCCTCCCTAGTTCGAATTAGGGGGCAAGTGTAGACATACCCTTACCTTCCTAATAATGCAGCACTACGCACTAAACTACTAGAACCTTTTACTATCTCATTTGACTTCTTTCCTACCTGCTGACACTTTTATGGCTTGTTTCTGAACCAAGAATCAGATATTACCTCTTGCACTCCTTTACAGCAAGAGAGTTTTTGCCACAGGGTTCTTGTTCTGTCAGGCCATGTCTACACTATAGATAAGATCGAAGCAGCCACAGTCGATCTTCCAGGGTTCAGAGTAGTGGGTCTAGTGAACACATGCTAATTCAAACTAAGAGGGTGCTCCAACTGATGCCCATAATCCCGCTACTATGAGGAGTAAGAAGTCAGGGGAGAGTGTTCTCCCTTCAACTTCCCACAGTGTGGATGGTGCCAAAATTCAAGTTAAGATACTTCGACTTCAGCTACGCAATTAACATAGCTGAAGTTGCATACCTTAATTCAAATTTATCCCCTACTGTAGACTAGGGGCCAGAGCCTGCAAAGTATACATTTAATTTCCATTGAAATCAGTGTATAAATATCTTTGACGATCTGGGCCATAGTTAATACCTTATCCTCAGAATACATAGACCTTGAATTAGAGTTCAGATCTGTCCTGTTCCTAGACTTTAGCTTCACTGGTAACTCAGACATAATAATAAATACAATGTAGCATAATAATCTAAAGGCTTGTTTTTATTGCAGAATTATCTCAAGTTATAATTGAAGTGTTGCCTTTAACTTGAATTCTGTTTGCTGCAAAACCCCTGAAGTTGAGCACTGTGGTCTTTTTAACTCAGGTTGTCTGGGGGGTATAAGCTAAAGCTCACCTGAGCACTTGTTAGCTGCTAACACAATCTGTAATACTAAGCCAATTTGTTTAGCTTGTGTGCTATTTCATGGCTATTCTCACTCAAAATTACTTAACTCAAATGTAGATAACTCATGCTAACCTTCAGTGAAGACACAACCCTAGCTAGGCCCCTAGAGGTTCTGACTAGGTCGAACCTCTTCTGTCCTTTCTCTAGGAAGCAGCTTTTTACCTTCTGTACACCTTGCATGTTGTTAACAAGCCTTATCTGCCATAACAAGTATATACGTTTACATAGGCTTTTAACATCTTCTGTGAAGTTTATTGATTTATTTATTTGAAGAGAGGAGGGAACATCATCAAAATAAATAAGTAAATAAAGACATTGCATTTACCATTGTAAGACTGAGAATAAAGCCAAGTAATTACGCTGAAGTGTGTGTGTGTGTGTGTGTGTGTGTGTGTGTGTATGTATAAAAACTTTAAAAAAAACCCTATACATGCAGAATATCAAAGAATAATAATTAAGAACCAAGATGTAAAGTTATTAGATGTTTCACTTAATGATTGTTTTTGAAAAAGGCTGAACACCATCTCATTTTTGTAACATTTCAAAGCTTTCGTTTCTGCTTATTTTAAATATCTTTTGGGAGCTCTCCTAAAATGCTGGAATTTTTTTCTTTAACTGCAAGAACTCTATGTTTTGGAGGCAATGTATGTGAGTGAATTAGTGGCTTTTTCAGTCTACTTTGACAAAAAAATAAGAGAAAAAAGAATGCTGCACTAGTTCAATAGCTTCGCTATCACCTATAAAGATTATTAAATATTTTTTTCTGTTCTGTTGGACTTTGAGTCCAGAGGAAGATGCTTGTTGGGATTAACATCTACTGCTTTTCAGATCTTTGTAAAATACTGATTTATACAGCTAGTTAAGAAGTTTCCTTACTACTCGAATTTCAGCTCTGTTTTGTGCACAGGAAAAACTACTCAAGATTATATAATGCTAAATCATATTTGTGAATGGCATGCATGCATAACATTTTCCATTCACTCTTTGCCAGCTGAGAATGTTAGGAATTTCCTATCCCTCCGTCCCCTCCACTACATCCGTGTGAGAATCTTATATATCAGGATAATCTATTTATTGTTTCTATTTCTCTTCCATAACTGCTCTCCAATAACCAAGATTTTAAACTTGTGCAGTATTTCTATGGTAGGTCATAGCATCAGAAAAAAAGACAAGACATTGCACTAATACACAGATCTGGGTAATGTCTAAAGAATAGCTGTGGGGTCTGGCTTAGCCCCCTTCTGGAAGACATTCAGGGCACGTCTATACTTAGCGGAAGATCGATGCTCCAGAGAACAATCTTCTGGCATTCAGTTTAGTGAGTCTAGTACAGACTTGTAAATCAAATGCTGAGCATAATCCTCCCGGCGTCCAGTACTCCTCCTTTTGTGAGGAGTAAGGACTCCACGAAGGTTTTGTTAAAGGTAAGCCGACTTCAGTTATGCATTTTACATAGCTGGAGTTGCGTACTTTAAGCCATCCTTCCTGGTCTAGTATAGACCTGGCCTCAGAATAAATTGACAAAAATAAAAAGGAAAATCTAGCCATGAGATACTCAACCTGTGGCTCTAGAGATGTTAGCAAATGCTTGAAAGGGCGCCCTTGGGGGAGTATGTTGATTCAGTCTTTGAGTAAGTAGGTACAGTACCTGCTGAATTTAGCCCTGCTTAGTTTGATTCAAGGTCCTCTGTTCGGTTTTAGGTGTAACATACACCAAAGGAGTGATCCCGTATTCCCTGATATATAATAACAGTTTATAATCGGGTGGCAAGATCTCCTGCTGCCCCTTCCAGCTAGCAGTTGTTGGAAGTTGCATGGAAATGCTGACTGACTTCAGCTGGCTAGGTATGGCAACTGCAACTTGTGAATCACACTGCCAATAATATGGGAGATGCAAGTGGCACTTTGGTTGAGAGGTCTTGGAGAAAAACCCTATTGACAATCTAGCCTAAGGGAATAAGCTCAGACTGAACTTTAAATGATGTTATTTCAACTACCAGTAAGACTCACTGTAGGAAGGGGGAAGAGCGTGAGCACTAACCCAGAGAATGAGTGCACTCTATGGGAGAGTGGAATGACAACTTGGCCTGTTCATGTTTAGTATGAGGAAGTGGAATTTCAACATTCTCTGCTCAAAAAGAAGGATGGGGACAGGAGCAGGAAACATTAATTTGACCTCTTCCATTTGCTGTGTTGCTGCTTCCTTCTGTGCTCCTCTTTCTGTATCAGTACATGTGTGGAAGACATTCAGCTGGAGATTGTTTGCATTTATTTAGGCTTGTAGGAAACAGGCAACACAGGTTATTTGGTTATTTGCTCTCTCTCTCTCTCTCTGTGTTATTTGGCTGTTTGCTCTCTCTTTCTCTCTCTCTCTCTCTCTCTGTGTATTTTTGTGGGTTTTTTGTCATATCTGAATATAAAGGAAATGTAAAAAACATCATTTGCTGTTTTTTTCTGTACAGACTCACTCTGCTACCCCCTGAAATTTCTAAGTTTGTTCATGATCAGATGTACAGGCAGTCCCCGAGTTACGAATGGGGTTCCTCTCCCTGGTCTCCAGCAGACTAGGGAGAGGAAGCAAAGCGGCGGAACACGTGGGCAGCGGACAGGGCTGTCAGCTGGCAGCGCGCTCCGCGGCTTGGCTCTGCTTTGCCCCCCCCCATCCCCCTGGTCTGCAGACCAGGAGGAAGGGGGGGGGGCAAAGCAGAGCAAAGCCGCGGAGCACGCGGGCAGCGGACAGCCACGGCGCGTCTGGGCTGTCCCGCTGCCCCCGTGCTCCGTGGCTTTGCTCCAGACACCTGTGGTACAGCAGCTGGGGCGCTGCCAGTTGGTCCCGTAGCGCCGCTCTGGGCGCTACTGGACCAACCAGGCAGCACCCCAGCTGTTCTGCCCCAGGCGTCCTGATTCAGCCACTGCTGTTCAGATTCAGCAGTGGCTGAATCAGGACGCCTGGGGCAGAGCAGCTTGGGTGCTGCTGGGTTGGTCCAGTAGCGCCGAGGAGCGGCGGCGCTACTGGACCAACCCAGCAGCACCCCAGCTGCTCTGCCCCAGGCGTCCCCAAGTCAGCCGCTGCTGAAACTGACCAGTGGCTGACTACAGGAAGCCCCTGCCCCGGGCTTCCTGGAATCAGCCGCTGATCAGTTTCAGCAGCAGCTGACTTGGGGATGCCTGGGGTTCTTAAGTTGAATCTGTATGTAAGTCAGAACTGGCGTCCAGATTCAGCCGCTGTTGAAACTGATCAGTTTCAGCAGCGGCTGAATCTGGACGCCAGTTCCGACTTACATACAGATTCAACTTAAGAACAAACCTACAGTCCCTATCTTGTACGTAACCCGGGGACTGCCTGTATCCTTCTGTGATGTGATATGCTCAAGCAGAGGGAAAACAGCTTTTAATTAAACCCTCTTAAACAATACTTAATTCTGTGATGGCAAATCTTGGTTCCACAGAAGACAGTGGCAAGACTCCAATATCCAAACCTATTGCTTAAATCTAGCAGCATAATGTTTGTTCCTGAACTATGCTGAAAATGCACTTCCACACTTAGGACCAAGTGCAGCAGCCAAGAGGGGAGCTGCTGGAGAGCCTGGACCTGATCTCCTCTAGTTTGGCAAATACCCTTGTTCGGGACCTCTCCGGTCCCAAGGGTGCCAGACTAGGAAGATTCAACCTGTACTATTAGTCTTGGGAGAATACTGCAATTTTACTATAGCTCCAAATGCAACAATTGCAGAATTCTCCCAAAATTAACTTTATATTTGTCACTCATTTTTGGCTTCTGTCCCACATATGGTCCTTGGCCAGTTGTACATTGATATTTTGTATTTTATACTTAATTTGGTATAACTGTTTCATCAGAGTAGTTAAGCTAGGAGATGATCCAAGAAGACTTTTCTATTAAGTTATTGCTAGAAAAGTTATTATTGGAAAAACACAAACTTATTATTTGCATAAAATTGAAAATATGTATTTCTAAGCTTTCAAAATCTGTGCTTCTCATAAAATATTTATACTTTTTAAAAGTTCTATTATTGCATAAATTAATGCATTTTTTTTTCAATGAACCATTTTTTCAACCTTATTGATTTATTTATTGGTACAAGGTGTCTTCCCATGTTTTCTAATAGAGAAAAGCACATTCTGTCAATGTGTACGGAGAGGGAATCTTGGTTTCCTAATAGCTGAATCTCATTAATGGGTACTGTGCCATAGTGTTTTTATAACACTTTTAGAAGGTGATTTGAAAGCAGTGACAAAATAAGTTTAGGTTAATTTTTATCTGGTAGAGCATTCTGTGCTGTGTTTTTGATGATGATACGATTACTAGTCCATTTCAGATTTTAAATGAAATGTCTTCAGAGTAGCTTTCTCCCTTAAATCTTGGGAACCTGTAACAAAATATGCTCTTTCAATCACCTGACCTAATGTGAAACTTGATAAAATCACTAGGCAAGATTTTCAAAATTAGGCTTCTAAATCCAGTGCAAGACCTGATTTTCAAAAACACTGGGGGTATGTCTAGTTCGAACTAGGGGGGGTAATGTAGTCATTCGGAGTTGCAACTGAAGCCCGGGATTTGAATTTCCCGGGCTTCATTTGCATAAAGCCGTCCGGCGCCATTTTTAAATGCCGGCTAGTTCGGACCCCGTGCCGCGCGGCTACACGCGGCACAGACTAGCTAGTTCGGATTAGGCTTCCTAATCCGAACTAGCTGTACACCTCGTTCCATGAGGCGTACAGCTAGTTCAGATAGGAAGCCTAATCCGAACTAGCTAGTCCGTGCCGCGTGTAGCCGCGCGGCACGGGGTCCGAACTAGCCGGCATTTAAAAATGGCGCCGGCCGGCTTTATGCAAATGAAGCCCGGGAAATTCAAATCCCGGGCTTCAGTTGCAACTCCGAATGACTACATTACCCCCCCTAGTTCGAACTAGGAGGGTAGTGTAGACATACCCTGGAAGATTATACCACTTGTTTAAATGCATTTAGCACCCTAAACTTTAAGCTTGTTTATTTTTAAAGTTTGGGCTACTGTTTCTTTTCTTTAAATGACTTATGTCTAAAAAATATTAGTATAAAATAAGGAAGGAAACAAATATTGTCAGCTGGGAAAGTTAGCTCAGTTTTTACAATAGGAAATGACACAAGATACAGGGAACTGGAAAAATCAGACCTTGTCCTCTTATATGTTTTTAAAGCACTACATACATCTTTGTAGTTTATTAACTAGTGATGTTAGTGTTTAAACAATGAACCAATAAGCTGATGCTTATTGGTTACTTAAACGGTTAACTCACCTACTGGGACCCCACTGGCAACTTAAACTGTATGACAGAAGGGCCGGTGGCCGAGTGCCCGCGGTGGCGGGGCTGACTGCGATGGCAGGGCCAGCTGCCAGGACCCTGCCAGCTGCTGGGACCCTGTTGGCAACCAAAAGTATGCAGCGGCAAGGCCAGTTGCCAGGACCCCATTGCGGGCCAGCTGCAGTGGCAGGGTAAGCAACTGGGAACATGTGCCGACGGCCGGCTGAAGCAGTGAGGAAGGCTGCTGGGATCCCAGGATGGTGTCTGGTTGCTGGACCCAGGAGAGGGGCAGATCCCATGGGACTGGAGCCAGGGACGGATGCCGGGGTGGGGCAGTATGGCGGGCGGCTGCAGCATGTGCCAGGACTGGAGCCGAGGCTGCGGTGCTATTTTTAGTACTGCGGTCCCGACCCCAGAATCTGCCTTTGCCGCCCCATTCCCAGCTGCTCCCAGGGTTGGGCCACGTGGCGGACAGCTGCCCCGTGTGCCAAGACTTGAGCCAGGCTGCAGTCCAGCTGCTCCTGGGCTGGAGCTAGGGTACTGAAAATAGCACCGTGGCCTTGGCGTCAGCCCTGGCTCATGGGGCAGCCCCCGCCATGCTGCCCCGCCCCAGCACCAGGGGACTAGAGCCAGGGGACTAGCGGGGGGTTGAGGGATGATGATGTCAGTAATGCAGAAGGGAAGGGGCAATGGGAGAACTAAGGGGGAGGTGGGGGTGAGGAGAGGAAGGGGCTTGTGCTGAGGTGAGAGGAGGGGGCCAGGGCAGGAGAAGAAAGGGGAAGGCACCAAGGGGCAGGGTGCAGGAGAGACAAATGCCAGGGGCCAAGAGAAGACAATGAGGGGAAAGGGCAGAAGATATTTGTTAATAACTTGGGTGCCACAGTGACACACATCCGAACAAGTGCACATGAACTCAATACTGGTGCATACGACAAAACTGACTCTGTTCATGGATGGAAAATCTTAGAGGGAACACTGGTAGTGGTGACCATTCCGTCCCTAACCATGATTGGTTACATGGTTAATGTTGTTCTATATTTTTTACATCCCTGATATTAACCTTGCAGAATTTTCAGCCTGGCACAGATTGGTTTGTCTGCTCTTGACTATGATGAATGTTAATCCCGAAAAAATTAATGGTGTGTTATTTCCATGTAAAAAAAAATTACTCACCTAGGAGAATGAACAAGCCGAAATTCGCAAGATGATGCTGGACACGCAAATAATAAATTATTATGTAGCTGCAATGAGATTAAAAAAGACTGAACTTATTTTTCAAGTTAGATTATTTTAGTTATAGATAAGAATCCATCTTAGATGAATAAGCAAAAAAATTTCCTGCCTCTGTACTAGTATGAGGTTAAATTCTAAACCAGGTACTTTGTGATTAGTCTTGTAAACAAACAAAAGCAGTGGTGACACGTGGGGGTGCACATAGGTACACATGCAGCCCCGCATCCCTAGGGCAGAAGGGCCAGTGTTGGTATCACCAGTCCTCACAGCGACAGTCCTGCCACCCTTCACTCACTGGTTGTGGACAAGGAGCAGGCTGGGCAGCTTCTTGCCACGTGGGGGAGTGCTGGGGCGAGAGTGGGCAGGAGCAGGGAGGGGTGGGGCTAGTGCTGTCTCTCCTTCCCCTGCTATGTGTCACCAGTGATCATAAGTGCAGCTGTTTTTCAGCTGTTTAGTAAACTATTTTAATGCTTTCTTTAAAAAGAAGCTGTTCCTTGAAATTAAAGCTGCAATGAAAAGAAATTACATTTGAAAGAAATTATACTGCATCTCTATTTGGAAGATAATTATCTGTCAGTTAGTTACAATTTTATTATAAACTATACATTTTGATTTTTTATTTATACGAGAGTGACTTTGTAAATGTTTTATTCCTCTTTAGTCCCAGGGTTGAATGCTGTTGGCCATATCTAGAATTCATGCCTTTGTTGACTACCAGTAGAAGTCCTATACATCACTTAAATCTAAATTAAACCATAACTTAATTAAATTTAACATTCCTCAGGGCAGGGACACCAAAGAAGTCTTCCACAATAGTACTGAATTTTAGAAAGGGGAACTATACAAAAATGAGGACGCTAGATAAATGGAAATTTAAAAATATACTCATAAAAGTGAAATGCCTACAAGATGCATGGAAACTTTTTAAAAACACCATAATAAAAGGTCAAATTAAATATATACCCAAATTAACAAATATAGTAAAAGGATCCAAAAACTGCCACCATGCCTAGACAACAAAGTAAAAGGTGTTAGAGGCAAAAGGGTCTTTTTAAAATTGGAAGTTAAATTCTACTGAGGAAAATAGAAAGGAACAAACTCTGCCAAATCAAGTGTAAAAGTATGATTAGGCAGGCCAGAAAAGAATGTGAAGATTCAAAAATGAGCATAAAAAATGTTTTAAATGCATCAGAAGCAGGAAGTCTGCCAAACAGGCAATGGTGCTAAAAAGTATTCAAGGATGATCAAGGTGCTAAAGAAATATTCAAAGAAAATAAGGCCATTGTTTAGAAGCTAAATGAATTCTTTGTGTCAGTCTTCCCTACAGAGGTTGGGTGGAGATTCCCACACCTGAGCCATTCTCTTTAGGTGACAAATTTAATAAACTGTCCCAGATTAAGGTGTCAAAAGAGGTTTTGGAACAAACTGACACATTTAACAGTAATAAGTCGCCAAGACCAGATGGCATTCTCTCAAGAGTTCTGAAGAAATTCAAATATGAATTTGCAGACTACTAATTGTGGTATGTAACCTGTCATTTAAATCAACTTCTGTACCAGACGATTGGAGAATAGTAGCTAATGTGATACCAGATTTTAAAAAGGACTCCAGAAGAGGCAATCCTGGCAGTTACAGGCTGGGAAATTCATACCTTTGAGGGAGGTCAGCAAGCATGGAAAAAGGTGATCCAGTGGATATTGTATTTTGGACTTTCAGAAAGCCTTTAACAAGGTCCCTCATGATAGGCTCTTAAACAAAGTAAGCAGTTATGGGATGAGAGAAGGGCAAGAAATATTCAGTGTTGACAAATACAAAATAAGGCACTTTGGAAAACATAATTCTAACTCTACATACAAAATAAAAGGATCTAAATTAGCTGTCACCACACAAGAAAGATCTTGGAGTCTTTGTGGATAGTTCTCTGAAAACATCTGGTCTATTTGTAATAGAAGTCAAAAAAGCAAACAGTAATCATTTGGAAAGGGATAGATAATAAGAGAGAAAATATCATAGTACCATGGGACACACACACCTGGAATACTGGCTACAGTGTTGGTCACCCCTTCACAAAAAAGATATATTAGAATTGGAAAAGCTACAGAAAAGGGCAACAAAAATTACTAAAGGTGTGGATTAGCTTCCATAAGAGAAAAGATTAAGACGGGGATTTGCCATCTTGGAAAAGAGATGACTAAGAAGTAATATTATAGAGGACTATGAAATTGTGACTGGGCTGAGGAAAATGAATAAGACAGTGTGATTTACTACTTCCCATTATACAAGAATCGGGGGTCACCAAATAAAATTAATAGGCAGTAGGTTTAAAGTAAACAAAAGGAAGTACTTCATACAACAGATAATCAATCTGTAGAGCTTATTGGTGAGGATGTTATGCAGACCAAAAAAAAAAAAAAGAACTAGATAAGTTCCTGGAAAATACATACATCAGTGGCTGTAAGCCAAGATGGTCTGGAATGTAACCTCGTGCTCTGTGTGTCCCTAGCTTCTCATTGCCAGAAGCTGGGAGTAGACAAAAGGGATCACTTGATCATTGTTCTGTTAATTCCGAAGCTCCTGGCATTGATAACTGTTGGCAGGCAGGATACTGGGCTAGATGGACCTTTGGTTTGACCCAGTCTGCCCATTCTTATGTTCTTTAGTTTCTCCCCAAGCCTTTTTAGTGCAGATCACGTACCATGCTTCAAAAAACAAAAAAGCAAAAGAACCCAAAACACACCAAGAAAAATATGTAGAACTCAATGTGCTAATTGTATGAGTCCAACAGAATAAAGAACAGCCCTTTTTTTAGAAGTCCTACTGCAACGCAAATTAGGCGCACATTCAAGGAGCTCAGTCTCTTTCTGGTGAAAAAATATGATGCAATCATGGTATGTCTTTGTGACCTGGCAACATGTAAAAGCTTTAATTGATTTATGATGTTTTGTTGGTCTTTTAACAGTTTCATTCTTTGGCACCAATGTACTATCGGGGATCAGCAGCAGCTGTTATAGTATATGATATCACAAAACAGGTAAAGCCTTTCTGTTTGCAATTCCTGTAGTATACATAGTTTGCTTAATGACTTAATGTATTGGCAAAACTGTAGCAGAAGTGCCATTCCCTAAGTTCACTAGAGAAAACACTAGAGACTATACTTCAGGGGAAAATTCTGAATTTGCCTCTTTGAGATGAACAAGATGTCGTACTGGATTTTTCCTACTATTAAACAAATCAACTGGTTTACAAACTGGAAATTAATCTTTCAGAAATGTGGCTACAAGCTTGCATTTGCAGTTTGAGAGTTGAACTCTTCTGGAGTTGGTTTACTTTGAAACAATGCAATGAAATAATCTTTGGCTCAACATTATTATTTGAAATGGAAGTATACTGTCAGCTGAAAAAGTAGCCCCATTCCCTTGTCATCCAGCTGGTGATCTTTGCCCTACCCTCATTGAACTTGCTACTATTAAAATTCAAAGAATAAAGTTTTAATTTTAAAAGAAATCCCAGGGGATGATGTTGTTATAGACGAAGCATTAGTAGATGAATGGCTGCAACATTTTGCTTATCTGTTTCTTCTCTCTTGCCAACTGAATTATTTACTTTTACAAATAAAAGTCTGGCTCAGTTTACCATTGCATTAGTGTAATGACCCGTTGTTCATCGCTGCATACCAGGACGTAAGTTTTTATTTTTAACTGAAATGACTCATAGTTGGTCAGAAAGTCTGTAGACCTTGTGAAGGTGGAACTTAGTCCTGTCATCCTTATTCAGAATGCCTGTGCAGCAACTTTCATTCTCTGAAAGTTTAATATTTAAGTATAGCATAGCTTTGTGGGATGTACATTATATCCCACATACAAGGCCACACTTTCCTCAGAGTTACCTTACCACTCCCATTGATTTCAGCAGAAGCGGCACATGTATTTCTGAGGAGAAAATTTGACTTGATGGACTATTGGTAACATCAATTATGCCTGGGGATCACTGTCACTTGAGTACAATGCACTTTGGTCAATTTCATATTCATAGGATTTTAACAATAGAAATTTTCATTATTTCAGCTATTTAAATCTGAAATTCAGTGTTGTAATTGTAGGGACGTTGACCCCAAAAGGAATTGGAAGGGAGTTGCCAGGTTACTGTATGGGGGTTGCAGGCAGTGGCACTGTCTTCACAGGTAGGCAGCTGGAGAGTGGGGACTGCTGACAGGGAGCCCAGCTCTGAAGGCAGAGCTACCAGCAGCAGCTGCACAGAACTAAGGATGACATGGTATGGTATTGCCACTGTTATTTCAGAGCTGGACCCGCAGTAAGCAACCACTAATCTTTGGCAAGCTAGCTCAGAAGGAATCAGCATGGTGGCATGGGTAGAAGTAAGGGTGGCATGGTTTGGTATTACCATCCTTACTTCTGCACTGCTGCTGGCAGAGTGCTGACTTTAGAGCTGGGTGCCTAGCCACCATCTGCCACTCTCTGGCTTCCCAGCTCTGAAGGCAGTGCAGAAATAAGGGAGGCAATACCGTAAAATAACCTTGTAACCCTCCTGGGACTTTCTTTTGGATCAGGACCCCCAATTTGAGATACTCTGGTCTCCCCTGTGAAATTGATATAGCACAGGGTAAAAGTTCACAAACGACCAGATTTCACAGGAGGAGATTACATTTCACAGTCTGTTATGCATTTCACATGAGGGTTTTCTGTGTGTCCTTCCTGTAATTTCAGAAAAATGACTGCCAAATCAGGGAGCTTCTGATAGCTGTTTTTTTCTTCTTCTTTTGCTTGTTTGTTTGGTTTAGGATTCTTTCCATACTTTGAAGAAATGGGTAAAAGAATTAAAAGAACATGGTCCTGAAAACATTGTCATGGCCATTGCTGGCAACAAATGTGATCTTTCTGATCTCAGGTAATGCATCTATTGGATATTAAAATGCTATTGGTATGCACTGCTTTCCTTCTTCACATAACCATGTTTATATTGTCATCTGTAGTGCTAATCGTGGTGCAGTCCCCCACTGAGATCACTACCTTTGATTTCCATCATTTAGAGTCAGGCCTGAACTACAGCAGCATCCCAGCCTCTGAACTCTTTTTTTTTTTTTTTTTTTGCTGCACTTCCACTGGTTTAACCAGAATTGCAGAATGGCAGATGCAGTTTCTGTGCATGCTGCAGGCTTTGGGCTAGTTGAATCGATGACACCTGATACCTTTTGTTTTTTCATTTGTGTTAAGAGGTGTGGAATATATTGCAGTTGGCACATTACACAGATTGGCACCATATGGGACTTTTAATTCCATTGTACTGTATGTAACTAGTTCCAGTTACCGCATGCATAGCTCAAAAGTGCCTGATTAACGTGTGAGTGCTAGAGATGCTGATTTAATCAAATGAAGAGTTAATGGCAGATGCAGGAGGATAGCCTTATTGCATAAAGTACAGCTGCAAGAACATAAGGGCTCTCACAAGCCTTAAATAACAGATTTGTCGCCTAGGTGTTAGAAGAAAGAATCTCCTTAGAGTCTGACTTGATTCCTCTACAGAAGAGTCAAGATCTCGCTAGTTATGGCCCATCTTACCTCGTGTTTGGGATTGTGTGTACTCTTGTAGCCATGGGAAATATGTTGTTATATGACAAATAACCCTTTGGGGTGATCAATGTGCTTTTTGTTATTTGAGAGATGAATTGTGTTGAGTGCGTTGTCTTCAGCAGTATGAGCCCAAGGTCTTTGATCTTTTAGGTTATTTTTGGTCATTTAGGATATTTTCATCTTAGATCCTCAAGGACTCTCTCCGTGCCCATGATATTTCACATTTATTCCTCTGCCCCTTAAAGTCATGACATTGGCTTTGATTCAGCAAAGCATGTGATCAGGTGCTTTGTTGACTGAAGACATTTCTGAGGACAGTAGCCCTGTAAATAGGCTTTCAGTATCACTCTAGAACCTGCTAGAGGAATTATTGAACAGAACAGTAAAGTACTCGTTCTCCCCAGGGCCTCCTGAATAGGGCTCCCACTGTCTTGTGGCCTGGGAGTGAAGGACACAGCTTGTGTATTGGCTTGGTGCCTTACATGGCAGTTCACTATGCTTCTGTTAAGACATCAAGGCTGGCTGAGTCCCATAAAATTCAATAGATGGCTTCCAACTTACTAGTATGAATAGTAGAAAGCAGAAAGGCTTTCCATAGGGGGAAGAAATAAAGTTTTGTTTTTTAATTTAGCATACTAATACTAAGCGGAGTTTGTGGTCTTTTCTGGTTGCCCTTGGGTCTCATTTAAATATATTGCTTTAATGCTCTCAACAGTAACTTTACTTGATTAATTAAAGAATCCAAAATTTTGTGATTCAGTTAGAAAGCACAATCACATAGTGCAGATGGGGTGACCTATTATGTTAAAATATAACATACAATGTTTTAGTGACATGAATTTGCTTAGCTGTGCCATGCATGTGGCAATGAACTATTAACTGCTTGCCCTCAGGAGGGAAGTTTTATGGTGATGATTCTCCGTACACTTGTGCAATGCCCATTTGCCTCTTTAATGGCCATATAGGCTAATATTTGCACAAAATACCATACTCTGCTAATACTTTCTGCTGATGTTCAGAATTATGAGAGAGGTCTTCAGACACTTTTCTTACAGTCAGTAATTTTTTTCCACTCACTTTGCATGTTCCTAAACTACTTTGCTGGTGTTATAATAAGAGGACTTTTGTGGATACCTCGACAGCAAGATATATTTTATACATGACATGGTCATTGTTCTAGCAGAAATCTGTTTGAACATGTAATATATATAGTGTGTGTGTTCTTTGGTGTTTTTATCTTAAGGTTTACTTAACTGGAAATGGCGTTAGGTAAAATTTATGTATCAATCTATCACATTAACGCCACCGAATAGAAAATACAAATACTTGTGTACAAGGGGATTTAAAAATATAATGTAACTAATGTGGGCATACATGAGCAACCTGCTATTTCTACATGACTTTTGGCAGCTCTGTTTATGTATATGGAATTTTTACCAGCTACTTTGCCAGATATGTTCTGCTAGACTCTAGACTGGCAGCCATTGGTATGGCAAATGTGAATAGAGGCAAAAGAAGACAGACCAAACAAAGTTCCTCTAGTCTTGATTAATCGGTTTCCATTACCACAGAAACTGCTCCGAGGAGAAATAACCGGGGGACAACAGAGGAACAGATTTGACTTCTAGTAAAAGGCTAATATAGTTTCCTTTGGTACTTCCAACAATGATCACATTTTCCACTAGTGTTGGTGGTTTGTTTTGTTTCTTTTTACAGCTCTCTAATATATAGGTGTCTGGCTAGACTCAAGACACCCAAAAGACATGTGGTTAGTCTTGATGGGCTTTGACAGCTTGGGTCTGCTCATAGTAAATTACATGGCTAAATTCACATGAACTTCAATGAAAGGAGGACTAGGACTCTTACCTTATTTATAATTTGAGAAGCAAGGAATGTCAGCACCAGAGGAAGATCCAAATTTATGTAATTGAAACTAGGAACAATGTGACTTGAGATGTCTTTCAGACTGATATAGATACATTATTTTATATTATATATATATATTTTATAAATACACAGTAATTTGTTTGCTTATAAAAACTTTTTTTAAGGGAGGTACCTATGAAGGATGCCAAAGAATATGCAGAATCTATAGGTGCAATTGTTGTTGAAACCAGTGCAAAGAATGCTATTAACATAGAGGAACTCTTTCAAGGAATTAGTAAGTACATTTATCATTTTCTTGGGGAAATTGCTTGGAATCCTTTTGAAAACGATTTTCAATAGTGCATTCAAGTATTTCTTTCTTCATGAAGACAAAAATCTGAGATAGTAGTGTGTCCACTGCTTATGATCAGGATAAGTAGGAAACAGTCACTTTTGGTGTACTCTAGCACAAGTTTTCTCCCCATGATTTTTAAAGGGGAAAAAAAAGAACATTGCTAGCAAAGAAAGGGGAATGCCGCTATCCATTTTTAATTCCAACAATTCCAGCGTCACTAGCCATGGAATAAAAATAGGATATAAAGTATATTCCACCCCACTTTTTCTTCTCTATTGCTTTATGACCAGTCTTTTTCTTTCCTCACAAATTCAGTAAAGGATAAATAGGTGTGTGAAATGTTTCTTTGCTCCTACCAAATCACACCATTCTGTGCATATTACCTGAGAAGCTACTGATCAATCATTTCTCTTGAACGGGATGCGTCTGAAAATGTGAATTGATGAGATGAGATTACAGAACTTGTAATTCTTCTTGTTTGGAGACTGGTTTATTCCTTTGATAGGTAATGTTACAACAGGTAGCAATCAAAGCACCCTAATAATGACTATATTTGATGTGGAAAATTACTTAAATTGAAATTAGTATTCACTAGTATCTAAGCATATACTTTAAATATATTATAAAAGCTTTTGGACACATAGAAAGTTTGTTTCAGTGGGCATATTTGTGATCTTACTAGAACTCAGAATAAAGGATAAAGTTTGTAAGTGTGTAGTATTTGGATGTGGAATCGATAGCACATAGATATGCAAACAAAACAAAAGATGCTAAATTGCCATACATAAATAGGATGCCAAAACAGATGGATAAAACATATTGTCATGGACTACAAGCCTCAAACCCAATCTGCAGAGTTCATGGGCGCAACTATGCTACAACTCTCTACCTGCCAGCCAGATGATAAAGGCTTACCTGTGACCAATGGAGCCTAACCCCATTGTGCAGCTCTGTCCCTGAAGTCCAACTGGTGGAGGCCCAGCGTTGACTGACTGGCTCCCTGGGCCTACTTAAACCAGAAGCAGGAACAGGAAGCTGTTTGAACAACTGGGTTCCACCCAGTTCTTGTGTCTTGATTTACTGGCATCTGACTTATGGTTCTTCGTGTCCACATTGGCTCCTGCCTTTGGCTGTTTGGTACCCTGGCCTGACTCTGATTGCTGATTTGTGGTTCTGATCTCCAGTTTGCCTCCTGCCTCAGACTGCTCTGTATTTTTCCCTAGGCAACTCCTGTCCCATCACTATGGGTTTTGTCTTGAATTACTCTGTGGGGTAGTTATTTTAAAATAGCGACACTGGAGCATCCACACTAATGCTATTTTGAAATTAGCATTATTCCCCGAGGAAACCAGGAGTACAAATTTCAAAATAGGTGGCCTGTTATTTTGAAATAATGGGCTTGGTACTATGGATGCTCCACTTATAAATTCAACCTAAGAGGGTTTATTTCAAAATAACACCCTAGGGTAGACTAGGGCCCAGTTTGGTAGTTCAGGAGTAGAAGTCAGATTTTGGAGTAGGCTCTGGAATGTCAATCTGGACAGCCTCAACCTAATTCAAGCACCCCGAGAGCATAACACAGTTGAGTTGATGCCCCTCTTTTGCTGAACTGAAGAACTACACATCAGAAACCTGAGTACATCAACATTCCTGCTCCTGAACAACCTTTGTTTGCCTCCGTTTTTCATGCACTAGGCCATGCCCATTGGCAAGAGATTGAAGATCTCAAGATTCATGCATATATGTCTAGAAATGTATGTTTATAAAACAGCCTGATTGTATAAAATAAAAAACGAAATACAGCTGTTTCTGTGAAGGCTTTTTGCATCTGTACTCCACATATAAACAATCTGCTAAACATTAGAAAGATAAATTAAATATTCCAAGAATTAAAAATACAAAATCTAGTTTTAAAGTAGAGCACTTAGAAATGACAGTGATGTGAGCTGTAGAAAACCTAAAGTTGATCGGATCACTCTAGAAGCATACAAAAGTTCCAGAGTTTTCTATGTCCAACCTCAGAATTATTGGACAAATGCATGTACATTTCATGTTCTCTGTGAATCTGTTCATTTCATCCGCACTCCTAAACCATTATCTATTTGCTGCTAGGCAACTGGTTACATCCTGATAGCATGTGTACTTCTCTAAAAAATTTGGAGAGGAGTCTGGGTCTGTGATCTGGACAGATATTTTTGTTTAAGTTAAGGATCATAATAAATTCCATCTCTTCATATGGTGTATTGTGAACAGAAATTACCAAGCAAGGCAACCCTGCTTTGATGGTAATTAGTTATTTTTAAAAACTGTTTTGGTGAATGTATTTCTCCATGAGACTAGTATTACTAGAGTGATAGCACAGAATATATATAGTTCTCTTAACATTATCTGTAGAACATCTATAACACAGATGGCATCAATTTAGTGTTCTTAATCCATTTAATGTGCTTCCCTTCCTCCCCACCCCCATCCCAAACAGATGAGAGAGTAGTTTATTCTGTAAACCAATTCAGTTCTTGAATTCTGTTGATCTTGCTTGGGTATGCCAGCTAGGTCCAGTTAGGGTTTTGTGATGTGAACACTAGTCTGTTATTAAGAAGTGAACTGGGTCCACCAAATACCTTTCATATAGTTAAAACTTGTAGTCACCACAGACGTGGATTTGAAGCTAAGGCTCATCTTTCCTATACTAATCATCTGGATCTTTTTACCAGTTCTATAAAACATTCTTTATATGTTACTGACTCTGCTATGAGATTACCAATTAAAGAGTCCCAAAATAGACAGTCTCATGAATCAAAGTATCTTATTTGCTCCCTAAAGTCAGCCAAACAGATTTCAGATGCTAATCATATTTTCTAGCTTGTCTACTTTGTAATGGAGAGACGTTTTCTTAAATTAATACTTGCTCCATACCGTGAATACGAGAAGAGACTGACCTCAATTTATTGCTCATACTGTGAGACTGATTCTTTCTCATTACATGGAATTTTTCACTAGTATAACTCAATTGGCTTCAAGGTTGTTACTCCCAATAATGCAGAATTAGATCCTAGGAGTCCCTTGAGCAGAGACAAGTTTATTGATAATATTAAGAATATTAAGTTCAACAATTTCATCTTGATTTAGCAAAACCTGAGCAGCAATGATGATGGGAAAACTTGCATACAAAAAAAAAAATCAAATCAAAACCACAAGACTGAAAAGGAGTGTGAAACTTTGTTGCCTTTTATTGAATTAACAAAACAATAACAACATACATTCTCCATAAAGTTACTCTACTTACTACACTTTAATTTATAATAGCACCAGTTACAGCATGTGTGGAAAAATTCTTTTTTATATAATTGTAAGTTGTTGTATTTTATATTGGCATGTAAAATGAATAATAAAATAAAAAGCAATTCACATCTTGGAGTATTGTGTTATAGTCTAAACTGGACAAAATAATTTGGTGAAACCTGAAACTTTTTTCTTCACTGGCTTCTTAATAGGCATGATTGATTAGAATACTCGCAGTTTTAAACTCATTTGTACAGGCAGTCCCCGACTTACGCGGCTCCGACTTATGGCGGATCCGCACTTACGAATGGGGCTTTTCTCGCCCCGGAGCTCGCGGGCGGCGGGACCGCCCAGAGCGCAGCGGTCCCGCCACCGCGTCCTCCAGGGCGAGAAAAGCTGCTCCGGGTCTCCCTGGTGTGCTGGGGGGGACTCCCCAGCACAGCAGGGAGACCCGAGCAAAGCCGCACAGGCGGCAGGACCCTGCTGCCCGTGCGGCTTTGCTCCTTTGCCCCGGAGCAAAGCCGCATATACGGCGGGGTCCCCCGCCTCTGCGGCTTTGCTCCTGTCTCCCTGCTGTGCTGGGGGGGAGTTCCCCCCAGCACAACAGGGAGACCCGAGCAAAGCCGCAGAGGTGGCGGGACCCCGCTGCCCGTGCGGCTTTGCTCCTTTGCCCCGGAGCTAAGCCGCACAGGCAAAGGAGCAAAGCCGGGGCAAAGGAGCTAAGCCGGGGCAAAGGAGCAAAGCCGCACGGTCAGCGGGGTCCCGCCGCCTGTGCGGCTTTGCTCGGGTCTCCCTGCTGTGCTGGGGGGAACTCCCCCCCACCAGACCAGGCTTTTGTTGCGGGATGCCTGGGGTAGAGCAGCTGGGGTGCTGCCGGGTTGGTCCTGCAGGGACCTACCCGGCAGTGCCCCAGCTGTTCTGTCCCAGGAGTCCAGATTCAGCTGCTGTTGAAACTGATCAGCGGCTGATTCCAGGAAGCTGGGGGCAGAGCAACTCTGCCTAGGGCTTCCTGTAGTCAGCCGCTGATCAGTTTCAGCAGCGGCTGAATCTGGAGCCAGTTCCGACTTACATACAAATTCAACGTAAGAACAAACCTATAGTCCCTATGTTGTACGTAACCCAGGGACTGCCTGTACTATGAAGCTCAGGATGTAAACAGATAGAATCAACATAATAAAATGTTTACAGTGGATTTCTGAAATGGGGTCTATACTAACTTGCACATTTACACTCTCCTCTTCAAACTTGCTGTTCAAAGATTTAAAACTTGAGAAAATATTTCCTTAATGGTATGTTATGGGAATTAAGTTTACACGTTCCAACATTCTTAACTGCATTAGGCTTCCAGAAAAAAAAGTGGCAGGACTCCAGTTCAACTGGGAACAAATTCAAATACTTTAGAAACATAATTAACTCAGTGCAGTAGTTTTTCCTCCATGTTTCCAAAATGTCATTAATACACTCTTGAGAAGTCTTTTCAGATAGGAAGCTTGTCTTGCTTTTTATAACACATGATGTGCCATCCTCAGGCCTTGTCTATGTTACTAAGGTTAATTTTTTAGCACCTAATTTTGTAAAGTTGAAGGTGCATGTTCCTGCCGTGCACAAGAGTTTGAACTAGTGTGTTCCCAGAGTGGTAGCTATCATTGATTTTGACAGTGATGCACTGTGGATAACTGGATAATTTAGGAATGTTAAATATAGGTTAATTAACTAACTGATTAGTCGATGGATTTTTCCATTGACTAGTTGATAAGTGGGGGAGCCGCAGCAGGGTTAGCTCCTTGTCCCGGAGCTAACCCCGTATGACTCTGCCTTTTAAATGGCTGGTGCACAGTAGTGGGGACCCAGCATGAGCCAGGCCAACTTATTCTGAGCTCACATCGGGTCCCCCCTGCTGTGCTTTTAGCCTTTTAAATTTATTAAGAGTGGATGGGGTACCCCCCGTTGCACTTCTGACTTTTAAATGTATTAAGAGCTGGCAAGAAGGTCTTAATACATTTAAAGAGCAGAGTTGCAGCATCTGGGACTGGGCATGAGCCAGGAATCAGCTGATTCCCAGCTTGCACCTGGTCCCCGCTATTCCCTTGCCCCTTGCAGAGATGATGCTGGGGGGAACTGGCTTTTAAGCCGTCTCCCCCCAGCACCGGCTCCTGCTCCTCCCAAGGCGGGGGGAGCAACTACAACTACAAGGGTCTAGTTGACTATCTGATAAGCTTTTGCTTATCGGATAGTCGACTAGTAGCTTACATCCCTACCACAATTCCTGCCACTCCCGTGCATTCTGGGTTAGGCTCCTGGTGCCAGATGGGACCAAAACAGTGCAGCAGGTAGTGCCGAGTACATGTCGTCAGTATCCCATAATGCACTCATCTACTCCCCCCTTTGTCCCTGCTTGAAAGCAATGGAAAACAATCTTCTTGTACCTTTTTTCCCCTGGTTTTTCATGCACACACCATAGCAGGGCAATCCTGGACCCTGTTCAGCAGCAAAGTACTCTGGCAGCCATTGCAAACATCTCATGCCTTATGCTGCAGTATACTAGAACCTATCCAGGGCCCGCCAGAGCTGGGAAGAATATGAGGCAGCCATGAACAGACACTTGTATGAAACACTTGAGTTGAGCAATTGGCAAATGTAGATTGCATTCGATCCTCTTGACACAGTAGAATGTCAGTTCTGGTGCTGTGAGACAAGCAGGGATTGGTGGGACTGCACTATTATGCAACTATGGGGCATCAGCAGTGGCTGCAAAACTTTTGACTATGTAAGGCCACTACCATGGAATTTTAGGAATCGTTTTCTCCCACTCTGAAGCACAGCAATATCAGAATGAGACCCACTCTGCCAGTAGGGAAGCAAGTGGAAATAGTCCTGTGGAAGCTTGCAATGCCAAACTGCTACCGGTCAGTTGGTAATCAATTCAGAGGGATGAAATCAACAGTGGAGGCCAGTATGATCCAAGTAGCCAAAGTAGTCAATAGCCTTCTGCTGTGAAAGGTAGTGACACTGGAAAATGTGGAGGACATAGTGGAGGACTTTGCTGTGATGGGGTTCCCTAACTATGGTGGGGTGATAGATGGAACGCACATCTCTATTTTGGCACCCAACTACCTTGTCAGAGTATATAAACTGCCAGGGGTACTTCTTGATGGTGCAGCAAGCAATGGTGGATCACAAGACCATTTCATTGTCATCAGCATGGGATGGCTGGTAAAAGTGCATGATGCACTCATCTTTAGGAACTCCTGCCTCTTCAGAAAGATGCACGATGGAACTTTCTTCCCAAACCAGAAAATTACAATCAGAGGTGTTGAAATGCCAGTAATGATCCTTGGAGACCCAGCCTACCCCTTGCTCTGTGGTTCACAAAGTCGTATGCAGGCAGGTTGGACCACAGCAAGTAGCAGTTCAACTACAGGCTGAGCAAGTGAAGAATGGAGGAAGTGCTTTTGGATGTTTAAAAGGACGGTTTTGCAGGCTACTGACTAGTTCAGACCTCAGAGAAAGCAACATTCCCAGTGTTGTGGCAGCCTCTGCATGTTCAGAGCTTTGGAGGAGGGGGGACAGAAGGGAAAAAGGTGTATTACAATCCCCGAGTTCAACCATCACACAGGTGACAGCCTTTTGTTTTGGAACACATCCCTGAAGGTTGAGTGCGCAGCTGCTCTTGACTCCCCGCTTCCCTCTGCATTCTAGGGTACCTGGAAGAGAAGGTTATGGAACTTGATGAAGAAGAAATGTGGGTCAGCATGGGCCAGAGGGGATCTCTAGATTGGATGGCTCTCCTGTGAGTCTACCAGGCACGTCATCAGCTTTGCCATGATCTTCAAAACGTTCTCCTGCACGCTCCCCTCTCCTCATGCTCCACTTAAATCTGCTGCCGCAGCCTTCTCCTCCACTCATTTAATTGAGTCCTGTCCAAGTGGGTGGACTGCATTTGCTCATTGAATGTGTCATCCCGATTACATTTTCCCCTTCGTGTCTGTGCTAGCCAAAAAGCTGGAGGAGCATGCAAAAGGCTCACTGTTGAACCCGCTTTAATGAAAAAAAAAGTGAAGGACAGACTCTATAAGAGGGACATTGTGGAATGTAGAGCCTAATCTCTTAGCATAAAAAGAAGGTCTGCCTAAAACAACAGGAATGCATTATGTTCAAGGACAAAGTTATACTTTTAAGCACCTACGATACAGTAGGTGCACCACAGAGATCTTAAGGGAGCAGCTGGACTCGGTTTGGTAGCAAGCCTCATAAGGGACAGGTCAGGGCTCACTCTTTTGCTTCTGTTTTGAAAGCATGTGCAACACAATACTTGCAGATAGTAACTCCCACAGCTAGGCAAGCATCTGTGTTGCAAAGGGGGGAGGCACAGTCGTGTGGCAGCAAGGCAGGGCAGGGGTGCCGGTGGTGACTGTGTGTTCAGCACTTTCCATTTGCTGGAAGAGTGCAACTTTCGCTTTCGCAGGATCCTGTGGGCAAGAGGGGGTTTGGGCGTGGCTCACACGGACACTGAGGAGCCTGTGGGCGGGAGGAGTTGGGCATAGCAGCAGAGCAGGACAGGGGCCCAAACCATGCTTTATTGGGGCTAAGCAAACAGAGGTTACTGCCAGTGGTATCAGTTACATATATACCTTCCCTGCTTCATCTAGGTTGCCATGAGTAATATCTCTTCTCCTAATCGCAAAGTGATAAGGAGCAGATGCTGACTGAGTGTGCCCAGGAACCAGGACCTCACGCTGCAATGCTTTGTGCAGCAATTATGTCAGACCACTTACTGTTGGCTTGGCATGGAAAGGTCCTTCTGTGGAGGATGGAATAAGGCAGGCCTATCCAAGAACCTTGTGAGGAAGAAAGAGTTCCTTTATGAGAGCCTTATGGAGATGTGCTGGGAGGATTCCTGCTCCATCTCCAGACACATTAACAAACTGTTCTGGGGAGCTCCTGCAATGTAGGCAAAGCGGCTGCCACAGATCACACTCAACTGCCTACACCCACTTGTGCCATGATTAAAAATGTGAACTCACCAGAAGTGCCCTCCACCACCCTCAGCGCCCAGCAGCGATACACCCCAAGAAGAGGAGATTGTCTCCAAAGTTATAAAAGAGTCCTGGTTGTCGGTGAGATTGGATGCTCTGCTTGCTTATTGACCATTCTCATCTTTCTCATCCACACTGCCCTCCCTGTTGTTGGCTGGTATTGTTGCCTGAAGACTCTTTTGGAAGGAATCCAGGGATGAGATTGGGACACTGGTCAGGTCCCCCGCTGCAGTCCCATGCAGCTGCTCATAGGAGTGGCATGTTTGCCATGCTGACCCTAACCATCTGTTTGCCTCCTTTGTCTTCTGATATGTCTGCAGAGCTACTTTATTTTCCCGTGGCACTGCTGGGTATCCCTGGTTTATCCTTTTCCCACCATGCCATGTGTGGTCTTGGCCTAGATATCAGCATTTCTTTTGCTGGTTCATAGTTCTGCAGGAACAGATGTCTCTCCCCACACAGAAATGAGATCCAGGATCTCCTGTATGCTCCATGCTACAGCTCCATGCTAGAGCTCATGATCTGGACGTTCATCTCCTGGAGGCCAAGAACATTGACTTTCACAGCATTGCATCTGCACTACCCTAAAATCAACCATGCAAGGTTGAATGTACTGTTTTTCTTGTGAAAAGCAGGAATACTGAAATCTTGGTGGTGTGGATTCATCTTTTAGAAAATAGAGCTTATACAGCTAAGTTCAACTCAACACCTAGTGTAGACAAGGCCTCAGAGCCACCATACACTGGTCAAACTCATTCATTCTTACCTGCTACCATGAGAGCCAGCAGGTTCTTATTTTCCCTAATTCTACACTCAAGTTTTCACATGAGTCACTCCTGATATACCTGCATTGAATGACCAGGCTTGCTAGTTGCAACATATATAAAGGACATATTCTGTATCATCTATATGTAGTGGCCAATGAAACAGAAGACACAGCAGAACTGAAGAGGCATACAGGGACAGATCTGAAGCAGCAGGCTCTTGCCTTGCATTAGAACCCCAATTAGGGCTGACACTTTTTTTTAATCAAATAAGAATCAGGAGGCTGAGCGTTATTAGACAAGCCAAAACCATCTGTTGGGATTGAGGAGAGTAAGAAACAGAGGGAGGGATTCAATTCAAATAATTATTGTGTTTCTCCTTTCCGTTTATGGCTCACATTTGCTTGTTTAAAACGCTCTTTTGCTTTAGAGAGCTCTGGGGTATAATAAATATATGCACTGCAAATGTATATATGTATTTTAATATGTGACAGTGCTGCCTTTTACATACCAATATATAAACTACAGAAATAAGGACCAAACTAAGTGAAAAACAGTTGTTTCATATTAAAATCTGATTTACATAGTTTTAGTGCAAACTAAGCAATTTCTTAGTAATACCTCTGTGTGTTTTGTTACATCAGAATATTGAATCCAGTATTTTCTTCATATTTTTCAGGTCGACAAATTCCACCCTTGGACCCTCATGAAAATGGCAACAATGGATCAATCAAACTTGGAAAGCAGACTACACAGACAACTAGACGGTGCTGCTGACCCAATATGGCCAGTTTTGGTTTACTTGAATACAATAAAATAAAATGCCATTTGCTTATGCCATTTGCTTATGCATTGAGCAAAGGACTTCACAACCTCACTGGCAAGGCACCTTGCTTTAAAAGCAGTAATTTCAGTACAACGTGCACATAATAATGCAAGGTTCAGACGCAGAAAAGATTTTGCAAAAACTAGATGGAAAATCCTCCATAGATTACTGCCAAAATTCTTGAGTCAATTTATTCTAATCTCTGGTTTAAACCAATGACTGTTTGTTTGGTTGTTATTTTTTAATAAAATGGCTTTTTACATGGAAACTTTAGATTTGCTATAAAATCTCTCCTCTTACATGACTGGGTTGACTCAGTAATGTTTTAAACTGATCATTAGAGGAGTATGTACATACAATTTAAGACCTGAACTTTGGGCCGCATACTTCTCTGGTTTTGCTTTTAGCCAGGCTCCTTTTCCATTGCTTTTCTAGAGTTGCAGTTTTATCAGATGATTTGATTAGTCATCATCAAGAAATGGACTGAAATCAGGAACTAGAAAAATGGATCTAAAACTGGAACAGCCCAGTTTTTACAGGTTGTGAACCAGACAGAATTTGGCCCAACACATGATGGACAGCTTGGCAAAATGTCAAACGATACACATACTTTCCATTGTTTTCATGTATCTGAAGGATGGAATTGCCATGGTGGAAGAGGAATTGTTTAGAGTGGTTGTAAGCAGATGGAGCTTCCATCCTGCTCCAAAAAGAATGTACTCGCTTTCTGGTTTAGGTCTTACATAAATTGCAACAAAATGGCAAACACCAACTTCAGCCTGTCTGTTCCTGGGTTTTCTTGCAGATAATTTTCTGTCATAGGTCACTGTGTTCTCTGCCCAAAGATTCATCCCACTTCCTCATTTCCAAGATGGAGTCACATCTGCCACAATCAGCAGAAATCCCTTTACGTCTCTCTCCATGGTCCTGTCAACAGATGCATCTTGCCACCTGTTGCTAAAGTGGCATAAGGGAGTGCGGTATAATTTGAGGTGATGGGAATGAAATTAAGAAAAGAAATGATGACAGTTTTTCTAAAGATGCAGTGTGTTCAATTGTGGAATTATTTCCTTAGGTGATTGGGAATTGGTATGAAACACAATGCCTGAGACATTTAAAACTAGACTGATCAAAGCATGACAAAATACAGTGCAGAGAAAAATGCAGTATTTATAATTACGGACAAGGTGATTGGACGATGGCCTAAAACCGTGGGCCTGTTCAATCTGTAACATATTGGTTCTGTGATTGATAGAGTAGGTAAATTATTTTTTTCTCTTCTCCACTAAATTTAATGTTGAGCTGAAGCAGTGTAAGAAATTTAAGTTGCAAAATCAAAACCCAAATTCATCCTACACCATGATACATTTGTGATTGTTAGAACATTTGACCTTTTAGCACATTTGTTACATACAACAGTGGAGGAGTTAGTTGAAAAATAATCACCAAGGGAAAAATTATTGCCAACTGAGGAGAGAGAATATATCTCAATTATAGGCTGAATGTAGATGGACCTGCATACTTATAAAGAAAAGCAGAATGCAGTGGCAGAGGTAGTCTGGGAGGATGACTGCTATCATGTAGTAGTTTTTAGGTTTATGTGTGCCACCTTTTTAAGCCAACAGGCATAGTTGAAAGTGGCACCGCAGAGACTCCCTGGCTCTACCATTGCTTAAAGCTTGGTTCTGCTACTGAGTTAATGCAGTGGTCAGATAGTATTGGCTATTTAGGGCTTGATCCGAAAGTCAAGGGGACTTTTTCCATTGGCTTCAGTGGAACTTGGATCAGGCCCTTAGTCATTGTAGTGCTAACTTATTTACTGGGCTAAAGAAATAATCAACTGATCAACAACACCAATTAATATTACTTAAGGGACTAATGTTCATATTGCTACAGGCAGCCCAGCTTACTAAGTGTAAAAAGGCAGAGTCTACAGCTAGCTATGTATTAGAAAAAGATGGCAAGGCTATTTACAAGTGTTCATTTTTTTTAATAAAATGTTTATTGGTTGTGTAGTATGCATTTTATATTAGTCATGCATAAAGCTGATTTTAACTTGTTTTCATAAACCTAAATGTGGCCAACTTCAATTTCACATGATGTCTCAAAACCCATTAAAATCTGCTTGAGATGGCTGTAAACTTCTTCAGGCAATTTTGCAGTTGACTTTTAATCTCAGACTTAAATAACAACTGGCAGATGATGCCAATCTGTTTGCTATAGATTCTGTATTAAAGTGCGTAACCAGCTTTCACAGCTACATTGGGTTATATGTGGATCAGATACAGATATCAGTGTTATGTTAAATAGGTTGAAATCAGAAATTGTAGAGACAGCTTTCTGGCTGATACAAACTTTCAAAATTTTAATATTTCCAAAGTAGGTTTACATTCGATACTTTTACATTTCAGAGGGCCAAATCCTGAAGTCCTTGTTCTGTTTATATTTAATCAAAATGCCTACATCAGTACAATTTTTAATTGAATACCGTTCCAGAATTTGGGTTGCGAAGGAATAGTGAAGTCACAGATAAGAGAATAAGGTCACTGTAATAATATACAGGGTAGCTATGGTTTTCTTCGATGCAAGAGTAGTCTCCAATTATTATTCCTCACAGCCAGTGTTTTTTCAAGTTTTGTAAAGCAGCTTTATTCTGTATTTTTTGGAATGATGTATGGCTTGGTTTAGGAGCATATTTGATAAATTACGATGGCAGCTTTCTGTGGTTGCCTTTTTTGTTTGCAAAATATTGCCATTCTTTTTAAATACTCAGAAAAATTACAGAATACCAAAAATTACCTCAGAGCCATAAATCTCACCACAACCATAACTCTTGCCAATTGTAGTTAAAAACCCTGGCTGGTTCAAAAAACTAACAGAAAAAATCCTATGATACAGAAGATCAGAATCTATAACTAATCTGCTCTGATAATAATGCAGCACCTCTGTGTGAGCCAGCTAGACTGGACATGTCAAGAGATTGGCTTTAGCAGATCAACACATAGGTGGGCTAAAGCACAAGCTGCAAATTGGGTATATTATATGGAATCTTTGTATGCACCGTAACTCAAGACTGTGACCATCCAGTTGCAGGTGACACGTTTTCTGGTATGTCATGAATTCGTTACTTTAGAAAAATTGTATTAAGGAATAGTTTCATATATGCTGCGTGTGGATGTGTAGAGATAGAAAGATAGTTTTATATTTTGTTAGAGTGACGTGTAGTACTTTTTTCACTGGCTATGTCTGGTTCACATATATGTCATATTTTATCTTGTAAATATCTTTTTCATTAGTGATCATTGCACCTGAATGAATTTACGGTGCAAGATAGAAGGTAGCAATAAGAGGGTGATCTATGTAGGTACATTGTTGACTTGCCATTTTAAAGCATTAAATGGCATATTTCAGAATATAAGTTTGCCACGCAGGACAAAGAAATCTGGAGAACCAATTAAGATCCATTAACTGGCACCAGTAGGTGCAAAAGTGATACCCTCAGAAATTAGATTAATTAGCTGATTATTTTTATTCATGGTACAAAAGGTCAGTCTGAAGTGCTGCATTGTAACAACAAAACCCACCCATCATTAGTTCCCTACTTTATGTTGCTCTCCAGTTTATGTGGCAGTTAACATGACTAGATACCTTGTATGTGAAAGCACTCTGATTCATAATCAGACCTTGATTATATATTTTACTATCATACTCTTGGTTATTTAAACCAGATCCAGTGACCAAATGTCAAGTGTAAGTTGTGTGCTAAGTACTACTCTGTTTATGTAAGGGCTTTTACTGGGCTGGACCCACTTGCTGTATGTATGGGATGCTGCAATCTGTTAATACTTTATCTTCTGTTTACATATTAATTGTATAATATCTAATAAGATTTTTTCCTTAAAAGTAGTGTTGTTTTTATTTACCCTACAGTGATTAATACTTAATAAATATTTTAAATACTTCTGATTTTGAAATATCATTGGGTTCAGTAGAACACACAGAGAAGTCACAGATCTCCAGAAGAGCATGCTGATTGACACATTGTGCAGAGGGTTATCACAAAGTGACACTGTGTACTGCTTAAGTTCCCCTGTCTGTCCTTTAATCTGAATTTTGGAATAACAGAAGTGACATTGCACTGCACAGGAGTCGATCCATTCATCAATAAATACATATATCAGAGATTATACATAAGGCTCAGTGTATTCTGGATGCGATGTTTTAGCTAATATTAGGCAGTTTGGATGCACATTCCAGTAGTACTTTACACTATTACAGTCCTGTATTCTAGAATTTTGATGATCTGGGATCCTACACGAGGCTGTGAAGTTGACTAACTTAACCTCCACCCCATATTTCTATTTGAATGCTACCGATTTTATCCCCCATCTGTTTGAAACAAATTGTTGACATTTCATCCTTCAAAAGTGCTACAGCTTCAATCGCCATTTTTTTAAAGAAGTGTCATTCTGAAAATACCTGTGACCTTGGAAGAGATCAGGACAATAAATCTGATGAAATACTCTGTGTTTACTTCAGACCTCCACCCCCTCACTCTAATCTGCTAAAGTGTTGAGGCTACCACCAGATTGTGAAATGTGCATAGGCCTGAAAGGCAAACCTTAAGCTCAGCTTCAGACATTGTTTTGTCCTTGGCTACATGTATTTTCTCCTTGACTATGTAATCTTCTTAAAAGCATTAAAACATTAGTGGAAGGGTAAAATGGCTAAAAGCAGTTGTATACAAGCCTCTAATAATTAATGCAAGTGAGTTTCTAAAGACTCAGTTTTAATAATAGATACATTTGTGCATAACAGTGTTTTTGATCATTAGGGAAATTACAGTAAACTTCCGATAATCCGGCACCTTTAGGACCCAGGGGGTGCCGGATTATCAAATATGCCGGACTATCAGAAGGGGGGGGCTATCAGGGGTCTGGGGTAGGGTGGGAGGGGATGCCACCCCAGACCCCTCATAGCTCCCCCCTTACGATAGTCCGGCTCTGCCCCAGGCGTCCCTGATTCAGCTGCTGCTGGTCAGTTTCAGCAGCAGTTGAATCGGGGATGCCTGCAATAGAGCAGCTGGAGTGCTGCCGGGTTGGTCCCACAGCGCCAAAGGACGGCGCTGCGGGACCAACCCGGCAGGACCCCAGCTGCTCTGCCCCAGGGGTCCCCGATTCAGCCACTGCTGAAACAGATCAGCGGCTGATTCCAGGAAGCCCGGGGCAGAGCTGCTCTGCCCGGGGCTTCCTGGAATCAGCCGCTGATCTGTTTCAGCAGCGGCTGACTTGGGAACCCCTGGGGCAGAGCAGCTGGGGTCCTGCCGGGTTGGTCCTGCAGCGCCGAAGGGTGGCGCTACGGGACCAACCCGGCAGGACCCCAGCTGCTTTGCCCCAGGCGTCGGGATTCAGCCGCTGCTGAAACTGACCAGCAGCATCAGTTTCACCAGCAGGCTGAATCCGGACGCCTGGGGCAGAGCAGCTGGGGTGCTGCGGGGTTGGTCTCATAGCGCCACCCCTCGGTGCTGCGGGACCAACCCGGCAGGACCCCACCTGCTCTGACCCAGGGGTCCCCAAGTCAGCCGCTGCTGAAACAGATCAGCGGCTGATTCCAGGAAGCCCCGGGCAGAGCAGCTCTGCCCCGGGCTTCCTGGAATCAGCCGCTGATCTGTTTCAGCAGTGGCTGAATCGGGGACCCCTTGGGCAGAGCAGGTGGGGTCCTGCCGGGTTGGTCCCGCAGCGCCATCCTTTGGCGCTGAGGGACCAACCCAGCAGCACTCCAGCTGCTCTGCCCCTGGCGTCCCCGATTCAGCTGCTGGTCAATTTCAGCAGCAGCTGAATGGGGGAAGCCTGTCTGGCTGCCCCAGCACTTCCGGGTTCCTGATGGTGCCGGACCATCAGGAGTCCTGGAGCATTGGATGCCGGACTAATGGAGTTTTACTGTATTAGGTAAATTATTAAACTTCTGGGGCCACTGATAACTGCTTATTGGGACATTATCTTTCATTAAAAAAATTAGATTATTTACTGCAGGGGTGAGGGACCTGTAGCTCATGGGTTGGAATCTTCTCTCTATTTTGTTTTATCCAGCCTGCGGCACGCCTCTGCACCATGGGCTGGAAGCTCTGAGCCTCAGCACTCCTACCAGGACTGGTGCAGGGGCAATCAGAAAGGCTCTGGGTGCTGTCCCTGCCCCCAGCACCAACTCCACAGCTTCCATGGGCTGGGATTTAAGGCCAATGGAAATTGCAGGGCTGGTGCCTGCAGGAATGGGCAGTGCAAACAGCACAGAGCCACCTGCCTCTCTCTCTAGGGTTACCAGGTAGGTTTAGAAAAAATACCGGACACACTTGATGGGGGGGACTGGCTGGCCGGGTGGAGGGGGCAAGGGCAGCGCAGCTGTCTGGAGGAGATGGGGGGGGGTCAGGGCAGCGCAGCTGGATGGGGGAGATGGGGGAGGGGTCGGGAGCAGCGCGGCTGGCCCAGGGAGATCAGGAGGAGAAGAACCGGCCTGCAGAAAGCAGGGGTGGTCGGGAGAGGGTCGGGGGCAGCAGAGCTGGTTGGGAAGGGTCAGAGGAAGCAGGGGGTGGGGCAGGACTGACCCGGGCACATGCAGATCCTGGGGCTCTGACAGTCCCGTGCACAGTCTGGAGAAATGTGAGTAAGTCCAGCTGTGGCTCCACCACGCACTCAGGGACACGGCTTCTCCTCCTCCCCAAGGCGTCAGACACAGCTAGGGCTCCCAGGGCCGGTTCTGCCCCGCCTCCCAACCACTCCCCAGCCCCCGCCAGGCTTCCATCTGGTGACCAGCTGGAAAACCAGGAAATACTGGACATTGCACATGTCCAGTATTTTCTGGATTTTTTTACTGGACAGAGGCCCCAAAAACCGGACTGTCCAGTAGCATACCGGACACCTGGCAACCCTATCTCTCTCTAGGGGCCAGATATGGTGGTTGCTTCTGGGAACAATGCAGACCCAGGGCAGGTCAGAAGTAGGGTTGGCAGGTGTCCAGTATTCACCCGGACAGTCCAGTATTTTCTGCTCCTGTCCGGTAAAAAAATTCAGAGAATACCGGACACCTAAAATGTCCGGTATTTTCTGAATTTTTCCCCAGCCAGGAGGTGAAAATGCCGGGCATCTGGCAACCCTACAAAAACTTAGCGCCCAGCCTCCCCCCCCCCCCAAAGCCTCTCCCTGGCTCCCAACACCCCCAGCCCCCCGACCCCAACCCCCATGCTTACCTGGTTCCCCAAGGCTGCCGGCACAAAATGGCTGCTGGCCAAAAGACCTAGGGGAAGCAATGCTTTCCCCTGGGTCTTAGTGTTCAACCGCTCCCCTGTTCCTATCCCTGCACTCACTCTTAAAGGGACATGCTGTTTTATTTTAATTTTTTTTGGCTCAATAAGTCCTTGGAGTCCTTTTTTTTTTGCTCAACAACTTTGGTCTCCCTCCCTTTTTTTCCCTTCAACAGAATTTTTTCCCGTTTTTTTGGGGGGGGGGGAGGGGAGGTGTTCGGTATTTTTGTTTCAACCATCTGGAAACCCTAGTCAGAAGCCTGCCTTAGTTCCACTGCACCACAGATTGGGAGCTACCTGAAGTAAATGCTGTCCAGTGACAGCCTGCACCCTGAACCGCCTCCTACACTCCAAGCCACTGTCCCAGGTCAGAACCCCCTCCTGCACCCTAACTCCCTCCCTGAGCCCCCCTGCATCCAAAATCCCTCCCGGTGCTGGCACCGCCAACCCCATGCCCAGCCTGCAGCGCCTTCCCACACCACCCATCAGCTCTCTTCATAACAAAGTGTTAGTGTTGTTACAAAATGTTACTGTATTGGTACAAGGATATAAGTAGATAAAGCACAAAAGCCATGTTTTTGCTTAACAGCATTACCAGCACTTCCACTGCTTGCTGGGTTCTTAGGAGACAGTTTGGGGTAAATCAGAACACAATAATAGCACAGAGCCAGGCCTAGCAGCTATAAACAAATTTTATGGGATAGCAGAAAACTTGGCCACTCCACAATAAGTGGTCATCTGGGTAAATAAAATCATGACAGACTACAGATGTTGCCAGACCAGAGAGTGCTATACCAGAGAGATTCTTCTGCTGTATATGTTTTAGGAAAATACATAAATATTTCCAGTGAAGTGCACTTACTTGTAAGATTATTTGCCTACTTGTGTTACCCTAATTTCTTGATTATGGTAAAACATTTTGTTAAATGGGAAAATAAATTAGTAAACTCCCTTTTTCCACACTCCTCTTCTCTGCAAGTACAGCACTCCTGGGAAACAGGATTTATTACAGACTAAGAGGGAGACATTTTTGTGGGAGTTCCTCAATTAAACACTGGCAGACTTCGTTGGTAAGTTATACCTTTGATGCCCAAATGTTCAGAGTTGGGGAAAACAGACATATTCTGCTTCTTCAAGCAACTGGATTTTTTTTGGTGTAGGGTTGGTGTCTCCTGACATTTTGCCTTTAATAATTTTTATCTCTGAAAATTAAAAAATGAATGAGTTTCTGTCAAAATTCTTGCTTTGGTGTTTTAACTAGGGTGAAATTTAGGTTAAAACAACGTGAACAATTAAAAGTCTACACTTGTGATCTTCTACATATAAATCTGTTTTGCTGATAAACATACATTGGGTATTTTGTTGGGTATCTAAGTGAAAGAGCAATGATTGCAACATGGGTGACATGGTGCATTTCGAAATCTTTTTCCCGTCTGCTAGCTCTGCAGATACCAAGTCATCAGCAAGCCTAGAATTATTCTGAATATCACAAATGTAATCCCTGCCAATATTCTTCATTAATTTTCAATGTAAATATTCACCACAAAAACCATTAAAATAATGCTAAGGATCTGCTATAAACCCCAGGAAAGACACACATTCACAGTAAATGCTTAATTTCTATTGTGTTAGATATTCTTTGCAATATGTTCGTAGCAACATTCTTTTAGAGACCTCATTAGCCTCCTACGTTCTGCTATGGCAGCAATTATTCTTTATTCTGAGAAGGCACTTCCTCTCTGCTGGCAGCAATGTGGATGTTATGTAGGCATCGAAACCAACACATATTCCTGCACTGGAGTCTTTGAAACTAAAAACATAGTAAGTCTATTTGGGGCAAACATTTCCCAGTATGAGACCTTTCTTCAAGGAAGATGATGTGGTTTTTGTGACTGTTTTGAACATAAAACCAATTTTAAGGCTTCCTGGCAAGGTGGATGGATGAACTCAAAATGATGCAGCTTTGTTTCAGTCCAGAAAAAGGGTTCTCAGCAGCCACATTCGTTTCCTGACATCAGCAGGACCATAACCTGCTGAACTGTTTTTGCTAAAAATGCTTGAGAAATGTTTTAACAAGGAGTCTTGTGGCACCTTAAAAACGAATAGATTTATTAGGGCAAAAGCTTTCATGGGCAAAACCAATGCATCTGACAAAGTGATTTTTACCCACAAAAGCTTATGCCCTAATAAATCTGTAAGCGTACATCTACACAGCAGGGCAAAAATCAACTTAAGATAGGCAACTTCAGCTATGTCAGCTGCGTAGCTGAAGTCAAAATAGCTTAATTTGGCTTTTGGCGCTATCTACATAGCAGGAAGTTGAAGGAAGAACACGCTTCCTTCAACTTCCCTTACTTCTAGTAAAATGAGGGTTACAGGAGTTAGAGTAAGAAGTCCTTCATCTTGACATTATTTCAAAATAATGGCTTGCTGTGTAGATGCGCATTTTGTTATTTCGAAATAACATCAGTTATTCCAATATAACACTGCTGTGTAGACGTATCCTCAGTCTTTAAGCCCTGTTCTATACTAGGGAGTTATTTCAAAATAAATCCCCTTATTTCAAAATAACAAGTGGAGCATCCACACTACCAAGCCTGTTATTACGAAATAAGGGGTTGGTTCTTTTGAAATAACAACTCCTGCTTTCCACAAGGAATAATTCTTATTTCGAAATAGTTACTTTGAAACAGCAGTAGTGTGGATGCTCCACTGCTGCTATTTCCAAATAATTACTCCCCAGCGTTATTCAGAGTAATTACTCCTCAGTGCTACCTGGGGCTCTAAGTTGAGGTACCACTTCCATATTAAGGGAGCCTGCCTTGGACAAATTTCGAGGCTTCCGTGCAGTATGTACATGCTATTTCAAAATTATTATTTTGGGAGTTATTTTAAAATAAGTTATTTCAAAATAATTTACTAGTGTAGACGTGCCCTAAGGTGCCATTAGACTCCTCGTTGTTTTTGCAGATACAGACTAACACCACTATTCCTTTGAGGCTTGAGAAATGTTTTGTTATTTTGTTTCAGCGTGGCAAAGTTTTGTTTTTTTTAGTGGAATTCCTGGGTAGAGAATGCTTTGCATGGAAGTAGGACAAAATTGGAAGAGTCACTTTTGCTAAAATAAAAGTTTATACTTGCAAAGTGGTGACATGCAGAAACAGTAATTCTGTAAAAGGTCTTTTATGCTACGTGTGGCAGTTGATTGGAGCAGAGGATGCAGAGGGAATGAAGAGGTGTTATGCAAAATGTAAAATTTGGGGGGAGGGAACAAGGCAATTCTAATTTGAAATGATGATAAAAACAAATGGATACAGTATATAAGCCTACTGTATCGACATCACTTGAGAATGCCCGCTATAAATTCATTGTAAAAATGTCTATCACACTACTAGAACCTCTACTAATAAGGAGTATTAAACTTGCACCTGTATGTATGCCCAGATTTACCGCAGAGAAAACAGTACAAGTCCCATTAAATAACAGACACATGGTGCAACAGGCTATGCATGGAAACCATGAAAAGCACTGGCTGTGATCAATAAAGTCCAAAGTCACTCATGTGACAGTGTTGCCTATGTCATTCAATGTTTTCCAAGGGCTGACTCACAAAGATGGATCTTTTAGCAGAAAAGCATGAGGCAAATTGTTCCAAGGATGGCTAAGGAATGCCCCTCCCCCCACCTGGCAAATATGTGCCAAATAGATTTGCATTGACTGATTTGAAACCACAGCATGTAGTTTATTCTGAAGTGCTGGCAACAGAGAATATGAAGTCTTAACAGGAATGAAATAGCCATCATTGAAAAATAAACTGGACACTTTTTTTTCAGGGGATATCTAGTGCCTTGCAAAATCAACAAGACTTGAGTCCTCAGGCTATCAGTGTCAGCATGTATGTCCTTCCTGTGTTTCTCTGATATCTATTCAAAGCACAGAACAGTGAAAAGCACATGCCATTGCAAAAAACTGCATCCTTTGTGATAAACATATTTTAAAACAAATTATAGAGCCTAAAGCAGCTACCAGATTGGAAACAGAACGCCTCCTGTCAGAGACATACAGGAGCGCAGCTGAGGGCAATGGCTTTCAAAAATCAGCAATAGTGACTACTGTATTTAGCAAATCAGCTTGATGAGTCAGCTAATGTCACTGGATCTAGAGTTTGTGTGATCTGTTTTTGATAGCTCTATTGGAGATGACTTGCTTTTTTTTTTCTTTTTTTTTTTTGTAGACTTGCCAGAATGCAAAAGAGGAAACACTTATCTGAGCCATTTCAGGGAGCCAAGATTCAACCTGCATTACTCTGGAGATTTTCTCACCTCCTACATGGGACTGTGATGCATAATTCAATCCTGGTAGTAAATGTGCTAAGTTAGTGCAAAACACTATTTAGGCAAAAGTGGCTTTTTGATTTTACAATAAAATTCACAATAGAAAATATGCTATATGAAAATTTGTCTTTTTTTAAAAAAAATCTCCCAAATGTTGCCATTTATAAACATTTTAAAACATTTAAAACAGCCACATTTTTATCAAAATGTTTATTCCTATGACTATTTTGCCCAGAAATGGGTCTAATCACTACTATGTCTAAGGGGCCAAACTCAGATGTGTTCTGGGCAGTGCTACAGATACATGGAGGTACTGCTTACCTCCTACGGCCCTGATTCTCCATTGTGTCCACGACAGGCCAGCCAACCTTACACCAAATGGCACTCCAGGCAAGGAGCATCTTTGGTGCCCTCCCTCCATTTGTTAAATATTTAAATACTTTATTTGTATTGCATTTGAAGTCCTTTTCATGACTTTGATGCACAATTTGTATACAAGACTTATCCCTATTATATAAGAATATAAATTTGCAAGCTAGGATCTGTAAGTCTGTATTTATTCATGCCATACCTAAGCAAATTAAAAAAATCATTTCCTCTAGGCTTCTAGAAACTTTAATTTTAAGAGCAACTGAAATCTACTAACATTAATAAATTGATTTGTGCACCAACATTGGTGTTTGCTATATTGAGCTCCTGAAGGCTTCTTTGGAGACATCTTTTGTTTTTCTGTGGGAGAAAACAAAGTGTTGTGTGCTCCTTAATACTGGCTATGTTCCACAGTCTTAGAAAGCCATCAACATTACATGTTAAGCTTAGTAAAAGAAGTAGCAGCATATCTTTTATACTGTTGCGTGGATAGGTGTCTGATAGATATCTCTGGCATATCATTAAATGTATTCTGTTAGTCTCTACTTACTCTCTTCAAATGGTAAAACACAAGTACATTTTCACAATGATGCAATAAAACAAGATTCAGAATATCACAGTTGCGCTGTCACTTTAATTAAATTCATTCTGACATCTCACTGACTGGCAAGGCTCCCTTACATATCCGTAAGGACATGGCTGACAGCATTCTATGAAGTTTGAGGAAAACGTAATTCCCAGAAACTCTGGAAGGTTCCATGAAATTCTACAAAGATACAGAACATTCTAGGAGGTCAGTGAAAATGACCCCAGATACGGAATACCTGACACATTTCACTTCAAACATTCTATTTTTCCTTTTGTCATTAACAATAAAACTAGCACCCTGATCCCAGCACCCCCCAAATCTAGTGCCACAAGCAATTGCCTGGGTCAACTGTCCCTAAATCTAACCCTGGTCCAAGCTGTGGAGAGTGGTGGAAACAGAAAGCCAATTCTGGCTCCTTGATCCTTACCAGCCCAGCAGCAAACATTAGAGCAGCAGAAAAGACTAGCTTAAGATCCCAGTGAAGGAACAGGTACAGTAAAGTTCCCCTAACATATCCACTCCTTCTGTCTCTGCTATATGAACCATAAAGCAGCCTTAGTAAACAGGACAATTTGGCCTATTAGGTTTTCCTTTCCTCCTCCCTTTTATGCGGGTTAATTAAGCCTCCCCGTAACACAGACTTTTAGATGCGTCTATACTACAGAGAAGCGTTTCCCAAACTGTGGTCCGTGGCCCAGTACCGGTCCGTGGCAAAAAAATACCAGGCCTCAGAAAATTTTTTGCAAGAGAGCCCACCTTCCTACCCCTAGCCCCCAAGATGCAAGCTGCGCTGATGTTACCTCCCTCCTGGGACCACGGAGGTAGCGCGGGCTTCCTGCTGGGTTGGGGGGCAGTTCTGCAGCTGCACGCCAGGTCCCGGAAGTACGCAGGCTGCTCTCCCCCTTGCCCCAACAGCAGGTACGGTACCTAAAATGCCGGTCCATTGCACGCTGGGGACTTTGTTCCCTTGCTGCCTTCCTGTGTGTTGGGGAGTGGGTGGGGATCCGGGACTGCACCAGCTTCAGCTGCTCGGGCAGCGCATGTTGTCATGGGGAGCGGAGGAGCAAGATGCGCGCTGCCCATGCAGTTGAGGCTGGCACGGTCCAGGACTCCCCCTCTCCGCGCGCAGAAAGGCATCAGGCGTGCAACGGACCAGCATGTCAGGTACCACGCCGCTGTTTGGGGGATGGGAGAGCAGCCCGTGAGCTTCCTGCGCCTTGGCAGCTACAGGATCCCCAGGTATCGGTCCCTGTCCCCTTTCCCTCCCCCCAGAGCTTCCTCTGTTCCCCTTCCCCTGTCCCCAGCACCCACAAGCGCCCTGTCCCCTGCCCCAGCACTCATTGGCACCCTTCCCCAGAACTCTGTCCCAGCACACACAAGCACCATTGGGGGCCACATGAATGAAGTTTGAGGGGTTTGGAGGGGTTGTGTTTGGTATCACACCTGTGTGGCCGCGACTGACTTTTCTGTGGGCTAAAGTTGGACCTGGGGGCTTTGGGAGGACCAGAAACAATTTATTTGCATATTTATCATTTGCTTAATGAATATGCAAATAAATGTTACAGGTCCTCCAAAACCTCGTGAATGGATTTACTGGTCCCCGGTGTCAAAAAGTTTGGGAACCCCTGCTACAGAGGAAGATCAAAGCTGCTACTGTCAATCTTCCAGGTTTCGAATTAGTGGTCTAGTTAAGACAGCTAATTCAAAGTGAGAGGGGAGTTCCAGTCGATGCTGGTAACCCTGCTTTTACGAGGAGTAAGGGAAGTCGAAAGCAAAGTGTTCTTCCTTCAACTTCCTACAGTGCAGACAGCGTCAAAAGCTGAACTAAGCTACTTCGACTTCAGCTACGCAATTATCGTATCTTAATTTGACTTTGTCCAGTAGTGTAGATGTACCCTATAAGGAGAGATTCTGAGCTATAAGTCTCTCTGTTTATTTTTACATAAATTCCTTTCTGATCTCTGTCTCCTGATTTCAGTTAAGATGTTGGGTTCAAGAATGTGACCATATATGTTCTACCCCCCTATAGCTCTGTCCCCATGGCCTGATGATGAGAGGGAATGTTTGATTCAACAGTGAATGTGAACTGCAGCCCCTGCTCCTTCGGCTTGGTGTGTGAGTGCTATGCAGAATTGGTACCCTGGGATATGCAGAAGGTCAGACTAGATCTGTGATTCTCAAATTGCACCGTGACCCCCTTTTGACAACAAAATGACGACATGACCCCTGAATGGGGAGCTAAAGACTGAGCCTGCCTGAGCCCTGCTGCCCTGGGTGATGGTGGTGGGGAAGCTGAAGTCCAAGGGCTTCTTCTTTGGCCAGGGGACGTGTAACCTTAGCCCTGAGTGGTGGGGCTTAGGCTTGGGATTCAGCCCTGGCCTTGGGATTCTGGAGCTGTATTGACAGGCCCTGCAATTAGGGTGTGATTCACAAGTGCTTTGTGATGGACCAACTCTTCCAATAAGGCAACTGTAGAAACATTTAGTTTCCTTATATGGTTATCTAGTGTTGGTGGCTAGCAAAATGGAGTGATGGATTGGATTTCACATATAAGACCAAGACAATGACTCTTTAAAGGCATAAAAGACCATGCTAACAATGTTTTAAGCTCATGGCTCTTTATCTTGGGTTCATTCAATTTGATTTACCACTTTCCAAACAAAGAGTTGGGTAGCCTGAAGGTTAAAGTATGGTGAGCCAATCAAGTGAGCTGCCTATTGGATTTAAGAAGCATTTAATTTAGTATTCTCCCCAGTCTGATTTTCACAGAACAAGAGACTCATGAATTATAAACTGGCAAAGCCTACACCTCACATCAATTGGGGGAAAGAGAGGTTACAACTAAAACCATGAAGCTGAGCCTAAGTGATTTCAAATGTCTCCATTTTAAAATGTCATTTCTCATTGGAGACAAACTTAACGGGAAAAAAAAAACAGAAGAAATGTCACATCCCGTGTCATTTAATTCCTAATGATTACTTGCACCGTTTAAAATCACAATCTAGGAATTTTGGAGCAAAATCTCTAAAAAGTGAGTCTGAAAAAATGGAATAGTGGGACTCTGTTTTAGGCAACCTTAATTCTGACGTTGCCTAATTTTGAGGGATTAACCTTGCAATCTTAATAATGCTCTTTCAGCTTTTTAAAAAAAGTATAATAGGTATGTAGGGTTAGAAACAAAGTAGTGTATGTCATTGTGTGTTGAGTAAACTCAGTCAATGTATAGGGGATTGAAAGGATTCAGCGGGAACACAAAAAGAACTAATGGTTGTAGACAAGGAAGCAGAGTTTATGCTCCTATCCTGAATAAATGTTCCAAAGTTTTGTGCATATTCCGAATGCCTGGCCACAACAGAGATAACAGTTATGGAATATTTTTTTTTCTGTGACTCAACAACACATTAAAAAAATCAAGGAAGAACAGGCTAGTCCTTGTTTATGTACAATGTATCCAATTGCATGTTGCAACCTAAAGCTCTCATTGGTATCGTTTGCACAGCAGCTCTATCAATAATTAAATCCAAGATTGTCAAAGATCCCATCAATAAAACTATGCAGGTTTTATTCCTGACTGCAGAAGGAATTAATATTTCATGAATCATCTGTTGGGTAAAAATGCAAGACCTGCCAGCCTAGTCTATGACTAGTTAAATGCAAACGTGGACCACATTTGCAACAAACCAAACTTGGAAAATTACAGAAACCTTGGCACTGGCCCACAACATATTGACTGAATTTTAAATTAACAGCAAATATATTACCTGTAATGTTCCTTTTCTAGATATTATTAGCAAATTCTTAATACTGGCCAACAACTTCTGCACCTGATTAAAACCAGTCTTTCTCATGCTTATTTATTTTTACCATAGCACAATAGTGAGGTTTAACAGTTATTTCAGAAGAAGGGCGTTCTCCCGAAATAACTGCATCTACACCACTTTTTGTATTTCGAAATAGCGCCATAATGCAATTACACAAATGAAGAGCGGGATATTTAAATCCCGGCTCCATTTGCAATTTTGAATGTCTTCATTTGTATCCCTCTCTTGAAAGAGGGTGCAAGTGCTAAGGTGCCACAGGACTTTTCGTAGCTTTTGCAGATTCAGACTAACAAGGCTACCCCTCTGTTATTTACTTTGTCTTTTGCTTGCTATATAATACTGCTTTTATTTACTGTTAGAAATGTGAGGATTTGGATCAGTGGTGGGCAATAAGTGGTCTTTGAGCCAGACACAGTTAGCTCCTGGACAATTGCTGGATGCTTTATTTATCTGCATGTCCACAGGTATGTTCACTTGCAGCTTCCGTTGGCCGCCATTTACTGTTCTCGGCCAATGGACGCTATGAGTCACCATTTCCCGAAGGTCCCATTGGCCAAGAACAGTGAACCATGACCAACAGGAGCTGTGCGTGTCATACCTGTGGAGATGCAGGTAAATAAAATGGCCAGCAGCCTGCCAGAAGCTAACCCTGGCAAACCACATCCAGCCCACAGAGTGCTTATTGCCCACCCTTGGTTTGGATAGACTCTAGTGTAACAAATTGCTCATCTCTACTAAGGTGAAAAGAGCAGGAACCGAATTCCAGTTTTAGCTCTCTCATGCTAGCTGCCTCAGACTCAGCATTAGCCTCAAGTTGCTCTTCTGAATTTATGAAGGAGGTCGGAAGGTTGGTCCAAACCATCTATTTGAACTGCAAGCTTTGGTCTGGTCACCCTTAAGACTATGTCCACCCTGAACTTACTCCCTTAACATTTTCTGACAAAGCAACTACAAGCTGCCCCCGATTTGCGATGCGACTGGTTCCAGAGATAGTGTCGCAAGTCAAGGGCATCATAACTCAAGTCCGCAATTACAACAGGCATCGTACGCTGTCGTAAATGCGGGGCCGAGGACATAAGTTAGGGGATTTCAGCCTCTTTCACACTTACAGAAAAGGTCGGAAGTATGGGGGGGGGTCATAAATCAGGCCGTCGCAAAGCGGGGGCCTCCTGCACCAGTAATTTTAACCCTTGTATCTAACACTGTTCAGAGCTTGACATGATGGTTAAAATAATACTAACCACCATTGCTACAATAGTAGTGGAGCTGAGCCAGTAGTAACAAAGTGAGACATTTTAAGAAAAAAGTGAGGAAAGACAAAGTCTTAGACTTCCAATTGCCAACTGAGTTATCTTGATACTGGTCTGCTTGTCTTCTTATTACTTTAATTGATACAATGCATGGATCTTTCTTTACCTATTTAACATGTTCTTCTTGGAACACTCTGCAGAGAGCCAAGTATCATAAATCTTGTGTAACACTCATGCAGTTGACAGCCCTATAGCATAGTCCCATACTTTAGCACTCACTCCTCAGTCATAAGAGCCCAGAACAAAAACCTGCATCTGCGGAGCCTAGAACAGTTGCTATTCCCTCATTGCCACTGAGAATTCATGCATAGGTATATAGCCTATTATGGATTATAGGCACAGCAGAATGTCTTGCTCAGGCGATCCAGAGTGACAGTACTCTGGGGTCCTACGATTAGCCAAACACTCATTTAATCCCAGGGGTTGACCCAGGAAGTTGATTCTGTAACCACAGACTGTGACCAGCCTTTTCTCCTGCTTTGTTGCTCCAGCCTACCCAGTCTCCAACTCCAACCTGACTCTCACTCCTGCCTCTAGACCTCTGGGTCTCTGATAATGGCCTGATCCTTGTTTATGGGACCCAGCCCTTGCGATTCCTCCAACTCCTGCTGGGTGATTGCTACCAGTGTTCCCTGTAAGCTGAGCACAAGGACAGATTCAGATGCTACCCAGTGGACGAGCACCACCAATGCTCTTATCTCTAATAGCCTTTCTGCTCCATGTAAACATCCCTGCGATCCGCAGCTGCCACTGATGACCCAGAATTCATCCTACAACTAGCAATCAGCAAATACTCACTACACAAGAAAGTCCACTACTCATAAATAGCCTGGTACCTCTAACTAGTCCAGCACCCACTCACTCACCCATACCCCATCATCACCCCAAAATCCCCACCCAGTTGCCAGCTGCTCTTAGACTTGTGTCAGCATACACCCATTTACCAGTGTTTATTCAGTTCCATGTTGTATCCCTGCAACTACCAGGATGTTTAGATCAGAAACTCAAATTTATGACTATAGGCAAATTACCCTATTCAATAATTTGCCTGATGCAGCCCTCATGGCTCTGTGAAAAAATTTGCAGTAATGTCTATCCTGCCCACAGTTTTATGAGATACTACTGACATTATTTCACCATTTAAATCCAAACTAAAAATGAAGGGCTTAATTGTGCCAATGGTAGTTTTCAGCTTAGAAGACTGATGCCAATGGAAGAGCCTGTGGCAGTTGAAATTTTACAGCTATTCCCAACTTGTGGTCCTTAAAAAGTTAGGCCTTTAAAATTCTGCAAATAGAGACAAATCTGACTAATTGGGAGGCTCTTTCAAGAAGACAGTGATATGACAAAAATTCTGAGCTGACTAAGAGGGGCTAGTTTTCTCTTTGGAACGGCTTACAGTGGAGCTAGTGAATATAAAGAAGAATAAAAGGGAAATCAATGTGAACAAGAGAAAAATAATACACCATGACAGAGATGATAGTTGTATTTACCAGTCTTTGTGTAACTAGAACTGAGGGAGAAAGACATATCCTGGATGTAGGGAAAAAGTGGAAAACTCCCACTAGACATGAATCAGGAGGCAACTTGATATATACAGTATTACTACAGGCAGTCCCCGAGTTATGCGGATCCGACTTATGTCGGATTCGCAGTTACGAACGGGGATTTTCTCGCCCCGGAGGACTGGAGCGGCGGGACGCCTGGTCCCGCCGCCCGCCTCCTCCGGGGCGAGAAAAGCTGCTCCCCGTCTCCCTGGTCTGCTGCGGGAGCCAGCAGACCAGGGAGACGGGGAGCAAAGCAGCGCAGGACCCGGGGCCGGACCCGTGGCGCTTCCAGATCAGTTCCGGATGCCAGTTCCGACTTACATACAGATTCAACTTAAGAACAAACCTACAGTCCCTATCTTGTACGTAACCCGGGGACTGCCTGTATAAATAAAGAAAAGGAAACAATTTAGAATCTTGTTTTTGGAGCAATATAAAATTAGTACTGGACAGCACACAGCACCAGAATAGTTTTGCTAGGACCATCTGGATCATTCTTGTGCTCACGTCATACAGAAGCTCCACCATCAGACTTACCAACATAAACTATATAGTCACAACCAAACAAGAGTATTTTGCGATTTTGCTCATCAGCACTTAGAACTAGTGATAGGACACAATTCTACTCTCATGGAAGTCAATGTCAAAACTTGCATTGATTTTAATGGAATTAGGTTAAGCCCTGCCTCCTCCTCCCTTCCCTTCCCCCTCGCCTGCTAAACCACAGTACCCAGAAGGGGGGGAATGCTGTCAGTTTTCCATTTGGAATTGTCACCCTATTTCTTTGTGGGAAATTGACTTTTGGGGTGAGATATCCAACCCTTAGGGCAAAAATTGTAAATTATTAATTGATGGATATTTATTATTAGTAGTAAATATTGTTTGAAATATGACTGTGCTGTTCCTGTTAATGCTCCTATGATATTTTCACTAGATTTCAAGCAAGATATTTGTTACAATTTTGCTGGACCTATCATTTTCATTGCTGCCCTTCCACTCATTTAGTTAGACATTTTCTGCCAGTGTACCTAGGGATGGAGAGGGGAGAGGGGAGAAGGGGAGGGGGAAAAGAGCAATCGACTCCACGTGTAACATGTACAGTATAGTCCTCATCTCCTTTGGGAAGATTTGAATGGATTACAGTTCACATTATTTTAATAACTTTTAGATTAGGTCATATTTTCTTCTATACTGTTTGTAAATAATGTAATCCTTTGTCTTGTTACCTACGAAGAGTATTATTTTTAAAGAACAAGTAGAAATGCAAACCTTAGAAAGGAGAGCGGGGAAGGCAACAGAGAGAATGAAAGGGAAAATACATTTTCTTTGTAGAAATTTATTTCACGTTTAAAGTCAGGAAAAGGGAGTGAATTTCCCAGCTTTCTACCTACAAATAAATTGTGGCTTGTTTTTCTCATTTTCAATCATGGATATTGGACACTCTTTGGTATGAATGGGGCTAATCTTCTTACAACCCAACACTGAAACAGTCCAGTTTTTGCCCCCCTGAGCACAACCTGGTCTACATTGGGCCACTGAAAAGGCAGAGAGGTCCAGAGTGCACGTGTCTATAGCAAAGTGAGGTTATTTTTCTATCTACAAACCTTTTCCTAAAGCAAACGCTTAACCTGCTCCATCCAGCTCTACCTTCAGCAGAGGGCGGATCTCACCTCTCTTCCTCTCAGACATCAATCGCATTAAGGAGAAGCCAATGGCAACCACCCCACCCTTGTGCCGCGCACTGATATAGCCCTTGAAGACTACTATTCCCAGCATGCAATGCTTCCAACACCATCAGAGTGTTGCATGCTGGGGATTATAGTCCTGAAGCGGAACTTTGGCCACGTCGAACACCGCTTCCTCCATCGCCATTCGGTGCGCATGCGCCCTTCTTTCATTTCCCTCGAACCGCTCTCGCGATCTGAGTCGTCTAGATTACGCGCCCCCTGCTGCCTCAGCCGAGGCAGTGTGTGACTGACTGATAAGTGGCTCGCGAGGCCAAGTCGAGCGAGCTGTCAACGGACGGCGGCGGGAGCGAGGGAGAAAGAAGAGGACGCCGCGCGCATGCGTCACTTGGGTTCCGCCACTGCCGTCGTAGCCCTCGTGCCCGGGGGGGAGGTTGGCGTTTGATCGCAGTGCGCGCGCGGCCGCCGTGTGTGTGTGGGGGGGTGAATCAATTCTTACAGAAAAAAAGGGGGGGGAACTAGAGGAGCACGCGTGCGCGCGCCCGCGGAGGGGGAAACGAGGCGGCGGCCGCTCGGTCCGGACCCCAGCCCATTGCTGCTCCCCCTCCCCGGCGTGAGCGAGCGAGCGGCGCCTCTGCCCGGCCCCTCCCCCCGCGGCAGGCAGCGAGCGAACGAGCGAGATGGCGGCCGCTGGGACTCTGGCGAAGCAGGAGCAGATCCTGGTGCTCGATCCGCCCACCGACCTCAAATTCAAAGGTACGGGCCGCGCGGGCCGGGCTGCCTCGTGCCGAGGGGCTGCGGGGTGGCGCGGGCAGGCTGGGTCGCCCCCCGCGTGGGCCCCGGCTTCTCCGAGGGACGCGGCGGCGGCGGCAGGGCCCGAACCGGTCTCCCTGCGCGGTGGGGAACCAGAGCCGGTGACCGGGACACGGCGCCGCCGCCGCCGCCATCTTGAGCTCCCGCAGGGAATCGTGTGTCTCGGGCATGGCCAGCGCCGCCGCCTCGGGCCCGGTTCCGGCTCCAGGCCGCTGGGTTGCGGGGAGAAGCGGCAGGTGCCGCAGCAGCCGATACTGCCGGGCCGGGAGCCGGGACCCTCCGCTCTCATGCCGGGAACGTCTGAGCCGCAGGCCCTTAAACCTTCCCACATCGCCCGGCCTCCATCGGCCGGGACTGCGCTGGCATCGCTGCCCTGGCCAGAGCTCTCCCTCCCCCCGACACCTCTGTGGCGTGTGCGCCCCCCCCACCCCCGGAGCAGGGAAGAGCGGTCCGGGGGATGGAGCGTGTGTGGGGAGAGATCGGTCCCCAGGTGCTCTGCAATCTGTGCCCTGGCCGTAGCTGCGCTCTGCTTGCGGCTGGGCTGAGGCCAGCTGTTAACAATGGTTAGTAGCGGGGAGGGAGTGGTGCTATTTTGCACCATCCGCTGGTATCGCTAGAGGATCTGCTATGGCACGCTCCTTTCCCAGATGGAGTTTGACCCTTTTGGGAGGCAGATGATACGACGCTGGCGTATTTCAGATCACTTTTAGGTGAAACCTTCGGATTGTGTCGGTAGGCAGTTCATTAACTTTTTGGTAATGTGTCAGCTATTTGTATGGCTCCAGCTATGCAGTCTTATTCTGTTTGGCTTAAAACCGTTCCCTTAAAATAGCTGATTAAATACACTGTTCCTGATAAACCCTAACTTTAATAGCGAGGGGTATTCTGAGTAGATAGACGCACATTCAGTTGTTAGGAAGACAGGCTCCTTAGAAGATGAAGACCAAAACCAAACAAAAACAAGTTGTGCTGAAGGGGGTGGGTATTCATAATTATGTGGTAAGTTTCAGTGCTTACAGATTGACAAAGGGCATTAAGTGGAACATTTATTAGGTAAAGCATTTACTGGGAAACAAAATTGTTACGGTTAATGTTGAGAAATTATAAATAAGACTATTTGCATAAATACAAATGCCTTAGCTGTTCAAATAGTATTGGCAGTTCTTATACTTTTTAGCTAATCCTTTACTCTGTTTGTATTTAACTTTTTACTTTTAACTGTGTTAATTTTCAGGTTCATTTTCTATTTATAGTATTTTGGGTCCCGAGACAGTCTTGTGTTTCTTGAGAGATTTTGAAAGTTTAATTGTAGAACCCTTTAATGGGCAAGTAGAAAAAGCTAATGTGATCTTGTACCTTACAGAAGGTAACTGTGTTCCTAACTTTAGATAGCCCATGCTTTTTCAACAAGGTTTAAACCTTATCAGAGAAGACAGATTTATACCAAACTGATTTTCATTTCAGAGCTTTGAATTATTCTCTACCCGTTTAGTCAATTAAAATAAACCCTCAGGAATTACTTTAGTTTTTTTGGTAGTTACACTCAAAATTGTAGATTTTTTTGATTATACATTGTTAAAACATTATTAGTTTAAGTTTCTCTCAGAGTAGCAGGCCCCAAAATTGTACGTGGTCTTGGAGAATGACTGCACTGTATTTATATTTCACATCTCACAAGAAGAGTAGAATGAGCATAGATGCATGTCACACCAAAGCTAATATTTATAATTGCATGTGTATTGACCTAGTCCTAAAATGTCTCTTTTAGCCCAAAACACATAACATTTACAGGGTATAAACAGAGTTGTTGAGATTGCAGTCCAATGATGATTCTTACTCAAAGTGTATAGGAAGGATATGAGTAAGCAAACAAATAGGCTCAGTATGCACCTTTGGAATGGGAGCTGTAAGAATTAAGTGTAAACTTAAAATTTATTTAGACAAGTATAGATGTTGGGAAGGCTTTTCTGGAAGGGGATATTTAAAGAGTATGAAGCAAAGTAGGGCCTTTCAGTGTCTGTATAGAAGGACCAAACTTAGTGCATTTCAGATACAGTGGATCTGTTAGCTCATTCTACATGCCATCCCACTATGTACACTTTTATATTAATTGCCCATTGTTCTGACCATCAACAAAACACTTTCTCCAATGAAATAACTTAGAAAGTTGGTGGAGGGAGACTAAGTGATATATTTTCCTTTATACCAATTAAGCAATCTGATGATAATGTACCTTCAAATAGGTTCTGTTTGAAATCTAATATGGCAAAATTATATTGTGTTGATAAAAGAATAGAGTGTTACTATGGTTGCCACTGATTTGCTGAAGTTTTTTTGATGGGTGAATGGAAAGTTGTTGATTCATATAGCATTGCTAACGTCAAATACGTGTGCACACCAGACACCCAGATTAGGATTTTTAGAGTCCTGAATAAAAACAGTTTTTGTTTTGCCCCCAAAGGATTTATTTTCTAACATTTGTATAATTATAATAATTTTTAAAAATAAATTGAGAAAACTGAGGCACAGAGTTGAAGTGATTTCCTGAATGGTCCACAGGCAATGCTGAGAGTACAACCCAGGTCTCTTGCCTTCTAGTTAGAGGTCTTATCCAGTGAACCATCCTACCTTCATAAACAGAGTATTTTTCCAACTTTCAGCCTCAAACATTTTGTTTATATCTTGAGATCTAAGAAGGTATAGCTATACAGTAGTTTCTTGATATTTGAAAGATTTGAAAATATATTTGTTTGTTAATCTCCACTGATATGCTCAGTAATTGCTGGGTGTTCATTATCAATCTGAAGTTTTAATTTGCTATCAATCTCTTGACTTTAAACAGATGTCCCATTTAAAAATCATGTAATTTGTTATTGACACTAGGGATGTTAAACTACAGTTATTTGACTAATCGTGTAGTCGATAAGGACCACTCTGCAGAGCAGGTAGCACCATGAGCCTATATGAACTGGGACTAAGCAATCCTGGTTTGTGCTGGCTCCGGGAGCCATCTGAGCTGTGGCCCTGCATTTTAAATCTTACTATTTTTAAAATGCAGAGGCGCAGCATTCTGGACCACTGTGAGCCAGGACTGGTCGGTCCCAGCTCACACTGAATCCAGCAGCATCTGTTTGTGCAGCTTATGCTTATTGGGTAGTTGACTAGTCAAGTACTCGGGAACATCCCTAATTGACAGTTGAAATTCCCAGCATGGTCTTAATTAAATCAGTAAAGGCTCTTTTTAATCTTTAAAAATATTTATTATTTTGATAATTTAATAGGGGTTGCTTTTTGGGTGTCAATTCTTTTATTCTCATCTAAAGAGCTGCCGAATCAATAATAAACCAGGTATGTGTTTTGGCTTCATTATTGAAATTTCTTCAGAATTTCATGTCAGAGTTCACCGTTCAGAGGGACATTTCCCAGATCTGTAGAAGAGCTCGTTGTAGGCTCAAAAGCTTATCCGTCTCACAATAGGAGTTAGTCCAATATAAGATACTACGTCACCCACCTTGTCTCTAATATTCAGACACTAACATGGTTACAACACTACATTAACAGCTCATTCATTTTGTCAGTATTTAATAGTGATATTCCTGGCTATTCTGATTTAAATGTTGCTTTTTGTTCTAACTCTGTATAATAACCCATGGAATATTAGACCCATTTCACTTTGAAGAGTTTGTAAGTATTTTCTCTCTTTAAAGTTTTAAAAAAATCCTTATTTGTTACTAACATCTGAAATTATTAAATGAAAAAAATACATTTATAATGAAGATTACTTTTTGCTTTTTCCTTGATTTGGACAATGAAAATAGGCTCACCTTCATTTTATGGCTCTTACACTAGTACCATATTGCTGTATTGGTTGCAAACATTTCAGAGGAGCATTTGAATAGCCTCTTCGGGATTTTGAAAAATTATGAAAATTTCTGTTTAGTAAACCTGAATTTTTTGGGGGGAGTAATTGACTTGATAATCCTTTAAAGGATTATTAGCCAGTATTTTATTCAGGTGTATATTTCAAGTTGGAACCTGCATAACCATATTTTCAGATTTTAATAAATGCCTTCTTTTAAGTATGGATTATTCTTGAATAATGTTCTTTATTGAAGATCTTGTTACAGGATTGTGAAATCCAGTTGTCTAGCTATTGGAAAGGGTACTTATTTGAAAGTGTAAACAAAATATCATTACAGGTTGAACTTCTCTAGTCCACCATCCTTGGGACCTGACCCGAGGTCAATATTGTCGTGCAGCATTACCAACACTTCCACTGCTTACTGGGCTCTTACAAGACGTTTAGGGGAAATTAGAACTAAATAACAGCACAGAACACTGAGAGCCAGGACTGGTGGCTGTAAGCAAACTTTATGGGACCATTGGAAACTTGGCCACACCCATGATAAGTATAATTTGGCTACTAAACTCATGCTGGACAATCAGTGTTGCCAGACTAGAGAGGTTCAACCTGTACAAATGTGAGGAATAAGGATGTTAAATTTAGATTAATCAACTAATAGTCGATTTTCATCAACTATCAATTAGTCGATAAGGGCACCTCCGCCTTCAAAATGTGGCAAGGCTCTTGCTACGTTTCAAAGGCAGAAGTGACACGGGGCCAGCGGGGAAATCAGGCAGTCCCCCGCTGGCCGCGTGCTCCCTGCTTTTGAGATATACATTTAAAAAGCAGGGAGCATGGGGCCAGCGGGGACTGCTCGAGTCCCCTGCTCACTTCTTGCTCTTGCGGTGCTTCTGCTTTTGAAATGTAGCAAGAGCCTCACTCTCCCTACATTTCAGAGATGGAAGTGCTGCCAGTTCCCTGCTGAGTCCCTGCCTCCCTCCCCACTCTGGAGGCGGTGCTAGATCTTAACTGGCTTTTAAGCTGGCTCCTCCCAGCACTGTCTCCTGTCCCCTCCCCTCCCCACCTTGCTTGCTCTCTTTGATAGCAGCTGCAAGGTGGGGCGGGAAGCAATTAGTCGAGTTGAGTAGTCACTTATATCCCTAGTGAGAATGAGTGGAGTGTTTTTCCATTTTGTACCTGATTTTTGTCATGTTTTAAGCTAAAATAACAAATAAGCAGACTGAAATCACCAAGTTACCAATAGTAATGAATATAACATCAAATTTCATTTCTCATTATCAACCTGATTTGTAATCTAAACTCATTAGAAGATTGTAAAATCACCTTCAGTTATAACCAGCATTCATGCGGATTAATTTTTTCAGGTTACATAAAATACTGAATGAAATTGGGTTGTTAAATATCTGTGGGAGACAGCAAGAGGGGGTGCTCCATGGAGCTAACATGTGCAGAGAGCTGACTTAAAAGCTGGTTCCTCTCTCATATCGGCTCCTGCCTCCCCCCACACGTGCTCTCTATCAGAGGCAGCAGCGCAGCGGGGAGGGATGTTTAAAAGCTGGTTCCCCATGGGCACCCTATCCCTCCTCTCCCACCCTTGCTGTCTCTGATCCAGAAGTGGCAATGGGTGTGGGGGAGGAGAGAAGCATGTAGCCATTGGGATTAATTGATGATTAATTAGTTAATAGTGTAACTGACTACACTCTGACATCCCTAGTTTGGAAATATTTTCAAACTAGATGTCCATCTGGGGTTTCTCGTGATTATTAGAACCATATCAATAAAGTATTGGAGTTTAGTAATATGCTTTGTAATCGCTGGTTTGCTCTGGGTAATGCTGAAAGCTATAGGATATGCATTACTGCAAATCGAGAAGGTTGAATTTAAGAGTAAAAATAGCTCAATGTTAAATCCACCCCCTTGCCTTCAAGATCAGTTGCCAAAATTGGCCCAGGCTATGTGTGTGTGCAGGATTTGAACTCCTTAAACATAATCTATAACTGCTTTATTTGATTGTGCCTGGATTGGGTCATCTTTTGGCTCTTCCCAAGTGTCAATCGGATTGTGGAAGATTAGTATTGAATTGTGCTGTCTTAAGTTTTCACTGTGAGGTAATGTTTCTGAATAAAAATAACAGAAAATAGTCATGCTAGTTATATTTTAAAAGCCAAAATATTAGATTGCCCAGGAAAAATTTGATGAAAATGGTTATGGGCACTATTGTGATTTTACTATTTATAAAATGAAGTCTTTTATACTTAATATTTCTCAGTGCTATGTGTAAGTTTTGTGTAATGAGATATATCATTCTATGTGAAGTTCAGTACCTAAGGGGCTGTGAATAATCATTGATTTTTTTTTTTTTAAGGCCAAAAGTGTTTGACCTCATACAAAACACAGTTCATAGAAATTTACCAAGTGAACATTGGTTCAGGATAACCTATAATATTTGTAGTAGCTACTCGATGAAATAAAATGTTAGAAAGTAACAGTGATTTGTACAAATGTGATGAGAAACTAAAATTCAACATTTTAAAAAATTTTAGTCAGTATTTACAGGGAAGTGTTGTGATCATTGTCATCTCGTAATCACACAATGAGGGAAGAAGGGTTTTGCGACTAACTGCTCGTATGTGTATTAAAGTGGAAATAGTTATGCTTAAATAGTGGCATGACTTGTTCTTTATTCAGATAGAAAAAAATATTAATAAATACTTAGAGTATTTGTTGTCACAGGGTTACTTTCTTTCTTTGGAGTTAAAAGGAATTGTTTTACTCAATTTATCCTACTTCCAGGCACCGTTGAAACACCATCTACATCAGGGGCAGGCAAAATGCAGTCTGCCAGACATTCAGATCCAGCCCACCACATCCTCTAGGCTGCCAATGTCCAGTGGGACTCTTGGGCAGGCTCTCTGCCTGCTGTACCCCTTCAAGCAGCTCAGAGCAGCAAGCTCTTGGGGCCAGCCTGCGCATCTCTGTGCGGCATGCCCCTGCGGGGGAGAAGGGAGTGGGTGCGCACTGTCCCAGCCTCCAGCACAATCCTTGTAGCTACTGTTGGCCGGAAATCTGCCAATGGGAGCTGCCTGGGTCATGCTTGTGGGCCCAGGCAGCTTGCAGAGCCCTCCTCCCTGTTTATTGTGCACTGCACAGATGTACATGCTGAGTATCCTACTTGGCTGCTGGCTGAGAGCCACCTGTGTTAAGTGCCTCCTGACCAGAGTCTATACCTGGCACCCCACCGCCTTCTGCACCCCAACTCCCTGCCTCGCAACCCAAACTCTTTGCCCACCTGCCCCAGGTCGCAATTCTCACCCTCTGCACTCCATCCTGCACCCCTTACCCTAGTCACAACTCCCTACCATACCCTGCATCCCCTCTTTCACCCACTTCCCAGGTCAGAATCCTCTCCTGCAAAGACACACACTCACAGACCCCACACTCCCTCATACACTCTAATCTCCTGCCCCACATCACAACCTCATTCTTCACCAAACTCCCTCCTAGACCTCACCTCTCCAGCACGTTAAACTCCTACCCCACACTCCTTTCAGCAACGAACTTCTGTCCCAGGCACCCAACACCCTCCATTAATACCATAGAAAAGTGCAGCCCTTGTCCTCTTACAAATTCTTGGAGTGCCCTCCCTCCATCGGAAATATTGCCTACCCCTGATCTGCATTATTCTAGATTTCTCTCAGATGCTGCTAATCATGGTTTGAGAATGAAACTGACAGACCTTTTTAATGGCCGCTATGAAAAACAGAACCTAGAACATAATCCGTGATGTGTTTGGCCAAGAGTGGTATGTAGCAGTGATTTCAACTTTTCTAGGGTAAAGTATTCCTTTCAGGAGGCTGATTTGTGTACCCCCAAGATTAACCTCACTTAAAAACTATTTACAGAATGATGCATAAAAATACATACCTATAACTGTACTTCATTACTAAAAATGCTTGATTTTTTGTTTTAACCAAATTATAAAATAAATTGTAACCCCTCCCCCCCCAAGTTGAGAAACACTGATATAAACTTTAGTAGTGGAGTAAAAACAAGTGACAGTACAATCTAAAGTTTCATATAGTAATAGAGAAGTAGCTGTGTTAGTCTGATCTTGCCAAAGGAGAGAAAAAAGGGAAAAACTATGTAGCACTTTAAATGCTAACAAGATGGTTTAATAGGTGATGAGCTTTCATGGGCCAGACCCACTTCCTTGGATCATATTCTGGAAGAGAATTGGCATGACCATATGTATATCAAAGGGATACAATGAAAAAAGTAAACACATTATTAAACTGACAAATCAGATTTATTATAGAAGGTGGGGTGGGGTGGGGGAACGGGAAGGAGGGAATACTATTTGAGTCAATGAATGGCTAATCAGGGGTGATAAGTGGGGAAGCTGTCTTTGTAATGATTAAGGTAAAGTGTCAAACTTAAGCATGAAAGAAAGTTCTGAAGTTTCCTTCTGTAATCTGGTGTTAAAGTCTCTTTGAAGTAAGATGCAATGTGGTAAGGTCATTAAAATTATGTCCAGGTAGGTTGAAATGAAAAGCAACTGGTTTTTCCTTGTGAAGATGTTTGATCTGTGGCCATTAATTCTTTGGCGAAGTGTCTGTGAAGTCTGTCCAATATACATAGCAGGACACTGTTGGCACATGATGGCATAAATTATATTTCTGGATGAACAGGAATATGTGTTCTTGATCCTATAACTGACAAAGTTTCATATAGACATTGCTAGGACTTTTCATGTAACCTGTTGTAAAACGCAGCAAATACCTAGATGAGTTGACATGCACTCTGGAAGACCTCTGTGTGCCCACGGGGGTACCTGTACCCAAGTTGAGAAACACTGGTATATAGTGCCTTGAAGGTTTCAGGGCAGCCCTGTCCTTTAATGGTTCATGTTATATGAGGTAGGTCATATCCTCATAAACTTTTGGTCTGTTTGGTAATTTGATAGCTGTCTTGTAAACGTCTCAAGCACTAGCTATTTTTGCATAGGTATGACTACCTGCTCTTTCCTGGTTACTCTTTGTGGCCAGTCCGCAGTCATGTCTAGTTAAAAAAAGAAAAAAACCCTTTAAAATATAATAATCCAAATTAAGTATTTATTAGGGATAATAAAATGCATTAATTTTTGTAAACCTGTGACTGCTGACATTTTCAGCAGTTACATGTTAATACATTCGGGGAAGACTTTTAAGCCAGCTTCCCAAGTGCACCAGCTCCCGCCTTCCCCCGTGTCTGATACAGAGGCAGCAGCATGGGGTGGGAAATGCATGTAACAGTTCACATTCCTACTATTTATTAAATAAATTAAAACCTTCATATATAAAAGGACAGGTAAAAATGTAGCCATGGGTATAGAATACTAACAACCAATAATCCATGATAAAAAATTAAAAACAAAGTTAAAATAAGGATAAATATGTACAGTCGGTTCCCGAGTTGCAAACGGTCGAGTTACGACCATTTGCGTTTACAACCAAAGCTCCCATGGAGTGGTTGTGAAGGCGGTCCATGAGTTACAAACGCAACCCGCGCTTACGAACAGTGCGATCGCTATGTAACTCAGTGGGGTCCGAGTTACGAACAAATCAAGTTACAGCCAAGTGTTTGGTCCGTAACTCGTTCATAGCTTGGGGAGAGGCTGTACAATATGAATACAAAAGGATACTTGGAATGGAGCTCTGGGATTACTGTTTTCACTGAACATAGCCAGCATGTCTGTAGTGGCATACAACATGAGTCTGCATTAGGGATGTGAACAAGTAGTCGATTAGTTGATTAACTGATAAACCTAGGCTTATCGGTTAATCTAGTCAACTACTCACTTCCCCTTGCTGCTCTTGCAGGGCAGCTTTCCTTACACCCAGCAGCCTCTGTCTGCAGGGAGCTCGGACCCCTCGCACGGACAGAAGCTGCTGCTACCCCATGGTACTGCCTCTCTGTCAGAGGCAGCAGCGCGTTGTAGCAGGCAGCCAGTCTGAGGGAAGTTGGTTTTTTAAACTGGCTTCCCTCGCGGACTGGCTCCCACCTGGCATCCAGTACTGCTGCCTCTGATGGAGAGGCAGCAGTGTGGGATGGCAGGGGGCTCCCCAAGTGTGGGGCTGGAGAGCACAGGCTGCCAGCCCCACCCCTAGGGACTTTAGAATAGTCAACTAACCACTAAGAATTCATGCAGTTAGACTATTCGATTAACAGATAGCTAACATCCCTAGTCTGAATAAAAAACTTCAACAACAACTGTTAGTCTTGCAGTACGTTAAAGAGTAACAAAACATGTTGATGGTATCATGAGCTTTCTTGGGCATAACCCACTTCTTCAGATGAATGGAGTTATTAAAGGTCCAGTTTTGAAATTAATTGGAGGTGAGGGGAGAATAAAAGGGAAAAAAGGGAAAGAAATAGTCAATTGGGGGCGTTTATACTGAAGAACCATGCAAATTGAGCTACTTCAATTGTGTAGCTTGTTTCAAAATAGCGTCTTATTTCAAAAGAACACTCTTCTCCGATTTCCCTTATTCCTCGTAGAATGAAGGTTACAGGAGTCGGAGTAAGAAGTCCTCCAGCTTGACAGTATTTTGACACTATTTCGAAATAACTGCCTGCTGTGTAGACGCGGACTAAGTTATTTCAGAATAGTGCTAGTTATTTCCAAATAGTGTTTCAGTGTAGATGTACCCTTAGCTTCATGTAGCCTAGAGACTCTGATAGAGAAGTTGCGAATTGTTCTTAAGTGCCCATAATTTTTTAATGTCATTAGGATGTGGAATGTAGCGGGCCATCCAGCCAATGTCTTATTCATACCTTTGTGATAGGAATCAAACCTGTAAATGAAGTTTAGTTTCAAGGCTTCCTTGTATATTTGATTTGTGGAATTGGCCTGAAATAGTACGGTGATTTTGAGACCCATGAATGAGTGGCAAGTTAAAATGTTCCCCAACAAGTTTCTGTGTGTTACCTTTTTGGATACAGGCAGTCCCCGGGTTATGTGCAAGATAGGGACTGCAGGTTTGTTCTTAAGTTGAATTTATACATAAGTTGGAACTGGCCTCTAGATTCAGCCGCTGCTGAAACTGACCAGTGGCTGACTACAGGAAGCCCGAGGCAGAGTTTCTCTGCCCCGGGCTTCCTGGAATCAGCCGCTGATCAGTTTCAACAGCGGCTGAATCTGGACGCCTGGGACAGAGCAGCTGGGGCGCTGCCGGGTAGGTCCCCGCAGCGCTGCACTTCAGCGCTGCGGGGATCAACCCGGCAGCACCCCAGCTGCTCTACCCCAGGTGTCCCCAAGTCAGCTGCTGCTGAAACTGATCAGCGGCTGATTCCAGGAAGCCTGGGGCAGAGAAACTCTGCCTTGGGCTTCCTGTAGTCAGCCTCTGGTCAGTTTCAGCAGCGGCTGACCTGGGGACGCCTGGGGCAGAGCAGCTGGGGTGCTGCCGGGTTGGTCCAGTAGCGCCGAGGAGCGGTGCTGCAGGACCAACCTGGCAGCGCCCCAGCTGCTCTACCACAGGCATCCGCGAGGAAAGCCTGGTCTGCTGGGGGTTGTGTGTGCACTAGCTGCGTCCGTCCCCTCCCTCCCCCCCCCCCCCCCAGCAGACCAGGGATATGCGGTCGGCGGGACCGCCCAGTCGCGCTGCGGTCCTGCCGCCTGCATCCTCCGCGGCTTTGCTCCGCGTCTCCTCTTGCCGTGGAGGAAGCGGGCGGCGGGACCGCAGCGCGTCTGGGCGATCCCGCCACCCGTGTCCTCTGGGGTGAGAAAAGCCCCGTTCGTAAGTACGGATCTGACGTAAGTCGGATCCGCGTAACCCAGGGACTGCCTGTATCTGATTTGTGTCCATTAATTCTTTCCCGTAAAGAGAGTTAGTCTACATACATTTTCCTTAAAATTCTTTCCCCCCTCAATGCCAAGGAGCCTTAATCATTACTTTGGCTCTATTGCCTCCAGCTCCAATTACAAGGCCAAACAAGTGGACATTTCTGCATTCAGTTCTTTAATAGACTTCTGCAGATCTGAGTAATAGGTTGCTTTTTCTCTGTAGGGCTGTAGCAGGGCAGCTGCCCTGTACTGGCCCTTTAAGGGCCAAACCCCAGCCTGGAGCAGGCCCTGGGGAGTTCAGCCCAGCTGGGCGGAGTTGGCCAATTAAGGCCCAGCTGGGAGCTATAAAGGGGAAGGGCTGCTTCAGCCAGGGCAGTGTGAGCCTGGCTGCCGAGGGAGCAGGACGCTCTCTGGAGCTAGGGCAGGGCTAGAGAGCCAGGCTGGGCCAGGGCCCTCGAACAGCCAGCCTGCTAGGCCTGCGGCAAGGCCTGCTGAAGAGACACCAAACCCCCGGAAGGGGGGCTCAAAGCGAGTAACTTGGGCACTGCCGGAGGGCAGTGTGGCGAAGAGACATACGTAACCGGAAGGGGTCCAAAGGGAAAATGCCCCGTGAGCGGAGGCCTGGGCAGACGGAATGGACTGGTTCTGGGGACAGATGACGGACCCCCGCTACGGTGGTGAGTGACCCCCTCACGCCCCCCTCACAAGGGCCTTCTCCAAACTATCAAAATTATCTTCCTATTGATCAGTAGTGGTCACCACCACTGCTGCTTCCTCTCTAACAAACAATATTGGGCTTATGCAAATAGGCATATTTATTCCTAAAATATGGTTTCACTATTGCTTTCCATGTTAACTAACTAACTTTATCAATAACCACAACTACTACCCTATTATATCTTTTTATATGATCATCTTTCATTTTAAAACATTGCTAGGATACATGTGGAATTGTTTCCCTAGCCTTCCCACACCATCTACACATAGCCTGCATTTCATTTCCCCTTTTAGCTAGTATGCCTCTGGTAGGGAAAACGTTAGCTTTTAATTGTAGCCATGGATGATAATGAAAGATTCGAAGAGAAGGATATTGGTGTTTGAGAGGAGTTGTTATAGAAAGATCCTGAGAAATAGGATGGATGCAGAAGGTCACCAATGAGGAATTACATAGGAAGATACAACTGAAAGAGAACCTACTGCAGAAGGTTATACAATGGAAGTTACAGCTATTCGGGCATATCTGCAGAATGAACAACAAGTGAAAAGTTAAGACCCTGGTATTCGGCATAATGGATGGTCCGAATAGGAGAGGCAGAACCCACAGAGAATGGGTAGATGATATAGTAAATTAGTTTCTGTAGACTAGCTCTGCACCAAGCCACTCCGCACTGGACAGGGAAAGATGGAAGGAGATAGTGAAGGAGGCATTGGACACCAACGGGCGTTGAGCTCATGGATGATGATGATGATCAGGGCTCGACAAATTATGGAAAACCCTACTCGCCAGACAAAAAAGGGACCCCCCCCCCAGTGTTTTTTTTTAATGGCATAAATTCCTAATAAGAATAAGAACAGTAATTACTAATAAGTTATTAATAAATATCACCCAAGTTACTAATAAATATCTTATGAACCTCTATCTTTTCCCTCTGCTTCCATGTTTCCTCCCCTTGCTCCATCAGTTCCCTTGGTGCCTGCTGCCCCCCAACTCCTCACCCTCCTCTGCTGTTCTGACTCCTGCCCTTCTCACTGCTCTCAGCCTTCCGGAGACCTGACCCCCTCCACCAGCCCTTCTCTACCCCCTGTGCCCACTCCTCCAGTAGCCCCATTCTGATCATGTGAGCTACCCCTCCTCATCCCCTCTCCTAACACCTCCCTCTGCACACCTGCCCTGCCTCTCTCCTTTGGTGCTGATGCCTTCCCTGCAGGTCTCTGCCCTTCTGCTTCACCTCCAAAATCCCCTGGCACCTGCACCCTCCTGATGCCTCCCCCTTCCCTCTCTGCCCCTGCCCCCTTTGCCCTCTTTTTCCCCGATACTCACCCCCCACCACCCTTTGCCTACATTCCCCTTATGCCCCTGTGCCCTCACACATGCCTTGCTCAATCCCCGCCTTCCTCATGCCCACCCCTTCTTTCAAGCCTTCTCCCTGCACCTCTCCCTCCAGCCCCCAATGCCCTTACCTTCTCTTTTCCCAGCATCACCCAGTCCCCACTGACACCTCCCCTCCTGCCCTTTTCCTCATTGTCTCCACTTGGCCCCCTGGCATTTGTCTCTCCTGCACCCTGTTCCTTGGGGTATGTCTAGACTACAGGCTTTTGTCGACAGAGGTTTTGTCGACAAAGCTTCTGTCGACAAAGAGCATCTAGACTACAGCCAGTTCTGTCGACAAAGCAAGCCACTTTGTCGACATGAGAGTGTAGACACAAAGGACAGTGTAGATACAATAACGCCTTCTATTGACAGAACTCTGTCGATAAAAGGCGTTATTCCTCGTAGAATGAGGTTTACCGCTGTCGACAAAACTGCCGAGTTCTGTTGACGTTATGTCGACGGAACTTGGTGGTAGTGTAGAAGCAGGTATAGTTTTGTCGACAAAAGTCCGCTTTTGTTGACAAAACCCTGTAGTCTACACACACCCTTGGTGCCTTCCCCTTTCTTCTTCTTTTCCTGACCTCCTTCCCTCCACACAAGCCTCTTCCCCATATTTTTCCATTTCTCCTCCTCTCCGCACAGCACAGCACCAGCACAGGCCCTACCTGGCTTCTGCTTCCACTTTGTGAGGTTGCTGGGGCCTTTTTGAATCCCGCAGACACCGGCCATGATGTCAGGACGCCACCTCACGCCAGCATCCTGGCGGCTGCCAGCGTCCTGCCCTCTGGCTTGTGCCCAGCTTCCTCGTGCCGGAGCTGGACGCAGGCAGCTCAGCACTGAGAATTGCCATACTTTCACTTCCCCGGCGGCGCTCTGCTCCTCCACTGGCTGGCGGATCGAATGGGGCCACACCACCCGTAATGCAGGCTTCGGCCAGCCCGTCACAACGGCCCACCAGGCCAATCCGCCTCTGCACTCACCAGCTGATAAAATCTATTCACCATGGATGAGCGGGCAAGTGTATTTGTTGAGCTCTGATGATGATAAAGGAAGAGGTCAAAAAAGATTTACTAATTGAGTCATTTTTAAAATACTTAATCTCAATTCCCTGGCATTTTAAGGTGTACCACCTTTCAAATTCCACCTCCCTCCAGTTCTTCAAGTTCGGGGTTACCACACAATAAAACGTTTTCCCTGCGCGCGCGCGCGCACACACACACACAAATCTAGCCAATCATCTTATGAAACAATATGCCTTCTCCACTTCCAAATTAGCATATCTGGGATTTGAATACTAAATTTAGTCAATGAATGTCTTCATCTCTTCCTTTAGCCTGTTTTGTACACTGAGGATGTGTCCAGACTATGCTGTTTTTTTTAAAAAAACTTCACCTGCATCTAGACTACCGCCGCATTCTTTTGACAGTAAATCAAAAGAACGCGTCCGTTTTGTCGACAGCGGTAACCTAGTTTTACAAGGAAGAATGCCTTTTTCAACAGAGATCTGTCAAAAAAGGCATGTGGACATGGGGTGGAGGTTGGGAGGGGGTTCTAATAAACAGACATCCAGGGAAAAGCCCTGGTGGACACTCCATCTGCAGGAAAAAACCTCTGTTGTTCCTGTCTGTAGCCATGTCTTAAAGGCACAGGCACCCTGGGCAGCAGTTGTAGCAGGAAGGCAGCAAGGGGAAGCCACTGACCACACAGCTCACCCTGCCTGTCTGCCAAGGAAGCATGGCACAAGCGCAAGACCCCTGAGTCCCCCAAGGACTTTTCAGGGAGCCATCCCACGAGCTTTCTAGGGGTACAAAGAGGCGAGTGCCAGACTGGTCAGGGCCTGAGGTCCTGACACTTTTGGAACTATGGGGAGAGGAGTAATCACTGCAGGCTCTGCATTCCCGCTGCTGCAATGCAGACATTTACGCCTGCATGGCCAAGGCGCTGGCCAAAAAAGGCCATCACCCCAGAACCTTGGACCAGGTGTGGGCCAAGGTAAAAGAACTGAGGCAGGGCTATATCAGGGTCCACGAGCGCAGCTCTACCTCGGGGGAACCACCTCACCACTGCGCGTACTTCCAGGAGCTGGACAGAATCCTGCATGGTGGGGAACACCTCTCTGCCCTGATTCTTGTGCAGTCTGGGTTGCACACACTCATCCAGCAATGCCAGGAAGTGGCTGAGGACAACCTGGAGCAGCAGCTGCAGGAGGAAGAGGAGGAGGAGGACCCCAACAGGAATCTTGTCTCCCTGATCCTGGAGCTGGTCCTCCAGATCCAGGAGGCCTCGCAGGCATCTTCTGACCCTGGTGAGGGAACATCAGGTGAGTGTGGTCAGGGTCTCTCACACAGAGCGGGGGAGGTGGAAGCACAGGGGATGTGGGCCAATCTGTAAGTCATGCTCTTCCTGGACAGCTTGCACCTCTCTGTCCATGTGCAAGCATGTTTGTTCCCAGAGCACATATGGGCAGGTGCTCACAGCTCGGGGAGGGCCCCACATGTGTCTGACCCTAGGGAGGGCTGTCATCCCCCCTCCAGGAACTGCGGGAAGCAGGCTGGTCATAAGGGCACACGCATGACACACACAGACCACCGCAAGTGTCACACCTAGCACTTGGACATGTATGCACAAGCGACACAACAATCGCTCCCGCAGACAGTGCTGTCATGGGTAGGGGATGGGTGGGTGTGTGGGTGGGGGCCATGGGAGACCCAAGCTGTTCTAGGCCCCTGTCCCACGTCTTGTGACCCACTGTGGCTGGACACTTCCCTGGGCTGAATGGTGTGTGTGTGAGAGAGAGAGGGGGGGGACATTGCCTTAGCCACCTTGGGGCCCTTGTGAGGCTGAGGCTGCTGGCCAGACCAGACATGGGCTTGCAGTGAGAACATTGCCATCCTTTGTACCAATGACTTACTGATCACAAGCAGGGACAGTGTTTGCATTCATAAAACTGACCACTTCTCTCTCTTCTCAACAGCTGGACCTGCTGGATCAGAGCACCATGCGACAACTGCACCACCACCCACCCAGTCCCATGCCTGCCGGGTCTATAATGATCTCATGCGGAGGCATGTTGAGTCCCTCGAACGGATGGAGGAGACCATGGCTGAAAGGACTCGGGAAGAGGCTTGGTGTAATGACCGCTTGCTGTAGGATTTCCTCCCTCAGTGACCAGCAATGTGTGGGAGTATCCGTGAGGCCACGGGTGTCCCAGGTCCTGTCCCCATTGCCACTCCTGCTCAGCCTGCCCCTGCCGCCCCCTCGCCCCCTGCTATCTCAGACCCAGCTGCAGCGCCCCCCCCCACCCGAGGCCCCACTTGACCCCAAGTACATTTAGGGCCACGGACCCGAGGTGGCAGACTTTTGTGGGCCACGTGACACCCTCAGCCCTAAACCTCCCTCCTCCAGGTTTACATCCCCCCTCCTTCCCAGTTAAAAAGACTTTGCTAGTTTAACAAGACAGTTTGTTTTTAAACATTTTGCGCACAGTTTTATATTGTTGCAAAAAGTTAATTCTTTGCACATTGTTTGATGGTTTGGTAATAAACATCATGTTTTTGACATAAAACCTGTGTGTGTACGTACGTACGTACTGTCTGGAGACTGGTGCAGGGATGGGTGGTGGGAGGAAAGGTCTTGCGCGGGCCCTGGCCACAGGCCCCATTGGGAAGGCCCTGGAGAGAGTCATTGGGCTCCTGCTGCGAATCTCTCACGAAGGGCCTCCCAGATGCGGACCCCCACCTGATGGGCTTGGCAGATGGCAGCTGTCCGGGGCTTCTCGAACTGCCTCCCCTCAACATCAGCCTGTCTCCCCCACTCTGGGAGGAAGGCCTCCCCTTTGCTGTTCACCAGGTTGTGGAGCATGCAACACACAGGCACCACCTCGGGGATATTGCGTTCCCCCATGTCGAGGCGAGTGAGCAGGCACGTAAACCTTCCCTTCACCTGGCCAAAGGCGCATTCAATCTGCAAGCGTTAAATTGATCCCTGCTCGTGTTTAGATGCCCAGTTTACAGCTTCATGAGCCAGGCATAAGGGGGGTACGCTGCATCAGCCACAATGCAGATTGGCATCTCCATGTCCCCAACAGCAAAGTTTCGCTGTGGGAAGAATGTTCCAGCCTGCGGTAAAGGTAGGAATTTCTGAAGATCTGGGCATCATATGCCCAGCCCTACCACACCACACAAATGTCAGTGAATTGTCCATGATGGTCAACCAGGGCCTGTAGCACCATGGAGAAGTAGCCTTTTCTGTTGATGTACTAGGCTGCTCGATGGGGCAGTGCATGGCTTGGGATGTGAGTTCCATCGAGCGCTCCTCTACAGCTCGGGAATCTCAGCCCAGCAAAGCTGGCCATGATGGTGTCCAGGTCTCCGAGGCAGACAATCCTGTTCAGCAGCTCCGAGTTGAAGGCTCTCATCACCTGCAGAAATAGACACATACAAACACACAGAGTAGGGAGTTAGAGGGGTTGCCTGAGTCCTTGGGAGGTGCCTCCCATCCTTTTTCCCCCCCACCTGACCCCAGGAATTCTCCCACCCTTCAGGCGGCTCCTCCCAGTAGTAGGGCAGGGTGCGGCCAGGAGCCCTCCCCCACTCCCACTCCATTGCCCCCCCTCCCTTTTCTGTTACACTCCCCTTACCCCGCATCAACTGTGTCTTCCCCCCCCCTCCGAAGGACTTACCTCCATCAACACGGCGCCAACAGTAGATCTCTCTACGCCAAACTGGTGTCCACCGAATGGTAGCTGTCGGGGGTGGCCAGCTTCCAGAGGGCAATAGCCACCCTCTTCTCCAGGAGGATGGCAGGACACAGGTGGGTGTCCTGTCGTTGCAGGGCAGAGGTGAGCCAGGTACAGAGCTCCTGGAATGTGGCCTTATGCATCCTGAAGTTTCAGAGCCAAGCCTGGTCGTCCCACCGCTCCATAACAAGCCGGTCCCAACAGTCTGAACTTGTCTCCAGCCTCCAAAATTGCCTCTCGTGGAAGAGGTTTGGTGGCAAGAACAGTGTTTCTGGAGCTCGAATAAGGGACTCAAGGCTGGGTTCAGAATCCAGACCTGGCATGAACATTGTGAAGGTCTCATGGAGTTGCAGCAGAACTTGAAGCATTACAGTGTGGGGCCATCGCCTGCCCAGGGGCAGCTCCAGTTCCATGGCAAAAAAAGGATTGTGAAGCACAAATCCTAATAAAAAAACCACACTGCTGTGGTGTCCCAGAAAGCAGGGCACTCAAAGCAAGCACTGCAAAAGCTTTGCTGTCCCTCTAGAGCAGTGGTCCCCAACCTTTCGAGGTTGTTGGGCGCCAGGGGGCGTGGCCGTTTGCCTGCTGGGCGCCAGGGGGCGGTGACACTTGCGCCCCGGGGGCAGCCCCCCCCCATAGCTGCATCCCCGGGGCCGGCGCTCCCCCCGCCCAGCACCGCGCGCCCGGGGCCGGCGCTCCCCCCGCCGCGCGCCCAGTGCCAGGCCAGCCCCGAGCACCTGGCGGGCGCATGGCACCCACGGGCACCATATTGGGGACCACGGCTCTAGAGGATAGGCAAGCCAGCTCCAGGAGCAGAGGAACAGCTGTTCAGGGGGGGCCCCTTTAAGCACATGACTGCAAAGAGGATGCTGCAGGACCCAGAAGTAAAGGCTGCCCCCATTCCCTGGCAGAGGTGCTTCCAAGTGCCCTTTTTTCGACAGTGTCCAGGCAGACTGGATCGTAAAAGCGGATTGCTTTTTTGATCCACTTAAGTGCAATCTAGATGCTCTTTTTTAAAAGAGGCTTTTTTGAAAGTGTCTTTTGAAAAAGCCTCATTCGAAAAAGGCGTGTAGTCTAGATGTAGCCTGAGGGAGATGTAAAATCTTAACTTTCCATTTAAAACACAAACGGCTCAATTAAAAGCAAATTATAAAACAACCTGGGTAAAATATACGTCCATAAAATCATCAATTTTTGGACATGTTTCAAAAGGGTTTCACATTAACACACCTTTTCAGTCAATTTCACAGGGTATCACCCACCCCGTCAAAGGGTCTATATTTGCAGTCAGTTATTTTTTACACTGATGTGGTTGTATTTAGTCTATCTTATCTTTACCTAATTTCCAATTATACTTAAAATTAACCACACAGATTTTACATTTAGCCATTTGTTTTCCTAACATTTACCTTCAAGCCTAGTATTCCTGAAGAATCAGTCTAAACTCTTGAGGTTCCTAATCATCTCTTGATACGTCCCACTTAAAATAGCCACATCATCGACAAAAGCCAAGAACATAATACTTTTCCCTTGAATGCTGCACCAAAAGCCTTCAGTCTCCAACTTAACCTGCAAAGGCTCAATGGCTGTATTAAATATTGGAGATAAGGTGTCTCCTTGGTTGAACCCACTCTTTATTTTAATGGACTCGGTGCACTTATCGCCCACTCAAACCCTAGTGATATGATTACTGTAAAGGTCCCTAACAATATCTGTAAATCCCTCATTAATCCGAAACCTCTTAAGGTCCATGCCCTATTGAGTCAAATACTTTGGCCAATCTACAGAAACAATAGCCAACTCCTGTCCATTTAATTTAGCCCCTTCAATTAAATTGTCTAAAATGATTGAGAAAATATATAACTGAGTATTGTTTGTCTTGGAGCAATGTCTAGTTTGACACTTAAGAGCTCGAAAAGGTCTCAATAAGGTGGCCTGAAGTATGGTGATATTTAAATATGGCTAGAGATCATTAAAAATCACTAGGTTTTAGCTTTTGAAAGATTAGAAAAAGTTTTCTGCGATATTTAAAATTCTAGATTGTATTGCTATGTTGTCTTCAATATGAGAGGAGACTTGCAATGAAATCAATTATGTAAACTTAGAACAAATCAGAAATACTGTTTGATGGGCATAGCCCATGGAGTTGAATTCATTACTACAAGAGGCTATAGTAAAATATGGGAGATAAATTTAGAAAAGGACTCTTATTCCTGGTGTTTGATGTTCATGCTAAAATAAGAGTGGTAATTTTGTAACTTTAAAAACAATGAATAGTCCTGTGGCACCTTAAAGACTAACAAAAATATATAGTATTTGAACTTTCTTGATTAAAACACACTTCATAGTCCTTTGTGATGATTATATATAAAGAATCAAGAAAATATATTTTAATTTCAGAATAGCTTTCCTGTTGCAGCAGAGGCTAGAAAGATCTATGTGAACTAGCCGGGAAGTTCCATTTTTGAGAAGGCATATATGCCCAATGGTATTGCTTATTGGACATGTTGAATAAACTTGAAATCTTTGCCTTACTTGTGTATCGGGTGAAAACCTTTGGGATATTTTCTTTTTCTAAGTTTTACTGTTCTAGTCTGGCATTCTTTGTGTAATTTCTAGAAGAATGCCCATGTGTATCTCTGCCTTAATTCATCGGTTATTTGCTTTACTTGGATTAGGCAACATGTTGCAGTTGCTGTAATAAAGGATCCTGCCATAGCAATTGTATCGTTGAAAGAAAATGGTTGATCACTTATACCTAGTACAGGAGGCGATCTGTTCCTGGGGAAGCGTCGCAAGTTGGGGGCGTCGTAACTCAAGCCCTCATTTACGATCAGCACCATGCGCCATCAGAAATGCGGGCTGAGGATGTAAGTCATGGGGTGTAAGTCAAAGGAGCCCTTTTCGCACTTTCAGCCATTTTTGTTAGTGTGGGGGGTCGGAACTCAGGTGGTCATATGTCGGGGGCCTCCTGTGGCTGACTCATGGCCTTGAACATCACCTGTTTTTATTAAACATTCATATTCTGCCATCCCTAAAATATTTCTAGCCTACTCTTCTGTTGTCACAACAACAAGAAAGCTCTTGTAATGGGAAAATATTATATCAGTATAAAATTTTGAAAGGGTCATTTTTATTCTCTCTCCTAGAGTGCGTCTTCACAGCAGAGCTTAACTCGAAATAAGCAATGTCAATTGTGTAGCTTATTTTGAAATAGCTTATTTCAAAATTGGAAGTGTCTACACAGCACTTATTTTGAAATAGCACACTCTTCCTCCGACTTCCCTTACTCCTTGTACAATGAGGGTTGCAGGAGTCCTCCAGCTTGACAGTATTTTGACATCACATCAAAACAGTTGCCTGCTATGTAGATGCGGACTACATTATTTTGAAATAATATTTTGAAATATTTTGAATTGTCCAAAATTTAGAAGTTTCAGTTGACATGAAGTCAGATTATTCAGTAGGAATAACATTGCTATTAAATCAAAGTGGGATGTGAGTTTGGAATTAACAAAGAGATGTGGAACTTTTAATATAAATAATTGGAAATGAACCTTAAAGAATGCTTGCTACTCTGCTAAATGAATGTGTGAGGAACATCTTTAAATAAAAAAGAACCAATAAGGTCTAGCAATTGAATATATATCAGGCTCACTGTCTAGAGCTTTTAAATTCTAAAGCTGACTTAAGATGCTAATGTTTTTGCCAAGACTACTTATCAGGTATGTGCATTGGTTTGTCTTACCACCCTCCAAATTACAAAATTTCATTTAAATTTTAACACATAATATTGCATTTACACGATGAAATGCAGTTGTTGATTGTGAACACTGAAGCACATCCGTAAAGTTGTGTTGAGGTATAAATATGCTTTGTTATAGTAATGTAAATATTTCATATCACTAAAGGAGTTCTCCCTCATACCATGATGGTTCAAATCTATACAGCATTGTTTGAATATGTATGGGTTTTGGTGTGTTAAGTGATTAATACACTTTAATATTCATTATGCTACTGATACAATCAATTCAGTGGCAGATTTTGAACCTGTATGAGAATATAAACAAGGATTCTTTGAATAGGAAGCTATTGCTTTGTCTAGTTTGAAACTGCTAGGTCTTTTTTCCTAGCTAAGAGGCAGGCCAAAAGTTTGTTTTAGATTTTTTTCCTCCCACAGTACGGCCTGTTAGTCTGCAGTTATGAATGGTAACTGCACTGATGTTGCTTCTCAGTGTTCTGTTTCTGTTAGATGTAGACAAAGGCTATGTCTACACTGGCAGATGTGAAGCTCTGGCAATTACAGTCTGTCACAGAGCGCTTCAGGGAACCTGCTGTTGCGAGTCCACATTGTGCTTCTTGTCACAATGGAACATGTCCACCTGAGCTGCTCTTGTACTGCCACTGAGAGCAGTGCATTGTGGTAGCTATTCCACTTGCAGCAGAGTGCTTTGGAAAGAGTTTGCAATGCTTCATGGGGTAGTCAGCATCACATGATGCAGGTTTCCCAATCCCATTGCTCTATGGTCATCCTACTATATTGACAGCTGCTTTTTAATAAAAGTCTGGGCAAAGGGGGGAATGTGAGACAGGGAGTATGTATATGGGGGGAGACAGTGAGTTTTGGGGATGTCAGCATGCTGTCTTGTAAGTTCAGACTGTGGCAGGAAACAACCAGTCTTGAGGCAGTGAGAGGAGGAAATCCTGGCATCTCAGCCCCTCTCTCCTTGTCTCTTTCTATGGCTCTTAGCACAGCAATCTCTCTCTCACACATAGGTGCCTGCCTCTGCATGCAACCGCAGGAGCATTCCACCTGAATGGTTTGCTCTGTGTTGGGAGCAAATCAGAATAGCATGCATGCTGTCCAAAATGGAGCTCTGAAAGGGGATTTCTGCATGACTGTGGGGCAGACAGAAGAGTTCAAAACAAGGAACAGAGGGAACTTGAGGGAATTAGAGTCCAGGTAGAACACAGGAAACAATTCAAGTGTCCATACTTGCACCCTAGGGCTGTATCCAGAGCACAGCAAGCTCTGTGCTTTTTGTTGTGATGGTTTACTTATCGTGCAGCAACTGTGGAGTTAGTGCGCATGAAGTGCCTTGCCAGTGTGGAGAATTCAAGAGTTACAGTGCTGGGATCTAATTTACTGCACTGTAACTTGTCAGTTTAGACTTGGACAGGGTCTCTGAAGGTTATAAATAGAACCCTTACCATTCATAAGGGGAAAATCTTTTGCAGATCCACAGCAACCTGCATGGTGATAGGCAGTCTGTGAGAATGGGGAGCAAGATGGAATATCAGGCTTTGTCTACACTATGAGATAAGGTCAGATTTATTAAGGTCAGGGTTTTTTAGCACCCGATTTTGTAAAGTCAAAGGTGCATGTCCCCAGTGTGTGTGAGTATTAGACATACTTCAGAGTAGCACATCGCCTGTAGGGAGGCTACCATCAGCTTCAAAGGTGATGCACCATGGGTAGCTATTCTGCAGTTCCTGTCACCCTTTTGCATTTTGGATTATGCATGCTGGAACCAAAACTGTGTGCAGTGGGTAGTTCTGGGTATATGCCATCAGTGTCCCAGTATTTCTCCCCTCTCCTCTGCTTGAAAGCAAGGGCAAACAGTCTTTTCATGACCTTTTTCCCCTTGGTTATCTGTGCAGATGCCATAGCGGGTTAAGTATGGAATCCATCATGAAACCTGTTCAGCCGCAAAGTATTATGGCAGTCATATTAACTGTGGTGTGCTTTATGCTGGAGCATATCCAGAGTCCGCTGGAACAAGGAAGCATCACAGGAGCAAGTAACATACTCTTCTGTGAAGCACTTGAGTGGACTGGCAAATATATTTGATCCTCTTGACACAGTGGAACGCTGGTTCTGGTGCTGTGAGACGAGCACAGACTGGTGGGACCATACATTGGTGCAGCTATATGGCATGATCAGCAGTGGCTGCTGAACCTTTGCCTGCCTAAGGCCACTTTCATGGAAGTTTGCTAACTGCTTCCTCCTACCCTGAAGCACAAGAATACCAGAATGAGACCCACTCTGACAGTGGAGAAGCAAGTAGCAGTAGCCCTGTGGAAGCGTATATCACTGAACAGCTAGCTAGCAGTCAGTTGGAAATCAGTTCAGAGTGAGGAAATCTACAATGGGGGCTCTTATGATCCAAGTAGCCAAGGCAGTCAATATCTTTCTGCTGTGAAGGGTAGTGACTCTGGGAAACATGGATGACATAGTGGAGGGCTTTGCCGCGATGTAGTTCCCATGTGGTGGGGCAAAAGATGGAATGCATATATCCCTATCATAGCACCTGACCATCTTGCCAAAGAATACATACATTTCAAGGGATACTTCTTGATGGTGCAGCAGGTGCAGGTTGATCACAAGAGCTGTTTCACTGACATCAAAGTGGGATGGTCAGGAAAGGTGTATGATGCATGCATCTGTAGGAACTCATGCCTCTTCAGAAAGCTGGAAGCTGGAACTGTCTTTCCAGATGGGAAAATTACTATTGGAGGCATTGAAATGGCAATAATGATTCTTGGACACCCAATCTATCCCTCGCTTCATGGTTCTCGAAGCCGTACACAGGGAGGTTGGACTGCAATAAGGAGAAGTTAAACTACAGGCTGAGCAAGGTCAGAATGGTGGAAGAATGTGCTTTTGGACATTTAAAGGGACCGTTTTGCAATTTACTGACTAGGTTAGACCTCAGAGAAAGAAACATTCTCATTGTTTTGGCAGCCTGCTGTGTGCTCCATAATATTTCTGATAGAAAATTATTTGGTGAGGGAGGGGGCTGAGGCATAGCATCTAGTTGGTAATTATGAGCAGTCAGACATCAGGGCAATAAGGAGAGTACAGTGAGGAGTATTGCAAATCAGAGAGGCTTTGAAAAATAACAAATGGTCAGACAGTGATACAAGAGTCATGCATGATGCTGCTCTATACTGTGGCCTGTCCCTGCATTAAGTGTGATCTTACTGTTATTCTGACATCCCCAAAAACTCTCCCACAAATTTGGTTATGTGGGCGTGGCATGCAATGTGCATGGTATTGAGAAGCAGTCCAGACAGTACAGAATGAAAAGTTTTCTTCATGTACATGTAATTCAGTGTCAGCCAAGATAGTCATGTTGTTGTAAGCAGTTTCCTAATTTGACATTTGAATTATGGCTTGAGGCATGATAGTGTGATTTTTTTATTTTATTTTTTATTTTCTGGAAGAAGTGCATCAGTAAGATGGAAACATTTTCTATTTCTGTCTTTCACCAATGGTATACTTAATATTTTAAGTGTGTAGCGTCCATCATAGTAATTTCATTGACCGTAATGAGTTATCTTTCACTTTGTCCTTGAGTTTATTCCTCTCAATGTTGGACATCTAAAAGGCATATCTTATACTCAGTAACCTCCTGGAATTACCCCATCATTCTTCACTTAAATGTTAAGAAACTGTCATATCAAATGATGGTTTGTTTTAGGTAGTGCCCAGGCACATGACGTGCAACCACTTTAGTTGTGTTGAAACACATAAAAATTGTGTGCTGCATTTTATGACCTTGTCCTTGCAACTCAGCCTTTTTCTTCAGATGCTTCTCAGCTATGTTCAGCTGGTTTGCAATTGCTTTTCCTTTTCATGGTTGAGAATGTTACACATTTTGCAAAAGACTTTGTTTTCCTCTGTCTTCAAATGCCTCTTCAGGAAAGTATCTTGTTTGTCTTTTGCTGCTTTATTTGCAAAATGAGACTAGTGGCAATTTTTTGGGGTAAAATTAATGCTATCTGTCAATGTGATCTGGTATTTTATTGTCATTTTTGGTTAATGACCATTTTGTGCAATATTGCAGTATTATAGAGAAAATTACATAGGTGCATAATTCTCAGGGTTATAATTATGTGTGTTTTTTTTAATAAGTGAGACATCTTCTAATCCATCCTTTGTCCTCTTAGTGACACACTGCTATTGGACCTCCCATTGTAATGGGTTGGCAAACTTTCTCTGTGAACAATAGGAAAATCTCTTACCTGAAAATTTCCTTCTTTCTAGTGGGGAAAAAAGTTCACAGATCTAACTCATCCAGTACAAAGATTATTAATTTGAGGTAGAATGAAACTATTGTACTGATTTGTATTTTTTATTTGTGGGCACAAATGTATATATTTTTCAGTAGTTTGGGTGGAATTTGAAGTTGCACTGAAATAGGAAGTCCTTATATGATTTATTCTTAAAATAATTTCTGAATTAAGCTTTAATGAACTTAGCTCTACAAAGCAACTTTGGAAATCTCAGACTTGCTAGCTGGTTGGGTTTTGAGGATTGTGGCTACTTGCAGTCTGCCGTGACTGGTTTCTGCCTCCAAAGAGTTGCAAACATTCGAGAGACCAGTTTTAATGGCCTACAGACTTTTCCTTATGTCCCATTTCTCTTTTTACCAGAATATAATGGAACTGCACTACAAACATTTGCTAGTGTAGCTTTGTATTTTAGTGGTGGAATGTTTTTAGTGGTGATATTTCAATAGTATAGCTGCAGTTTATGCTGACAAATATACCTTGTGCCTGTGGAGCTTATTTTGCCTGCCAAACTAGAATAAATATTTGAGTGTTTGCAGGTTGGATTGTCTTAAATCAAAGTGGTTTTAATTACCCAGAGGGAAACCTTGATTAAAATAATCAATTTGAATTTTTACATTTGTAATTTGTATTATTTTTCTAAAGTAGGGATGGGGAACTTTTTTTCTGTCAGCGCCTCTAACCCACATAAAAAAAATCTGTCATGGGTGTGACAGGCCAGTAGGGTGGAGACTCGGGACTTCCTCTCAAAGCGGGATGGGTCAGTGCTTGTGCTGTGCTCCAGTCCTGCAGAGCTCCAGCCCTGTGGGCAGAGAGGGGAGGAGGATTGGGCCTTGCCCTAGGCTCCAGGATGGGACCAGAAATGAAGGATTTAGGGTACAGGAGGGGACTCTGGGATGGATCAGAGAGTTGGGGTGTGGGAGTGGCTGAGGGCTCCAGATAAGGGTGCAGGCTCTGGGCTAGGGCAAGGGATTTGGAGTGCAGGAGGAAGTTCAGAGCTAGAACGGGGATTAGGGTGGGATTCTGGCTTGGACGGTGCTTATCTCAGGCAGCTCCTAGTCAGCAGTGCAGTGGGGCTAAGGCAGGAATTGACTACCTGATAACACTAGACTTATTGGGTAGTTGAGTCACTATTTGACTACTTGCTTCCCCCCCTTGCTGCCTCTGTATCAGAGGCGGGCGGAAGGGAAGCAAAGCAAAGCAAAGCAGGAGTTGGTACTCGGGGAAGTTGGCTTAAAAGCTGGGGGGAAGCAGGAGAGGCCAGATGCATCAGGGGTGACCTGGAGTTTCCCGGCTCATACCACCCCTGGAAGCTAACCCTGCTGTGGCTTGTGCCCAGCTCCTACTATATTTAAATTGCAGAGCCTCATCAGGGGTAGCAAACACACTCCCCTCGTCCCCCCATTGACTGATCGATTGGTTGATGGAAATTCCATCGACTACTTGATTAGCTAATTAACTGCCACTTAACATCCCTAACCACTATACAAAGATCTCTTGTATATGAAAGAGTACATTTGTTATCGAGATGCCTGTTGTGGGCCCACTTGTCCTGCTCGCATTTTTCTGTGATATCAGTGTTGTATGGAGAATGATCTGCAGCTGATGTCAGAAACCAGTCCATTATAATTTACCTGACTACATGTATATTTGGTTTTGCTTTGCCATACTGCATGTGAGCCCTTCTGAACTGATTTGGAATGAGCAAGGGATGATGTGCAGCTAGCCTTCACATGTGAGGCTGGCAAGAAGGAGAATCCCATGTGTGGCTATGGACAAAGACAGACAACATCTCTCATCATGACTATCCTCTTACCAAATTTAATGTCAGTTCAACAGTTCTGCGCTTCTCTAATAAGCCTGCTGGAAATTAGCTTGAAAAGCTCTGCAGACAACACAATGAAATGTAGACCTCATTAAATTGGAAGCCTGCATCCATTCTTTCCTGTCCCAGCCCTTGTCTTCAGCCAGTTGTCAACTCCTTTCCAATCTTTCCTGTTTTGGTGGTGGTAAGAATTTTTTCAGAACCAAGGATTCAGATTGAGGGTTCACAGAATCATAGAAATGAAGCAAGTGCCTTATTTGACAGACTAGTGGGTCATCTAGCCTAGTTTCCTGTCCGGTAGTGGGTAATGCTAGTTGCTTCAGCTAGAGGGGGATTCCTATTATGGAATAACCCACCCATCAGGTATAGATGGAAATGGGTAATTAGTTACCTGGTAAACGTCATCCTTATTGGATGAGGTTTACTGGTAATTGGTTAACTGGTGGCCTGGAGCAGCCCCCTGCCATGCCATGGGTGTGGAACTGCTCCAGCCTGATCGGGCTTACTGTGGGCAAAATCCCGGTTAAACAGTATGTTTAACATTCTGTTTAACTGGATAATTTTTTAAATTGTGATATTACATGAGGTATTTTGTAATGCATTTAATTATGTAATCGTGTAACCACTGAAAAATGTCAGTGGTTACACAAGGATGGGAGGGGACAGGCGGTTCCCACCTGCAGCCCCATGCTGCTGCCCCTGTAAAGCTGGCTCCCTGCATGCACTGGCTCTCGCCTCTCCCTCCACTAAGGGTGTTAAAATGCGATTATCTGGCTAATCATATAATAGATACAGCCAGCCTTCCCACCCACCCCCTTCTGCCTCTTCATGCCTTTGCTACTAGGTGCCACCTGAGGGTGGTCTCTGAAGAGAAGGAGGTTATATTGCTGACAATAAAATTGTCACTCTTTGCTTGGTAAATTAGTGTAGTCACTTCCCTCATCTAGAATTGTGCCTTATTTTTGGTGAACATAGTATTCATCTATAGAGCTGTATGGATAACCATGGAAACTAAATTCTCCTGTCCACAGGATAGATACAGCATGGGTAACAGCATTGTATACGTTTCTGTTGCCTTCACCAGGTTTTTTTTCTGCCCACAACTAGAAAGACTACAAGAGTTAAAAGATTAGTGTGTCTGTCCATTTTGTCTTTGGCAACTCTGTCAACCAGTGAACTAGTAAAGCAGGGTTGGTCAACCCGTTACAGGCGAAGAGCCAAAATAGTGGTGGATCCAGCGCAAAGAGCTGAGGGGAAAAAAGTTGTTGAGGGGGAAAAAAAACCCACAGAAACACGCTGCTCCTTTCAGAGCTGTGGGTGAGGGAGATGCCATTTTTTCTTTGAAGAGCCGGGGGTTGGCCACCTCTGTAGTAAAGCATCTCAGTATCACAGAATTTTCTTTATTATGACTAAAACAGTTGACTAGTTGACTACTCAAGTATAACAAAGCTATAAAGAGTTTTTTTTTAACATAAATATACATTGTTTCTGTTTCTAAGGAAGAATACTGTCATAGTTACTGTAATACTTTTGGCTATTGTATGAAATTTCAAGAAATTTGTGGGAAAATAAGCATAATAACTTTGCTGAAAATGTTTTCTTTTCTGTAATAGCTGTACTATTTTTGAATAATTTGAATCCAAAGAGTTAAACCGTGACTAATTTTTACTGTAGAGATGTGGACTGGTGTGTGAGTGGGTGTGTGTATATCTGTATGAACCGCGGCGAGCCCCGCTCGCCAGTCACGCTGTCCGGCGATCTGTGCATGTGCAGATCGCCCAAACCCGGCTCTTACGGATTGCAATCTACTCGCCATGGGGGAGTAGATTGCATTATTTGTCGAGCCCTGTATATAAAAATAAACGTATATATCTTCATTTTTGTCTTCATGTAGCAGAGTACAGGTGGTCTGGACATTTTAACAAAAAACGTGTACTTTGTTCCATGCTTTGTAATCGTTAATCTTCTCAGGAGGTAGTTTTTGTTAGAAATTGTATTTAAAAGTATTCAGGGCTGCATAAGCAAGTATTTTTTCGAATAAACTTACTTTTATTTTTTTAACAGGTCCCTTCACAGATGTCGTCACTACAAATCTTAAGCTACGAAACCCATCAGATAGAAAAGTATGTTTCAAAGTGAAAACCACAGCGCCTCGTCGATACTGTGTGCGGCCCAACAGTGGGATTATTGATCCAGGATCATCTGTAACTGTTTCAGGTAAAAACATGATTATTCAGCTTTACGGTTCTGATTCTCTTGTTAAGTTACTACATGAAACAGCTAGTTGTCCCTTACAGAAACTATTCCATAGCATCATTAACTACAATTTTTGTAAAGGGTTGTTAATAATGAAATTGTTTGTATAGTGTCTTTTAGTTTGGTTAAGCTTGCAGTTGCCTTCACAATAACTTGTACACCAAAAATTAATATGAAAATGAAGATCCTGGATACAGAAATATTTAGCTGCCCGTTACAAACTACTATGTTTCTGATTTAATTAGGACAAGTTAACACATTCAAATGACACTTTCTATATAGATGTGTGTGACTTAAAAGAAAAAATGTGGGGCAAGATTAAGGATGTTAAAGACTAGTTGACTATCTGATAAGCATTGCTTATCGGATAGTTTTTTGACTGGTCGATAGGCACTCCCCAGTTGATCCGTTGATCCCGGGCTCCCCGCAGCATTTCCTGGGGAGCCCGGAGTCAGCTGGGGAGTCTTCAGCTGATCCTGGGCTCCCTGCAGCTGCTCCTTTGAATTGCGAAGATGCATGGTTCAAAGGGAGAGTCGCAGAACAGCTGATCCGCAAATCAACTGTTCAGCATTTGTCCCTTTAAACCACGCATCTGTGTGATTCAAAGGAGTAGCTGCGGGGAGCCCAGGGTCAGCTGGGGAGTCCCCAGCTAACGCTGGGCTCCTAGCAGCATGCACCGTAACATGCAGCCCGGGATTAGCGGGGAACTCTGAGTCCCCTGCTGATCCTGGGTTCCATGGCTTTGAAATGCACAAGAGACCCCGCTGGGGACTCTCATGAATTTCAAAGAAGGCACCCATGTACATCCCAGAGTCAGCGGGATTTCCCGCTGGCCCCTGGCTGTAAGCGGAGTTCTGCAGGAGTTCCCCATTCCTCCTTTGAAATGTACAAGAGCTCCAGTGAGGCTTTTGTACATTTCAAAGGAGGAATGCAGAAGTGTCTATCCACTAGTCAATGGAAATTCCATCGACTAGTCAATTAACCGCATTTTAACATCCTTAGCAAAGATAAGATTATGCAGTAAGAAAGGAAATGGGAAGGTGGGATAGTGAGGGAGACTGAATTACAGTTCCTTGCAACAGTTACCCATGATGTATATGGAACCAAAAGGGGAAGCTAGAAAGGATCAGAGAAGAATTGATGATACCCTTATCTATAATTCACCCCCAGTGTAGTAAACATCAATTTATGGCTGTGAAGTAATTTCACTGTATTTAATATCTGATATGGTTAATTGTTGCTTTAAACATTAGATGAAAACTTTTTGATTAGACTGTAGTACATACCATATTTCAAATGATTAAGTAGATCATATAATTAGCCCAATCACAGTGTTACAAATCCACTGTTCTGTAATTGTTTTTTATATTATTTAGCTTGCCAAATGCTTTCCATTATAAAAGGCTCTTGGTCTTTTTAAAGAAGCTTTTACATGTCCATAGCTTGCAGCAGGCCTTTGAAATTGAGCAGAGGGAAAGCTGTATGGCCAGTTGGCTCTTTCTTTCTCCCATGAAAATTTGTTTGGCTTGATTTGGGTACTTTAAAAAAAAAAATTACCATTGCCTTTCTGCTGCATGTGTTGTCAGCAAAAATAATTGGACATATGTATCTTAATCTAAGACTAGGTCCATATTTCTGCCAAAGCAGTAGCATACAGTACAGAGAATACTGTGAGCATGCAGTCTCCCCAGGACCTGGGAAAAGGGCTTGAATCACCCACAAGTGAGCAAAAGGCTCTTACAGCTCATCCCACTGTTTTTTGTGAGGCCACCAGATGGGAAAGGAGTTGCCCCATCTCCAGTGAGGGAAGGGTTAGAGCCAGTTTGATGCCTTCTGACCACTTCCATGGAGCACCATATGGGTTCAACTTATATGTCTCCTAGACTGCCTTGGATATTTGCATGTTGTAGGGAAGTAATCCTTTGGTAGGGGGTGCTGTAGACTTGGGTAGAGCTGTTCAGGTTCCTATCTTGCTCTCCTGTCTGAGACTTCCACAGTAAGCAGGAAAGCTGTCACTGGAACAGCCTGAGCTGCTATTTTTTCCTCCTTGCACTGTGGCAGGAGCGACTGGAGGAGCTGCTGAGAAACAGCAACAGGGATGTGAGGAAAAGAGATGCTTAAAACACTCCTGATTAACATTGGTGATTATCTTGCGACTGCTTCAGGAGTGGCTGAAGGAGGTGGCGGAGGCTGATTCAAACAATTGTGTTTAAAAGTTTCTGGTTGCGGTCTAGGGATGTTAGATATTGATTAATTTAATAATAGTGTAACCACATAACATTTTAGCAGTTACACAATTATTCGATAGTCCCCAGGGGTGGGGTCAGCAGCCAGCATGCTCCTGGCTCCACTCCTAGAGGCAGCAGTGTTGGGTGGCAGTAGCCCCTTCCATGGGGGGCCTGAGCTCCATGCAGAGAGAGGCTACGCCGGCATCCTGCAGAGCAGCCTCCCTTCTTCCCCACCCCTGCTGCTGTCTCTTATAGAGAGGCAGCCGCATGAGGGGAAGGGAGCAGCTCCACAGGAGTTGATACACGTGGGCAGCCAGCTTGAAAGCTGGCTTTCTGTGTGTACTAGCTCCTGCCTGCCCCCTCTCCCTCTGTGCTGCTGCCTCTTTGATACAGAGGTAGTGGGGAGAGAGGAGGGGGAGAAGGGAGGGAAGGGGGAGCGTGCATGCAATTGATAGGATTAACCAATAAGCTCTGGCTTATTGGTTAATCATGTAGTCAACTACACGTTGACATCCCAAGAGCAGTCCATGGAGCACATTTTTTTATTTATAGTCAAATACAAATTTTCAGCAGTTGCCCAGGAGGAGAACAAGCTGAGCCACTTATGCAAGAGAGAGATCAGAGCCCATAAAGCTTCTTCAGTGATTTCTACATCTAGACTAACAGTTTATGATTGAGCTAGAGTGTTTCATTGAGAGACTTCTTGAATCAAAGATTCTCTAGGTTCATCTACTTTGTTTAAAAAAAACAACAACCCGAATGCAACCTGTGGTAGGAGTTTGAAAGTTTGGGCTCAAGCTACAGGCTGCACAGATAACGGAATCATACTGGTGGGCTGAGAGTGATTGCTTCAGGATTCCGCTAGAAAAGCCCCACTGGTTAATGTGTCCCAACTTTTGAATAGGGAGTTAATCATTACTTTTAATTCATTTAATATATGCCATATTGATTTTTGAATTGTGCTAGTTTTTAAATGAGAATGTCATGTGGTGTTGAAGTCAAAGAAATCCAAATGTGTATGTTGTTTTATATATTTTATAGTATGTCAACACAGTTACCTTTCTCAGCTATACTTGAAATCTTGTCAAAGAAAGATATGTTCATTTGACAAGACTAATTTTCCATTCAGTTATGTCAACTACTATATTGCTTTTTAACTCTACTGATAGTGTGGCATAGCAGTCATTCTTTTTTTTTGCCCAGGCTTGATATTATGCTAATTGGCTTATAATTACCTATGTTATCTGATTAATCTTATGAATATGTTAACACATATTATCTTATCCACTTTCCAAGACGTATTGAAAACATTAATGATCCATAAAGTTTTTTGGTTAACTGTGGATTTTGAGGTATTAATACAGGTTTCTTTTGAAGTAGGCAAAGGCCAGTGGGCCAAGTTCTCAACTATTAATTTTTGTTAGATCTTTTTATATAAAAGTTTTAACTGCAACTCTGTCAGAGATTTTGATTTAAGTAAGATTAAAATGTGCTTTAAAAAAAAATCTAAACACAAATGTCTTTCCTTCTCAGTTGCTATAGTATGTCGCTTATTGTTTTAATCGTATTAATTTCTCAGTTATCCAGGGAAAAACAGGGTGGTAAAATTTGATTTCTTTTAAATGTAGAAACAAGAAATACCAACTCTCATTTTTGGGTGTTAAGGAGGTAGGCAACAGTCATTCAGACTTCTGTGAAGCAAAGATTACTTTTTCACAAGTAACGAAAGCACATCTTCCCCACCCTCCATTTCAGTTTACAAGACATTGGTGACCTAGAGGATCCATCCTATGGAAATGCTTTTTACATACTGTTTTTTTTAAGTTAGCATTTTGATCTTAGGTATGGAATAGTGTAGAATTTATTGGTAATGAGCATCACAATAGAATAGGCCAGTACTTGTTTCTTTACTATTCTCTCCAGAGAGAGAGAGGAAATCTGGCCTAGCTAACCTCTGTCTTCAAAAAACTCCTTAGACTAGATCTTGAATGTAGCGAAAATCGTGTGCATTTTGAGTCTTTTATTGTTAACATTCACTTAAATGGCAAGATGTTTCTGACTGTTTCCTAAGATAGTTCAGTGTGTATTACAGGGAAAATAAAAATGGATTGAGGAAAACTAAACTTAAAATCTTAAAATGTCTTAAATATTTTCTGGTACTGGCAGAAACTAAAAAAAAAAAATCTGCCTGCTTGTAGTGTTAGACCCAAACAGGCTATTAAAAATATGTGATTTAAGTGTTGAGAATTGTAGGATTTGTACACTTGTAAGATTTGTGTCTAGTTGATATCTTTTACTACAGTGTATTCTTCCCCAACCCATTTCCAACACTTCATTTGCATTGTGGCCAGTCAAGTGAGAATTGAATTGAAGCTAAAATGATTAATATGCTTGCACAGAATGATCAGTTTAAGAACCATGAATAATCTTATATGTTCTGTACAGTAATGTTACAGCCTTTTGACTATGACCCAAATGAGAAGAGTAAACACAAGTTCATGGTACAGACAATCTTTGCACCATCAAACACTTCAGACATGGAGGCAGTGGTAAGTAAACATATTAACATGAATATGTCCCCTGCTTAAAATTCAGTTTTTGCTGTAAAAGATAAACATATTATGTTCAAAATTTAGTAATTCTTACTCCAGAACAAAACTAATATATTTTCTGAAGAATTCTGACTACTATGAATAAGTGATCCAAGGTTTTGATTTACAAATGCATAATCACGTTATTCGAGTTTGTGACTTGCTTAATGAGGTTTGTTTGAAAGTTATTTAGGGGGGCTTGGTGAATATCAGGGAAATAGAATGTGAATGACAAGAAGATCAAATAATTATAGGTATTACCAGGGCTCGACAAATAATACAATCTGCTCGCCTGTGGCGAGTAGATTGCAACCCGGAAGAGCTGGATTCGGGCGCAGATCGCCGGACAGTGCGGCTGGCGAGCCCTGGGTATTACAGCATGAACTTTGCAATCAGTTAACTGGTCCATCTTGAGCCAGATTAAGCAGATTACAAACTCTATGTATTATGTATTTGTAATTCAAAACCTTGGATCATTTATTCATAGTAGTCAGAATTCTTCAGAAAATGTATGAGTTTTGTTCTGGGATTGCTCTGTCCTGGCTTGTGCCAAGTCCAGCAGCCCCTGTCCTCTCCCCCGGTCACCGCTTCTGCCTATATCAGGGGCAGGTGGCACCGGGGAGATGGTGCTGGGGGGAAATGGCTTTTAAGATGGCTTCCCCCAGCACCGGTTCCTGCTCCCCCACTTGCTGCCTCTGATACAGTGGCAGTGGGGGGGGAAGTGACTAGTCAACTCAACTATCCAATAAGCCTAGGCTTATTGGGTAGTCGACTACTTGTTTACATCCCTAACTCAGACTAGAGAAAGACAAAGGTCAGAAACCAGACTTTACAAAAAACTAAATATACTAGTCTCAGCAGTCTTGTACTGTATATTCGTTTAATAAGAAATTGAAGGGTTCATTCTGGCCTTTTTTCATCAGAAGCAGTGTTAATCCTCAAATGTTGTTAGACTCTCCAGAAGCTTTAGACAGAATCTGCCTCAGTGGAGCTTCCTGTCTGTTTTTGGTCCCAACCCTATACTCTTGGATCCTGGTTGCATGGATGATTGGTATGTCCAGAGAGGGTATAAAAATCCATTTCAAAGACATTATTTTAAATTAGCACCGTTAAAATACACTAGAGTAGAGGGATATTGAGAGTTAAAGCTACAGAAAATGTATCACTTTGGTTGTTAAATGCTTATATACTCCACAATTAAACGCCTCTGAGGGGGGAAAAAAGGAAGGGAAAGGGATTTTAATGGAATATGGCTTATTGAAACTCTGATTCTGTTTATCTATAATGCTTTCATCTCTTACACTAAGAGGTTCCTGAAATTATTGTAAGGCAGAAAACCTTATATCTATTTCCATCTCCATGGAATTATTTACATACACATAGCAAGAAGTATTGTTCAGTTTGAACTCTAACAGAAATTAATATTTGGAATAGCCTAGACTGCATGGAGTTTTATAAACATTTAATGTTACAGAATTTCTGCCCAAACTGTCACTGAGGAGATTGTCAATGTACGTTTTTGTCTTCCCTTTACCACTTTTTAAAAATAAGTTGATTAACATATTTTATTTTAAACTGGAAGTTTTAAAGGATATTCTGCCCCTTCTCTCTTCTACACATCACCATTAAATTACCATGTTCAAAGTGTTCACTTTGATTATTAAAAGTTATATTTTCGTCTTTTTTTTCTTTAGGCATCCTTTGAGCATAGTTATGACTATTTTTCTTTTTGGCAGGTGAACATCTCAATGTATTCCTCAACCAGTTTAATTCCAATAGAATTGAGTAATCTTAATGGGTTAATATTTTACTGTTTTAAATTTTGTTCCCTTTGAAATATTTTAATCTTCATTTCAGAGGGATTTGAGTTTTTGAGTATTGGGTCATTATTGTGCATTAAGGTGGCTCGAGATATACCCAGGCCAGAGCCAGTAGCTCAAAAACTGAGCAGTGGGAACAGCAGTGGGAACTCTGTGTCCCCACACAGCAGGAGACCCAAGGGCAATTATTTATTAAGATGCATATCTTCGTAGAACAAATTACAGATACATAACTTGGAAAAATGTTTCAAGGTAGAGGAACATGAAAGCCACCAGAAAGCTACACCTTTTGTCTGAGCTGCTTTTCAGTTTAGCTAGGATTGCAAGTTGCTTGGTATAAACTAAATTTGAAATTAAAATTTTAAATCTGTTTCATCAAAATCAAATGACCTATGGAGGAGGACACACTGTATTTACAATGGACATCCCAAAATTACCATTCTTCAACTTTTTATACATAAATCTATACTGTTAACTGCTGTTCGTGTATTCCAGGCTTTCAATATTAGATTAGTGTTGATTGATGCTTAGTAGTATTAGTGTTCTGAGATGCCTTTATAAGCATTCTTTATATTCTATTTGACAGATAAGTCAGTATGTAATAATCTTTTTCTTCATTAATATGGCCTTTTAACACTTATTTCTCTTTGGGAGTGATTTGACTAAACTTTGCCCCCTAGTGGACAAATGCAGTTGTTGCAGTTCTGCATCTTAAAGCAAATAAGGCCCATCTTTTTTTACTGTACTTAGAAGGAAGTCTTGTGACTTTTTTCAACTTAAAGTGCTTACTTAGCCATAATGGTGTTTGACAACAGGATTGTGTTAGGATAGTTGTGAATGCTTTCAAGAATTGCAGTAAAGACATCTGGAGCTCAGTAAATATAAGGCATATTTTAGGTGGCAGTATTTTAAATGTCAGTTAGGAGGGGAAATTCTAGCTTTTATTATAGTAGGGTATATTTGACAGCTTATTATAATTCAAAATGTTTCAGCTATTGTGAAATATTTCTAAAGGCCCAAAGAGTAATGAATTAAAAGCCGCGAAGACTTAGTCAGTCTAAAAATCTAGGATAATGAAAACGAATTTATTCATAGACTTCCAGGCTCGAAGGGATCAATAAGGCCATCTAATCTAATCTCCTTTAGTAATGTCATTATTGTGATGGAAGTTTTTGAATATACAGCTTCTCTCCGACTTACCAACTGGTTACGGACTAAGCAATTGGTCGTAACTCAGTTTGTTCGTAAGTCAGACCCCATAGAGTTACACGCGACCGTGCTGTTCGTAAGCGCAGATCGTGTTCGTAACTCGGGGTCTGCCATTTACGACAGTTTCGGTCATAACTGCGAACGGTTGTAAGTTGACCGTTCGCAACTCGGGGACCAGCTGAATAGGATCATATTAATGAGGATATAATGCTGCCATTATAAAATACACATTTTTCCTGTACTTTAGCAAAATGTCTTTTAGCTCTTTGCTATTAAAACAAGTTATTTCATAATGTTACATTCTGTTTTTTTCACCTTTATATCCAGACATTATGCACATCTCTAGCTTCTGTTATTCATTATAAGTTGTAGAAGAATGGAGATGCAAGAATTGATTAAAAGCTAGAGTCAGAAAATTGTTGCTGAAATAAAAGCAATATTCACACTTGGGTATTGAGAAGGTATAAAAGCAAATAATTTAAGAAGTGTTCTTTGGTTTGCATGAACCTTGCATGTTAAATAACATAAAAATTGTCATTTTAGTGGAAAGAGGCAAAACCAGATGAACTAATGGATTCTAAATTGAGATGTGTGTTTGAAATGCCCAATGAAAATGATAAACTGGTAAGTAAGAACAAAATAAGAAACTAATAGTGATGCTATACTAACCTTTTAAGATCTTTCAGCAATTTGTTTATCATCGATCGGAGTGTTTTTCAAGATGCTATGTACTTATACATTGTGCTGAATGTCCCACATACCAAAAGTAAGAAAATTATCAAATGTGTAATTTATCTTTTAAAAAATAGTATTTTTTTCTTATCCCCTAAACTCATAGTGTCCAACATGCTAGCCACTTGCTGCATGTGTCGATTTGGCCAGTTGTGTGGCTAGTTCGCTATAACAGTAGCTTTAGAACTGGTTGGACACCATGGCCCTAAGCACATTACTAGTTGGTTTTTGCAGTCTTTTCTATATGATATGGTTTCACAAAATCTGAACATACTCTTGAGAGAAATGTTTAGCTCTTTTTTTTTTTTAAAGCAATTGTTTACCTCTGTTGTAGTCTCCATTGGGGTTCCTTGTATTGTTACATCTCACAATAATGTAGTCGTTTAATATAAGAGTGCACTTGTCATCTCCCTTGAATAGACTTGGAAATAGGGTAAGGAAAAGAAATTTAACATCTATTTGACAAGTGTCCTTCCTTTTCATCTACAGCTTTTATTTCATATTCCCACCATTCTGCTGATGAACTGAATTAATTAGTATACAGTTAGAGACAAGGTAGGTGCGGTAATCTCTTCTAGTGGACCAACTGAAGTTGACCTGAAGAAGGGTTCAGTGAAACTAAAAAGCTTGCCCATCACCAACTGAAGCTGGTCCAATAAAAGGACAAAACACCCACCTTCTGTCTCTAATATTCCCGGGATCACCATGGCTACAAACTACACTAGCAAACATGAATGGAAATCGTTATATCCTGTTAAATCAACACATTGGTGTACAGTTGATGAGCTGTGCTAAATAAGTCTTTGCCTCACAGGACTAATACTCTCTGGGTATAGCTACTACAGTACAATACAAATTATGGGGTGGCCATCACAGAGGGTACAACATTTAGAATTGTGAGGTTTGAGAATATTGTAGGTAAATGTTGCATTCATTTTCAGACCTGATTCTAATTCTTTAATATTCTTAGCTATTTCAACAGATTGGGTAAAACAAAAGAGACTTTTTGGTATTATGTGCAACACTTTTTTTCATTCACTAAAACTGAATTTTAGTATTTTAATATTGATGAAAGTATTGATGTACTTTTTAAATAACTTTAATCAATTATTTCAGACATGTATTTTTGAGTTCAGTGTTCTTCAAAAAGGACATTCACTTGGATTTAGTTCAGCTGCTCTTGAGCCCCATGTCTGTCTTTCTGATTAGTAGTAAGGAAGGGAAATATGTGTTAGAAAGAGGCAGATTTTTGGCTACGTCTAGATTGCATCTCTTTTTCGGAAAAGGGATGCAAATTAGACGTATCACAATTGCTAATGAAGTGGAGATTTAAATCACCCTCGCTTCATTAGCATAAAAATGGCTGCCGCTTTTTTTCTGCACGGAGCTTTGTCGGAAAAAAGCTCCAGTCTAGATGCTGATCTTTCGGAAAAGGCTTTATTTTCCGCAAGATCAGCGTCTAGACTGGTGCTTTTTTCTGGCAAAGCTCCATGCCAAAAAAAAGAGGCAGCCATTTTTATGCTCATGAAGCGGGGGAGATTTAAATCTCCGCTCCATTAGCAATTGTGATACGTCTAATTTACGTCCCTTTTCCGAAAAAGGGATGTAGTCTAGACGTAGCCTGTATGTATCTGCACCAAAATCCACAGAAATGGAGGCCAGTGGTCATTTCAAACAGTATAAATTGAAGAGGCCCTATAGTCTTTGCACTGTCTGACATTTAAAGTAAGTAATATTCATTTGTTGTAAATTACAGGCAGTCCCCGGGTTACGTACAAGATAGGGACTGTAGGTTTGTTCTTAAGTTGAATCTGTATGTAAGTCGGAACTGGCGTCCAGATTCAGCCGCTGCTGAAACTGACCGCCAGTTCTGACTTACATACAGATTCAACTTAAGAACCCCAAGCTTCCCCAAGTCAGCTGCTGCTGAAACTGATCAGCGGCTGATTCCAGGAAGCCTGGGGCAGAGCAACTCTGCCTCGGGCTTCCTGTAGTCAGCGCTGGTCAGTTTCAGCAGCGGCTGACTTGGGGACGCCTGGGGCAGAGCAGCTGGGGTGCTGCTGGGTTGCTCCAGTAGCACCGCTCCTCGGCGCTACTGGACCAACCCAGCAGCACCCCAGCTGCTCTGCCCCAGGCGTCCTGATTCAGCCACTGCTGAAACTGACCAGCAGCGGCTGAATCAGGACCTGGGGCAGAGCAGCTGGGGTGCTGCCGGGTTGGTCCAGTAGTGCCCAGAGCGGCGCTGCAGGACCAATCGGCAGCGCCCCAGCTGCTCTGCCCCAGGGTCCAAAACAAAAGCCTGGTCTGCTGGGGGGGGCACACTAGCTGCGCCCCCCCCCCAGCAGACCAGGGACACGGGAGCAGAGCCGCAGTGGCAGCGGGGTGCCGCGCCTCTGAGGCTTTGCTCTAGCAAAGTCTCAGAGGCGCGGGACCCCGCCGTGGCTGCAGCTTCAGTCCCGGTGCCTGTGGTCTGCTGGGGACGGTCCCCAGCAGACCACAGGCACCGGGACTGAAGCGGCAGCAGCGGCGGTTCCCCGCTTCTGAGGCTTTGCTCTGTCAAAGCCTCAGAAGCGCGGGAACCCGCCCGGTGCCCCTGGTCTGCTGGAGACGGTCTCCAGCAGACCAGGGGCACCGGAGCAGCTTACGAACGGGGCTTTCTCGCCCCGGAGCTCGCAGGTAGCAATCCGCCACCTCGACCTCCGGGGCGAGAAAGCCCCGTTTGTAAGTGCGGATCCGACATAAGTCGGATCCGCGTAAGTCGGGGACTGCCTGTACTCAAATTACAAGGGAGCAGAACCTTGAAGAGTAGAACTCCCAGGCCTATGTATTTAAAGCATGTAATGTCAGTATTGTCAAATCTGATTTTGGAAGGTCTCTTTACTTACATCATACATAAGCCTAGGCAGGCATCTTGTAGACAACAGCCTCAGTCACATAAGAGTCCTAACCACCATCTATCTTGTGCACTGAATGAGAGAGAAGTTCATTGGAAAAAATTATATGACCACATACTATTAAAGTCTGAATTATAATGGATACACAAAGGGGTCAAATTAAGTTTGCAAGGTCAACCTTAATTCTGGTACTTCCAACTTCTGAGTACTTGGCTTTGAGGCCTTACTGATCTTTTACATAGTTTTTTTGGTTGTAATAGAAACATATTTTTATAGATTTCCTTATGATAGTGATTTTAAATGTGGGTTTTTAGAAAGGCATTTATTTTTTTAATCAAGCTTCAGATGCCTATGTATAGCATGCAATTCAAAGTTGTAAAGGGTAAGCATAGTACCAATAAAGTCATATAGTTTTTTCATCCCTAAATTGTTAGCATATTTACAAAAAAGTTTTGGGTAGCTTATTTTACTCTAAAGCTTAGATTAGATAGAGCAATTAATTGTACAAAACTAACACCAGAAGCAAACTCTTTGTACTTTCTGTAAGTTGGTATCTTTATATTACTACCTGTACATAATGTTTATGTTTTTCTGAGTAGCAGCGTGGGGTTGCAGAACCTAATCCTTTAGCCGCTGGTTTAGTCACTCCCTTAAATCTTGCACTGAGAAATCTGCCGAGTACTGAGGGTATGGCTCACCTGCCACCTCAGGAATTACCTACACCAGGATACAAGTATTTCACTCCAGTGAGCAGCAACTTTCTTCAGACACCTGTCAGTTATAGCCAGAAGATTGACATGAAGGAACCAATCAGTGAGGTCAGACAGCAGATGAAGCAGGTTTGTTCCAGGGAGATAAAAGCTATAGGGCTTTAGTGGCATTTCATTGCTTTTTAAAGCAATTCCTAGTTAGCAAACCAGAAATAAATTAAGTGCCATATAGTGCTCTCTTTGCACAAGTAATTATTTTGAAACCAAAGGGTACTACTTATGTAAGACAGCAGGATTTGGTCCTTAGGTTCATTATGATCATACAGTAGAATGTGTTGTAAAATGTAAGCAGGTATAATGAGATGACCAATAGCAGCTTGAATTATTGCTAAGGAAGTATAATGACCAAGAACTTTGTTTTTTTTCTGCATATTGAAATCAAGATACCTTCTGTTTTTACATACTTGTCACAATAAGTTTTAAACAATTTTATTTATATAATCTTTCTTTGATTTGATATTTAACTTTCAGACTACTTACTTGCTATTTGAAGAAGTGCAATAGAGTGGTAACTTCTGTAAAAGTAACTGCATAGGTAACCAGGAAAAAATACAGTTGTGTTAGCATCATTAACTGTGATAATTACCATTATCTCCAGAGGTGCTAGCATGTGATTGTTTTTATAAATCAATTTAACTATATAGTTAATTCAGGCCATTACTACAAGAAATAGTATTTTTAATGCCCACTGGAGATGGTTTAATGTCTTAGTGATAGAAATGTAGCCATGTTAGTCTGGTGTAGCTTTAACAAAAACAGGACTATGTAGCACTTTAAAGACTAACAAGGTGGTTAGCTTTTGTGGGCCAGACCCACTTCCTCAGATCAAATAGTGGAAGAAAATTGGCGCAACCATATACAGGCAGTCCCCGAGTTACGCGGATCCGACTTATGTCGGATCCGCAGTTACGAACGGGGATTTCTCGCCCCGGAGGACTCGAGCGGCGGGACGTCTGGTCCCGCCGCCCGCCTTCTCCGGGGTGAGAAAAGCTGCTCCCTGTCTCCCTGGTCTGCTGGCGGAGCTAGCAGACCAGGGAGACGGGAGCAAAGCGGCGGAGCACCGGGGGCCAGACCCGCGGCCGCTTCCAGATCAGCTGGAAGCGGCGCGGGTCCGGCCGGGCGCTCCGCCGCTCTGTTCAGCGTCTCCCTGGTCCGCTCTGTTCAGTGTCTCCCCAGCCGGACCCGCGCCGCTTGCAGCTGATCTGGAAGCAGCCGCGGGTCTGGCCCCCGGTGCTTCGCCGCTTTGTTCAGCGTCTCCCTGGTCTGCAGACCCCTTCTTATCTGCAGACCAGGGAGACGCTGAACAGAGCGGCGGAGCACCCGGCTGGACCAGCGCTGCTTTCAGATCAGCTGGAAGCGGCGCGGGTCCGGCCCCAGGGAGACGCTGGGACCAGGGAGACCAGGGAGACGCTGAGCAGAGCAGCGGAGGACCCGGGCCGGACCCGCAGCGCTTTCAGCTGATCTGGAAGCCGCGGGTCCTCCCGGGTCCTCCGCGGCTTTGCTCAGTGTCTCCCTGGTCTGCAGACCAGGGAGACGCTGAGCAAAGCCGCGGAGGACCCGGGCCGGACCGCGGCGCTGATCTGGAAACGCCATGGTTCGGCTCGGGTCCTCCGCAGCTTTGCTCCACGTCTCCCTGGTCTGCTGGGGGGGGGGGGGGGACGCAGCTAGTGCCCCCCCAGCAGACCAGGGAGACGTGGAGCAAAGCCGGGGGCCTGTGGTAGAGCAGGTGGGGCACTGCCGGTTGGTCCCGCAGCACCGCTCCTTGGCGCTACTGGACCAACCCGGCAGCACCCCAGCTGCTCTGCCCCAGGCATCCTGATTCAGCTGCTGATCAGTTTCAGCAGTGGCTGAATCAGGATGCCTGGGGCAGAGCAGCTGGGGTGCTGCTGGGTTGGTCCAGTAGCTCCGAGGAGCGGCCACGCTACTGGACCAAGCCAGCAGCACCTGAGCTGCTCTACCCCAGGCGTCTCCAAGTTAGCCGCTGCTGAAACTGACCAGCGCTGACTACAGGAAGCCCGAGGCAGAGTTGCTCTGCCCTGGACTTCCTGGAATCAGCTGCTGATCAGTTTCAGCAGCAGCTGACTTGGGGACAGCTGGTGTTCTTACCTTGAATCTGTATGTAAGTGGAACTGGTGTCCAGATTCAGCGGCTGTTGAAACTGATCAGTTTCAGCAGCGGCTGATGCCATTTCCGACTTACATACAGATTCAACTTAGGGACTGTAGGTTTGTTCTTATCTTGTACGTAACCCGGGGACTGCCTGTATACCAAAATGTGTTCATTTTTTTTATTGTATTCTTTGGTATATATGGTTGTGCCAATTTTCTTCCACTATTTGATCTGAGGAAGTGGGTCTGGCCCATGAAAGCTCATCACCTAATAAACCATCTTGTTAGTCTTTAAAGTGCTACATAGTCCTGTTTAATGTCTTAAGCAGGGATGTGGGAATCTAGATTCCTAGATTCTATTTCCAGCTTTGTTAGTTTTGTTGCGTGATCTTAGACAATCACTTACACTCATTGCTTCTGTTCTCCCATATTTAAAATGATTGGAATTCATCCTTGGAGAGATGCTGTGAGGTTTAATCAGTATTTAGGTGCTTTGAACTTCTTGCATTAGAAGCACTCAAAGTGTAAAATATTTTTTTTTCTTAGTCATACCTCAGTCAATAACAGAACTTCTGTGTTTTGGATTTCATCTTCGTAATTTTAGCTACTTTACATTGTTTCCTATCACATTTTTTTCTTGTCCCTTTATATTAAAATGGTAGATCATATTTACATAATCATTTGGATTTCTATTAGGTCAGTGTTAACTCAGATATAAGTACTGACTTATTTTCTCAATGGCACTAGTGCTTAAAGCAAACATTGCTGTGTTTTTTTTAATGCTCCTACCCATTTTTTTTTAATGCTCCTACACATTAGTATTGAAAACTTGAAAGCACAAAAACCATGCTGTTTTTAGATGACCTCAGATATGAACTTCATTTGAAATATATTGTGGTAGTAGTAGTTTAATTTTTTCATTTTTTAAGTTCTAAATTTTTCTTTGGCTGCAGAAAATTAAAATTCTCAGGGTATTCTTAATATTTTCAGAACGATATAGAAGCAAGTAAATCTGCCCCAGTCCTGAATACAGCTAAACAGGATGGACCGATGCCAAAACCACATAGTGTGTCTCTTAATGATACTGAAACAAGGAAACTAATGGAAGAGTGCAAAAGACTTCAGGCTGATATTATGAAACTGTCAGATGAAAATCGACACCTGAGAGTAAGTTCTGTTTTAATGTTTCATATTAAAATGAGTTACACCCAAACAGATGATTAAAAGGCATGGATTTATATATGTGCCTGCAGATAAAACTTAACTTCAGTTTTTATCTGCATAAAACTTAAAAAGGGAAAATGCTTCTGAGAATTAACAAAGCCAGTGGTGGAAGGTAGGTACAACTGCCCGTATAATAGGGATCATCTGCTGTATAATTATTTTTGTTCTCCTAAGATAGTGTTTCGCAAACTTTTTGGCCCATGGCCCACCTGGCTCAATGCAAACTTTTCCATGGACCATCAGTTGCTAATGGAAACTCGCTTTTAATTATATAATTACACCCGAGCAATGTTGCCAGTGCTGCAGTTAGGGAGAATAGTTTAACTTAACCAGTAAGAAAGGAAATATTAATTTAAATTATTAAACAGATTATGTTCTTAACTTTTTAATGTTTATTTAAAATGAAGTTTGAGAAACTAAGTAAAAAATTATTTATGTCCAACACAAAAGGTTTCAATGTTTTCTTTGTTATGGCTTTTTTGAATTGGGGAACACTGACCCACAGAACAATCAGTTGGGAACCACACAAATGAGAAGCAAAAAACCCCCTTCAGATACCCCCAACCCTCACTTATATAGCCTCCAACTGAGACACATCACTAGTGCTCCAGCCCCACAGAGGGAAGGGGAAGGACAGGAAGGGCTGAGGTTCAGGGATTCCCATTGACCAGTTTTACTCTTGTGGGGTTATGGCTGTAGTGGATTTTGTGGAAACCCCCACCCCCAGGCTCTGGGGTGGGGTAAGAAATAAGGGGTTCAGTGTACAGGACAGGGTTGCCAGTGAGTGGGGGTGCAGGATTTGAGTGGGAGGTGGGATGTGTGAGGGGGTGAGGTCTCAATGGGAGATGGGGTGCAGGAGCAGGCCAGGGGTAGGGTGCAGGAGTGAGCTGTAGGTCTGAGGTCTTAGCAGAGCTGGATGAGAAGAGTAGGGGGATGCAGGTTCTGAGCCTGAGGGGCAAGGGGGGGGAACTTATCTGACTTTGCACCCCCTCCGCTCCCAGACACCACGTCCCAGGCATGGCCTCTGACTGCTCCCATTGGCCACATTCCAGCCAATGGGAGAAGTGGGGAAAGCCTCAAGGCAGCATCATGTCTGTGCATTGCTGTTTCCCCAGCCAGGGGAGGGGGAATGGCTTCTGGCTCCACTTTTTCCCCACAAGCTGGATCTGGCAGGGAGGCTTGCATGCCCCCTCCACCCCACCCTGCTCCCCAGAGGGAAGCCAGCACTGGCACTCCAACCTTGCAGTGGTGGGTGGGTGGGTGGGAGAGAGGGAGAGGGAGACTGGAGCACCATCCCAGTCTCCTTGCTGCGGGGAGAGGGAGGGATTATTCACAGCTTTTCCTAAAAACTCACTATTACCTGTTTTCACGTAATTTTGGGTCTATTTATTAGATACTCAGTGACATGTAGCTGAGAACCAATGCAGATTGTAGATCAGAGAATTTTAGCTTACAAGATCACTTAATTATTCACTTACTAGTTGTGTTCAGGGTGGTGTTGCTTTTTGTAGTAGTATTACTTCCATAGCTGTAACTGTGTACTGATAAGTTACATATTGTTGTAGCTGTTTGGGTATATAGACGTTCCTTTATTGGAATAGCACTTTAATTTATAAATAAATCTGAAATAAAGCTAAATCCTAAACTGTAGTTGTGATATCAGAGTACAGTGGGAGACAAACCACACAATACAAAAAATTACCCATAGGTGAGTTGTTTCATTTACTTTAAATTTTTGTGTAAATAAAAGATTAATTTTTTCAGTGTGCAAGATAAGAGTTTTTGCCCCCATAATTATAGTTGTATGCAGAAGCAGTATGGAATGCATGTGTATTAGGTACTAAAAAAGAGAAATAATGACTTGAGTTAGTGTGAATTTATTTTTAATCTTTCAGTATCTTAATTTTTTTTTCAATTTAAAAAGTAATAGTACAGCTACTCTTCTAAAATGATTTTTGTATTACGTTATTTAAATACTTAGCAGAGGGATTCAGTCTCATGGTTATATTTCCAAAGGACTATGATTGCACATTCATGAATTTCTTCCATGTTTTCTTTTCAGGAGGATAACTTGAGGTTCAGAAAGGTTGCACACTCCGATAAATCTGGATCACCCACAGCCTTGACCCTCAGAGATAATGGTTCCAATCCTCTTCCTTCGCTTCTTGTTGTAATTGCAGCCATTTTCATTGGATTCTTTCTAGGGAAATTCATCTTGTAGAGCGAAGCATGCAGAATGCGGCTTCCTTTTTTTCCCTTGGCCAGAAAAATTTGTTTACCTACCACTTCATTGGTAGTATGGCCCAAGTGACCATTTTTGTGTACAGCATCATACAGGCTTTGCCTTTAATGATCTCTCACGGTTAGAAAACACAATTTTAAAAAAAGACAAACTGTTCGGCTACTGGACAAAAATTGTACATTAAATCATCAATAGCAGGTGTGAGTTGCACATTCAGTCCTTTATGAAAATTCATAAATAAAGAAGCGTTCTTTCTTTCTGTGGTTTTAATAAGAGTTCAAAAATTGTTCAGAGTCTTGTAAATGTTATTTTAATAATCCTTTAAAATTTTATCTGTTGCTGTTACCTCTTGAAAAATGATTCATTAGATTGTTAATCCCATTCATTCAGGAATATGACAAGAGGTTTTCTGCGGGAAATGGTGCCTCTTAACTGTAAATTTACTCCTTTACCTTATTTTGCTAATATCATGGCAGAATTTCTCTCTTATCCCTTGTGAGGCAGTTACTGGCAATTTTTCATCCTTACAATCCTGTCCCATGGTATTTAACATTAAAACAGAAATAAAATTAACAGATTTTCTGCTGGGTAGCCTGTCGTGTGTGTCATACTTTTAGAGGGATTCCTAACAAGTTTATTGTTCATGGTAATTTGCTATTTGTAAGAAATGGATGTTTTCCAATTTACTTTAAGTTTTTGGCTTAGACTGTTGTATTTGAAGCTTGAGAAAACGTATTCCCATTCGATTTATGAAGTGCTGAATAGTTTTATAGCTGCTTTCAGCTATAGAAAAGCTAATTATCAAATTTATTTTGAGACCTAGAAATAATTTGGGTATCCAGCAGGTATAAATATTGGGAGACAAATGTTTGAAGTTTCTGGTATTTAAATATTTACTTGGATTGTCTGGGTGTATTACAGTCAACCTTCTGTTGCATCTTTGCGTTTGTTGGGTGTCTAACGGGGCAAATTTTCCTTTGGTTTCAGAAAGGGTAAATCATTCACGTTTTCTAATCTTTCAGTTCTCTTTGCAACTCCATTTTAACTGATTCTTAAATACATTTTTTTCTATTCAAATACCCATAATGAATTTCCATGATGCATTAGAGTTGATATTTGCTGACCAAGCCTCCAATTATTTAACTTCCAAAAGTTAAAAGAAAAAACACAAACTTTTCATGCAACTCTTAGCAAATTTACCTGTGCTATTAATCATGTGTATCTAAGTTTTAAAGAATGCATTTATTGGGTCTGAAATGCTTCCCTGCACTTAATCTTATGTCTTGTCTCATTTCTGATATACAGGTCATAAACCAAGTAGATAGTAGTATTGAAACAAAATATATCCATAATTCTGACTCAGCATAATCTAGCACAGGAAATTACTTGTAAACTGACAAATTCTGGAAAAGAGATACTTCTGTATGCAAAATTGTGCATGTACTTGGACAACTTGACTTGATGTGGTGCAGCTAAGTGTGTTAGACCTTGTGTGTACACACATTGTTTAGCTGAGAAAAATTATCTAGGAAAAACACTCATTATCTTCATTGCCTTTGATTTCTAGTGATTTTTAATGAACTAATATACTTACATCATGATTTGTCATTGCTGTCTGTAGTAAACTTCTATGAAAAAAAATCTTGCATATGTACAAGGAAGACAACAAAGAAAATACAAATATTACTTACCTTTTCACTTAAACGCATGCAAGTACAGATGTATCCATTTGTATGTTCCAGTATCTGCATTCAAGCCTCCTTTCAGGTTAATGACTAGAAAAAACATTCTGAAACCTTGATTATTTTGTTTTCCTTGGTTCAGAAACCAATACAATTCTCCAACTTATGCTCTGTCAAAATGGTGATATATCTGACTGTATAAACCTGTTTCTTAAAGGAAAGCTGACAACATGTAAACTAAAAAAAAGCTATAGTGTGCAGGATGTAGTTTGCTTCAAACAAAGCAATCATATACTAGTTTATGTAAAGAATTGTAATAATGCCCAGCATTTTCAGCATTGTTAGAGCAGAAAAAGTCATTTCTTAATACAGTCAATTTTTGTTGGATGTTTGGCATCAGTACTTTAGAATGGGAAAGGATACATGTATTGAGATAAAATGATTATAAAATCAGCTAGCTGATTAATATGATTTTTTTTATAAATATGAAGTAGATGGAAATTGGTATGGTTGGAGTAATATGTGCAGACTAAAAGTGCACACAGGCACCATAACTAATATACATAACATGAGGTGCTCCTGATATAAGGAGACTCTTTTGGTTTCCGGTATCCTTCATAGCTGTATATAAAATGTAATGCTAAAATTTATTTTGCTCTCAGGAGTGTCTTTGGATGAGATCAACTGTATTCAGTGAATTATGTAATATGGATTAAATTGTTTGTCTGTTCCAGAAATGGTTAGAACTTCTTACTTTGTGTGCCTACTTACTTGTGTATGTCAGCATGGGGAAATATCTCCACTGCTAATAGTGAGAGTATGGTTAAATGATAAAGGCCATAAAGTCATGTATGAAGTTAAATGCACAATTTTCCCAACATTTTTAGTTTAATGGAGAATACAGATTGCATTTTTGTTTGCCCTTTAGGGCAAGATGTTAACAGAAATCTCTTGATCTTAGAGATGTAGTACCGTATGTCAAGTATTTTTATGAATACAGCACTTTAAAAATGTATAACACTTCTGAAATTCTGCTAAATAGAAAATACTTATTTCTTTTAGTATGTTTCTGTAGTAATTTAGACCCCAAATTTAAACTACTTGAAAATTACTATAATAAATAAATTAGCCCACTTTATGGGCATATGTTAAAAAAAAATCTTAAAACCTGCACCAATGTGCAATCTTTGTGCATTCCAACTACTTCTCTAAAAGCAGTTGACAACTGCTGTCAGTCAGTCTTGCATGTTCCTGCTATGATTGATGCGGATGCACATACAGGAGATAAATCAACAAAACACTAGCTTGAACTCTATTAGAGTGCCTCGGGGGGCGGGGGGGGGGGGGGGGGGAATAGGCCTTTGCCAAATGGGAAAGGATAACATCGGTAAGCAACATTTATTATAAAGGTTCTAAGGGTATTACAAAGCCTAAAGTGTTAATAAACTATTAAAAATGTGACTGTGTCCTTTTTTGTTTTTAGACTGTGATGAGTTTAAACTGTTAGATGTATGTTTCTGTGCTGATTGGTGTACCTTGTTTGCTGTATAGCTTCCATGCTGCCATATTGATCATCACTAATGTTAACACGTAATTTAAGCATAAAGTTAGCAGTAAACTGTTAGTTATCAGTTTTCACATGTTCGGTAGCCAGAGTAAGTATACTAAAAATATTCTGAGATTTGTGGGAAAAGTATAATGTAACATCCTTTTTTGTATTTATACTGGAATCCTCTGGGCTTATCTCTTCACTTGAATAGTCATCCAACAGCCTTCTGACCAAAGAGGCAAAAAAGATGGAATTCACTGCTTTAGCAAATAGCTAAGTCCCCTGAAGCACTTTATGGGAGTGTAAATTGCTTCATAAAGCCAGACTACTTTTGATTTGCTCCAAAATATAAAGATCATCTGCAGCGATTCTGTAATATATATCACCAAAACCAACAAGCAGAACCCATGAACAGCAACACAAAACACTCCTCTCAAGAATTCAGCCAATTCACACAACTAGAAATCATGGAATATTGATGTCAGTTGACGTATCTTTTGTAATTGACCCCCATACTTTTCTTGGATGACAAAATTAATTAGAACAACTGGGACCAATGTTCCCTCTGACTTTTTCCATACATGTGTGGAATATATTTCATGTGCACCAATGCATGTATAGTTATGCACCACCAGTAGAAACATGCTGGCAGCTTTTGGTATTCTGCTAATCAACTGGGTGGCATTTAAATCTCTCCTGGATGGCTGCCCAAGTGCTCAGTTTACAGGGAACACTGTTTGGGACCCTTATTAAACCACTACTAATACTTTTTTAAGGAAAATCTATAAGCCATAAAAAAGATGCAATAGTTTGTCCTATGCTAAAGAAACTTTCTTAAATTATCACCTGTGTTTAATCTCCATTTTCTAAGCAATTCAAGAAGATAGTAGATAATCTCCACAGTCATATGTCTGCTGTCAGTCTCTAAGATCCCAGAATTACACATCAGGATGGGGCATGGTACAGAGGCAGCACTTGTATTACTTTGGATGACTTATCTATGTAAATGAATTAACATCCATGCTTAACCTTCCTGGACTTTGATGGTATTTGATACCAAAGGTTACCAAATGTAGCATCCTGTCTTCAAGGAGTTGAATGGAAACATTCTGAAATGGTTTGAAAAAAGGGATCCAAGCAGAGTCTAGTGAATCGTAAATGACTGTTCGTTCACCTCCAAAGTGCTTGCCTACAGAGTCCCACAGAACTGTGTTCTCCTTATCTTATTCAACATCTGTGTGAAGCTATTGGGAGAGTTAGTGATACCACACATGCTGATGTATCAATGTTGAAGTCTTATTACCTGGATGAAAAGCAGATGGCTAACATTGAGCTTATACAGCTGATGGTACTTCTCTCATACCTATCACCCATGACCTTTTTGCCCTTATGCTGTAAGACCTGTGGTCCTTAATGCTACTGGATGTCTAAACAGTCGCTTTCAACTATGGCGCAAGATTATTTCTCATTCTGTCTGATACTTACCTAACCTCTGTGTTTGTGTCCTGGCTTACTTGTCACATTTCATATTTAGGAAGGAAGCCACATTTTGTCACAGCTACAGTTAGTACAAAACACAGCAGTCTGCCTTAGAAGGACACTGGACAAGTACTTACATATTCTGCTTTGTGAAAAGGTTCCCATTGAGTAGAGTGTACGGTTCATACCAGTGTGCCAGTCTCTTCATTAGATTGGTTCTAGTTTCTTGAGAGAAACTCTCTCTCCCTCTGACGTCCCATGAAAGCTACTAAGTATAGTATAGTTAAGCTGTTCATATAATCATAGAGCTAGAGGAGACCTCAGGAGGTCATCAAGTCCACCCCCCTGCCCAAGTCAGGACCAATCCCAACTAAATCAACCCAGCCAGGGCTTTGTCAAGTCGAGTTTTAAAACCTCTAGGGATGGAGATTCCACCACCTCCCTAGATAACCCATTCCAGTGCTTCACCACCCTCCTAGTGAAATAGTTATTCCTAATATCCAACCTAGACCTCTCCCACTGTAACTTGAGACCATTGCTCCTTGTTCTGCGATCCGTCACTACTGTGTACAGTCTTTTTCCATCCTCTTTGGAACCTCACTTCAGGAATTTGAAGGCTGCTATCAAATCCCCCCTCACTCTTCTCTTCTGCAGACTAAACAGACCCAACTCCCTCAGTCTCTCTTCATATGTCATGCGCTCCAGCCCCCTGATCATTTTGGTCGCCTTCCGCTGGACCCTCTCCAATGCGTCCACATCCTTTCTATAGTGGGGGGCCCAGAACAAGATACAATATTCCAGATGTTCAACAGAGCCAAATAAAAGGGAATAATCACTTCTCTGGATCTGCTGGCAATGCTCCTCCTAATGCACCCTAGTATGCCATTAGCATTCTTGGCTACAAGGGCATGCTGTTGACTCATATCCAGCTTCTCATCCACTGTAATCCCCAGGTCCTTTTCTGCAGAACTGCTACTTAGCCATTCAGTCCCCAGCCTGTAACAATGCATGGGATTCTTTCATCCCAAGTGCAGGACTCTACACTTGTGTTTGTTAAACCTCATCAGATTTCTTTTGGCCCAATCCTCTAATCTGTCCAGGTCACTCTGGACCCTATCCCTGCCCTCCAGCATATCTTCCTCTCCCCCTAGCTTAGTGTCATCTGTGAACTTGCTGAAGGTGCGATCTATCCCCTCATTCAGATCATTAATAAAGATGTTGAACAAAACCGATCCAAGAACAGATCCTTGGGGCACTCCGCTAGAAACCAGCTGCCAACCTGACATTGAGCTGTTGATCACTACCTGTTGGGCCCGACAGTCTAGCCAGCTTTCTATCCATCTTTCAGTCCATTTATCCAATCCATATTCCCTTAACTTGCTGGCAAGAATATTGTGGGAGGCAGTATCAAAAGCTTTGCTAAAGTCAAGGTATATCATATCCACAGAGCCAGTTACCTCATTATAGAAGCTAATCAGATTGGTCAAGCTGTTAACCAATACAAGAAGGCTGAGTGAGAAGACAAATTTTTACAGTTCTGAAATCCTGGGAAAAGAAATTTGTGTCCATGAAATTAACCTTTGCATCTGTTCTATGCACTTACACACAACCAACTCATAAAACTTAAACAATGAATAGTCTAGCAGCACCTTAAAGACTAACAAAACATGTAGATAGTATCATGAGCTTTCGTGGGTACAACCCACTTCTTCAGATGAATGGATTATTTAAAAGTCCTGTTCCAAAATAAATAGGGGATGAGGGTGTAGAAGGAAGGAGGAAAATAGTGAATTAGAGTGTTTATGTTAAATGAAGTTGCTAGAGAAGGTGCAAGTCACTAGGATGTGGAAGGTAGTGTGCTAGCCAAATAATGTCTTTATCCATACCTTTGTGATGGGTCCCAAACCTGTAAATGAAGTTAAATTCCAATGCTTCCCTGTGTATTTGGCTGGTGGAATTGGCCTGAAACAACACGGTGATTTTGATATTAATTAATGAGTTCCCAGACAGGTTAAAGTGTTCTCCAACAAATTTCCATGTGTTGCTTTTCCGGATATCTGATTTGTCCGTTAATTCTTTCCCGTAGAGACTATCCAGTTTGGCCAGTATACGTGGCAGAGGGGCATTGCTTGCATTGGATGGCACAGATCACATTAGTGGATGTGCAGTTAAATGAACCTCTCATTTGGTGGCTGATGTGGTTGGGTCCAGTGATGAAATTGCTCATGTAGATGTTGGACAGAGTTGACACCAGGGATGATTATGAGGGAGGTATGCTGCATGGTTACTGGAAATAATTTGTTTGCGGTTAGGGGGTTGCCTGGTTGTATGTATAAAAAGTACATAGGTAGAAGTAGGGGATTTGTTATCTTTGTAAATATGTCCTAAGTGTAGATTTAATCAGAAAAGTGGCTATGTGAAAATGGCATCAAAGAACAATTTTAGTCTGATTCTTATCTTCTGGCTTTGCTACCCTGAGATTTGGACAAGGTTGTGAATGGCAGGATACATGAAAATAATGTACTTAACTCCTCTGTGTGGATGCTACAGCATGCACCAATGGGTTTATAGCCCTCAGAGGGATAGCTGTGGTAGTTTGTAATGTTAAAACCAAGCAGTACTGTGGCACCTAAGAGACTAACAAATATATATCATGAGCTTTTGTGGGCAAAACCCACTCCTTCACATGAGCTTGAATGGAGAAAAACGGAGAACTCTCAGAATTGATTACAGAAGAAGGGAGAGAAGGGTGGAGAAAAAGTACCTGTCAATTGTAGTGTTGGTGCTAATGAGGCTAATTGAAGTGAGCTGGAAGTGTACCATACTTAGCTTTTGATGTCAATAAGGTGTTAAATGTAAGGAAGTATTTTAGGTGCTTGAAAGCTATCATGTCCATCTCAGCCTTATCTTTTCCAGACTAAACAAACCTAATTCTTTCAGTCTTCTCTCATAGGTCATGTTTTCTAGACATTTAATTATTTTGCAGGGTAGTATTATATCTACTCTATTTTTCTTCTGAACAGCTAAATGTAAGCTGGATTCTATTTTTTAATGTGCATTAACAGAATTGTTTGTTACCATAAATTATCCTTGTTGCAAGCTTATTGAAAACAATTGTTCTGCACATATAAATACAACTTTTGCTGTCAGTAGTACAGATCTTTTTTATTTTAGCTGATGACGCTACATGAGAAGAACCATTCATGGCTCTTCAATCTTAGGCTGAATTTGCAGAAATTGACAAATTAGAAAAACAGTTTACTTCCCTTTTTAGCACATTTAATTTGGAAATCAGTGATAAAGTTGGGAGCCACCAAAGCTATGTTTACTCACTTTCTCAGAGTCCTAAGTCATTTGTGATTAATGGTCATTGCTGTATGAGAGGTAGATCGATTGTAATCTAGGAAATATTTGCTGTATGGCAGCAAGTATCCTACGCTGATTGTAAATTTCAAGTTTTGAGTTGTGAGGTACACAAGTTCTGAAGTAATGTGGTTCTCATAAATCAACCTGCCGTTTTTATACTCATTTATTTTATCTTGTTTTACCTCACACACTGTGAATTATTTCTACATATTTTGTAGTGATAGCTACATATTAGAATAATAGCACTGCAATATCCTCTGATTTTTTAAAAAATCTCTTGTGTTTTAAGGAGAACATTGACTCTTCAGATGCTGCCCTTGTGAGAATCTCAGCTTTCATTTAAAACATTTCTAGCCTTCATAGTTGCGAAGAAAAACATGTTATCCCTCAAGGCTCAAAAACAGATGGCAAATAATCACCCCCTCTACATGCTTACTCAATTTTTGTGTCTATTTTTTAATCATGAATTTTTAGGACCAGTCCTTAAATGTGGAGGAATTGATAATCCTGTATTAGTGCAATTAAATGCTAGCTAATGAATGCTAGCACAGAGGTCTTAGGAATTAAGGTGACAGTTTTGTCCCTCCTTTCTATGAAGTTATATTGCCACCATGTTTTCTGGAAATTTTCACATCAGCGAGTCAGCTCGAGATGCTCTCACCCTTGCTAACACAAGTGCATAGAAAGTCTTCAAACAGCTGCAGATATTTTAATTGCCATATTGTCTTAACTTTGTTCAGTGCCAGGCATCCCACTGGTAAAATTGCAAGCAGATCTGCTGCCTGTCTGTACTAATCCTTCTGCAGTTTGTAGTGATAGTAAAACTTTTTCAGTAAAAAACTAGAGAAGTTTAAATAGTAACTTATAGTTTAAATAGTAACTGTGTTGAGTATATATGCATGAGGATTATGGTGGCTACTTGGGGGAGAGGGGAGGAGCAAAACTGAAGTCAGTACACTCAGGAATAGAACAGTCCAGAGTAATATCCCTGTAGAAAACATCTCAAAACGTATTTGCGGAAAAGTTGGAAACGAACTCTGGTTTCCTGACTGTTCAGTCCACTGTGCCACATGGCCTCCAATGTGTTCTCTCATCTTTTCTATCCATGTGTGGAATAAATATGTATACAGAGGTACATGTGAATTTACACCACCAGTAGAAACAAAACACCTAGGTGCTCTGTTAATCAGCAGGGCGACACTTGACTCTCTCCTGAGTGGGTGCACAAGCGCAAAGCTTACAGGAAACATTGGCCTGCAGTGTTCCCTCTAAATTTTTCATCTGGGTGTGGAATGAATTCTGTGTGCACTGAAGCATGTGTGGATGTGCATCGCCAGTAGAAATGCATGCGGCTGACTTTGGGCACTCTGCTAATCAGCTGTTTGGCATTTAAATCTCTCCTGTATGGTCACCCAAGTGCTTAGCTCACTAGGAAAACTGATGGCTTCCTCTTCAGACTTCTTTGGATTCTTGCAGACACTGCTCTGTTAGTTCTGCAAGATGCTGCTGCGTTAAACTGCTCTGGAGGGCACCATGAGATCCTTGAAGAGGGATGGTACTGTTTTGTTCCTGAAATCACGAGGCGAGCAGGTGGAATGTTTGAAGAAATGTGGCAGATGGTGAGTTGCTTTTATTGTGGAGTGCCTCATTGAGGCAGCAGAGAAGCATACTGTGCAGTGATGGTACCACCAAAAGCAGCTGCTAAAGTTCCCGGTACTGTGGTGATGATGGGCATAATGCTGATCCTGTGTGGGAGAAAGCTTTTAATGGTGCTGGTGGTGTTCTACATTTATCTGCTTTCCAAAGTAAGGACAGAAGAAAAATAAGTATGTTCTGTTCTAAGTGGGCAATCAGCATAGCTACAATATAATAGTATGGGGCGGGGGGGGGTAAGTTTTTCAGTTATTTTAATAGTACATCTAAAGTTAATACGATAAAATAGCACTGTACACTTTACATTCATAGTTTTTGAAGACACAAGGGCAGTCATTCCTCAAACACTACTTCCAAGACTTGGAAGAGAGGGAATGTACAGATTTCTAGAGCAGTTCATGACAATGACGGAAGAGATGTTGAATTCTGCAGTTAAGTATTGGAGGAACGTAAGACTCTTAGGAAGGTTAATACACCCCTTTTTAATTTGAAATATACAGTCCATTTTAAAACATGAGCCATTCCTTTTAAGTGATGGTGTTGGCTGCAATGGGCTGGCATGTCTGGTTAAAAGTATATCAGTAGTAACATTAAAACCACCTGGAAAGGGCATGTGCTAGATCTCTGTGTCCAAGCAGCACTGGCTCACATCATTCCTTTATTTTACAGTACCCTAAAGCACTGTTATTTGATTTACTGGAGGAGCTATTTGATTTACTGGGAAAGATTAGGGAGCCAGAGTGAGACCAATGACAGTCTCCTTTAAAAAATCCAAAACAGTCAGACACCAAAAAGAGCACACAGTGGTAACCCGAAATACCTTGTAGAAGATGACTGTGTTAATGAAGAGAGGTGCCCTCACCTGGAATAGCAGGTCAGACTAGAACATGCTTTGCCGTGCTGAGCAATAGCAGTGATGTATAGGTAAGCAGATAGTCAGAATTTAAAATCAAGGTATCTGTCAAATGGCCCAGGAGATGGGGTACGAGGCAGAGGCAACACTTAACCTGGAGTGCATAGTGGCCTTTTAATGGGATTTCAGAGAAGATTTGGAAGTTTGAGGGAAAGGGCAACATGGGATCGATATGAGAATGTGGGCTAGGAATGGTTGTGGGCAGGTTGCAGTAAGAGAGGCTGGTGAGGCTGGGTAAGTTTCATCAAGGAAGAAGCCTGTTCAGATTGTCTCGTCTTCATCTAATAGATGCAGACATGAATTCCACTTAAGAGGTGCATTCCCAGACAGATTTTTGTAGAGGGGCGATGCTCATGGTTGTGGCCCTCCCTGACTGTGAAGTGGTGCTACTCAGATCCCCTTCAGTTCCCTCTCAGGGCCTGTGGTTGTAGTGTCACAACCTTGCATTTTATCTTAGCCCCAGGTATTGTGTATTGGTAGTGTTGTCTGTGGGTATTCCCCAGTGATGCCCTCACCAGGGTTTTAAACATTTTCCTTTGTGGGGATCCTAAACAGCCATTCTCACGTGCAGTCCTTGCTTTGTTTCAGTGAAGCTCACCTTGATGAGTGCTATTTGATTTGTAAACTGTTTAAGAAGCACACTCAGGTGGTACTGCACCTGCTTGAACAGGCCTTGTGGCCCTCCTTGGACTGAAGACCATTCTTGGGCTGGGAGGGCGCTGCTGACTCTCATTCTGAGGCAGAGAATCCACTCTTATTGTTAGCATCAAGGATGAGGTGTCAAGACCATTCCGGACAGCTCCAGGTAACAGGCCACCTTGCTTGCCTCACCAAGGACCAGCCCCTGGGATGGCAGGAGTACCTCTGATTGTTCCCTGGTGGTATCTGGGAAGGACAGAAACCCTGTACCATTGACTCTGGTAATGGCCTGCAAGCATCCAAATTACATGGACAAATAACGTGTCCATGTCATTGGCACACCATACAGCCTTAGACCTCCTCTGCCTTTTGGTCCCTGTAGGAGAAAGAAAGAAAGCCTTGTGCAAAGAGAGCAAGAGTTATACCACAAGTAACAGACAGGCCTTGTCAAAAGCAGATGTTTGCCTGCAAATCAGTGTGTCTCTGCACTAGAACTGCTCACACTGCTAAAAGCATGTGAAATATGTAAAAACATTCCACCCAGACAGTACAAGGACACTGTAGGAATGCTTTGGGGGAAGGTACAAGGAGAGGTACCAAACGTATCAAGGTGTAAGGTGATACGTAAGGTGACTATCACAGATTGTTTATCTCTGTCTATAAATGTTGGGGGTATCTCGACTTAACTCTGTCTGGCCTATGGGGCAATAGTGAATCCATATTATTGACTGAGCCATGGGGGCTCAGAGGGTATCTGGCTACAGAAAACTATTAAAGTACTTTGACAATAAACCTGGCTCGGGTGCCTTCACATCTTATCTAAGTCTGTGGTCTTTGGGCACTCTCTTGAAGTCTGTCATGCTAGCTACCTGCGCAGAGCTGGCATGATATCCCAAGGGAATGTATGAAAACACACGCAGCTGAATGTTTGTCATCACTGACAGACCAGGAGATCTGACAGGACACCACACCAGTGAATTCTGAATTTACTACATCTCTGTCCTGACCTCCTATGGGAGCTGTGGAGGCAGTACCTGAGGACAGCAGCATGCAGACACCCTCTCTTCCCCCTCCTAGGTGCGACTGCCAGAGGGATGTGTAGGTCACTTTTGGGAGGTAAGTGCCAAGCCCCAAATCTTCCTATACCCAAACTCCCAGATCCTGCACCCTCTCCTGTACCCCGAACCTTTGCCCCAGCTTGATGAAAGTGAGCAAGTGAGGGAAAGGGGATGGAGTGAACAGAGAGGCAGAGCCTCAGAGAAGGGGTAGAGCAGAGTGCAGAGCAAGGGTCTTTGGGTTTGTGGGATTAAACATTTGGCAATCCTACCTGGCCCCTGCTGGTAACCAATGACCTATCCCTATGAGTGGCCTTGGAGTTAGCAGGATACTCTTCCCTCACAGAGATTTTGCTTTTCATCCTGATCAAAGCTGCAGTCACCTGCCAGATCAATTGACCACAAGCCAGGCATAAGCAGTCGTCCTTTTTGGGGAACTGATGGAGTCCTCCATCTTAGGCATCACTTCCCATGAGCAAGAGCTGGTTTTGGCTCAACTGAAACCTTCATCCTCATTTTTGAACGATCCTGTGTGGCCTGGTTCATCTCCTCTTCCAGTCTAGGCTTTAAGGCATACAGGACCTTTTATGCCACAAAGCTGCAGAGGTTGGCATCCAGGTGGAGTTCCTACTGGACAACACTTGCATACTGGTGGACATTTTACAGCCCATTGGAAGGGTGGTTCTTCCAGGAACAATTGATGATATTCTCCTTGAACTGTGAGGGCCCTGTGGAGTACGCCACCCTTCGTATTTCTCGTGACTGCATACATGGAAATTGCTACTTTGTTCCCATGTAGGGATTTGAGAGGTTCTATTCCCACACTGCCCTGGATTCCTTGATTGTTATGGTAGTAAATGACAGGGCCTGACAAGGTAGATTCAAGTTTACCTCAAAAGGATGGAGACTCAAAGTAGTTAGGATTGTGTGGGCAGAAAGATCTATACCTGTGCATTCTTACAGAGGAGAATTGCAAATCAATAAGATTTCTTGGCTATTTAAGTAAAGCCCTGTTCAGATACAAAATTTGCATCTGCAAAAATGAGCTGTGGATGCAGATAGCTTTGGATATAAAAGTGGACACCTGTGGATTTGCTGGCTTCTTCAAGTAGGATTTCCTCAACTGATCAGCAATGGCTACATGACGAACAGTTATCACATAAGGCTACTTGGTGGCCAAAGCATCCCTGCAGTCCACCTTTGACATTGTGGACATTTTGGCTAGGGTTATGGTCACTGCAGTAAGTATGACACTTACCCTTTAATGGCTGAGTCTTGTTGTTAGACAAGACTAATGACACTTCTCTCTTCTTCAAGGATTCCATTGCTATCCTAAGATCTTGGGAATATACATGCTGTCCACGCCAAAAAAAAAAAAAAAAAAAAAAAAAAACCACCATCATGGGGCACAGCAGCAGCAACAAGATCATCCACAGAATTCCTTGGCACAACTGTGGCCAACAGAAGCTGCAAGTTGCCATGCATGTGGCTGCTCAGGTAAATGAACTGTCTGGTGATCTGCCAGGGGCTAACTCTGGTGAACTGCATCTGGCCTGCAGGCCGCTTATTGCCAACCTCTTCTTTATACTATTCCATGTGTGAAGTTACTGAATTCTGAAATGAACATGCAGAGCATTAGTTGCAATGTGTTGTATGTTTGCACCAAATCTTGTTGAAAGTGGCCCAAGTAAAATGTCTATAGAAAGCTTTGCTAATTCTGTTTATGTTGCCCATATGCATGCATCTTTTGTATTTGAAGTTATGCAAATTGGTGGTTCTTCGTGGCTGCTCTACTGTAGGTATTGGGTCGTCCCAGCACCGAAGATCAGTTTTCCGTAGCAATAGCTGGTTGGGCCACACATGAGCAGCTTCATGCTGTTTGCTCCTTGTACTTCATGCACTTGGCCTGACCCCCCTCTGTTCCTTTGTTGCTACCCTCAGCAGCAGACAGAGATCTCTCCTCAGAGATTTTACCTCAGGCTCTTCAGTTAGTTAGTTGTTAATACTGTTTTGTTTTGGGCTTAGTAGTTTTGATTTAGTATAGTTAGTTAATTAGTTATGGTTTAAAAAAAACAGGTATAGGGCCCAACTGGCCGTGGCTTCACTTAAAAAAAAAAAAAAAAAAAAAAAAGAGAGAGAGAGAGAGAGAGAGAGAGAAAACAAAGGAGCCTTATCCTGAATACAGACAGAAGGTATCTGATGGTATGAGCTTGCCAAGATAGGGAGTTGCAGTTCCGCATGCTACTTTTTGACAAGACTCTTCAGCCTCCTGAGGCTGGGATCTCTTCTTCCCATTCTGAGCCTCCGAGAGCTGAGAAAAGAAGGGAGAGCTCTCTGATACCAAAAAGGAGAGTCTCACCAATACACTGTTTACCTGTCTCTTCATTGGCCCATGTGAGCACCGGTGGACAATTCTGGCACAGTAATCAGCCATACCACATAACTGAAGTCCCGGTATGGAATATCATTGGCACGACAACTCTAGCACTGGCACTGATACCGGTACCGACCATGATACTGACATCGATGAAGAAGCACAAGACGGACAAATCCTTCCATCCCTTCCACACCATCAGTGCCAAGTAAACTACCTGTGCTGGCTAAGGCCTGTTCCAAGTCCACCATATGCCAATCAGATCTGAGAGCCCAGGATGGACTTTTTCATTGACATCGCTATTACCATAATTGGTGCTGAATTTGTTGGCACCAATACATCGGTTTCCTCATGCTTACTGTGCACGATTACAGTGCACTGCCCTGCAGGCAGAGGCACTGCATACTAGAACAGTGAGGCGTATTTCTTCATTGCCACCTCCTTCATTTTGAGGTTTTGTTAGATCTCCGAGGTCTCCAGTGCTGTCAGTTTGAACTGCTTTCAGAGAAGACCATGGAGGTGTCTCCTCTAGTCACTCCTCACCAACTAGATCCTGCTGTGACACATACAGACACGGACATTCCTATGATCACCCTTCTCTGTGGATAATGGAATGGTGGTACCCTCCATGTTACTATAGACACTGGTCACCATGTTGCCAACGTTCAGCATCCAGGGACCATTCTAGTGCCCCACCTACGTCGCCTGCCAGGCAACCACCTCGCTCATTCCAGGCTCGTACCCCGATGACTGCTGATCAGTAGGAGATGGAAGAGAGTCAGATAACAGAAGAGGATGAGTCCCCACAACCCAGATACCTCGCTCACTGATGAGTCTTCATTATCTCGAGATGAGGCCGTCATCCCGGGGAATGTCTCCCCAGTAGATGATCTCAAGCAGTTTCAGGAACTTTTTGCGAGTGGCCACAAGCCAACAGGAGCCCCTCATTAAGGTTCAGGAAAAACACCACCTCCAGCCAACCCAGAGAGCCAAAATCACACTTCCCATAGATTAAGCTATTATGGAGGCTGCAGATAAAATATGGCAGACACGTGTGTCTGCTCCTTCCACCAACAAGCATGTGGACAAGAAATACTTTGTTCCTGTTAAGGGATCCGACTTTTTATTCACCCATTTGCAACCCAATTCATTCGTAGTTGATGGAGCTCAGCAGAGGTCAAAGCTTCCCCAATACAGAAACACTTCCCAAGATAAAGAATCCAAATGCATGGCCCTGTTTGGCAGGAAAATGTATTAATCTTCTACGTTCCAGCTACACACAGCTAATTATTCTGTCTTCCTTGCTAATCATTATTTGATAATTAATTACTTTGGGACTAAGGGAGCTGATGGAACATCTACTGGATGATAAAAGACCTGTGTTCAAATCAATAGTACAGTAGGAATACAAGATGGCTCTCACAGCTTTTACAAATGGCTTTAGATGTGGTGGACACACTGGCAAGATCTACTGCAAACTTTATCATTATGAGAATGGCTTCCTGGCTTCAAATGGTGGGAGTCCCCAAGGAGCTCCAGGGGAAGGTTGAAGAACCTTCACTTCGACAGAGAACAGTTATTTGCAGCAAAAACAGATGAGATCCTTCATACAAGTATGGATTCTCTAACTATACTCCAGATCCTTGGGATGTATACTCTTCCGTATCACTGCAAGAGACACATGCCTTATCAATGGCATCAAGACTTTTCATATTCCCAAAATCAACAAAGACCTTTTGACTAATCCTGATCTAGACCTCGGATACAGAGGAAATGACAGCGGAATAATTGCTCCTCCACCTCCCAGCGCAATAAGCAACGGGTTTGAAATGTTGGTTGCTCTTTGTGACTGGTTTGGTGCCTTTCAGAGGACCACTGCCAGCCTTCAGCTATAAGTAGCTTTCTTTCTAGGCAATTCACACTTATTTGACCTCCCAGTGTTACCCCAGAAACTTGTTGTTATACCATGGCATGTGTGTGCATGCACCTTTTTAAAATGAAATATTGATGTATAGTATATTTGCAGCATTTGACAAGATAACACTGACGTTATCTATTTAATGGCCTTTTAAAAAGCCCATAGAAATGGCTCATAAGCTTACAGTCCATGCAGACAACTCAAGTTTTCAGTACTTTGGAGAGGGAGTTGGAGAAAGGATTCCTTTTAGATATTTAAATTTAAGTTAAGTGACCTGTCTAGTATCACATGGGAACTGTGGTAAAGGCAGGGACAGAATCCAGTTCTCCAGGGTAGAATTCAAATATCTTAACCATGAGACCATCCTTTCCCTTCTGTACTGGATCGGGTCATATGGAGACTTCTTGCCTCACCACAAGCAGGCAGAACAAGTGAATAGGCAGGGCAACAACCAGTCCAGGGGCTCTTGGCACTGTGCTAGGGTCGAGCAAACAGCCAATACGCACAGGTCCTAGTTCACAGACAGGCAGCAAACAGTTCAGGGGTCTCAGGCCTATGTTTAGGCTGAGCAAATTGAGTCTCCTAGCTCTGGTGGAGAGCCAACAAGCACAGGCCTTTTGCCCAGGAACGGGGGTGGGAGAGAGGGAGGAAAGACTGCATCCCAGCCCAGGACTCAAACAGTGGGGATTCTGACTGCAACATGCTGACACAGACAGACCAGGGTCTGCTACACCTGGGCTACTTCCTAATTCCTCCTCTGGGCAGGTCCTTGGCTTGGTAGCAGGTCCTCTTGATCATTGGGGAGCAAAGCCTCCAGCAGGGCTTGCAGTAGCTCTGGCTCGGGAGTCGTCAGTGGTCCTGGTTGGTCCTCTGCTTCCTTGATATGCATGCCAGCCTCCCACTTCAAGAGCTCAGGGAAAGTGTCCAGGGCTTACCTGAGCTCTCAGCTCCAGCCCTTATATTTCTGGCTCACCCCCTCGGCTTCCTAGGTGGTGGTCTTCCTTTTCCACGTCAGAGAGGGACCAACCAGCCTCATTACATCCTTATAGTGTAACACAGATTCATCTTCCAGTCTCTCCAGGAAATGAATGTGGGTCCTACAGACCATCTCCGTCACTGTACAAACCCGATTCGTCCCCAGAGCATGTTTCATCCTGTGCACTGAATGAGGCTGGGATCCTGTGGGGAAAAATGGTATATGATCATATCATGACATACTGCATCACAATGCATGCAAAGGCTCTGAATTAAGGCTATACAAGCTTTTTCACATAATGGATCTTTTAAGTCTATAGCTAGTTATTGAGCACTTATTTATTTTAAGCCATCTTTATTTTCATCATATTAAACAACAAGCACTGGTGTTTCTCTGTGTAGAGCAAACTGTGGGTGCACCTCCCTCCTCCCCCTCAGGGTACAACATCAGCAGGCATGCAGTGGGTCCTGAGCCAGCCCCCAAAAGGGGGTAGGAAGGGAGCATCATCCCACTCCACTTCGGTCCTGCCCGGGTTCTGCTCATGACCCAAACTGCGGCCTCCACTCCTGACTACGGCTCAGCTACTAGCCTTTGCTCTTGGCCTCCGACTCCCTCAGCCCCCACTCTCAGTTGCTAGCTTCTGGCCATAGCCCCAGCCTGACCTGAACACAGTTCTGGGGGAGGGACACAGGCACATTCTATTACTGGTAAGGGGAGAGGGCATGAGAAGAAAAGTTTGAGGAGCACAGGTGTAGAGTGTGGTGATAAGATAGTAGAGCTTCATTAGAGAATCAATGTAAGGCAAGATGTTACCACTAGATGGCAATATTTTCTTATGCCTACCCACTGTTTTCTTAGAGAGCTTGATTTCTTCCAGCGAGTTTTAAATTACCTAATGAGCTGCTTAAAGCTACTGGTATGGAAACATCACAAGATCAAAAGATCAAGTCTTTAATATAACTTTAAAGTCACATTACACGCGATAAAGCATTGACGTTTGTTTTAGAAGCAAATATTTGGTATGTGGCATTTCATGGATCAGAGTATCATAGTGGCGTGACACTGGAAGATATGCCTGAATCTAGTAATATATATTAATGTGCAGTTAATCAAATTAAACTAATGCAAATTTTGTTGTTTGCCGCCTCCTGGTCTCCACAATATTCGTGCTCATGACTGAGTAAAAAAAAAAATCTGTGGGAATATATGATTTAGTTAAATTAATTAAATGTCTAGAGATGTTTTAATATATCAATTTTTTCTCTTTCTGGAATTTGTCTAACTTGATATATATGGCCTGATGCCATACCTCTTATATAGACAAATATATTGAATTTCCATTCAGTTATATAATATCTGAAAGTATAAATTTGTGCTGCCGTTACTTAGCAAATCCTTCTAGATGAAAGCCTTTATTTAATGAAGGAAATATTCTTCTGTGCAGTTTTAGCTCTTGTTTTACAGCAGAATTTCTTATAAATTGCAAAGCTTTAACTAGAGCTGGGAAAAGTGTTTCTACACTAGATTTTTTTTTGGAGGGGTGGGGGGCAAAAATGCAGATTCAGTGACACCAAAATGTTCTAGAAATTGGCATTAACTTTGCTGACTTGTTTCAATTGGAGAAAATTTTGAAAAAAGCTAAAAGTTTTGTTTCAGCATTTTTGAAACACCTTTCATTTCTTTTGTTTTAAAGGACTTTTTATTTCAAAACTTGCTTTACGTTTTAAAGCTTTTGATGACTTAAAGGCATGAAAATTGAAACCGCATTTTGTTTGATCCAAAATGTGTTTTTTCTCATTTTTAATTTGCAAGAAAAAAAAAGAAAGGATTTGGTTTGGTCCCCAAAAAGAGAGCGAGCACACGTGCAAGAACTGTTGTTCAGCCAGTTCTAGATGTAACAGAATAGAATGAACAGAATGCAAATTGAAATGGATGGCTTGCAAGCAGTGAGCGCATTATTTCAGGTAGCATTCATTGACCATTTCTTTTACTCAAAGTTTAGTGTGAATTAATTTTGGTCCCAGGAGGCTGTGATAGTGTTGTGACTGAAATACTTCTCAGGAGTTTTTTGCTCTGTACCAAACTTGCAAAGAAGATGGGTGAAGGCAGAAGGAGAGAGAGAATGCTTATTCAAAAGTCAATTTTGTGTCAACAACATTGTTTCTTACATTGTTGAAAACATTTGCTTTGAATAACAGATTTTCCTCTACCAACCTAATTTAGTTTTATTTTAATAGTAAAATAAAAATTCAGTGATTTAAGAAATTAATCTGTGATGACAGCAAGAAAATCACCATTGTTATGTCACTAAAGAGGAGAAGTGTAATGAGGAAAAACTCTGAAGTACAAAATGTTTTTGTACTTTTGTGATGGAGGCTTGCAAAGTTATGAAATATATGAAAATTCATTGTGTATTGCCCTGGTTTTTAATATCTAGGCTTGCATTTTTGCCCTCAGGTACAAATTGGAGCAAGTGAGCCAGAACAGAAATCTTGTGTTTGGTTAGAGTTCGTTTATGAAAATATTTTGTTTCTATTGAAACCACACTCCCTTTGTACTGACACAGCTGCTCTGACTGGATCACTGTACAGTCCTCGTAGGCCAACAGTATCATTCCTTGTTGTGTGCTTCCAGGATATATTTCAGCCTATTTTATCAAAAGACCCTGAAGAGTTTTAGTTTGAAACTTATACCTGTGTTCATCAGAGCTCTTTCTAGCTAATTCAGCTGAGGTGATCTACTATGATCTAGATTACTAGATAATAACTCCCCCCCCCCCCTTTTTTAAGCTAAGTTATTTGATAAAGGGTTTCAGTCTAGTTTGGGTTTAATTTACCACGAGGCCTTTTATTTTTTACAGGTGTATAAAAGACAAAACACAATCATTACAGATGAGATACGGAGGAATTCGTCTCCACTCAGTCTTTTATTTCAATCAGTATTTTAACAAGTGCTCAAATTTTCCTGGCAGTTTAATCTGGAACACGAAGTTGGGAAGAAAAATATCTTCTATAACTTTACAAAAATAAAAATATATTTTTAAAATCCTGGGCTTTAAGCAAATACACTCCAACATTAGCAAGGATGACGTATATATTTCAAAATATAGACTCCTGTCATGTTTTGAACTACAACAGCAGGCACAATGTGTAAACTGTAGTGAAACACACAAAGAGTCTTACTTCTGATCATTTTTTTCCTTTCTGTTACATTTTGTGCTTTGAGAGAAGTTAGTTCAAAAAAAGTGTACAAATGATTTGTACAACAGCTTCTTTTGCTGGTCATATCCGGATACAGTAACTTCTGGACCAGAATGTCACAATGTTGCTACAGAACTCCAGTGTCAAGTTGCACTATTGTGTAAGAAAATGGGTTCAGTCCTTTCACTTCTTAAAAATGTGTGAACCTAAATGATATAAATTACTCTATTCACAGGTCCTCCGTTGTTAAGTTTTAACACGTTAGGCTGACAGGCCATGGAGCCACGTCATTCAAACTATAGACTAGAATATATTTGTATTGTGCCATAGGTGTACATAGTGCTATACAATTTAAAATGAGTTTGATGAATTAGAGAATCAATAACTCGTGCAATTTTCATCTAATTTGCATATGTGACAACTGCATACATCTTGTAGCATACTGACTGCATATTTTACTCAAATTTGAAGATTTGTTCCTATCTCAGCCATTAATAATGAAGATAAACAAATGGGCAACTAATATTTAAAATGGTATACACTGAGTATATGTAAGGCCAGCAGACACTGGTTATCTGTGGGCGGAATCAAACCTAGGATCTCTGGAGCTTTGTACATGAGCCTCTACTGCATGAGTTGGCTATTAACTAAGGCTGTAGAGCAGACTCATTATTCTCTGGTAAATGGGCTTAATGTTACCAGATGGGATAGTATATCACACCTAGAAGGGATGTGGGTTACATATGGACATAGGAAGGCATTTCTTACCTCATCTGGAAAGAAAAAGAAAAAAAAAAAAAAAAAAAAGGGAGGGAGGAATGTGCAAAGCACCCTTTTCATTAAATATATACCTGTACCTGGAAATTATATTTCATAGGCAATATAACAAGTGAAACAGAAAAGCCTCAGGTTGAATTCCTATACTTACTCCATACAAAAATGTTCACCAAGTAACTTATTTTTAAACCACGTCTATGGTACTGAAAATATGAATTATACATAGAGATGAATTAAACTTTTGTCCTATTGGCTAGTAGTATAAAGACACTCTCTATGCAAAGCCAAATATTCACAAAATGGCAATTCAATGTACATGCTATTATTTAATCATTTTAGTTTTATATTAGACAGTCACATGGAAAAAAAGACCAGATCACCTCATAAGTTTTTCCTAAAAAGTTCATCGTTAAGTGCTGAGACCAAGCTTGGAAAACGTAAGTGAAGAAGGAAAAAATGTTCAGAAAACATTCTGGGGTATGTGAAACAGGAGTCAATCTGGGAGTCTTAACATATGTTTGATTCCCTGCTGATATTAGACTCAACTGAATTACTTCTCCATTTTAAACTGATGCCCTTCACATGGTGATGTGGAGGGGAGTTCTCCCCTGGGTATGTATGCCTCCTCTCTTCCTAGCACAACCTCCCAAACCTGTGACGCCACAAACTCAGTGTGACCATGTATAGGGGCTTGTTTACTGAAAGGAAGGAGAGGAGGGCTTTGTATTTTCTGCAACACATTCCCTTTGGAGAAATTTCGTCCATCTTTTCAAACGTTCAGCTATTTCTCTGCTCCCTAAGTTAAAAGGAGGAAGCCGTGATTTGGCCCTTGGTATGTACCCTGCTAGAAATCTTTCATTACTTCCTACCTCCTGTCACTTTACAATTCTTCATCTATTTTGGCATGGTTTTTTTTAAAAATGTGTGTTATGGCCCAGCTCCACTGTTTTGTACACCCCTAACAAAATGAAATCTGAGGCAGGAACATTGCATACGGAGAGCATAAAGGGTATAACACTGAGCAAGCTACTAATACTTCTGCAACTTGCATATACTGTGCATACTTGATGGAAAAGATGTTTTTTCCATCATCTGATTTTAAAGGGGGGGGATTGTAACTAAGATACAATGGGAGGCACAAAGCAATTGAATACGTAATATAACTGAATGAGAAAAATACTCATATCCCACTAAACCTTTGGTTGGTTTTACAAGTTAAACAATTATATGTAAAAATAGTTTAAATTACTTTGAATGTTACTTAATTAGAATTTTCTATTTACCTTCTGACTGAAGGACAGTTTATATTTTTTTCTTTTTGTGTAAAACCTGTAAGATTATACTGAGAGAGATCCTTTTGGGATTTCTTTATATGTACATATCTACAGCAGAGTCCTAAAGAATAAAACAAAAGCCAATATCACAGTATTAACACAATACTATACAGAGTGATTCCTGATAAAATCTGATGAGAAACTGAGTGTTAAGGGGAAAATGAGCCACGAAAGCAAAATGGCAGCGCCAACTGAAGCAGGAACTTTAGGTTCACCCTAGCAGTTAAAAAACCCAAATAAGTCTGCAGTCGTAAAGTGCAATTACTGTTGTGCAGTCATGTCAGGCCAGGGATCAGACTGGATGAAGTTCAAAGCAAGAAACATCAAACGAGTGCTGTTCATGATTCAAGGAGGGGAAAAGGAAAAGAACAACAGTTCTCAGGCATTCCAGTGCATCAAGAAAATAAATGTCCTTTTCTTTCTGAAAAGAAAAAAAAACCCTCAGTCGTATGGAATCCTGGTTTTGTAGTCACAAAAAATAGATTTTTTTTTCCTTTCAACTGTGAATGTTCCAATGTGATCCAGTACAAATAAACAGCATCAGAGTAAGCATAAATACACTGGAATCCTTTTTTGGTGCCCTGCTGCTATAGCGGCCTATTTTATTCTCCTCTGCTGATTCTTCAGGTCTTGGTGCTGATGAAGCACACTGAACTAATGGCATCTGATAAGAAGTGGCTCTCTTCTCTGGTCTGTCTGGACTGGATCCATCGCTAGGTCTCTGGCCATTATATAGTAAGTAGCTACCCCTGGCATTCTGCTCCATTTTGAAGATTTCATATTCTGTGTGTGGTAGGCGGATCCCCAAAGCAACACAGCCATTTGTGTGAGTAACATCCTGTTGCACTCCAACTTGCCAGGATCCCTCTGCTCCACACTCATTCCCATTGAAGACATTCAGCAGAGAGGCTGTAGCTATATCCATGGGAGTAACTTTCATGTGATTAACTGTAAAGGAAGAAGAGAGAATTGAGCGTCTCGGGGGAAGAAAGCAAAAAGTGCAGGTGGTTGTCTTATTTTAATATAGCCCTGAATTCAGAGATGCCACAAATAACTTGATTCTCCTCTGTTGGTCAGTTTTAAATACATAGAGAAAAGAAGATGCAATAAAACTTTTCTCAGATGTTACATCTCATGGTAGGGATGTGAGTGGTTAACCAGTGCTGGGAGCAGCTGCCTGCCTCCAGCCTGCCATGGGCTTGGCAGCTCCACCCCAACATGGGGTCTGGGAATGGGAGCCCTGCAGTGTGGGGGCTATTCCAGTCAGGCTAAAGCAGTCCTCCACCTGGGATCCCCTTAGTCGATTAACCTAACATTTAATGGATTAACTGATCAGGATTTTTACATCCCTATTCCATGGGCGGCAAGAGAATTTTGAAAATATACTAGTCTACAAAACTAATGACCTAACAAATTCCAAATGGAAACCTCACATCTCAGAAAATGCAGGTTTCACCATCCCTCATAGACTACCCATATCATTGTATGAATTACAGCTTTAGGTCTGAATCATAGAGGGATACTCTATCCTCTGTCTTAAATAATGGCAGTTTATAATTTCAGATGTAAGAGTCTAACAACTTTCTTCAATTAGGGCTACAATGACCAAATTTCAGTGGAGTTTGTCACTGAGTGTTGATTTTCATCAGAGAGGCTAAAATTTGCTCTGGGGAAGAATGTGGCCCAAAACAAAAATAGAGAATTGAAGTTTTCAGTGGATTAGCATTGACAAATTTCTCCAAAAATAAAAACAAACCCGTCATAACCTTTCAGAAATATAACTTCTGCTGCAGGACATTAACAGTTATGAGTCCAGATTTTTTTAAAAGCTTTTCAAAATTTTCATGTTGTGATTTTATAATCCTATGTGTGTTTGGGTGGTCTCACAATCCATATTACTTCCCAAGTCCTACACAAAGATCAACTGAAGAAAACTAACAGTTCACCTTATTTTTCTAGTGCTGCAGTCTCATATGTTCAGTGGCAGATTGAACAATTCATTATAAATAAGCAGAATGGGTGAAATATTGGCCTTACTGAAGTTTTCACTCCATGTAATTGCTTCTAGGTAACCAGCCATGGCTCTGTGTTGCTATTGTGAGCAGAGACTCTGAAAGACTAGAGCAACCCTTAGTCTCCTTAGGAAATTCCAGTCCAACCTGTAAGCTCTTTCAATCAGGCTTTTTTTCCCCTAAGTTGGGGAGTCTAAAAGGACACTGAAGCTTTTTAAATGTGATTTCAAGTTACACTACATGGGGCTGTGAACATGAGTGGTGGGTATGTAAGGCAGAGGAAGGCAGTCCCTTCCCAAACATCCACCTTGGCCACATCCGCATTCCACCCCCCGTCAGCACTGCTCCCCCTGTCTCCTGGAGCTGTCTGGGCTTTTGCCCTGTGCTTCCAGCCTTCCCCGTGCTCCAAGGGGGCCAGACCATGAGCTGCAAGTGTTCCACAGGAGGGTGGGAGGGGGAAAGTACGGGGATGCTACAAGCACGTGCTTGGGGGAGGCTCAGACCATGAGCTGTCCATGCTTGGGGAAGCAGACTGCAAGTCGCCCATGCTTGGGAGAGGGATGGAGTGCACAGGCTGCCTGTACTCTAAGGAGGCTGAGGAAGACTGTAGGCCACCTGTGCTGGGGTGGGAGAGGCTGAGGAAGGTAGCTACTCCTATAGTGCATGGGTTGGTTCCCAGAGGGGGACCACAGTTGGTAGGGCCTTGTGAGGAAGGAGTGGGGCTTGGGGCTTGCCTCCTCCAACCGTAGGTTCGCCCATGCCTGTGAATCTTGCTAGATCTCAAGCTAAGCAGGATAGGTATAGTCAGCGCTTGATGATGAGTGACTTTGTCAATCCTGGGCTGCCTTTTGTCTTAAGATGCTATAGCTACTGATCTCTTGCTGTAAAAAATTCTACAGGATTCTTTGTAAGAGGCTGGTGCTTTCACCACATTGGACCTCTTGGATACTGAATTCTGCCCCATAGGCTCCTATGAGAGATTCTTCACTTAGTGACTGCAGCTGTTTTGTAATTTCGCTGTGCATTATTTTAAAGTCACCACACTCTGCCTCAGAAGGTGCTGTATTTCAGTGTATGAACATGCATGTGAGTGGGGAGGGAGGGTTAGGAGAGAAGTGACCCCTCTCTGTAGTTTGCACATCAGTTTGTTGGCGAAATTCTTGAACTATATGAATTTTGAATCCTTTTTTCTTGGCAACTTTCCCCCAGGAAGGAACAATTCCATCTTTTACTTGGTAACCGAACATGAGTGTGCAACGTTGTGACCTTACCTTTGAAGACAAACTCTGTTCCTCCCATCACTTTGGAAGAGTGCACGCCTCTGCTGTAGCGCCCCTTGGCATAGATGGTAAAGGTGGGGTGCTTACAGATGGGGTCAGAGTAGTGGTAGTAGTGACCCTCCCAGGTGTTATTGTTATCATGGAAGATGAAGTGCCGGGTGAGAAAGAGGACTTCAGGACGCACTTCGCAGCGCTGGCTCACCCACTCTCCATGCAATCCAATAGTCAAATCGGCCTTTGGAGGTAAGATTGGAGGATGGTGCTCATCTGACCGGTAAATGATTCGACATGCTATACAGGAGTGATCATGATTCTGAAACAAAGTGGAGAAAAACCCTGTTAAGACATTCTCCTCGAGGAAGACCATGATGTTAGTGGCCTACTGAGGTGAAATCAACCTCACCTCTAAGGATTTAAAATGTTTTCCTCAGATTGGCTACATTCTACAGCAATACCATATGTCAAAGTGAGGTACCTGGAATATAGAGCACATAGCATATTGTGCATCAGGGAGATGGCTAACCTAGTCATTTCTTCTTCTGGGTTTACCTTCAACAAATATTTTGCTTCAGATATATGTTTTATTTTGAAGGGAAAAAACACACTGAATCTATAATGATAGGAGAATGGCTAACTTACAAAAGTAGGTGTCTTTAAAATCTGCTCTTAATTTAATTACAAAACACATTTGTTCAGCTCTGACTTGTACTTATTACATCTTTTTAATTATTAACTTTGTATACTGTGGACATATCCACCCTCCTAACTTTTTTAAGTTGGCTAGCAGTCTGGACATTTAATACCCTGCTATTTAAACTTTTGAAGATGTAGTAAGCTGGAGTGTAAAATATCAACACATCGATATTTCATTTCCAGTGATATCTGAATGAAGGGTCTCTATCAGTTTTCCTCTCAATGACATGCACGCATCTCCACTCACTTCAGTGGAGTTGCATACGTGTGTGCAAGCCAAAGTTTGCCCCTAAACTTAAGAATGAAACATCAAATTTCTCCTGTGTTTTACTAATAAAACACCATAGATGATTAAACTGAGAAAATAGTTGTCTGTTGATTTACTACTTGCTTTTCACTCATTTGGACAATCAGTCTCTATGGATAAAATTTCCATCTTTGAACTATAAGAATATAGCAGGTGAAATATGCCACCAACCACTTCACCAGTCTGATGCTGGTGACTGTGAAATGTTCAAGGAGATTAAAGAAACTACACAAACTGGAAACACAATAATAATAAAAAATTTCAAATACTCCCATGTTGACTGGGAATATGTCACCTCAGGATTATTTGTAGAGAAAATATATTTAGACTCCATTAATGACTATTTCTTGGACCAGCCAGTTCTGGAACTCTCAACGGGAGAGCAATTCTTGATTTAGTTGTAAGCAGAGCACAGGATCTGGTCCAAGAGGTGAATATATACCTGAACCACCCAGTAAGAGCAATCATAATGTAATTACATTTAATATCCTTGTAGAGGGCAAAATACAGAAGAAACACACCACAGTAGTTTTTAACTACAGAAAGGAGAACACTACAGAAATGAAAACACACCAGTTACACAGATATTAAAAGGAAGAGTGACCAAGAATGAAATGCCTGCAAACTATTTAAAATACCACAATAGAGGCTCAAATGAAATATATGCCCCAAAATAAAAAAAACCTGAGGACTCAAATTATCATCAGGACTAAATAGCAGAATAACAGAAAAAAGGTATTCTTTAAAAACTAGAAATCAAATACTGTTCATTCCATCTGAAGCATTTGGCATTGGCCACTGCCAGAAGACAGGATACTCAGAGATGGACTGGTCTGTTCCAATATGGCCGTATGCAGTGGTGGTGGTAGTGGTGTGTTGGTCCCATGCTAGTAGACACACAAGATAGGTGAGGTGATCTCTATTATTGGGCTATCTTTTGTTGGTGAAAGAGACAGGGTTTTGAACTAACACAGAGCTCTTCTTCAGATGTTGGACCAATAAAAGATATGTTTACCCCCTGCCTCCTTTTATGGCCTTGTGTCACTTTCTGGTTCTTGTGTATTGGACAAAGTTGTGACATCTGGGTCAACATGTTTACACTGAATCAATATGTTTTCACTGTTATAAAAACATCAAGAAAACATTTCTAATGGATTTTTAAACTGCTCCCATTCTTGGCCAAGACTATCTGACGTTATCCTTTTTATAATGCAAGCATCTAATTCAGTAAGGGCATATTTCAGTGCCATTACAATCAGCGAGCGGTATACAATTGATTGCAATGGGAAAGTTTTGGCTTGTTTATCTAAAAAGGCCTGATGATGTGAGGTGTGAAGCACTGCCATTGATTCCCCCTGGCGACGAGGCCATTTAATCTTCTGCAAGATTCAGCTTTGTATGAACATCGGGGGTGTTTTTCTGAACTGGGGGCCCACCAGACTCTCCACTGTGCTATGGCCCATCCCCCAGAGGGACTTGGGGAGGCAACCTTATTGCTGTCTTCCTCAGCTCCTGTATTGGACAATACCCCCCTCCCCTTAAAGCCAGCTGCCATGCTTTTAGAGACTCTTCTGTGCTGCTCTATACTTTTTACCTGACATCTGGGTGTGGTTTTGTATTATAAATAATTTGCTTAAGGCTTTTCACAGAAACTAAAGTGTCTGTGTGTCAGGGTGGAGAGAGTCTCAGGGTATGTCTACACTACAAAGTTAGTTCGAACTAACAGACGTTAGTTCGAACTAACTTTAATAGGTGCTACACTAGCGCTCCGCTAGTTCGAATTTGAATCGAACTAGCGGAGCGCTTAGTTCGAACTAGGTAAACCTCATTTTACGAGGACTAACGCCTAGTTCGAACTAGCTAGTTCGAACTAAGGGCTGTGTAGCCCTTTAGTTCGAACTAGTGGGAGGCTAGCCCTCCCCAGGTTTCCCTGGTGGCCACTCTGGCCAACACCAGGGAAACTCTATGCCCCCCTCCCGGCCCCGGACCCCTTAAAGGGGCACGGGCTGGCTACGGTGCCCGTGCCAGGTGCAAGCCTGCCAGCACCCAGCTAGCAGACCCTGCACCTGGCACGGCACAGAGCCACCCACCCGATGCCCCCCAGCCCACCCCCTCTTGCCGGGACCAGGCTGGCGGCTCCCGGGAGCTTGCCCTGGACTGCAAGAGGCGGGCACCTTCCTGGGCTAGTGCGGACATCGTGGACCTTGTCCACGATCTCCGCACTAGGCACAGGAAAGTGGCCGTCTAGGGCAGGAGAGCTGCCAGCCTGGCCACCCAGGACCAGGTGTGCATGAAAATCAAGGGGGTCCACTGAGACCCCCGACCCTGAGCCCTGAGCTTACAATGGCCGTACTGGGTCAGACCAAAGGTCCATCTAGCCCAGTAGCCTGTCTGCCAACAGCGGCCAACCCTAGGGACCCTGGAGGGGATGGACCGAAGACAATGACCAAGCCATTTGTCTCGTGCCATCCCTCTCCAGCCTTCCACAAACTTTGGGCAGGGACACCACTCCTACCCTCTGGCTAATAGGACTCCATGGACCCAACCTCCATGACTTGATCTCACTTCCCTTTAAACTCTGTTCTAGTTCTAGCCTTCACAGCCTCCTGCAGCAAGGTGTTCCACAGGTTAACTATTTGCTTTGTGAAGAAGAACAACTTTCTCTTACTAGTTTCAAGCCTGCTACCCATTCCTTTCCTTTGGTGTCCTCTAGTCCTTCTTGATGGGAACTCAGGAAGAACTTTTCTGAATGCACCCTCTCCACCCAACCCCTGCTTTTAGAGACCTCTATCCTGTCCCCCTCCGTCTCCTCTTTTCTAAGCTGAACAGTCCCAGTCTCTGTAGCCTTTCTTCATCTGGGACCTGTTCCCAACCCCTGATCATGTTAGTTGCCCTCCCCTCTCCCAGCCTTTCTCTTCCCCTCTCCCACCTCCTTTTCCCAGTCTCCCCCAGTTTTTTTTCAATAAAGACAGAGTCAATGTTGGAAGAAACGTTATCTTTATTTTGTACATCAATAAGAAGGGGGGCTAAGGAAGGGTAAGTGGAAGGAGGTGAGGGAGGAATGGGGTACGAGCCCCCGATGGGGAGGACTGGGCTGGCTCTGCGGGCTTCTGGGGGTGGAAGCTCTCCTGCAGCCCCCCAATTACTCCCTCTCCCCAGATGGCAGCCTGCGGCAAGTGCAGCCGGGCTGATGGCCGAGTGGTGTGATGTGCCCAGTGTGGACACTCAGGGCACTCCAAGCCAGAACTTCTTTGCAAGCGGGGCACCCCTTAGAACTGTGTGTCCGGGGTGGGGGTCGGGACCCTTTAAGCGCAGCCCTCGGCTAGCCTGAGACAGCATCTCCACGCTCTAAGTCCTCCTTTTATGCCCTGCCGGCACTGCTTCCGGCCATCCTTAAGCCCTGTTCAGAGTCCACTCAATGTGGACTTGCTAGTTCGAACTAGCAAAACGCTAGTTCGAACTAGTTTTTAGTTCTAGATGCGTTAGTTCGAACTAGCTTAGTTCGAATTAACTAATTCGAACTAAGTTAGTTCGAACTAGCGCTGTAGTGTAGACGTACCCTCAGTTCTCTTTCTAATGGATAAGTGTTGACACAACGACCAAACCATTACATATCCGGTGCATTTTGGTATGGGGTGTAATGTGTTGGGTGAGCAGTAATTAAACTAAAATGCAGAATGAGCCTTCTGTTGATGTCAGGTTCAAGGTCTCTAGCAGGGAGGAATTCTATTTCCAAGGCTCCTGGTCCTCTAACATTGGATATTTATGTAGCTTCCAGCACTAATTGGTTGGGACTTTACAAAGGTAGGTTGGGTTTTTTTTTGTTTCTATGGGAAAATGTGTTCCAAGTTCCAAACAAACAACTTACAAACTTTTGGAACACAACCTGCTCCTAAGGTGGGGATTTCTTATACACAGCTGCAAGAGCAACTGTTTCTGCTTTGCTAAGCAAACTTCGAGCCACAGTTTATTGAAGGATAAACCATGAAACACTTTTATTAAGCTAACATGATTTGTCAATAAATAATTAAATTAAGCAGAACAACTAGAGTCCTGTTAGATAAAAGCAAAATTTTCTGGTATTACTAACTCTAGTATATTTGCTACATACTGTTTGTTTACAAATATCATCTTTGGATCTGATGGGAGAACGTCTATAAAGGGCTTTTGAAATACAGAATGTGTGATTGGTGCTTTACGCTAGATTGAAAAAAAAAACTTGTCTAGTTAGAGGGAAAAGTAAAGAACATACAGTCTTATGCCATTTTCCCCTTTCATGGACTATGTCCATATAAATACAGAGAAATGTCACTAAGTAATTCTATTGAGCCAGTGGAGGTGCTAAAGATTTGCCCGAGTGTAACTGAGAACAGAACTTGGTCTGGAATATTTAGCTAACATGAATGTTAAAAATGCACCAATAAAGTGTTGCATTTTCTGAGTTTTGAGGGTTTCATTTGGAGTTTGTTGGCTGGTCCAATGGTTCAGTTGTTAGCTAGCACTCAGGAGACCAGACAGAGCTCAATTCCTGTCTCTGCCACAGGCTGCCTGTGTGACCTTGAAGAAAACAAAACCACCAACGAAACCCAGACTCTGTGCCTCAGTTCCCTTACATGCAAAATGTGCATTCTCTGCCTAGCACTGTAGTGAGAGTAACTGTTAAAGATTATGCAGAGTTCAGATACTAAGGTGATGGAATCCTATTCCTGAGGGCAATCTGCTCCAAACACTTAAAAGTTCTCTGCTAAGAGAAAATTCTGAGTTCTGGATGCAGGGGGTGGATCTGGATGCATGGTAGTTTGTTGGGAGTTCTGGGTGCAATGGCAATAGGAGTCTGCAGGGAGGTCCAGATGAAATGGGGCTCAGTGCGTGTGGGAGTCAGTGTCCGGGGGAATAGAGCTCAGGAGGAGCTGGGCGTCTCCAAGCTGTCAGTCCAGCACCTTTCACAAACATTAATTCACGTGATGATGATCAAAAATATTAGCCCACAAGCAACTCTGGACCATAAATATTAAAGTAAATCAGAAAGTTTTCTACAGAAGACAGATGAGTTTAATAAATCCCAAGTAACCTGAAGATGAAACACCTAGCAATGTTTTATGATAGGGCTGAGGAAGGAGGTAACAAAAGTTTTTTCAGCTTTTGTAGTAGGGTTTGTTTGTGAGCAGGACTGTAATACAAAGATTCTAATCTTTCTTTTAACTTATTCTGGCTGCTACATAGTGGGAGCTCTACTGAAAATATAGCTCCTCTGACCCCACATAATCCAGTTTCTGCTTCCTTCTGGCTTTGACTTGAAAATCCTTTAAGAGAGTGATGAATTTTTGAATAGGAAGTATATACTTATACACCCTCCAAAGTCCTTGAAAATGTAGCTTTTGTCTAATTAATGGAAGAAAGATTTTGTTTTTGTTTATAAAGTGAATGGACCTAATTATGGAGTAATATTTATTTTTGAGGGTGGCTTTTTTGTTTTTCAATGTTGCTTTCTTTTCTAGGCCAGTTGCTTTTGGCTGTAAATCACACTGCTTAAGGCCCTGTAAATCACTCCTTTTCCATAGGTCTTAAGCAAGGGTAATAGGATCTAGTTTCTAAACATAGTTAAAGAAAACAGAACAGTGGCAAAAAGCATTTGCTGCTATTCTCCAAGCACAACTGCAATAACTTCTAATAAACTCGCAAGCACGAAGTCAGATAAAATGCTGTAAAATGAGCTGTGGTTATGATGGCTCCCCGTCCTTACTTTACAAAAAAAATGTAAGATTCTTTATGGAGCTATGGGGCTTTTTCCTGTTGTGAAAGGGGGCTTTCCCTTTGCAAGTAGCTGCATAATACTGACTCCATGGTTGCCCAAATTTTCTGTTCTTGGTGATTCTTCTGAGTCAGACTAAAAGGCCATGTAGACTACTGGCTGCCTAGCTGACAGACCTGTTCAGGAGCTGAGGGACATAAGAGGTTCTCAGTGATTTTGAAGATTTCCACCAAGCCCAAGATTTGGTGGTGATGGGGGACTTCAACTATCCAGACATATGTTGGGAAACTAACACAGCGGGGCACAGGCTATCCAATAAGTTTCTGGACTGCATTGGAGACAACTTTCTGTTTCAGAAGGTTGAAAAAGCTACCAGAGGAGAAGCTGTTCTGGATTTGGTTTTAACAAATAGGGAGGAACTAGTTGAGAACTTGAAAGTGGAAGACAGTATAGGGGACAGTGATCATGAAATAATAGAGTTCATGATCTTAAGGAAAGGTAGAAGGGAGACCAGCACAATTGAGGTAATGGATTTCAGGAAGGCAGATTTTGATAAGCTCAGAGAACTTGTAGGTAAGGTCCCATGGGAAGCAAGACTGAAGGGAAAAACAACCGAGGAGAGTTGGAAGTATTTCAAAGGGATGTTGTTAAGGGCCCAAAAGCAAACAATTCCGCTGTGTAGGAAAGATAGAAAATATGGCAAAAGACCAGCTTGGCTTAACAAGGAGATCTTGCATGATCTCAAAATAAAAAAGGAGTCATATAAAAAATGGAAACTAGGACAACTAACAAAGGATGAATATAGGCAAGCAACACGGGAATGCAGGGCCAAGATTAGAAAGGCAAAGGCACAAAATGAGATCAAACTAGCTACAGGCATAAAGGGAAACAAGAAGACCTTTTATAAATACATTAAAAGCAAGAGGAAGACCAAGGACAGGGTAGGCCCACTGCTTAGTGAGGAGGGAGAAGCAGTAACAGGAAACTTGGAAATGGTAGAGATGCTCAATGACTTCTTTGTTTCGGTCTTCACCGAGAAGTCTGGAGGTGTGCCTAACGTAGTGAATACAAGCAGAGAGAGGGTAAGTTTAGAAGATAGGATACACAAAGAACAAGTTAAAAATCACTTAGGAAAATTAGATGTCAGCAAGTCACCAGGTCCTGATGAAATGCATCCCAGGATACTCAAGGAGCTGATAGGAGGTATCTTAGCCTTTAGCTATGATTTTTGAAAAATCATGGCAGACGGGAGATTCCAGAAGACTGGAAAAGGGCAAATATTGTGCCCATCTATAAAAAGGGGAATACGGACAACCCAGGAAACTACAGGCCGGTCAGTCTAATGTCTGTCCCAGGGAAGATAATGGAGCAGGTAATTAAGGAAATCATATGCAAACACTTGGAAGGTAATAAAGTGATAGGGAATAGCCAGCATGGGTTTGTGAAGAACAAGTCATGCCAAACTAATCTGATAGCTTTCTTTGATAGGATAACGAGCCTTGTGGATAAGGGAGAAGCAGTGGATGTCATATACCTAGACTTTAGTAAGGCATTTGATACGGTCTCGCATGATATTCTTATTGATAAACTAGGCAAATATAACTTAGATAGGGCCACGATAAGGTGGGTGCATAATTGACTGGATAACTGTAGTCAGAGAGTTGTTGTTAACAGTGCTAAATCCTGCTGGAAAGGGATAACAAGTGGAGTTCCGCAAGGGTCTGTTTTGGGACCCGTACTGTTCAATATCTTCATCAATGATGTAGATATTGGGATAGAGAGTACGCTTATTAAGTTTGCAGATGACACCAAACTGGGTGGGGTTGCAACTTCTTTGGAGGATAGGGACATAGTTCAAAATGACCTTAGCAAGTTAGAGAAAGGGTCAGAGGTAAACAGGATGAGGCTTAATAAAGAGAAATGCAAAGTGCTCCACTTAGGAAGGAACAATCAGTTCCATACATACAAGATGGGAAGCGACTGTCTAGGAAGGAGCATGGCGGAAAGGGATCTAGGGGTCATAGTGGACCACAAGTTAAATATGAGTCACCAGTGTGATGCTGTTGCAAAAAAAGCAAATATGATTCTAGGTTGTATCAACAGGTGTGTTGTAAGCAAAACTCGTGAAGTCATTCTGCCGCTCTACTCTGCACTAGTTAGGCCTCAGCTGGAGTACTGTGTCCAGTTCTGGGCGCCTCATTTCAAGAAAGATGTGGAGAAATTGGAAAGGGTACAGAGAAGAGCGACAAGAATGATTAAAGGCCTAGAGAACATGACCTATGAAGCCAGGCTTCATGAACTGGGCTTGTTTAGTTTGGAAAAAAGAAGATTAAGGGGGGACATGATAGCGGTTTTCAAATATCTAAAAGGGTGTCACAAGGAGGAAGGAGAAAATTTGTTCCTCTTGGTTTCTGAGGACAGGACAAGGAGTAATGGGCTTAAAGTGCAGCAGGGGAGGTTTAGATTGGACATTAGGAAAAAATTCCTAACTGTCAGGGTGGTCAAATATTGGAATAAATTGCCAAGGGAGGTGGTGGAATCTCCCTCTCTGGAGATATTTAAGAACAGGTTAGATAGACATCTGTCAGGGATGGTGTAGACGGAGCTTGGTCCTGCCTTGAGGGCGGGGGGCTGGACTCGATGACCTCTTGAGGTCCCTTCCAGTCCTACGATTCTATGATTCTATGAACACCACTCCTTCATTCGGCACTGCTGCTGCTTCTACTACAACAATAATAAGCATAAGGAACACTTGTCCTTCCCCTGGGGAAAACTCATTAAACCAGCACTAGGAGTTGGATTCTTTGGACTTTCAAGTCCCCCTGAAACTGGGAGTTCAGAAACACAACCTTTCCTCCTACAATTTAGTTTTCTTACAATCCCATGGTTGCCTGGGACTTATTCTCTACGCTGGTCATGGTGGTTAGACTCGTGCTAGGGCTACAGACAGATGACTGTTTTCTGCATCCTTGAGCCATGGTAAAATGTGTCTTTGTCTTTACAATTAACGTTATCTCCTTGAACAATGAAGAGCCCTGTGGCACCTTAGAGAATTAACAGATTTATTAGGGCATAAACTTGCCTTAATAAATCTGTTTGTATCTGCAAAAACAACAGATTTTTGTGGAGTCCTGTGGCATCTTAGAGACTGACTAACACAGCTACCCCTCTGAAACTTTTCACCATTATCTCCTGGGAGGTTATTTGCCTGGTCTGACTTGAACACCTTCATATTACACTCCTGTATCGCAAAATTAAAAGCACTTAAAATTAATGCTGCTTTTCCGAAAAGGCCTTAAAGTAAAGCAGCAGCTGGGATTCCAGCAGAATCTAACAGCTCTGCCCTACTTTTTATATCAATGAGATAACCTGTTTACCATCTGCAGGATGTATTACTAATGCTCTTTATTTCAGAAGTGTCTAGTGACCAACCAAGAACAATGACTTGATCCTGAGAACTACTTCAGACAATGATGGAGGTGGCATAAAATGTAACTATTTTTAGGTGGTCAACGAATTCTTTGTACTGTGCTGATCATAATGAACCTAATCTTGAAGTAGCAGAGAGGGGATAGAACCAAAAGCTTTTTATGAAAATTGATTGTTTACTTTAAGTGAAAAACAAACATTTCCAGTATTTGGTTTTTCACTGTAATTTAAAATGTTCCCACCTGACAGTATTTTTTGTTCTTTTTGAACATTCTGACAATATATTTACCATTTCCTGATCCACTGTACTCATGCTTTTAATAGGAGTTTATTCCTGTCAGGTGGGGGCATATTAAGACAAAAATATGTGTGGTGAGGATAATGGTGTTATGTAGCTCTCAAAGTGCCATCCAAAAGTTTGATATCTAGCACTTTTATTACAGCAGACTGAATCAGGAGCAAGTGTGGAACTCCAGGACTTTAGAGCTGACTGAAGAGGTCAGACCGATAGCATGTCTGCACGCCCATTAAAATCCCACAGCTGGCATATACCAGCTGGCAGGGCTCCTGCTAAGAGGCAGTATGGATGTTTGGACCTGGGCTACACCAGAGGCTATAGGACAGGGGTAAGCAATAATTTTGGTGGGCGGCCACTCCAAGATTTTGAAAAGTGGTCAGGAACTGCATTTTTCTGTGGAGGGGGTTCAGGGTCTAGGATGAAGGTTGGGCACAGAATGCATGGGGTAAGGGACTGGGGTGCAGGAGACAGTCAGAAAGTTTGGGCCAAGGAAGGGGTTTGCAGGGAGACGGGGAGCAAAGCCTTGGAGCACGCCTGCAGTGGGACAGCCCAGGCGCGCCTGGGCTGTCCCGCCGCTGGCTTCCCCGGCAGCTTTGCAAAGCCGCGGAGGGGCTGGGGCTGCAGGGCCGAGCCCCTCCGGGGCTTTGCTCCGCGTCTTCCTGGTCTGCAGACCAGGGAGACGCGGAGCAGCTTTTCTCGCCCTGGAGTACACGGGCGGCGGGACCGCGAGGTCCCGCAGTCCATGTCCTCCGGGGTGAGAAAAGCTGTGTTCGTAACTGCGGATCCGACATAAGTCGGATCCGCGTAAGTCGGGGACTGCCTGTATAAATAAAACCCAGAGACTAGTGGAAAGATAGTCCATTTTCACTAACTTGGAAAGGGGCATAGGAAATCATTCCTTTCCACATGCTAAAGCTGCCCTTTTTCTCTGGAGCCACAGAAGACTGGCCATCTTCTTTTTAAGAGAGAAGGACTGTAAGATATTCACAAGTAGTACTCTGCCTTAAACCCCCCACCCATGAACAAGTGTCCTTTCTTATCCTGCTTGTCTGCCTTGGAACTCTTTCTTATCCCACTGAAAAACAAAAATCCAACTCAGACACTCTTGGCAGAGTGAGTGCTTCCTTGATAATGCCACACTTGGGGTTCAAATACTTTTAACTTGCTCTTAATCTTTGTTCATTGGGGATATATTTAATGCTTCTGGTTTAAAGTTCCCCTGCACCTGGGCCTTGTGGTTTGAGCCAGCTCTACTTCTATGCTGCTGTCATCACTATCTTGCTCAATTAGAATAACCCACATACTTCATGTAAGGTAAAGTCACTAACTTTAGATTGTTTAAAAATAAAAATATTGGGCTTCATAGTTATATCAAATCAAAAAATGTTTTCCAAAAATATTCTGCCTTCTGCTCCTTTGGCTCCTTTTGATGCCAAAAGGTTGCTTAGAAAAAGCCAGATCTTTTGTGGATGTAAAGTTATCACTCTATTAGTCAATGGACTAACACATTCACAGCAGCTCAGGCTCTGCCCCAAGAAGCAGGCCCGATTCAGCTAGTGTCTCCGAAAAACCCCCCCACACAATTACTGCGTTAGAAATGATAAGAGTTGTGAATCACATAACAGAAACCAGCTGGATGAAAATATTTCTGCTGGTGGTGGTGGGGAAATAAAGATGCTTTTACTAATAATCTAGCAAAATTCCCCAAAGCTACACTGCCAAAGCAGAGTTAGCTAATAGCAGAAAAGGGCATGTCAGATCTCAGCTATTACAATAAATGCTTCTAAGCAGCTCATCACTTAAACATCTAGATGGCCAGATCCTAGATCTAGCAACTTGGAAATTTCCAAGATGGAAACAAAAGGGCTGTGTCTACACTGGCATGAATTTCCGGAACTGCTTAAAACGGAATACTATTCCGTTTTCAGTTTTTCCGGAAAAAGGAGCGTCTACATTGGCAGGCTGCTTTTCCGGAAAAGCCCTTTTTCCGTAAAAGCATCTGTGGCCAATGTAGACGCGCTTTTCCGGAAAAGAGCCCCGATCGCCATTTTCGCGATAGGGGCCTTTTTCCGGAAAAGACTACGGGGCTGTCTACACTGGCCCTTTTCTGGAACAGTGTTCCGGAATAAGGACTTATGCCCGAGCGGGAGCAGAATAGTTTTTCCGGAACAGCGGCTGATTTTGTACAGTAGAGCGTTGTTGCTTTTCCAGAAATTCAAGGGCCAGTGTAGACAGCTCGCAGCTTATTCCGGAAAAGCGGCTGATTTTCCGGAATAAGTGGCCCAGTGTAGACACAGCCAAGTAATCTTAAAAAAAAACTTTTGGAGCCATTAAATTCAGAGGGAGGCTAACGTCTTAAAATAAATGCAAAAAGCTGACCATCTCAGGTTGCCAGGCAGCTTGAGCCACATCGACACTTTCAAGACTATGCAGTGTTATTTTAACGGTGTTGCTCCCTAGATGTTTTAGGGAAACAAGTTGGGTGAGGTAATATCTTTTATTGGACCAGTTTCTTTTGGTGCAAGAGAGCTTACCTCCCCCAACTTATACTGAATATCCATGAAAGTGACAATTTCACACTTCACTCCTCCACCCGCTCAGATAATTCCAGACTAAGGCAACTCTTTAATGTACTCCACCACAAAAGTGATGATGTGACCAAGGTGGCTAACCCAGAAGGCTAATTGCTGGTCATGGGGAAGTATGATTGATGCAGTTGTAACCCAGGCTGTCAAAAGGGGTGACTTACTCATACGAACAGAAGATTTAAAACTTTTAATTAAAAGTCATGAAGCAAGTAAAAGAGGTTTTGTATTGTTGGGGGAAAAACTGGTAATCCTGATGCAATGTTTTCAAGGGTTTTTTTGGGAATTCAGAGGAGGCAGAAGGGTGGGGAAGCAGTGAGACTTCTCTGCATAAAGCTACCACAAATTTTAGGGCACTGTATACAGTGTGTCATGCTCCCAGGGAAGGAAGCTGAAGGCACTATAATTGCAGTATTGTCTTATGTAAATGATTTCAACTGAATTTCACAGCCCCACATAATCAAGATACAGTATCAGAATCTTAAAGTCTGTGTGTGTTCTTCCTCTCAAGACTTTTTAGCAGATTTTATGTCCCTCTGGGGTCTTGTATTTTAATTTTTTTATATATATTTGTATTGTGTTTTAAAAATTTTTGTAAGCTGCCTCGAATATTTTAAATAGAGAGGCAGGATAAAAATATTTTAAATACACAAATAAAGTGTGGGTCATCCCGAATTTAAATCCCATCATCTACAGCAAAAGATGAAACGAGATCCAAGCAGCTTTTTCCTCAGATGAACATACCTGAATCTGTCATCCACCCAGCTAAATTGATGCTAATTTACAGTGACAAATCATATATTTTCAGAAGTAGAAGCAACAAACCATATATATTTTGGGAAACAGAAGCAACAACCAAGTTCCTGGAAAAAGTGATGCAAGTGATTGACTGAACGTGAACGGAACTGCAAGAATAAAGTTGCCTCAAAATGTTAGTTACGCTGCTGCTGTCATTTAAAGAAAGTGTATATATTAACCCTGTCTGGATTTTGAAAAAAACATTGATAAGGCTCCCTCTCCCTCCCACCACCCACTTACAAGTGATTGGATAAGTGCTGCTTAGATGGCAGACAAAGATAAAACTGATACCAATATAAATGCTTGTTGAGTTGAACTGAAGGCACTTTTTATTCTGTTTTTAGATCAGGTTTATGCTATATTGTTGCCCTGTGAAGACTTTTAGAACTTTGCAATGCTCTTACCATTGTACAATACAATTAAATTTACAGAGACAAAATAAAGCACATCTTTAAAATCTTAAAGGTTTATACAACAGAAAAAGTAATTCACCACAGCTGTTTAGTATTGGCTTCTGTATAAATTATAAGTACAGTAAACTTCCGATAATCCGGCACCTTTAGGACCCAGGGGGTGCCAGATTATCAGATATGCTGGACTATCAGAAGGGGCAGCTATGAGGGGTCTGGAGTAGGGTGGGAGGGGATGCCACCCCAGACCCCTCATAGCCCCCCCTTACGATAATCCGGCTCTACCCCAGGCGTCCTTGATTCAGCCGCTGCTGGTCAGTTTCAGCAGCAGCTGAATCGGGGATGCCTGCAATAGAGCAGCTGGGGTGCTGCCGGGTTGGTCCCGCAGCGCCGAGGGGCAGCGCTAAGGCAGCAACCCAGCAGCACTCCAGTTACTCTTGGGGACGCCTGGGACAGAGCAGCTGGGGTACTGCCCGGTTGGTCCCGTAGTGCTGCCCCACGGGGCTGCGGGACCAACCGGGCAGCACCCCAGCTGCTCTTGTGGATGCCTGGGGCAGAGCAGCTGGAGTGCTGCCGGGTTGGTCCCGCAGCGCCAAAGGACAGCGCTGCGGGACCAACCTGGCAGGACCCCAGCTGCTCTTCCCCAGGTGTCCCCGATTCAGCCGCTGCCGAAACAGATCAGCGGCTGATTCCAGGAACCCCGGGGCAGAGCTGCTCTGCCCGGGGCTTCCTGGAATCAGCCGCTGATCTGTTTCAGCAGCGGCTGACTTGGGGACCCCTGGGGCAGAGCAGCTGGGGTCCTGCCGGGTTGGTCCCGCAGCGCCGAGGGGCGGCGCTACGAGACCAACCCCGCAGCACCCCAGCTGCTCTGCCCCAGGCATCCGGATTCAGCCTGCTGGTGAAACTGACGCTGCTGGTCAGTTTCAGCAGCGGCTGAATCCCGATGCCTGGGGCAAAGCAGCTGGAGTGCTGCTGGGTTGGCCCTGTAGCGCCGCCCCTCGGCGCTGCAGGACCAACCCGGCAGCACCCCAGCTGCTCTGCCCCAGGGGTCCCCAAGTCAGCCGCTGCCGAAACAGATCAGCGGCTGATTCCAGGAAGCCCCGGGCAGAGCTGCTCTGCCCGGGGCTTCCTGGAATCAGCCGCTGATCTGTTTCGGCAGCGGCTGAATCGGGGACACCTGGGGCAGAGCAGCTGGGGTCCTGCCGGGTTGGTCCCGCAGCGCTGTCCTTTGGCGCTGCGGGACCAACCCGGCAGCACTCCAGTTGCTCTGCCCCAGGCGTCCCCAAGAGCAGCTGGGGTGCTGCCCGGTTGGTCCCGCAGCCCCAAGGGGTGCTGCGGGACCAACCCGGCAGTACCCCAGCTGCTCTGCTCCCGGCTTCCCTGATTCAGCTGCTGGTCAGTTTCAGCAGCAGCTGAATGGGGGAAGCCTGTCCGGCTGCCCCAGCACTTCCGGGTTCCTGATGGTGCCGGACCATCAGGAGTCCCGGAGCATTCGATGCCGGACTAATGGAGTTTTACTGTACAGTGTTACTTTAAAAGTAAGAAGAAAGAACTTGTAGCACATCCTTTGCAACATTACATCCACTGGGTTAGTAGTATGAAAATAAGCCTCAGCTATAGGACTAGCTTTAGAGAGAAATTAACCATACATCCTATTATTCATAATTATCTTAATCGCTTTTTAAAATGTATTTTTTGCTTCCTCCTTCCCTGTATCTTATTTCTTTAAGCAACTGTTTTATACAAATGTTAAAACCGTTCATTTACTACTGCACCCTAAAACGGACTTTTACATATTTTAGCAGCTGTATTTATGGCTTAGACAATCAAAAACCACTGTCCTCAGAAATTTATATTTGACTGAAGTAATATTTTATACATATCATCTAACTGAGGTTTATAAGCAATGTTCTTAGACATTTCTTAATTTATCCTTGAAATTAATCTGAGTACTAGCCTAATAAATAGTGAAAAATGAAGAAACTCAGAGATTAAGGGCTAATTTTCAAACTGGTCCACTAATTTAGGACACTTCCTTTTCTGGATGTACAGCTGAGACCCAGAACTTCATCTACAGTCAATGATATTTGCAAGTGCTAAGCAAGTCTGAAAAAATATCAAGCTCAAACAAAAACCACAAATTTGCGAGAGAGTGAAGAAATATACTCAGTATATGGTTTTGAATGAGAATGTTTCTCATTAAAAATGCATCTCATTGAATATTTGAGAATAAAAAGAGTTTTGAATATCCTTATTCACCACTTTTTTGGTTCTGATGACTTTACAAACAATTCTGTCCTAACACTTTAATAGATACCACACTATCAGTAGAATAACTTGTTTACATGTCTCTTATCCCTACAAAAATCAGAGTGTAGACTATGTTGTAAACAATATTTTTTGTGCAAGATATGTGCAAGCTGGATGCCAGTATGATTTCCATGCACACCATTTTTTAGACACATGCAACTTTCTAAATAGAGCTCTTAAGCAGGTTGAGCGCCACACTTGTTCTCAATTCCTCAGTCCATTAGGGGCCTTTTATCCCACATCACTTAAACAAACCATACAGGCTGCGTCTAGACTGGCATGATTTTTCAGAAATGCTTTTAACGGAAAACTTTTCCGTTAAAAGCATTTTCAGAACAGAGCGTCTAGATTGGCAGGGATGCTTTTCTACAAAAACACTTTTTGCGGAAAAGCGTCTGTGCCAATCTAGACGCGCTTTTCCGCAAAAAAGCCCCGATCACCATTTTCCTGAGCGGGAGCATCATAGTTCTTGAACAAGAAGCCCTAATTTCATACAGTAGAATGTCAGTTTACTTGCGCAAGAACCCACAGCCAGTGTAGACAGGCAGCAAGTTTTTGCGCAAGAGCGGCCGCTTTGGCGCAAGATCGCGCCAGTGTAGACACAGCCAATATTGTATCCATGCAGGGCTCTATTCATGAGAGAGAATCCCTGAAGTCACTTGACCCTGCATCTTCCATATGACACAGCACAGCATATTGCTACCATTACATTACTAAGATCGCTCCAACCTTCTGTTTGCCTCCCTTAGTTCTTAGATATTATTTAAAAAGCTGTCTTTGCAAGGTGCAGAGCACCTTTCTGAACTCTGTGATTTCGATAAGAGCCGACGATGCTCAGCAGCTTCCAGAATCAAATCTGAAATGATCAACTTCAGCTCTGTCAGCATCTTGACTGATCAAGTCAACTCAAACTTGTATGTACAATATTTTAAAGGAGGAATTTATGCGGAGGGGGGATGTTCTTATCTAAAAGAATTTGTAAGGTCTGAAGGGATTACAAATTAGATATTGTTTAAAAGCTCCCCAACGTCATTTGCACACTTGAGTTAAGATACAGGTATTTGTAAATCTACTTAGATTGGCTTAAAGCTGTCTGGTTTTTGGACAGCCCCTTTGATTTACCATCCTGTGGCTAAGTCACTGCAGGAATTTGGACACGACCCAACTCTATTTGTTTGAAGTCTGATCATGTGGCGTTAGCATTTCTAACTGATCCAGCAGTCATTTGCTTTTAATTATCATTGGCTTCAATTGCCTATGTAATAAATGTGGTGGTTATCACATCCAACTTTTAGGCTCTGCAAATTTATGAGCTAGGTGGAGTTGTCATTTTCATGGAGGCCTAATTATAAATTTAATTCAGACAGTGAATCATCTTAAACTAAGTTTAGGCCATTTTTTATATATATAAAAAAAGGAAATGACATAGCTATATATGAAAGATTCCACACAATACACCTGATTCAGTTCAAGGGCTGTTTCCTCACCTCCCTAGTCTTGCTGAATGATGATAAAAAGCTTAAAAGAGACCCATGTTGATTTAATGTTTCTATTTAAGGTATCCGGTTTCCAGAGGAGTCTGTGACTAGTGGTTTTAAACTCAATTTAGTATTTAAACTCATTTTCAGCTGGCTCTCAGTGGACCAACAATTAGAAAGGAAAGGAGTTCAAAGGAGAAGGGTTGTAACCTTTCAATGGTATGTTTGTGTGGTCTTTGAAAAAAAAAAATGCATCTTCGGTTACCATTCTGCCTACAACCAAAAAACACCGTAGCCCAGAGCCAGGTTAACAACCTGCTGGTACAGAAGACTTCATTGGTACGGTACAGCAGTCTTTCATGACAACTAATGCAAATTTAGGTTGGACCTCCATGGTCCGGCACAAAGGAATTTGCTGGATATGGGGCTGTTCCGTACAACCGGCCTCCCAATCCCTGTTGGCTCTGCTTCCGGCCCTGACTGCCTCCCTCCTTGCTTTCAGCTGGCTGTGCTGTTGGCCCTGGCTGGACCCCTCAGCTCTGGGGCTCGTGGCTGGATCCCTCTGCCTCAGGACTCTTGGCTGCACCGCCAGCGCACCCTGTTATGGGGCTTCCATCCCGCCGCTGACCTCCCTGCACCTGGACTCTGTGGTCCAGGATGTTTCCAGACCACAGAGTCCTGGGTTAAGGAGGTGCAATCTGCATACAAGTTTTGTCTACTGTTAACTGTATCACAATGAAAGCCCAATATAGCTCAATACCCATTTTCCAGTTTCCTGAAGAGAAAAAAAACACCACAAGGATCAGAACAAGATGCACAGAACTAAGGATATCTACGGAGTCTTCATTTATCACATTCAGAAGTTGCATGGGTCCTATTAGTTGTTTTGTTACATTATACTTAGTGGCTCCAACCAAGACTGGGACCCTACTGGGGCAGGCACTGTACAGGCACTTAATCGGAGACAGTTCCCACCCTGAAAAGCTTTTGGTCCAAAGAGAAAATATAGAGAAAAGGTAGAGGAGGAACGGAGATGAGGTGACTTACCAAAAGAGAATGAGCCCAGAGCAGAGAACCAGAAATCAGGAGATCTAGCTACTGTTTTTATTACCCAGTACTTGCAGCTGTCTGCAGTTTTGGGTACCTTGAAAATACCCAGTATCAGCTAGCTCTCTGCATAATAATGTCATTTTCTGTTGCCAGTGATACTTAAGTAAATGGCGTCCAATGCCATTAATTCAGTTTAGGACTTCGACTCTGCCTATATGCTGACAAATAAGCCTATATTTGGAGGCAATAAGCTCCTCCAATGCTGATCTTTCAAGTTATTAATTTTTCTTCCACCAGTTCTGGTAAACATAGGACCAAAATTTGTCAGAATCCATACAGCAGACACCCACTAATTTCAATGCGAGTTGTGCACATGCTTCTGAAGGCAAAAATCAATCAGGGCCTAGGAGCAGGGGAGAATGTGAAGTCTTCTCCCGCCCTGCCAGGAGCACATGGCACTTCTAAGAGCCATGTGCTCCTCACAAAGGCAGGGCCACGGCAGAGGCCAATCAGGGCCTAGTGGGCAGGGGAGCATGTGAAGCCTCCTCCTATCCTACCAGGAGTGTGTGACGCTTTTAAGCGCTGCACGTAGGGCAAGGACAGAGCGGAGGAAACTTTGCATGCTCCTCTGCCCCTAGGCCTTGATTGGCCTGGAGGCGGAGGAGTGCGCAAAGTCTCCTCCAGCTTTGTCAGGAGCGCCTGGCGCTTCCAAGCGCCGTGTGCTCCTGGCAGAGTGGAGGAAGCTTTGCATGCTCCCCAGGTCTTAATTGGCTTGGGGGTGAGGGAGCAGCAGAGCCTCTATGGGCTGGATCTACCTGCTTGGCAGGTCGAATCCGGCCCGCGGAGGCCTTTTACCCACCCCTGGCCCAGATGAAAGTTGTTGGGAGTCTACAAAAAGGTCCACTCAAAGCCAAATAATACATTTTGCACGGTGGCCTCTGTGAGACCAATCCTTGGAGTGAAGGTGAAGGGGGTAATTTTCTTCCATATGTCATGAATATTGGGGAGGAGAGGTGGTTTCTGGGCTTCTGGCAAATCTCCAGTGTAACCTGAAATCAGTTACCCAGCTTTAAATAGTTTGGGATATCTATAAATACTATAGCTTATCCATTATGATTCTATAAAATGTAAGGCTAAGGAATATATATGTGGGTGGAATACTGTACAAATCGCATTTTTATGAAAACTTTACTAGACCCATGGTGTGCTGATATGTTAATAAATCAGACTTCACACCACAGGGAGATGGGTCTAGGAGACATGGTTTGCAAGATTTATTCTTTTTAACTAGAGCACTGCATTTTAGAGGTGAGCAGACTAGCAATGCCATTATAACACAGGGGCCAGAAGCAGCCCTGCCACAGCTGATTGGCAGTGTATCAGATGAGCTGAATAGGGCATTACCACACAGCTAACTGGAGGATGAATTGGGGGAGGGCAGGGAGCAGGCAGGGACCTCAGGGGAGAGGGTAAAGTGGGAGTGAGCACCTCCAGGGAAAAAGAAAAACCTCAGTGCCTATGATTCTAGTTACTTGATTTATTTAAAGATGTCATCACAGGAGGATTTAGACAGACAGACTCTCTGCAAATATACATCACCGCACACTCTTCTCATTTGATTTTTTTTAACTCTCAGTGGTTTGATCAGGTCATACGGATGTTGAGGACAGACTTAAAATGAAATTAGTTTCAAAAGTCTCCTTTTTATTTCAAATACTGTAATATGTGTTACAGTCCATAACCTGCACAGTCTTATCTATTTCTCCCTCCTTCATTCTGCCCCTTATCGCCTTACCTTCCATTTTCCCCTCTCAGCTGCACGACTTCCATGTATTCACTCAGTTATTTCCCTCTTCAATACTGCTTCCTTGTCACCACCTTCTACCCTCTGCTACTCTCTCCATTTCTGCCTTCAACCCTGAATCGTCTCTCCTTTCGGTTGCGGACTTTCAGTCTTGGTCCATCTCAACAGTCCCTCATTCTAGTACTTGTTTCTACTGTAGAGTGGCTCTCTCTTTCTTCTGAAGCAACCCATCTTCCTACTGATCCAAACTTCTAATGCACATAATGCAGTTTCATAACTGACAAATGAGATGCTACTCCCATGAATTATCACTTAAAAATTGATCAAATTGCACTGGCTGTAACACTGCAATTCATCTCTTACTCTATAATAACAGTGGAGATTTAGATCATAATAAAACTGTGAATTTGTAAAAGGGTCTTCAGAGCTAAATTTGGTATTGCTTCCTTTGTCAAAAAATAAAGTGTATGTACCTTTGCATTTTGAAGAGGAGGCTGGTAACTAGAGGGTCGATAGTACATCCTCTGAGTAGCATCAGTGTGGATGTCTCCAAGAAATAGCTCCTCTACTAGGTGATCTAAATTATGATGTAGATACTGCTTCTCTACTCGGATCAGTTGAAGTTCGTGCATGGCAAAATTAAGAGCTCTGGTGCATTCACAGCCGTTCTCTTCTCTCCATAAATTGTAGCTCACATCCTGCTCCCAGGGACTGTTGCCTGGTACAAATCCAGGACACGTACGGTTCACTAACTGACTTAGTTTTTCAGCTACCGCTTCGCTATGGGAGATGATCTGAACGTTATGTAGCTGGTAATCGGCTTCAGTTCCCCCTCGGATGATCCAGGATGCTTGACGAAGGCGAATTTTACCACGAATAACTAAGGTGTAGGTAGGATTTGTGCAACGGTTGCCACCATAATAAAACTGGTAGGCCTTGAACGTGTTGTTGTGGTAGAATCTATAGGATCTTGTGATGAACTCTGGGCCGGATCTAACCTCACAACTGTAGGAAGATTGAAAATGATGAAAAACAAGATTTTAGAGAGATGTAACATACCATCATACAACAATTAATAAGATGATCAGATTCTTCTTGTGTCCACTTAAAGTCTTACTGCACTAGTACTGTAGAAGCCACCTACCTGTATTATCTTATTATACCCGTTGATTACTTATGGTGCCTATATATAGCCACCATGCCTGTAGGATGAGCTCCTCAGAGTCTTCAATGTATTTATCTTCACAATGCCTTGATGAGTAACAAAGTGCTATTCCCTTCATTTTACAGAACTCAGAGGCAATTAAACCAATCACCAAAATGAACAAAGAAAGTGTGACAGACGTAGGAAGTGAACTTGGGATTTTTCCAAGACCCAGGTTCCTATGTTAATATCTGGGTGGCCCATGCTCCCCCTCCCTTTTTCAATCAGTTGCACAACTGGAATAATGAGCTATGCTTTTTTTTTTTTTAGCTTACATGGTTTTAAATGGGGGTGGAGGAGGGAGTATAATTTTATGTATAGTTGCTACTAGGAAAAATTAATCCCAAATCTTTCACTTTAATTAACTAGGTTTTTTTCTAAGGGTATGTCCACACTACAGCGTTATTTTGAAATATCTTATTTCGAAATAGATAATTTGAAATAGCTTATTTCAAAATAATGTGTCTACACACAAAATGCATTTCGAAATACCGTGTCCACACTGAGTGGACACTGATTCAGATTTAAGGCTCGCTGGAATCCGGTCAAGGTTAGGGCATCAGGTAAGGATTGTCTTTGTGTGGCTGTGCTTAAGAGGATCCCCCGGGCAGCTGGTTCTCAGGTGTCCCTGCTTGCTTGCCTGCCTCGCTGTGGGACAGGAAAGCATTTGTGTCTCAGAGTGCTCTGGTTGCCCTCACTTAGGACACCACAGCACTCTGCAACATGGAGCCAGAGCTGCCTCTGGGCACTCCGGTGCGTCTCGTGGACGCACTGCTATCAGCCTGGCTGCACTTTCTGCAGGCTGCCATCCAGGAGGTCCATCGGGGGGTTGTCAGTATCCAGGAGGCCCTGTGGGAGAGCATCCACCCTGAGGGGCACTCAGAGCCTCCCTGGTCTGCCCCACTGGGGTCTTGTGCCTCATTCCTCCCTCACATCCTTCCACTTACCCATCCTTAGCCCCCCTTCCTGATGTCAAATAAAATACACATATTTTCAAAAATATAAACTCTCTTTATTTAACAAAACTGGGGGGGGGGGGGGAAGAGAATGAAACTCTGGGGAGACTGGGGAAAGGAGGTGGGAGGGGGAGAAGAGAGGGTGGGGGAGGGGGAAAACTGGGAGGAGGGAACTGGAAGGGGGAAGCAAGGGGAAGAAGGGGGAAGGGAGGCTCAGGAGTGGGGGTCTCGCCAGGCCGTCTACCAGCACGGCGGGTGTGGGGGCCTCGGCGTCCCTATGGGGATGGGGAGGAGGGTGTGGAGGGAGAGGCGGGAGGAGTGGGAGCTGGGGAGGCAGCAGGCGCTGGAGCAGCACAAGGCAGCACGCTCTGCACCATGGTCTGCAGACGGGCACAAATGGCACCACCCTGGGCAAGCAGCTCCCGCCAGAAATCCCGTTCGTCCTGCACCCACTGCTCCATAGTGTGGTGCAGGGCCCCCAGGTGCTGGTCTCAGTACCCCTGCAGTGTTGCAGTGGTTCTGCTGAGCCCGTGGGTGCGGAAGCAGGTCCCGGGTGGGGTGGTGTGCTCTGCATGCGCAGCTAGTGCGGCTGTGGAGAAAGAAGAGAAGTGTTCAGTTCTCCCTGGGGACACAGAGAGTGAAGCCCAGCACCACTACTGTGAGGTGAGGATGACTGTGACCTGCACCATCAGAGCCACTGTGCTTGCATAGAGGCCATTGTCAGACTGTCTGGCTATCCTCAGGAGTGGGAGCTGCCCCAAGACCGCACCCATGCCCCTGTGCTGTGTATAGTGTGGGTGAGGTGGGGAGATGTCCCCTGCCTCTGTGTAGAGGGGGTGTGTGAAGGGAGGGCATCCTGCTGTGTCCTGCCCTGGGGTCAGGAGCATGTCAGGTGTCTTCACACACATGTGTGGCTATCAGGCCACAGCCCCTGTGTGGCACACAGCTGGAGCCACCTGCCCATGGGTGGCACAGCACGTGCTCGTATGTCCACAGGTTGCTGAGTGATCCATGGTAAGCAAGGCCCACGCGCGCGGTCCCTGCTCTCCCTCCCCACCCTCCCCGGGAAGGGGACAATAATGGCACTTACAGGGTGTGGCCTCCCCGGACGACCCTGGTGACTCCACTGCTGGGACAGCTCGGATGTCCAGCTGGCATGGCACCCTCCGTGGTGGCTCCTCCTCTGCATCCTGGTCAGGGCCCTCCAGTCCCGGATAGCTGCATGGACTGTCCCGCCCCCCATGATGCGGTCCAAGGTGTCAAAATAAGGACAGGTGTCTGCCCCGTGTTGACCTGGCGTACGCCTGCCACAGCTCTTTAAATTTCATGCGCACCTGCTCCTGAGTGCGCATGTGGCGTTTGGAGGCAGCTATGTGGCCCTAGTGCGGAGATCATGGACATTGGAGGCCTCCCCCCAAACCTCCATGAGGTCCATGATCTCCACACTAGTCCACGAGGGCACCGACCATCTCTGGCCCCTGTGATTTGCCTGTGTTGATGCTATTAAAGTTAATTTGAAATAACGGCTGTTATTTCGAATTAACTTTGATGTGTAGACATACCCTAAGGTTATATGATTATTAAAGTTGAAGCTTAATTTTGACCATATTTGTTGGAAAGTTTTAATTTTTGCCTTTTAAAAATAGTTTATATTTTGGTTTGATCTGAGGAGCATGACATAAAGCAGATCTTCCTCAGAGGAAGTGGCTGCAAATTAAAGATTTTCCTTTAAATTTGCTTTTTTTTTTTTTTTAAAGAGAAAGGATGAGAACACTGAAATCTGAAGCACCTTAACTGACCACATAACAGGTACAGTATTGGTAGCAGCTGTGCAAACTTCCTAAACACTTAGGGTAAGTTGATGTATACAGTAGTAATGTGAAAATCAGCTCTGCAGAAATTGGACTCAAACTACCCACTGACTTCTCAAAGACTACTGAACAGCTATCAGATGGTAATGCTTTTTGGCCCCCTGAATGAGTGACCAGGAGGTGAGAGGCTAGATTGTTCATCTTAGAAAATCTTCCCTAAGACACAAAGGGGGCTAGGCTCCTAGGTCACATTGAAAGTCAAACTCCCCTTTGTGCCTTTGAAAAATCTCCCCCTTTGGGTGTCATTTGGGCTGCTTAAAATAAATACTTTTCAAGAATAGTAAAGTTAGTAAGAATTATAAGCTCCGGAAGTTCTACTTTTCAGGCCAATTTTCCATTTAATGTGTTGAGAACTTATTCTTTACACAAACATATGATCACAAGAATACAGAGTAAAAACTACAATAGAAGAATTTTCTTTAGGTTTCAAAGTCAAGCAGCTGAAAATTAGTAAGTACCAGAATTTAGGCTGACCATGCAAACCATGATTTGTCATCCTTGTGTCACATCTTATGATAAAGGCATCAGCTGCAGGAGTCCAAGAGACCTCTGACAACTGTTAGGTAATCTAAATATAGGGGTTGCTCCCCTTATCAAAGTCTATTGAAATAAATGGAAAAGATCCCTTTGGATCAGGACCTCACTTTTTTGGTATACATCTGTACATGTGTGGGGAAAATGTGTTATTTGATTAGTCATTTAAACAGTTCCACTCTACTAAGAAGAAAGAGTCAGGACAACAACACCACACCCCACCAGTAAGGAACTCTTGCTACACATTTCACAGGAGAGCACTAAATCCCACCCAAAAAAGAGTTTAATTAACATAAAATAATTTACTTATCAGACTGAAGGTCACAAACTTTCCCATTAAGAAAGTGTATTAGCTACTGCAAACTTACTGTGACTTTGGGTTTGTTATAAAACAGTGAACATATGGTACAATAACTGAAAAAGCTACAATTGTAATAGAAGCAAAGTTTACAGCTTGTTTGTTGAGCCCTTTGTGGCGGATCTGCTTAATATAGTCAGAAGAGACTGTATCTTTACCCTACAATTGCTCCACAAGCAGAGCTCCCACTGAAGTCTATAGGGGTATGTCTACACTACAGCGCTAATTCGAACTAACTTAGTTCGAATTAGTTAATTTGAACTAAGCTAATTCGAATTAGCGCAGCTAGACTTAAAAACTAGTTCAAATTAGAGTTTTGCTAATTCGAACTAGCATGTCCACACAGAGTGGACCCTGAACAGAGGTTAAGGATGGCCGAAAGCAGTGCCGGCAGGACATCAGATGAGGACTTAGAGCATGGAGCTGCTGTCTCAGGCTACCCAGGGCTGTGCTTAAAGGAACCCGACCCCCACCCCGGACAGACAGTTCTCAGGGTTCCCCGCTTGCAAAGCAGTCCTGGCTTGGAGTGCCCTGAGTGCCCACACTCGGCACATCACAGCACCAGGCCATCAGCCCGGCTGCACTTGCCGCAGGCTGCCATCCGGAGGAGAGGGGGGTCAATCAAGGGGCTTCAGGAGAGTTTCCACCCCGAGGAGCCCACAGAGCCAGCCCAGTCCTCCCCATCGGGGGCTCGTACCCCATTCCTCCCTCACCTCCTTCCACTTACCCTTCCCTAGCCCCCCTTCTTATTGATGTACAAAATAAAGGACAATTGTGTTCAAAAATGGAATCTGTCTTTATTGAACAAAACTGGGGGAGACTGGGAAAAAGAGGTGGGAGAGGGGAAGAGAGAGGCTGGGAGAGGGGAGGGCAACTAAAATGATCAGGGGTTTGGAACAGGTCCCATATGAAGAGAGGCTAGAGACTGGGACTTTTCAGCTTAGAGAAGAGGAGACGGAGGGGGGATATGATAGAGGTCTATAAAAGCAAGAGTGGTGTGGAGAGGGTGCATAAAGAAAAGTTCTCCATTAGTTCCCATAATAGAAGGACTAGAGGACACCAAAGGAAAGGAATGGGTAGCAGGCTTCAAACTAGTAACAGAAAGTTCTTCTTCACAAAGCAAAGAGTCAACCTGTGGAACTCCTTGCTGCAGGAGGCTGTGAAGGCTAGAACTAGAACAGAGTTTAAAGAGAAGTTAGATAAAGTCATGGAGGTTGGGTCCATGGAGTGGTATTAGCCAGGGGGTAGTAATGGTGTCCCTGCCCAAAGTTTGTGGAAGGCTGGAGATGGATGGCACGAGACAAATGGCTTGGTCACTGTCTTTGGTCCATCCCCTCCAGGGTATCTAGGGTAGGCTGCTGTCGGCAGACAGGCTACTGGGCTAGATGGACCTTTGGTCTGACCCAGTACGGCCATTCTAAGCTCAGGGCTCAGGGTCGGGGGTCTCAGTGGACCACCTTGATTTTCATGCAAACCTGCTCCTGGGTGGCCAGGCTGGCAGCTCTCCTGCCCTAGATGGCCACTTTCCTGTGCCTAGTGCAGAGTTCGTGGACGAGGTCCACGATGTCTGCACTAGACCAGGCAGGTGCCCGCCTCTTGTGGTCCTGGCCAGGCTCCCGAGAGCCGCCAGCCTGGTCCCGGGAAGAGGCGGAGGGCTGGGGGGCATCGGGTGGTTGGCTCATGGCGTGCCAGGTGCAGGGTCTGCTGGCTGGGTGCTGGCAGGCTTGCACCTGGCACGGGCACCGGGGCCGAGAGGGGGGGCATACGAGTTTCCGTGGTGGTGCCCAGAGTGGCCACCAGGGCAAGCTGGGGAGGGCTAGCCTCCCACTAGTTCGAATTAAGGGGCTACACAGCCCTTAATTCGAACTAGTAAGTTCGAACTAGGCTTAGTCCTCGTACAATGAGGTTTACCTAGTTCGAACTAAGTGCTCCGCTAGTTCAAATTAAGTTCGAACCAGTGGAGCGCTAGTGTAGCGCTTATGAAAGTGAATTCGAACTAACATTTGTTAGTTCGAATTAACTTTGTAGTGTAGACATACCCTAGGAGCTTTCAGGGATAGTTATGGGCCAAATCCAGCAGTCCTTACTCAAGAACAGCTATCACTGAAGTCTGTCATAGTCTTGTCTGAGTAAGGATTATAGGACTGGGAGTTTAAGATGTTTATGGGGCCCAAACAGCCTAACAAAACTAAATTAAAATAGGTTGATGAATATTACAGCTGAGACCCTGGAATGAAATCTCACTCTGACTGAATGTCAATGAAGTACAGATAAGCACTTGAACATGCCTAGGCTGATGAAACAGTTTCTTAATTTAATTTGCTACTGAAATGTATTCATGCAAAAGCTCTTAGAACCAGGATCCAAGTATTGATGAAAAATGCTTTTCCATTTGTAGTGTTTTCCCCTCACGTAATTTTTTGTTATCCTTACCCAGTAGAGACCCAATGCCCTTCAATGGAGGGAGGCATTTGCACAGTGATTCGGGCTCCGTTGTGAAGATGTTTCAGCATGTGATGACACTGTGATTCCTTGAAAGCCCTCCATGCGCTCTTCTCTAAAGATCGAGGGTGGGATCTGCTGTCTGGATGAAGAAGGGCAGAACCCTCTCCCAGCCCTGGAAAATAAAAGCATTAGTTACCAGGGGTTTCTGACGAGGATGACTGACAGACGTACAATAAAACAGGTTAAGTCACAGTGCTAACACATCACTCGCTTGCCATATTATCTGCTTAGGGAATGAATTGGTTATATTATTTTATTACATGCGAGAAAAAGATATTTTATTGGGCAATGTCCCTCTCTGCTAACAAATTCTCTGACTAGATTTCACTAATATGGTAAAACGAGAATAGGACCAGAACTGAAACACTAGATTCAAATACTTCTGAAATATGTATCTGGATTTAAATTTCACAACTGCTTCTTATGTCTGTCTGTCAGGAAGAAGACAACCCTAAAACCTTGGCCTAAGCACCTTTGTAACAGTGGGAAAGTTGGATCCAAATCAGATATGATCTTTGTGGCTTGGGTCCAGCTCTAATTTGAATGCTTCTATAATTCTTAAAGGCCACCTTCATTTATAGTACTCAAAGGCCACCTTACAAAGGAAAAACAGATATTAAAAAGCACAGCCTCTGTACACAGGAAACCTCTGTGATGATTGAGGTGGTCAATTAAAGGCAGATTCTGCTATTTTCAGGGAAAATGAATGTCAAAAGCTAATTTTATCTCCACACAGTAATTTTGGATTCTAGTATTGCATACATAGGAAATTCACCAGCAATCTTTCTACACAACTAATCAAACAAAATGAATATGTAGTGTAAGAAAAATAAGTCTTCTTGTATGCTATATAAAGTGTTGGAAAACATGGAGAAAAGCACATTTAGCATTAAATGTTGAACAAATATAAATCTTAGATCACTGATTCGGAAGACAGCCACTTTATTAAAATGACTACCCTTTAAAGCTATAACTGCCATGCAGGTGAATCACAATTTAATACAACTATAGGATAATTGAAAATACATAAATAATAATTCAGCTGCACCCGCAGTGTCTCTATTGACTTTAAATTCAGCATTAGGTTGTTAGCATTTCATACCTTAACTTTCCCATATTGTGCTAAAACAGTCTCATATAGGCAAGTTGCAAATTTCACTGCTCCAACTATCTCATCTAATCAGTGCAGGCAAAGACACACAATGGAAGCTCCAGAGAGTGAGGAATGGATATGGAGTACACACAGGCACCGGACTAGGATGTATTATTGTATAACTATAGTCACACTACTAGGGTGTTTTGTGGCTGGGGTTATGTGGTGGAGATAAAGGCCACCTACTATTGGATGTATCTTGTAATGCGTGTATTAGGGGTTGAGGGAGTGCATTATTTCATGAGCAGTCTCCCAAGGCTGAATAAAAATGTCTCAGTGCTTTGACCTCTTGGCATCTTTGTATGTACAGTAACAAAACACAGGTATCCAGATGTGGGCGCTTACTTTTCTCTTTATATCGCCTTACAATCAGATATAACACTTGTCATACATTGTCTCCTCTTGGCTCTTCATTCTGCTTTTGCACTCAGTAAATGAGCTTGTAAATGATGACGACACTGCCATTACTCATCTGTGTTTCCTGGACATAACACAAGTGTGCTTATTCCCATTCCTGGATGCTGTCAGAGTCTTAAAGGGTATGCACTTGGGTAGGATACAAGACCCTTTGTGCACTATTTATCTCCTTGTATGCTTTGTACACCCAAGTAGGGGAGAGTATGGGGGTAATTTTGCAGCAGTACATTTTCCTTCTACACCTTATACATGGAGAATCCCTAGGCTGTTAATATTCTGTAATGGAATCACACATTCCACACATTTATTCATTCAACTTTGACATTGCACTTGATGCTGTGTCTAGCACATAAAAATCTGTTTAAATATTGCTGCTAGGTCACAGCAATGAGGGTTAGCATTTGAAGGCTTAATGGAAGGAGTAGGTTTTCCATGAGGAATTTAAAAGAAAAAGTTGGACCATCGCACACTGGGGGTATGTCTAGACTTCATGGCTCCATCGACGGAGCCATGTAGATGAGTTTACTAGACATAAAAAAATGAAGCGGCAAATTTAAATAATCGCTGCTTCATTTACATCAAAATGGCCGCCATGCTGTGCCGATCAGCTGTTTGGCGGCACAGTGGGGCAGTCTGGATGAGACGCGGTCAATAAGGGAAGCCTTTGTCGACTGCTCCGGTAAACCTCATTTCACGAGGCATACCAGAGCGGTTGACAAAGGCTTCACTTGTCGACCACGGCGCATCCAGACTGCCCCGCTGTGCCGCCAAACAGCTGATCGGCAAAGTGCGGTGGCCATTTTGATGTAAATGAAGCGGCGATTATTTAAATCGCCGCTTCATTTTCCTATGTCTAGTAAACTCATCTACATGGCTCTGTCGATGGAGCCATGTAGTCTAGACATACCCTGGGATAGGTAAATAATTACTCACTTTGAAAAAAGTCTTCATTTATAAGGGGAGAAAAAGAAACACGTGATTATTGGATTTTAAGATTACTTGTGTGTATTAAGGTATATTGCAATACATTATGTAAAATAGTCTTTTAAAACCCTTTCTAGGAAAAACTCTTAAGGATGTGTTCAGCTTTAAACATGAGAGTAATCCCATTAATGTCATAGTATTCCCTTGGCAGATATAAAAATGGAAAGATGTTGGCAGTCTCACAGTTAACTGTGCTTTTGTGAAATGTAAGAGTGTGGAAGTTAATTTAAAAGACCACTTTTAAATAATGTTGGAGACCAAACATAATTGATGTTGGCTTTCATTGAAAGGGATCTAAGGGTACTATTTTCTACAACAGAAGCAAATAAGAGGCTTCACTATCTATACATATACAAGATAACAAAGAAAACGATAAACATTGAAAGGAATAGGGAAGTAATTTAGACTCGGGAGTTGATGAACCTTAAACTTATTATAAATTAAGAAATATCTATTGTACTCAATCTTCCATGTCTTTTTAAAAACAAAATTACCTGTCTATTGCTGAGGAGTTTTAAATATTTCAAACAAAATCCACACATAAATACAACCCACAAAAATAATGCCTCGAAGTGGCATCACTCATGCTAGTGGATAAACAAAATAGTAATTCATGAAGTAAAAATAAAGTCATAATAATTGCAGTTCCATGAGAAAAGCAGAAGAAAAAAAAATAGATCAGTGTTTTCTACATGAAGAAAGGAAAACAAATATAGGGAAGAAGTTATTTTCTAGTTCATATGCAGTCCGAGAATAAAATTTAGAATTTAAAAAATATTAAGCTGCTGGCAGTATATTCAGTTAGATAATAGTATTACGTGTAAAGGCTGAAAAAATATTCTTTAAAAATTCTGCAGAAAGTCTTCAATTATTACATATTGAGTTTTCAGTGAGTTAACAGGAAACATAAGTATTGGCAACAAAAATAGGGAAGTGGTAGGTGTGGTATATCTTGACTTTAGTAATGCTTTTGATACTGTCTTTCATGACCTCAAATAAACTAGGGAAATACAAAGAAGACAGAACTACTGTAAGCTAGGTGTATAACTGGTTGTAAGATTTTACTGTGAACCACTCTTCGGCTAAAACTGCAAGGGCACAGGAAGTGGGGTCCTGCAAGGATCACTTCTGGGTCTATGTCTGTTCAATAACTTCATTAGTGATTTAGATCATGGCATAGAGAGAAACACTACAGCAGAAAGATCATAGGGGTTCATAATAGAACACAAGTATAAAATGGTTGAACCCCCCCCCCCCCCCCCCCACTCTGAAATGTATTAACAGGAGTGTTGTAAGCAAGACACGAGAAGTAATTCTTCTGTTCTACTGACTCTTATTAGGCCTCAACTGGAGCACTGTATTCTGGGAACCATGTTTCAAGAAAGATGTGGACAAACTGAAGCAAGTCCAGAGAAAAGCAACAAAAATTATTAAAGGTTCAGAAAACATGAAGATGGGAAGATGGAAAGCTATGTCACCTCTCGGTCTTCTCCAGACTAAATAAACTCTATCTTTTTCAAGTACATGAAAAAGACTGTTGCAAGGAAGAGGGAGAAAAATTATTCTCCTGAACCTCTGAGTCAGTCAAGAAGCAATGGGCTTAAATTGCAGCAAGAGCAGTTTTGGTTGGATATTAGGAGTAACTTCCTGTCAGAGTAGTTAACCACTGGAATGAATTGCTAGGAGGTTATGGAATATATCATTGGAGCTTTTAAGAGCAAATTAGACAAACACTTCTCATGGAGAGTTTAGATAATACTTAGCCCTGCCATGAGTACAGGGGACTGGAGCAGATGATCTCGAGGCCTCTTTATGTCTTACGATTATGTGGTTCTATAATGAGAGTTGGGCTCAAATGCAAATTGTAGACCTCAATTCTGTCGCTAGATCTGAATTCATAGACCAAATTCTGCTCACATTCACACCAGATTTACATTAAAGCAATTCTTCCAATGTTAAATTGTTATGGACATAAACCCATGTAACCAACAGCAAAGTTTGGACCAATATATTTGTAATGATCTGAATCCAAACTCTTGATTGAAAAGTGTTTAGAGGTTCAAAACTGAGACCAAGAATTTTTCAAAGTTTTGCATGTTCAAATTTGGCCTGGTAGCCCTGGTCTACACTAGGGAGTTATAGCAAAATAACCCCCCTTATTTTGAAATCTGTACTCCTGCTTTCCTCAGGAAGTCACACTATTTCAAAATAACAATTTTGAAAGAAGTGGTAGTGTAGGTGCTCCAGTGTTGCTATTTCGAAATAACTACTCCTCAGAGTAACTACTCCTCAGAGTAATTTGAAGTAATTACTCTCAGTGCTTCCTGGTGCTCTAAGTTGAGGTAGCATGTCGACAATAAAGAAGGATATCTCAGACTAATTTTGAGGCTTCCCTGTAGCGGGGACACGATATTTCAATTTTGTTATGTCAGGAGTTAATTAAATCAATGTTAGTTATTTTGAAATAGTTTCCTAGTATAAACATGCCCTTAGAGAGTAAAATTGGAACTGCAAACAAGATTCAAACGTAGATCTGGATTGGCGTGAACCTGGGAAGTTCCTAATTTATATCAGTTGAGATCCACAGGGCCAAACTCTTTCCTCATTTACAACAATAAATCCTCTATAGTTTCCTTTTAGTATGTTCTTACACAAACAACCTCTTGTGGAAGCCCAGGTGCTATATCCAGGAGCATTACATCATTGGAGGGAATTAATTTTAAAACTAGTATTTTATTTCTGCAAACTATTTTCGAGTTGGAACTTGCCTGAAATGATAAAAATCTTTCAAACAGATGAATCAACTAGATTAACTATTTAGCTTTACTCATCTAGTCAACTGCCTTTAACAGATATTAGTTATCTCTTGATGTGGGACAGCTTTTTAATTGTAATGCAAACTTATGTAATTACAATGGACAATACCATATTCCTTTGCCAAACAGATGTATCTATGTTTACCAGTGTTTTTCTCCACTATTACTGTTTTATACCTCAAAGGACTCTTACAGGATTGGGACTTAAATTAGACATAACACAGCAAGGGATAACAAACAAAGGATTGGGGACAGAGAAGGTTGTAGTTTACAACTGTAAAAGATAACAGTGTACATACCTATTATCTTTCTTGTGTGTACATAGTATTTAGATATTGGTCTGTTTGCAGACCAATAATTTAGAGGGACATGCCTAGTTCATAATGAAGTTATTGAATAGAAATACAAGACAAGGATTTTAAGATAGAACAATGAAAAAGACTGCATCAAGGCTGATTGAACTAGATGTTCACGATTTGCACCATTTAATAACAGAAGTCCTTACTCAATGGCCAGTACCAAAAAAAAAAAAAAAAAAAAAAAAAGTCTGAGACTCTCTTAGGGGCCTAAAAACTTCAAAAACCTAGTGAAACCAGTTTGCTCAGCACCTTGGAGAGTTAGGCTTTCAATCCTTACTCTTCCAAAACACCTGTTTCAATCAACAATTGAGTAATATCAGTAATAACTCAAGGCCTCCCTATAGCTATCTACTGAAATGTTTTGCCTTTTTAAGTAGATGCATTTGTGCTCTCTTCTTTAAAGCATTTAACTTCATGTTTAACCAGTTAACTGACTAAAGTGGGATCCAGGCTGATGACTGCTCCAACCTGGATAAAGCAGTCCCCAGCCCGTGAGGCTCCCATCCCTAACCCTGCACTGGGGCTGTTGTTGGCTCCTGGCTCCCAGCCCCTTGCGTTGGGTCTGGCTTTGTTGGCCGCCAGCGGCTGGGGTTGCTGCCAGGTCACAGCACCCACTGGAGCAGCCCTGCCTGTGGGGTATCCGGGCCGCTGTGGACTGGGGATGTTTTGGACAAGAGCAGCCCCTATCCACAGCAGGCCACCATGGGACTGGAGCAGTGTCCTGCCTGCAGCAGGCAGGGAGCTGCTCCAGCCCCCCACTGGCTATCCGGAACTACTAAACATCACCTATAGAGTAATGCTTACCAGTTAACCTTTCACATCCTTATTATAAGCTAGTGTATAACATTAATTTAAATTTGATAAATTTATTGACAGTGCCCTTTAATGTAACTTAAGAACCATTTATCAGAAGGCATGTATGTGCTGGATATTAAATAAATAAAAACAACAAACCAGAGACTATCTCCACTATATGAGACAGGAGGATAACTGGGTTCAAATCAGTTGTTTTCACATTCTGTTTTGTATAAAATATTTTCACCCGTTTTATATAATGAACTCTATAATGCTGAATACACTAGAATTGACCTTCATAACTGAATGGGGAGAAAAAAGTAAATGTGTATTTCTGTGAACCATTAAGGGTTTAAGTCTGCTGCCATAAAGTCAACGGGAGCTTAGCCATTGACTTCCAGGAGGGAAAATTGGACCCCAAGTGTAACACAAGATGTAAAGTATTTTGACTTTGCCCTTTTTCAAGTGAACATATGTCCTACACCCTGGGTATCTCCAAAATTCAGATCTACACACATCTATTCTATACTACATACAAATTAGGGGGAAAAAAACCTCATGCAGAACTCACTAAACTTACTGGAGATAGAATAAAAAACAGGACAGCAGAACAAGATCCTCTACCAAACAAAGCAATCATGCAGTTCGTTCATAGGAAACTTATACCACACATATAACTACTGTACAAAAGTTGCACCAATTACAGAGTATTAGTTTTGTTTTGGGGAAAGAAAATTATTTCAGATATTTATCATTTGCATTGGTTTTTTTTTAAGTTTACAGACACATAACCTATTACTCTAGATTGAAATATTCTACGTACTGCTTATACATATAGCTCTGTCACACCAGTATAAACTTATCATAAATCCACTGAAAATAAATAGTTACTTGATTTACACTTTATTTTAACTGAGAGTGGAATTCAACCCACACTGTTTATTTTTAATCTTTCTCTTCATCCACCTACTGAACAGAGGTAACTCTTTCTGAGTTATCCTCTCTCAAATGAATTCAATTATTTTACTAAGGGGAACATACATCTCATAGCTCACTTCCACTTAGTTCAAGCCTTGCCCATCTCTATGTATATGGGGACATATTTTCTTACAAATTTCATTATATTTTAAGGAATGAAGCAAGAAAGGAAATAAACACTTCTATCCAACCATTTTCAGTGACATTGTTGGAGAACTTTTATGTATGTATTAATTTTTGCATAAACAATTCTGCCATTAAAAGTCTAACAGTCCTGACTGAATATTCTGGTGAGGCAAATGTTATCATATCAGGAACCAATTAATGTTTCAAATTCATTACTATAATATTAACATTCAGAAATACTCTGATACACCACAGTTGCAAAACAAATTAGCTATTTTGTTTTGAATCCACTTTACTGCATTTCAGATTAATCAGGTTTTCTGGAGCTGAATGTTTGCAGCATTTGACATTTGAAACTTTTGTAGCTTTTCATATAAGCAAAGAAAATACTGATAATGGACAACTTCCAGCTGCAAACCTCTTCTGACATTCTATAGGTTTCATTTTGACTAATGAGTACAAGTTCTTCAGAAATTTAACTTGACAATATTAAGAGTTATGTTGCAGTGCAAATAGGAGTTTAAATCTTGTACTGCATTTGCATGGTTAATTTAATAGAAGTAAAACTAACAATACTTTGAATTAAAAAGAGAAAACAAAAGCTTTAATTCTTATTTCTATACACACATACACATTTAATTCACTCTTGGATTTCCAAACACAATCCAGTTGACAGAGAGAATCATGCGATCTAAAAGAGCTTTGCACTACTGTCCTCCAACCTGGTTAGTAGTCTTTTTCTACTACAGTGTATTGACTGGCTAACTATTCTCAGACATGCCATATATGACTTGATGACCCACAAGAAAAAAGCTCCAAGGTCTTGCAGTACATGTAGAATTTTTAGATATTATAATCAAGCACAGGATGGGTAAAGACTAGATTTTAGGCTAAACTACATCTTTGGGTGTTGTAGCCAATTGTTTGTTTCTATTTCAGCCCAAGGGGGAAAATAGTTTTCTATAATTAATCTCAGCTCAAGTCCCTATGTTACTGATCTGTATATGTTCACAAACAAGTTATTTCTTTTTAGAAAATATTTGACAATGTATATTTTGTTATGTGATGCGTAACTGCAGATGGAAAAAATAGATGATTTTCCTGTTTCATCTAATTTTGGCAGCTGTTATTTTGATCTGATCATTGGCCTTGATTTGTTTCTCATTTCAGCCAAAGTTTAAAACTGCTCTGTAATTCCAAGCAGATGAGGCTGGCAGTCTAACCCTATAATTATACCTTCTCTCTTTACTCTCCAACTTCAAACCTTCCATTTTGACTTTTAGATTTCCAGATCACAGAGTTTTAAGGTACACCTTGGCATCTAGGCAGATCTGGCTCAACTGGACTTGTTTACATAGTCTATATATTTTGGAGGTGAGCTGAGGGAGGTGAGAAAATGCTCTCTATAAAAACAAAAACACACAGAAATTATTATTTACTGAGTACCATCAGTTTGTTTAGCTTAAAACTGTATAAACATAAAGAAAGACTTAATCCTCACTCCAAACAGTGAATGTTAAGAACTTTAAAGTTCAGACTCCTGTTCCCTATTCTAATGCTGGATCCAGTGAGATACCCAGTGTTAATATACTTGAAAGAGGCACCTCCTTTTAAAAGTAGATTTTGGGACCTGAGAAAGTTTACTGAAGAAGGCTGGATGCTGCAAAATACTTCAGTATTAAGCAGTCCTTAAAACCGCCAATGTAACGGAACAGGCTGAGCCACGCTTTCAGAATAACATGTCACCAAAATGTGGCTGCATAAAGGGAGGGCTATATACATGTATTTAGGCCCCTAATTAAACAGCCTAATTTTCATTGTTGCTAAGCACCCTCAACTGTCAAGTAAGAAAACTGCAAATGTGGTGCTCAGCACTTCTGAAAATTAGATACCTAAAAGTGGATTTACGTGCATCCAGCTCTAATCATTTTGTCTCATATCACTTAAATTAACTCAACTCTGCTGCCACCACAATGCTGCTTCAGAAGGCTCTCAGTTTAGTGACATGCTTAGGCAGGGTCAAAGGAGCAGTGGGAATATTTTAAAGTCCAAAAAGAGCCTCTATGTTTTAAATCAAATTATTCTTAGGAGCACTAAACACAGTCTAAAAGCTTCAGAGGGGTAGCTGAGTTAGTCTGTAACCGGAAAAAACGTAAAAAACAACAAATAGTCTAGTGTTGTTTAAGTTTAAACATACTCTTATCTAATCTGTCTCAAATCTCGCTCAATAAATATTCCCAAGTCTAAATAACACTTCTTAGGAAAAGCCAGCAGGTGAAATCCTGGCCCTATTGTAGTCCATAGGGAAACTCTGGTTGAAATCGTTAGGGGTTAGGATTTTACTCAGAGCCTCCTAAAGCAGCATTAGACTGGACTCCCAGTCGGGATGCAGTGCTAGAGCGGATGGTGGGGCACCTTCCATGCGATCCTCTTTGTAGAGGTGCATGGAGATTTTTTTTTTTTAAAGAAAGATTTCTAGCAAAACCAAAACAGCCTGACATCATGTGGAGCGACGACCCGCTTCCAAGACACGCAGCCTTGCACACCCACGAAACTTTTCCCCACACATGAGCCTAGCTTAGTCCATCACGCCCTGCAGTTTCTGGCCACATCACGAGAGTCACCCACAATATAGGTCTGGGTTTAAAACAAACAACCACCAGCACCCAACAGCTCGCAGGCTCCAGGCTGGAAACCCTACACGGGGCGGCGGGGGGGGGGGGGACAGCTCTTCTGAGGTTCTTCAGCGAGTTGGAAGCGACCCTCCCCCCTGCAAAACTCCGTCGTATTCAAGCCCTGCCTGGAGGCCAGCAGCACAATGCGGCACTGCTCCCCCGCCCCCACCCTGCTCCCCTGCAGCGGTCCGGGGACACGGGAGCCGTTCCCGCGGCCCGTCACAAGGAGCCACTAGCCCCCCCGGCGGGCAGCTCTCCCCGGGCACTCACCGTGCAGGAGCAGGGCCAGGAGCAGGTATCGCACCCGGCCGCAGCAAGGAAGGGACATTTCCAGCTCGCCGCCGCCTCCCGCCTTCTTTCCTCGGCTCCCTCTAGTTGCCAGTAATCCGGAGCCGCGGGCAGGTGGGGGGCAGGCCAGGGGTCCCGACTCCAGCGCGGGCAGGAGGGGCGGGGGGCGCCAGCAGGCGGCCAAGGTGCAGACGGACCCTCCCGCCCGGGCAGCCGCTGCGCCGAGCCCCCGCTGCCCGCCCGCGCTCATGGGGGACCGGGCGGACTCGCTCGGGCTCCCTCCCGGCTGTGGCGCAGCGAGTCCCGCCGCCCTGCCCCGCGTCCCTCGCTGCGCGCCCGGCAACTTGTCTGCTGGGCGGGCGGCTCCTCTTCATATCCCCCTGCCCGCGGGCGGGGCGGGGCTGCGCGCGCCAGACACCAGACACCCGGGCGGGCGCAGGAGAGCGCAGCGCAGGGCGAGCGCCCCCCTACCCCGCCCGCTGCAGGGGCCACGGGCTGGGGCTCTGCCCCCCCATCTAGTCCCTTCCCCTGCAGCGCGGGGCCCCTGCGAGCCGGGGCCTGGCCAGGGGGCGCCCAGCTCGCTCTACAAGGAGCTAGGGGAGCAGGGGCAAAGGACTGGGCTGAGACCCAGATGGGGAACCCGCTGCCCCTGGCTTCCCACATGGCACTAATGGATGTGGGTCACTGTCCCCATGTAGTGGCACTTAGATCACTTAGGGAGAGAGAGAGAGAGAATGAGTTCACCCCATAGCCTTAGCTGAGAGCCAGCTGGCTTTTGGTAGAGTAGGGGTGCGGGCAGGCTGCTGACCCACAGAAAAATCAGCGAAAAGCAAAAAAACCCAAATAAACAAAAAACCAACCCCCCAAATCCTCCCTGATGTGGCCCTCAACTGAGAAGCAGAAAGACACTACCCACATTCCCCTCACACACCAGAACTTAGCTAGCCCTGGCTAGTAGATTCTGTGACCCCCCCCTCAGGCAGGGTCTGTGTGGGAAGGGGCTTCCAGGAAACAGGTTTGGGATGTGGGGTCTGAGCGGGCGGGTGGGAGGGTGCAGGAGCTGGATCCAAGCAAGCCAGGGACTGGAACCAGTGGGCCATATGTTTTCCACCCCTGCTGTAGACAGGAGCAGCCTGAGGCCGGCTGCAACAGCTGGCGCCCTAGGCGGGGCAGCACAGTCGGTGCCCCTGCCTGCACGGCTGTCAATGGCCTTGACGTCATTGTTGGGTGCCCAGGCCAGTGGTGCCCTAGGTAGCTGCCTAGCCTTCCTAGGCTCACAGGCTGCCCCTGGCTATTGATGACCATGCACAAAGCTCCAGAGGTCCCAGGTTTCGTTATGCTTGCCCACATTAAACTGGGTTATGTTTCCTCTAATCTCTACCATCTTTGTACAGAATACATTTTGTAGTGTGCACCACGGGTGTGTCTACACTAGCAAGATTTTGCACAAAAGCAACTGCTTTTGCGCAAAAACTTGCCAGCTGTCTACACTGGCCGCTTGAATTTGCACAAGAGCACTGATTTTGTAATGTACAAAATCAGTGCTTCTTGCACAAATACTTTCATGCTCCAACTCAGGGATAAGCCCTCTTGCGCAAGAATATTGCGCAAGAGGGCCAGTGTAGACAGGCACCTAAATTTTTTGCACAAGAAGCCCGATGACTAAAATGGCCATCGGAGCTTTCTTGCGCAAAAGTGCGTCTAGATTGGCACAGATACTTTTGCGCAAAAGCACTTTTTGCGCAAAAGCATCCTTGCCAATCTAGACGCGCTTTTGTGGAAATACTTTTAACGGAAAAACTTTTCCGTTAAAAGTATTTCTGCAAAATCATGCCAGTCTAGACTTAGCCTACCAGTAGAAACACATGCTGCTGGCTGTAGGCGCTCTGCTAATTAGTTGAGTGGCATTTGAATTTCTCCTGGGTGGCTGCCCAAGCCAACAGCTTACATGATGTGGCGTGGAGGGGATTGAGGCTGCACCCCTTTGGCTTGACGTTTCCATCATATACAAGAATTACAGTGGGGTTCAGTGGCTCTCAGCACCTTCACTCATATTGTTCCAGCGCCTGGCTGCTGCCATGGAAAACAGTAAGAGAAATTATTCACTAGTTACAAACAATTTTATATTTGTAAATAATGTGCTGGGCAAATGGGATCTAATCGTCTGTAAAGATGGAAAAACAACTGGGAACAGTTATTCATCGGTTGGCTAGGAAAACCAAAATCAGCCAAACTATTGGCAAATACTGTTTGACCAGCTGTACTGGAAAGGAAGGAGTGGTGCTAGCAGTGTTTCACTTTACTGTGTAGAAGTAACATTCTGAGTTGGGTATGAAAATACAGCTTGGCCTAAACTGCAATGGTGTTTATACATTGATTAAAAAGAAAAATAAACAAAATATATACTTTTGCCTAAAATGCAACATGCATAGTAGAGAACTGTTAGAAATCCCAATGTAAATTAGTCTCAGAGGGGTAGTCATATTAATCTGCAATTTTAAAAACAATGAATAGTCCTGTGGCACCTTACAGACTAACAAAAATATACTGTATCATGAGCTTTCATGGGTAAAACCCACTTCATCAGAGTTGAAGTGGGTTTTACCCACGAAAGCTCATGATATGGTATATTTTTGTTAGTCTGTAAGATGCCACAGAACTACTTGCTTTTAATGTAAATTAGGCACGTTTTAAGTAAAAATAAACCTACAAGCGTCTTTCTTTGGGGTTCCATTGTGCTGCTTGCATTCCTCCATGTCTGTTGTGGATTAGTTTTGCTTTGAGTCTAGCTTTAGGCCCCAGTCATGAAACCACTTATGCATGTGCTTAACTGTATGCATATGAAATCAGTGGAACTGCTCGGGCCTACGGCTTACTACATGCATGCTTTCAAAATCCAGGGCCTTATTTTGTAATAGCCTGTGGCCAGGAACCTCTTCTTTTCATTTTTGCTTGTTTAGTTTCTATACCTCATTGCCAGAAATGTGTGACAAATTGGAGAGTTCTGGTGAGAGCAACATAACTGGTTTGAGTTCTCTATAGAATGATGAAGTAAGTAACACTTAGAAATTTCATAGTACTTGATATATTCGAAGGTTGTACAGATATTAACTAATTAATCCTCCCAAAACCCTTGTGAGATCGGTATTAGTATGCCCATTTCTACCAAGCGGGTGGGGAATTAATAAAGTAATTCAATATTAGAACTCAAGAATTTCTGATTCTCAATCCTTGCTCATTCCTTTACACAAGTGTTTCCCAAACTGTGGACTGTGGATTGTAGAGCACTTACCGGAGAAGTGTGCTGATTAGATGATATTGACGGTCCTCCGTATTGCCTGCAAAGTGAGATAAAATGAAGAGCAATATTTGTTTTAAAAAAATAAAACAAAAACCAGGTGAACATGTGTCTCACATTGAAGACTGTTAAAATATACAAATATGTACCCAGTGTAACTTTTCCACTTTCAACTACAGGCAGTCCCCAGGTTACGTACAAGATAGGGACTGTAGGTTTGTTCTTAAGTTGAATTTGTATGTAAGTCGAAACTGGTACATATTGTAGGGGAAACTCTAGCCAAACATTTCTCCAGAGCTCAGTTTTATTCTCCCACACCTCACTTCCCTCATTCCTTTATTCTCAAGCTGAGGTGTCTGCTGAGAAAAGCCGCTCCGCGTCTCCCTGGTCTGCTGGGGGGGCGCTAGCTTTGCGTCTCCCTGGTCTGCTGGGGGGAAGCAGCTAGTGCGGGGTTGCCTCACCCCGTTTGTAAGTAGGGATCCAATGTAAGTCGGATCCATGTAACCCGGGGACTGCCTGTAATTGTTGTAGTAGATACAGGGATGCTTCACAAGCCTGTATGGGAAAGGAGGTAATTCTTAGCACAGTATCTCATCTAGGATGCAGTACAGTCTATGAATTTGTTTGGAAACCCCTGCTTCATACTTTGCTGCCTTATGAGGAAAGACACAACTAAATACATATGTGTCATTTTCACAACAATAAATGAGGAGGGATAGAAGTCTGCAAATATTTAAAGGATGTGAATGAGGACAGAAACAATTTAGGGTAACAGAACAAGCCACAGAGTAACTAGGGATATTGGAATAAAATTAAAAAAGAGGAAAATTAGGGTGAATATCCAGAATTTTTTTCTTAAGATCTGTTTGAGTGGGGAAATGGTGGGTGTCCAGTCACTACAGGTTGGACATTCCAAATCCAGAACTCTCTCATCTGGCAACATCTGTGGTCTGGCAGGACCATGGGTTTTCCTGGACCAGGGAGTCCTGGCTGGTAGCCCCAGTGGCAAGAGGATTGGCAGCTCGGAGCCCGACAGGGCTGGGGCTAGGACCGGCGCTGGATTCCTGGTAGCACAGCAGAGGCTGTGGCTGCCCCAGTATCAGGGTCAGGGATGTGGCAGTTGCGGCAGCCGCAGTAACGGGGCCGGAGATGTGGCAGCTGCCATAGCGGGGGCTGGGCCGGAGATACAGTAACCTAGATAGTGGTGCTGGGGCCAGGGACTTGGCAGCCTCGATAGCAGGGTTGGGGCAGCCCAGGCTGGCAGGGCTGTGGCAGTCCGGGCTGTCAGGGCTGTAGCAGCCCGGTAGCCTGGCCGGGGGACAGCTGGGGCCAGCAGCGGGGAGGGAAGGTGATCTGGTCAAGCGAATTCCCTCGTTTGGGACCAGTCAGGTCCTAAGGGTGCCAGACCAGAGAGGTCCAACCTGTAGTCTGACTGTACAAAGTATTGCTGCTACAGGCGATAATCCTACTGTGGTAGAGAATAATACCAATATGTCTCTTCCCTCTGATTTGTGATTGAGTAATGCATAGTTTCAGTGAGTGAGAAAGGTACTGCACTGCAGGCAAAAGATTTGTATAAGTATAAAAGAAGGATGATGTGAATAGAACACAATGTGCAACTATCAAACATGGGGACAAGATTATAAGAATAGGTTACACAGGTTAGGAGAAAAACATATTGTAACGGACACACACTTTCTGCAAAACAAAAAAAAGCAGTTATGTAGCACTTTACAGACTAACAAGACTTCTAGAAGTGGGTCTGGCCCACGAAAGCTCATAACCTAATAAACTATCTTGTTAGTCTTTAAAGTGCTACATGACTGCTTTATTTGTTTTACCAAGATCAGACTAATACAGCTACCTCTCTGTTACTTTCTGCAAAGATACAGATTGTGGTATTGTGTGTGGGAAGGCTCTGCTAGTAGAATTTACTTACTCCTGCCACTTAGTGAATGCATGTCATTTCAGAGCCCAATGAGGCTCCTTACTGTTGCAGCTTTATCTCATCCAGCATCTCCAAAAAACAGCAAGTCACACCCCGAAGCTGCTTGGGGCTGGAATGTAAGGGATAGACTTGACTTGAGTCACTGCAACAGCAGTGAAGAACAGCAGTCATCTGAGCATAATACAGTAGATAAAACTCTTTCCCCTGCCCTCCCAGGAGAAGATTCAATCAAGGATGCAATGGAATCTGGCTATACTCCTACAAAAATCAAATGTCAAATAATCAAATGCAAACTAGTGAATAGATAAAAGCATTAACAGATAAGCAGTTCATCCAGCAAGTTCATGGTGTCTTTTGGGAATTAGTTTTTAATGCTAATTATGCACATATGTTAAAAAAAGGGAACAGTATTGGACAATTTTGTAAATTAGATGTGCTTTATTATTTGAACCTCATTTTAGAATCAGTTGATGCCACTAAAAGAAGGAGCAATCAAACTTGTCTTGTCTAAGCAATATTAATTAAAATTATATTATTGAACCTTGAATTTCCAAGGTTGGCCCCAATGCAGGGTATGTGGATACAGACATCTGTAATGTAAAATCTTCTTAAAATCCAGTTGTTGGTTGTGTTTCTTATAAATGGCATGGGGGAGGAAGCATTTAAAGAAGGAAGCCAGGAGTCATCTGAAGTTTGAGTGTGCCAGCAGCCATTTTGAATAATAACTTCGCAGTGGATGGAACTATGTGTGCAAAAGAATTAAGATGAGGAAAAAGATAACTGATTGGACTTGTAGTGTGATTCTTCATATCAGCATACATTTGTCAAACTAAAGTTCAAGCTGGCTGGCTAGCAGCCAATGCCAGTCTCACCATGAGGAGCATTTAACAAAAACACTGGAAGAGAAAGGAATTTTGGGAGAATATGGGCACTCCAGTCTTTTGGGAAGGACAGGACATTAATCTTGAGCTGAGTAATGCTTTGTCAGTGCCACATACTATAATCTGCTAATGGTTAATTATATTATTTAAAAAAAAGCTCTTTAAATAACAAATGTAGTTTGAAAAGAGCACAATGTAAAGATTTATTACAAGGTACCTGAGCCAATAGTTTCTGACAAATAATTTCTGTTTGTGAATTGCTCATGAAAAAAACCTGTTGATTAATCTTGAACTTTTTCAGTTAATTGTTAATCTCCAGATTATTTTTAAAGCATTCAGGGTGAGTATCCAAAATATATAGTGTTTCCTGACTGGATTATTTATGTGATTAAACAACACAGTTAAGTTGCACTAGGATTTTTGAGAGTCAGTTTTGAGCACTCAAATGTTTGCAGAAGGTGCACACAAAAGAGTTGTGAACACAGACAAATTTAAATTCTCTTTTGTATTTCAATGAATATTTATGGAAAGTTTTCCTATTATTTGTTCAGCTCTAATTAGAATGCTCAAAACACATCTAAATTCTGTATGATGCATAGAAAAATGTATTAAGTATCAGAGGGGTAGCCGTGTTAGTCCGAATCTGCAAAAGTGGCGAAGAGTCCTGTGGCACCTGATAGACTAACTGAAGTGTTGGAGCATAAGCTTTTGTGGGCAAAGATCCACTTCGTCAGATGAATGTATTGTATTACATCTTGCTTTGACTATTTGAAGGGAAAGTTTTACAGAGCAGAACAAGTCACAATTAATTTATTTCTCCATACAAATGTGACTGAAAAGCTACAGAGCATCTAACATAGCAAGGTTTCTCAGCCAGTCTCACAATACTGATTTTGCTGCATTCATCGTTTTGATTTCAGCTATCTTCAGAAAAGAAACAAATGTTATATTTTTAGAATTAGATGCATAAGTTGGTGCTTTTTGTAAATTCTTTGGCAACAAAAGTGACTGACAAACCTTTTGGTAACATTCTGTGGATGTCAGGTACACAGTTCTACACAAAATATTTCTATTGCCGCTGATTTCTATTTCAGCTATTTGCAAACCCATGGAACTTGATTTTGCACTTTGTGAATTCAATGGAGTTTTTATGATTGTTTTTATTAGAAGCAAAATTTGACTTTAGCTGAGTTGTAAATCATTGAATATACCTCGAGTTAATACAGTACTATCTTTTTCTGCATATCGGTCTTACTGATGGGCTGCGTCTAGATTGGCAAGTTTTTCCACAAAAGCAGCTATCTACACTGGCCGCTTGAATTTGCGCAAAAGCACTGACGTTCTACTGTCCAAAATCAGTCCTTCTTGCGCAAATGCTTTGACGTTCCCGTTCGGGCAAAAGCCCTTTTCCGGAAATGTTTTTGTGCAAAAGGGCCAGTGTAGACAGCTCAGGACTGTTTTGCGCAAAAAAGCCCCGATCGCAAAAATGGCGACCGGGTCTTTCTTGTGCAAAACCGCATCTAGATTGGCACGGATGCTTTTCCGCAAAAAGTGCTTTTGCGCAAAAGCATCCATGCCAATCTAGACGCTCTTTTCCGCAAATGCTTTTAACGGAAAAACTTTTCTGTTAAAAGCATTTGCGGAAAATCATGCCAGTCTAGATGTAGCCATGGTGTTCTGGTCTGTAAGGTGGTACAGATGACCGTATGAGCTATTTCTCCCCCCCCCCCCTTGCTTGGTAACCGCTATTCTGAAAAAGCATGATTTAATATTGAGCTTTATGTTTTGTAAGCCACAATATACACACACACTGCAACACTGCTATTTAGCAACATTTTTGGTAAACAAATCGCCACGTATGGAAAGTCTGATTCAACCATGGTTAGGATGCAAGTCCTGTTTTTTATCAGAAGGACACTAACATCCCAGCTTCTTCTGCTGGAAGAGAGTGTGAAAAGCAACATTGGAAAATGGTTCTTCCAGAGGAGTATGAGAATGAGAAGGGAGAGAATATAAGATCAGTGTGAGGAAAAGAGAAGACATCTGCAGAATTCAAACAAACCTGGCTAAAGAAATCAAACCGAAGCCAAAAGCTTCTTCTCCCGCCACATCTTCATGTATTTGTATTAAAAATGTTCCCACAATTGTTCAGAGCCAAAGTGAAACTGCTTTGTTTGAAATCACTTAACCATGGCCCCACCAGTTTGTAGGGTACTGACAGTACAAGTAAAGCTCTAGGGTACTGATTCAACTCCAAGTGAATTCATAGGGGACTACAGTGAAAACAGGATTAGGCCCTACATAAGGTTGTTGGGAATAACAGTTGGACCATTCAGTGCTTGCTGTGTGCTAGTAGCATGAAAC